>NC_132863.1:45950000-46550000 GCF_048164855.1 Canis lupus baileyi | reverse complement strand
TTTTGGTTGCATTTTACTTTCTCTTAAAAATATATATACACTTCATATTTCCTTTAACTTCGCTGGCTTTCATTGATTTGAAAAAGAAAGATTTATAATGAATGTGTTTGGCTTTAGAAAGAAACTTAGAGGTTATGAGGAAATAGAATACAGCCTCTATCTCCAAGAAGATCAGTCTCTGCATCCTAATATGTGAATCTTGACTAATTTCTCTACCAACTCCCATTTTACCCTGCCAACTGCACAGGGTAAAAATTGAAAGTGCTATAATTTTTGTTTTTATTTAGATGATCTGCAGGATATTGATCCTGATTCCCAGGCAGTAGGAAAAAAAAAAAAACCTGTGTAAGTATGAAGAAAACTATCAGTTAATATATATTAATATTGTTTTTACATAAGTGTAATAAATTTAAAAGAAAAAGGTCTTATATTCTTAGAATGTCATACTGGCTGTAGCACTGATCAGCTCAAGTATTACTATGATTGCTCAATCGGAGAGTCTGTGCTTTTTTCATAGCCACCAACGTAACTCTTTTCCAAGTTGGGAGACTTCAGTCTTTTTCATTTTAAAATGAATGAGAATTTTAAAATAATAAAGTATGAGTGCTTGAGAATAAAGTGTGAGGAATTTAACCTAATTTAAATACACAGTGGATCAGGTAAGATATGTGAGCTCTATTTAAGTAGATATTGAATAATAGCAACAATGTAACATTTTTAATAATAGTTTTTAATCTGATCAATTACATAGTAAATTTTAACTTTCATAATGACTTACATAAATATTTTCAGACTTGACTAATAATAAATTGCATTCAATAAATATTGACTCAATAAAAAATCAAGGTCTCATGTCAGAAATCATAGAAATGATTCAGAAATCATAGAAATCAAACATATAAAACTAATGTTTTATAGTATATTAAGCAAGTTATTTTATTTTCCAGGTTACCTGGTGTTTTGTACAATATCTGTGGAAATAAAATGCCCTCCAAATGGTCATGCTGGACACCTGTAACAAATATTAATCTATGTAATAGCCAAAGAGCAGGTGCTTCATCAGGAGACACATTCAGTCAAGGTGAAATATGGTTTTCTCGGTATATAATAGTAGCTCAGAGAAATACTCATTTCCTGAAATGTCTAATAAATATCTTTGATTTTAACAAGTATATGTATTACTGGTTTATTAATTTAATAAGCATTGATTTTATTTTTATTTTATTTTTCCACTAGGTATTATCCACCAAAAACGTATGAAACAAAAGTCACCCTCGTCAATATCTGAGGATAATTCTGAAGAAACAGAAAAGGTGCAATATAAGAAAAAAACACAGCAAAACAAAATAGAGAAAGCAGAAGTGGGAGTTTGCAAAAGAGACACTCAACAGCAACTAAATAATCTTAAACATTCGGAGCAGAAAAATACTGAAAACACCAAGCAAAGGGATTGGCATATTGAATCTGAAACTACTTTTAAATCAGTTCTCCTAAATAAGACAGTTGAAGAATCTCTGATCTATAGGAAGAAATACATACTGTCAAAAGATGTGAATACTGCCATTTGTGATAAAAACCCTTCTCCTAGGAAAAATGTGAAAAGTCACCGAAAATCAGGGAAAAAAATAACATCTGAACTTAATTCCTGGGATTTGAGACAAAAAAAAATGGTGAGCTTTCAGTGTGTTTGCTTTTTGTGTACCTATGATTTGCCTATCTGATAACATAAGGCAGTGAAAGAAGCTTCATGAATTGCTGCAGATTTAACATTTGTGAGACCTTGTTCTTTAAGTGTCCACTCTGACAGTGCCTCCTGAACTCCCTGACCTCATCCTAGGTCTGCCCCCCACCACCACCACAGACCCAGTGCCCAGGGTGTAGGGCAGGCTTGCAAACTGGGGTAGCATGAATGCACCTGCAGCTCCTTGTATCCTCCTGATGGCTTCTTCTATTCTGTCCCTCAGATGCTTTGAGCATGTATAGAGAAGTATCTGTGGCTCTCCTGTGCTTACTTTTCTTTTAAGAAATGGTTATTTTTGTCTATTTTTTCCCTGTTTTAACCAATTAGAGAGTAAAGACTATGTTTTAATCATCATTTGTTTTCCTGCATGGCCTACCTCAATTTTGAACATAGTAGCATCTGAAACCATTTCTTTGATTATTGCACTGGAGTTTGACAAGTTTTTTTCAAAGAAGAAGAAAAAATCTAGGTGGAGTACAGGAGACTATTTTCTACTGTCCTATTGCTCATCCCCACTGGAGCTCTTACCACCTCCTTCAGATGAATCATCTGTAGGATATCTCTAGGACAGCTTTAGCTAGTGTGCACTGTACTTTAGACTGAAAGTTTACTTTTTGTAGCAGTTATCATAAATCCTTTATTTTGTCATTGCTATCAAGATGCAGGTTAAGAAAACTTTTAAATTAGAATACATTCCACTGCCAGTAATAGAATCTGTTTTTCATTGTTCCTTAGAGGATCCAGGTATTATATAGGCATCTATTTTCATGTATCTTCCAGAGTGATATTAACACCTGGATAGCCAAATGTCTAGAGTTGATGTAAATGTTCGTCTTGATATACAGATTAAATACTTAATAGATAATTTGCAGTTATTGTTTATAATCAGACATTATTTCATTTGTCTTGACCAGCCTTATTATTTTGTCTCTAACCTGCAACTCACTTCCTGTGCCTTATTTGGCTACTTACTGTCTTCTTTAACCAAATACTTCTGGGTCATTTTTTTCTTGTTTCTTAGTATGCTATTCTTCCTTCTAGTCTTAGCTGCCATTTAGTTCTTCAGATGCAGGGGAAGTAGGTTCTTTTTGTCTAAATGGCGATCTGTTCTTCAATTTTTATTTTAAACTGCTTTCTTTGGAATTTATAATTATTCCACAGAATTTCCCTGAGCTAGTCATTCATTTTTTCCTGGGAGTATGGAAACTGATCATCTCTTCTAAACTGTGCCCTGATTTTTTGAAATCCAACTTCCTGTTTCCAAAAGGTCTCTTCAGTCTTTCATAGTGTGGCACCCTGGGTTATTATTATGCAGGATTTCCTGGCACTGGCACTCATGATACTCTTCAAAGATAGTTATCTGATTCTGCTCCCTGTTCACTGGGTTAACCCAGAGAAACAGAACCTCTGCAGCTCAGCAGTACAGATTTCCCAAGTTGGTTCCTGTTATGCTGGAACTTCTTAACTCACACACTCACTATTTTAGAGGAGGTTCATTTTTGCTACATTTTTATCAAGCCAAAGTAATCTCAAGAAGAGATAGTAAGTAGTAACTTATGATCTATTACATATAAAAACATGAACTTAAAAATGATCAAAATAGGGCACCTGGGTGGCTCAGTCAGTTAAGCATCCTACTCTTGATTTCCGCTCAGGTCATGATCTCAGTCAGGGTCATGAGATTGAACTCTGCATCACACTCTGTGCTGGATGTGGAGCCCGCTTGACGTTTTCTCTCTCTTTCCCTCTCACTTACTTGTTCTCTGGCTCTCTCACTTAAAAAAAAAAGATTAAAATAGTAAATGTTATTTTTCTATTATGTTTTACTATAATTTTAAAAAATGCCTGATTCCCATAAAAAAGATAAAACTAATGACTAGAGTCAGGAGAACGCATAATCTTTGGAGTATTGTAAGGAGTGTTCTCTTAGCCAAATTACCTAAAATTATGCAGATGATAATTCTTTATAGTCCTTCCATTATTATTAACTAAAGTCTATAGTTCAGATTAGAGTTCACTCTTTGCGTTGTATACTATACATGTTTTGACAGGTATATAGCAACATGTATCTTCCATTATATTATCATACATAATAGTTTTACTGCTTTAAAATTCCCCTGTGCTCCTTACCCCCTCACACTCCTGGCAATCACTGATTTTTTTACTGTCTCCGTAGTTATGCCTTTTCCAGAATATCATAGAGTTGGAACTGTATAGTACATAGTCCTTTCAGATTGGCTTCTTTTACTTAGCAATTGCAATGACTTTTCATGGCCTAATAGCTCATTTCTTTTTACCACTAAATAATATTCCATTATATGCATGTGCCAAGATTTGTTTACCTATTCACCTTTGAAAGAACATCTCAGTTGGTTCTGTGATTTGACAGTTATGAGTAAAGCTTCTGTAAACATTCATTGTGCAGATTTTATGTGGACATAAGCTTCCAACTCATTTGGGGAAATACCAAGGAGCATGATTGCTGGATCATGGATCATATTAGTTTTGTGAAAAACTGCCTGTTTTCTGGAAGTGGAAAAACGTGGCTGTACCATTTTTGCATTCTGAGCAACAGATGAGAAGGTTCTTGTTGATCTACATCCTTGCCAATATTGAATGTTGTCATTGTCTTGGATTTTAGCTGTTCTTAGTGGTATCTTGTTGTTTTAATTTACAGTTCCCTAATGACATATGAATTTGAGCATCTTTTAATATTTTTATTTACCATCTGTATGTCGTCTTTGGTGAGTTGTTGACGCAGATTTTTTGCTCTTTTTTATTGTCGAATATTAACAGTTGTTTCTATAATTTAGATAGAAGCATGGCATGCTTTATTTCACTTCATAGATAACTGTGTTTTTTATGAATTGAAGGTTTGTGGCAGCCCTGTATTGAGCAAGTATAGTGATGCCATTTTTCCAACAGCATTTGCTGACTTTATGTCTCTATCACATTTTGCTAATTTTCATAATATTTTAAAGTTTTTTATTATTATTAGTTATGGTGATCTGTGGTCAGTGTTCTTTGATGTTACTATTATAGTTGTTTTGAGGCACCATGACTGCACCCAGGTAAGATGGCAAACTTAATACATGGGTGTTTTCTGACTGCTCCACCAACTGGCCATTCCCCTGTCTCTGTCCTTCTCCTTAGGCCTCCCTATACCCTGAGACATAACAATATTGAGATTAGACCAGTTAATAATCCTACAGTGGTCTCTAAGTGTTCAAGTGAAAGGGAGAGTCCCATGTCTCTCATTTTAAGTCAGAAGCTAAAAATGATTAAGCTTTATGAAGAAATCATGGAAAAAGCTGAGATAAGCAAAAAGCTTGATCTCTTGTGAAACAGCTTTATTACTGATCTGGAGGAGGCTTGAGTCGCCTATATAGAAGCTCAAACTAGCCACAAAATTCTCTTAAGCCAAAGCCTATTTAAGAGCAAAGCCCTAACTCTCTTCAATTTTATGAAGGTTGAGGTAAAGAAGCTGTAGAAGAAAAGTCTGAAGCTAGCAGAGGTTCATGAAGTTTAAGGAAAGAAGCCATCTCCATAACATAAAAATGCAAGGTGAAGCAGCAAGTTACCCAGAAGATTTAGCTAAGATAATTAATGAAGGTGGCTAGACTAAACAGATTTTCAGTGTAGACAAGATAACCATATATTGGAAGAAGGTGCCATCTAGGACTTCCAGAGGTAGGGAGAAGTCCATGCCTGGCATCAGAGCCTCAGAGGACTCTCTTATTAGGAGCTAATGCAGCTGGTGACTGTAAGTTGGAACCAGTGTTCATTTACCATCCTGAAAATCCTAGGGCCCTTAAGAATTGTGCTAAATCTACTCTGCCTGAGATTTATAAATGGAACAGCAAACAGATGTGACAGCACATCTGTTTATAACATGGTTTGCTGAATATTTTAAACCCACTGTTGAGACCTGCTCAGAAAAAAAAAAAAGATTCCTTTTAAAATATTACTTCTCACTGACAATGCACCTGATCATTCAAGAGCTTTGATTGAGATGTACAATGATTTCAGACCTGCTAACACAGCATCCACTCTGCAGCCCATGGATCAAAGAGTAATTTCTACTTTCATGTCTTACTATTTAAGAAATACATTTCATAAGGCTCTAGCTGCCATACATAGTGATTCCTCTGATGGATCTGGGCAAACTAAATTGAAAACCTCTGGAAAGGATTCACCATTCTAGATGCCATTAAGAAAATTTGTGAAGGGGGTCCCCAGGTGACTCAGTTAAGCATCCAACTCTTTGATTTCCGCTCAGGTCATGATCTCTGAGGGTCATTAGGTTGAGCCCCGCATCAAGCTTCATGCTGGGCATAGAGCCTACTTAGGATTCTCTCTCTCCCTCCTTTTCTCAAAGAAAAGAATGTTTATGATTCCTGGAAAGAGGTCAGAATATCAACATTAGCAGGAATTTGGAAGAGTTAATTCCAGCCTTCATGGATGACTTTGATAGGTTCAAGACTTCAGTGGAAGAAGTAGCTACAGGTGTGGTGTAAACAGCAGGAGAACTAGAATTAGAAGTGGAGCCTGAAGATGGGACTAAATTCCTGGGATCTCATGATAAAACTTTAATGGATGAGGAGCTGCTTTTATGGATGAGCAAAAACCATGGTTTCTTGAGATGGAATCTACTCATGGTGGAAATGCTGTGAAGACTGACAACAAAGAATTTAGAATATTACATAAACTTAGTTGATAAAGCATAGGCAGGGTTTGAGAGGCTTGACTTCAGTTTTGAAGAACGTTCTCGTGTCGATAAAATACTATCAAATAGCATTGCATGCTACACAGAAATCATTCATGAAAGGGACAGTCATTCTGGCACATTTCATTGTCTTATAAGAAATTGCCACAGCCACCCCAGCCTTCAGTAACCACCACCCTGATCAGTAAGCAGCCATCAAGGTTGAGGCAAGACTCTACAAGCAAAAAGATTATAATCTGCTGAAAACTCAGATGATTAGCATTTTTAGCATTAAAGTATTTTTAATTAACATATGTACTTTGTTTTTCTTTTTTTTATTTATTTTTGTTTATTTATGATACACATAGAGAGAGAGAGGCAGAGACACAGGCAGAGGGAGAAGCAGGCTCCATGCCAGGAGCCCGACGTGGGACTCGATCCCAGGTCTCCAGGATCGCACCCTGGGCCAAAGGCAGGCGCTAAACCGCTGAGCCACCCAGGGATCCCCATGTACTTTGTTTTTCAAGACATAATTCTATTGTGCATTTACTAGACTACAGTATAGAGTAAGCATAACTTTTATATGCACTGGGAAACCCAAGTTCATTTAACTCACTTTAATGTATTATTTGCTTTATCACTGTGCTATAGAACCAATGTGGTGTGTCTGTACAGGTCATTTATCAGATATGTGTTTTACAAATATTTTCTTTCTATGGAGCATCTTTTTATCTTCCAAACAGTGTCTTTCACAGAAGTTTTTATTTTTAATGAAGTTCTACTTACCAATTTTGTCTTTCATGGATTGTGCTTTTGGTGTTATACGTAAAAAGGCATTGCCAAACTTAAGGTCACCTAGATTTTCTCCTATGTTATCTTCTAGGAGTTTTATTGCATTTTACTTTTAGACTTATGATCTCTTTTGAGTTAATTTTGTGAAGGGTTTAAGATTTGTGTCTAAATTTGTTTGTTGGTGTTTTTTTTTAAATATGTGGATGTCCAGTTATTCTATCATCATTTGTTGAAAAGACTCCTTTCTCCATTACATTGCCTTTGCTCTTTTACTAAAGATCAGGTGACTGTATTTATGAAGGCTTATTTCTGGGCTTCCTGTTTACTTTCTGTTTTATTGTATTATTTGTCCATTTCACGAATACCACCCTATATTGATTATTGTATCTTTTTAGTAAATCTTAATGTAAGGTAGTGTCAGTCTTCCAACTGCGTTTTTCAATATTGTATTGGCTATTCTGGGTCTCTTGCTTCTCCATGTACACTGTAGAATCATTTTTATTTATTGATATCCATAAAATAACTTGCTGGGACTTGATTGTAATTACATTGAATCTGTAGATCAAGTTAGGAAGAACTGACATCTTGACAATATTGAGCTTCCTATCCATGAACATGGAATTTCCTTCCATTTATTTAGTCTCTGATTTTCTTCATTAGTCATGTATAGATCTTGTACATGTTTTGTTAGATTTATACCTAAGTATTTCCTTTTGCGGAGTACTAATGCAAATGAAATGTAATTTTAAACTTGTTCATTACTAGATTATAAGAAAGCAATCAACTTTTGTATAGTAACCTTATATCCTTCAGCAGTGCTATCACAATTGCCTTTTAGTTCCAGGAGTATTTTTGTTGATTTTTTTGAGATTTTTTTCTACATAGACAATGATGTCGTGTAGACAGTTTTATTTCTGTCTAAAACTGTCATCAAAAACCCTTTTATTTCTTCCGATTCTGTATACCATTTATTTCTTCTCTTGTCTTACTGCATTCCTAGAACTTCTGGTTTGATGATGAATAGGAGTGGTGAGAGTAGGCATCTTACCCTTGTTTCTGATCTTGGTGGGAAAACATGTAATTTCTTTCCATTAAGTATGATATTAGCTATAATTTTGTTTTTTGGAAGATGTTCATTTTTTTAAAAAATATTTATTTATTTATTTATTTATTTACTTACTTACTTACTTACTTACTTATTTACAAGAGACACAGAGAGAGAGAGGCAGAGACATGCAGAGGGAGAGGCAGGCTCCCTGCAGGGAGCCCCATGAGGAACTCGATCCCAGGACTGGGATCTCGACCTGAGCCAAAAGCAGATGCTCAACCACTGAGCCACCCAGGCATCCCTGTAAGATTTTCTTTTATCAAGCTGAAGACATTCATCTGTCTTCCTAGTTTTCTAAGAATTGTTATCATGAAGGGGTATTGGGTTTTGTTACATGCTTTTCATGTATCTATATTAATTGTGTGATTTTTCTTTAGCCTATTGGTATGATGCATTGTTAATTGATTTTCAAATGTTGAATCAGACTTGCATATCTTGAATAAATACCATTTAGTTATGGTATATAGTCCTTTTTTATACATCATTGAATAAAATTTGCTAATGTCTTGTTGATTTTTGTATCTATGTTCATGAGAGATACTGGTCTGTAATTTTCTTGTAATATCTTTGATTTTGGTGGAAAGATGACACTAGCTTCATTGAGTTAGGAATTATTCCCTCTGCTTTGGTCTTCTGGACAATTGTAGAAAATTGATATGATTCTTCCTTAAGTATTTGGTAGAACTTACCAGTAAACCCATCTGGAGCCTGGTGCTTTCTGTTTTAGAAGGTATTAATTAGGGGATCCCTGGGTGGCTCAGCGGTTTGGCGCCTGCCTTTGGTCCAGGGCGTGATCCTGGAGTCCCGGGATTGAGTCCCACGTCAGGCTCCCGGCATGGAGCCTGCTTCTCCCTCCTTCTGTGTCTCTGCCCCCCACCCCCCGTGTGTCTATCATAAATAAATAAATAAATCTTAAAAAAAGAAGGTATTAATTATGGATTCAATTTCTCTAATAGATGTAGGCCTATTTAGGTGATCCATTTCTCCTTATATGAGTTTTGGCAGATTTTGCCTTTTCAGGAATTGGCCCATTTTATTTTGGTTATCAAATTTGTGGGCATTGAATTGTTCATATTCCTTTATCAGCCTTTTAATGTCCATAAGAGTGACAGCCTCTGTTTCATTTTTGATAGTAGTAATTTCTGTCTTTTCTCTCTCTCTCTCTCTCTTTCTTTTTTTTTTTTTTTTTTTTTTTTTACCTTAGCTAACCTGGTTAAAGATGTATTGATTTTAATGATCTTTTCAAAGACTCACCTTTTAGTTGCTTTCAGTTTTTAATATGATTTATTTTTCCATGGATAGAAACTTTTATTTTGATCTCTGCAGAGCACTCTGCACCATTCTGTATGTTAGGTCTTATCCTGTGTTGTTTAATGTCTAACAAAGCCCAGACTTAGTAAATAATTTCTTACCTACTTTATGGTTCTTTTTAGTTATATAGAGAACCAGATTTTTCTTAAATATTCCTTTATTTCCTTTGAAAGTTAACTGGTAGAGTCTTCAGGTAATTTCTAAATTGTTTCAGAGAGAAAAGTCAAAAGAGAAAGGATTTACCGATGCAGCAGAATCCTTGATAAACCAAATTAATAAGAGATACAAAACGAAGGATAACATACAGTCTACAAGAAAATTCAAGGAGTCTCTGATTGACAGGTATGTTCTTAAATTTTCAACATAAATATTTTTCTGACAGGTACAGCTAAATTATTTTACAATTTTAAGAAGGTAAGTTTTGAACATCTTCAAATAATACAGCTTTCCAGTAGAGAACACCTAGTTACTTATTTACTTTTATAAATAGTAGCTGTTTAAATTATTTAGGAAGGGAACTCAATTTGAAATTAGTCATTGAAGTATGTGATTAATTTTATAAAGTATCAAAAATACCGTATTGATACAGCATACCATTTCATAAATAAATCTTTAGGATATAGACATTTTAGGATTTTCTTTATTGAGCCTAGTGATGAGTAAAACTAAATAAATTTAAATATATTGCTTAATGAAATGTGAAATTTAAATTAGCTGAAATGAGTTACTTTTATATAGAAAATACACATTTTTTTGTTTGCAGTCTTTCTGAAGGTTAGTTCTTACTGCAAAATGTTTCTTTACAGATTGGTGATTAATTCATATTTAAATTAATTCTGGCCTTATAAGACACAAAACAATTATTCTCTTGGCAGAACCATTCATTTCCAATTGCTTGGCACTTCCTACTGCATGAATGATGCAGCTTATTAACAGTTAGTGTTGCTATTTACCAGGAGTAAAGTTGCACAAGTATCAGGCTAGTGTTGTCACATTTCATTTATTTATAGCATATTGAATGTAAACTTAGTGACCCAAATGTTTTACCTTATATACAGTGGCTTTTATGAAGAACATTCTGATATTGAATTGTTTTTTTAATTTTAACAAAACCTTTCTTATAGTGGTTTTTCAAGCAAATGTGATCTACAGCTCAGCAAGGTAGGTTTCGTTTATTTAATTATACCAAATGTATAGTCACACTATATATTTGACTGTAAACATAAGATAGAATCGCAATACAGGATGGAACTAATGTTTTCAGCATGTTGATAAATGGATTAAGCAATCAACAAGTTTAGTGGCAAGTACTCAAAGTAGTCCTCTTTCTGTTCTACTTTTCAAAAAAAATAAAAAGCTTTATTTCTATATGTGAGTGAGATCTTTTCATTTTTTGGTACCTGATTCAAAAAATGTTTATCTTCATTTTTTTCCTAGTAATCCCATCTCTTCTAACAATAAGATCCTTCTTAAGTCTCTTTTTTTGTTTAAAAAGATTACTGTTTATTCAGACTTAAAATATCAATTCTCTTTGATTTATTCCTCATAATTACTTTCTATCTATTTAGTTTCAAGTTTTGAGGTTCACTTTCTGTACATTACTCTTAAATCTCCCCTCTTCTGCCCATGTGACTCCTTTTTCCTAGTTTGAGTTCTAATTTATAATCCTTGGATTATTGCAGAAGCTTTTATGTAATTCTTTTTGCCTCTAGTATTTCTCTTGCCAATCTGGCCTTCTATTCAGGACCAGCTTTTTTTTCTTTAAAGCACAGAGCTTCAGTCATGTCATTCTGTTGTTCAGATTCCTTCTTTGGTCCCTTTTGCTCAGGCTGGCTTCCTAGTCCCTTTGAAAGTCTGTTTTTATTTCCTAGTATTAGCTCCCTACGCAGGTCTCCTTTAGCCGAAGCAGAAGAACTTGAGATTCCCTGAAGTGTCTTTCCTAAGTGTTTATTCTCTTTTTTCTTCTACTCTTTGGAAAAAACTTTGAACTGGGTCAGTGTACTCTCACACTCTTTTCTGGTCCTCAAAACTTGATTCCTCCTTGCCAGTCTCACTTCAATCTGCCACCTTTTTGAAAACTTCCACAGTGTCCTGACTCAAAATCCAAATGGGCAAGAATTCTGAATCTATGCCCTGATTTCTTTGTTTTTTGTTGTTTTTTTTTTTGTTTAAAGATTTTATTTTATTTATTATATATAGAGAGAGCACAAGCAGGGAGAATGGCAGAGAGAGCGGTAGCCCAACAAGCGGCTTGATCCTAGGACTCTGGGATCATGACCTGAACCCAGGGCAGATACTCAACCAACTGAGCCACTCAGGAGTCCCCAACACCAATTTCTTTGTACCATTTCTTGATATTTTACTCACTCTTGCAGTTTTTTTTTTCTCTCCTGTGTCTTCTGTTAGACTCTGTTTAGAATCATCTTTGTACCCTGTATAACACTTTTGCTCCCTTTTATATCTTTTTTAATATTTTGGCTTATTTTTTGTTTCTTCTGCAATACCTAGCACATGCTAGCATGCAGTAGATGAATTGAACAGATGTATGTAAACACTGGTAAAAATCATACTGGAAAGGATAAGATAAGTGACAGAAGAGTAATATATTGAGGGATAAACTTTTTGAAATAATACAAATAATTATATGTAAAATAGTCAAATACATAATACAATTAAATATGAATAACTAAAATGAATAGTTTTAATATTTCCAACTTATTAAATAGACATCAGAGTATTTCTTTCAATAATTGTTTAGTGATATTAATAGTGATTTTACATAAACCTTAGTCGTTCCCGGGGATCCCTGGGTGGCGCAGCGGTTTGGCGCCTGCCTTTGGCCCAGGGCGCGATCCTGGAGACCCGGGATCGAGTCCCACATCGAGTCCCACGTCGGGCTCCCGGTGCATGGAGCCTGTTTCTCCCTCTGCCTGTGTCTCTGCCTCTCTCTCTCTCTCTCTCTCTGTGTGACTATCATAAATAAGTAAAAATTAAAAAAAAAAAAAAAAAAAAGAAACGTAGTCGTTCTCAAAGTTTTTCTATCTAAGACTTTAAAGCAAATGAGTCTGGGAAAAAAAGAAGCATGCTTGTTTTGTGATTCTAAAATCACTAAGGTTCAGCTTGTAGGATACCTGTGTAGAGTAATGCCAGTGCATTTTAAAGATATAAGGATATTATATTTTATATATAATTTATAGTACTTTCAAATTATATTCTTCATAAAGTCTTTAAAATTTTTAAGTGTAAATATTTAATACTTTTATACAGTTTACATTAAGAAAATAGTTACAGATGTAAAACATGAGTAGGAACAAGTAGAAAATAAATGAAAATATGGGGATCCCTGGGTGACTCAGCGATTTAGCGCCTGTCTTCCGCCCAGGGCGTGATCCTGGAGTCCTGGGATGGAGTCCCCACTTCGGGCTCCCTGCATGGAGCCTGCTTCTCCCTCTGCCTGTGTCTCTGTCTGTCTGTCTGTCTCTCTCTCTGTCTCGGTCTCTCATGAATAAATAAATAAAAATCTAAAAAACTAAAAAAATATATGAAAATAAAAATTGCATATGTTTTTTGTTTGCCAAGTATACTAATGTACAAGTTTGAAAGTTATACAGACTTTTTTGTGTTTAGGAAAAGGTTCAGAAAAAAAGTTACAGACAACTGAAGACTACTTTTGTTAATGTTACTTCTGAATGCCAATTGTGAGTAATTTTTCATAGATCTTAGTTTTCTTCATATTTGAAAATTTATTATATATTGGAGTTAATATTTCTCTTTATTTTTACAGGAATGATGTTTATAATTTTAACTTGAATGGAGCTGATGAGCCTATTATAAAACTTGGAGTAAGCTAGAAATCAGTGGTTTTTTATTTAATTATTCAGCATTTATTTTGTATTTACCATAGAGTTATTACAGTGTATGTTTTTTGGTTTCCGTTCTCTTGTAGATATGCTTTAAAATATTTTTAAATGTTTCAAAATTTATTTGGCACCAACTTAGGTACATTTGGTTTCCTTTCAAATCCTTTGGACTAAAGTAGTGAAAAATGAGTAATTGAGGCATGGGGGTACTGACACTACTACATCAAGAAAATCCCTTTCCTTCTCGATATGAGAAATTTAAAAACATTTACTCTAGTTTTTCTCTTGCCAATCCATCATTCTATTCAGTACCAGCTTTTTTTTAAAGTATATTTTATAATAGTGGCTTTCTTCTTAAATATAAAAATATTTAGTTAATTTTATTGATGCATCTTATGAAAGGAAGTAATAGACACTAGATTTTATATGTTTATTTTTAAAATTTTTGTTTACCTCAATTCAACACTAAGAAAAATGTTTTAATGTTTATTCACAATATAGATCCAGGAATTTCAAGCTACAGCTACAGAAGCCCGTGTGGATAATTCAATAAAATTGTAGGTGTTTTTATTAGAATTAGATGAATCAAACTAAAATAAACTTACTCTTTTTCTTCAATATTTCCTCCCAGTTTGTTTGAGAGTTTTTAACAAATGAGAAGAATGAATAAAAATGCTACTGGCATGATTACCCCATTATATTTCTAATATTTCAGCCTTTGTTTCTAAAATAAATTTGCAAATTCCATGCTCTTTTATATTAGTTGTGTCTCTTAGATGATAAAGTTGAAAGGACTTAGTCCTTTCATCTGACCTTGTTATTTTCATAATTAACTGATGTCAGAGAGCATAAGCAACTTGGCCAGAATTACATAGTGAATTTAGTAAAAGAGTAAGGCTGAAGACCCAGGTCTAACTGTCCAGTGCATGTTACCTTAAGAGAACAAATAATTAAAGTTAATTAAAATTAATGCATATTTTTGTTTAAGGATAGGTTTAAGGAATCATGATGAACTTGAAACTTCTCTCAAAACAAAAGATAAAAAAGTGAGTTATGATATCAGTATATCTATTAAAAACAGTATTTTAAAAATAATTTTCCAATGTGAAAGATGATCACAGATCTAGAAAACAAAATTATTTGGACTTTTTTTTCTTCTGTGAGATTATCCATGGGCCCCCTATGACTTTGTCATGGTCTCTGAGCTGTTTGTGATCATCTAGAAATAGAAGATATGACAGTTTTAGTTATTTTCTTTGATGACATTAACTTATGTCTCTGTGGGAGTAGGCAGTTTTAAAACAACAGAATATGAATCTCAGTCCCTGATCTGGATTTCTGAGTGACTTTCTAGATATGTTTTCGTTAATGCTAGGTAGATTAGTATGCCAAAAAATTAAGTTTTTCTGTTGCCTGGGGTTGTTTTTTGGCTTAACTTACCTTGCATAGTATATAATGAGACATGTTTCTTCATCTATTACAAGGATTTTTTTTTTTTATAGACTGTAACAGACCCTAAAAACAAAAATCTCTTTAGTGATACTGACACTGAATACGTATGTGATGACAGCAAGACTGATGTTAGCTGGCTAAAGGAACCAAAATCAAAACCACAGCTAATAGACTATAGCAGAAATAAAAATGTGAAGAAACATAAAAGTGGGAAACCAAGTAAGAAATCACTTTTTAGAGAAATATTGCAACTGATTTTACCATTTAAACTACATGAAATGCTTTGTTGGTTGATAAGTATATTTGTACATGTAGTTAGTGTTTATAACTACATAGCCTTATGAATAGAAAAAGAAGAGCAAATACACCACACTACAGATGTTTTGTTTTTTCATTTTATTATTTTTAGTAATGTAGTTATAGATAAATTTCTTTTTTACTGAGATCTTAAGAGACACAAAATATGATTTTCCTATTCTTTGGTTCATGCATACTCTAATTGCTGGTCTTCTAATGGCCTACTGTTACTCACTTATTTAGCAATTACTGTGAATGATGAATTATTAAGCACTCATGAAACCAGTACTCTAAGCAAAAATCAAATCTTGGACATCTATTTCCTGTCGCACCCAGCACATGATTTTTAGGAATTCACATAGAATTCATATAAAGATATATTGTAAGGAAAACAATTTTCTTGGAGAAATATTTTTGCCTATATCTTCCACAGAATGTCTTCTCAGCATATGGCTTCTACTTCATCTAGTGACTCTCTTAAAATAATTGAACAAGAGTTTGAGGTATAGGTTTTTGGCTAGACATACTGGCCATTTTCCTAGATGGTTTACAAAACACAAAAATTTTATATATTCCTTTTTTAAAAGACAACATAACTCTGAACTTTTAAATTGATATGTATTTTAAGGGAATCAGCTTTTTTGTCAGGATAAAAATAACCAGTTGTAACCTTTGTGCATATGTTGGGGGGAGTTGGGTGATGGCTTAAACAGAAGTAAAAATAGAAATGTGGAAATGAAGTTTGGCATGTGTTCATAAATGAGGCTGAATCTTGAAATAGATGAAGAAGAGAAGTAGCAGGATAATCATCTATAAAAGAGGCAGAAGTCTGAAAGAGCATCATGTGCTAGTGCAGGGAGTGCAGTACTGGGGTAGTTGGAGCACAGATCAGACTTGTGGGAAGATGCTGAAAGATGTACTGCATCTGGTCACGTTCCTGGACTTCGAAGCAGTGTTTTATAAGCCAAGGAGAAACATGATATGAATCACATGCTCTCAGAGAGTTTACAGTCATTTGTAACATAGGGTAGGTGATCAGAAATCTTGAGACCATTCAAGATTAGAATACTGTCATCAGTAAATACTTCAAAAACTAAACTACTGAGTCAGGGCATCTGGGTAACTCAGTCAGTTAAGTGCCTGCCTTTGGTTTAGGTCATGATCCTGGAGTCCTGGGATTAAGCTCTGGTTTGGGCTCCCCACTGAGCAGGGAGCTTGCTTCTTGCCCTCCCTCTGTCCCTACCCCTTGCTCAGCTCACTCTCTCACGCTTTCTGTTTCTCTCTCTCAAATAAATCTTTAAAATAAAATAAAATAAAATTGATCTTCTGAGTGAATTGTTTAAATGGCTGAATGATCACAAGACCATATGTAGGATCTGGGTTATTGCTAGGATTGGAAGACCTTTTTCCCAGAACTTCCTTGCTTCCTTGGTTTGGGTAATCCCATTTCTTAGGCTTCAGAGAATATTTAGAAAGTTATTTGTGCTTGAAAGGCAAAAAAGGGATAGAAACTAAAGCTTCTCTCAGTAATATGGATGAATCTTAGAAACAATGGTGAAAAATAAAGCAAATCATAGAATATTACATATGAATGAGATGATACTCTCTTCAAAGTTCATTGTATTGTTTTGGAATACTTATCTGGGAGGTAAAACTTTCTTTTTTAAGATCAAGTGAATGAGAAATAATTCAGGATAATGAAGATATTCCCTTTTGGCAGAGGGGATATTGACCATCATACAGAGTACACATAAATAGATACATCATTATTCATAATTCAGCTCTTAAATTGAATGGTAGATTCATATAGGTGTTTGACTTTATAGATTATGTTATGTATTCTCCTGCATGTTTAAGAAGTTTTAGGATGTAAAGAATATGAAAGGAAATTGGCAATTTGTATCCTACCAAACACTATAAAATTATCAATGTCAGTTTAGCCTCAAATCATCTTGAAATTTAAATTTTTGAATGAGTTTAAAGATGTATTTATTCTTGGTGTTATGATTTTAACTTTTTTTTAAAGATTTTATTTATTTATTCATGAGAGACAGAGAGAGAGAGAGAGAGAGGCAGAGACACAGGCAGGGGGAGAAGCAGGCTCCATGCAGGGAGCCTGACGTGGGACTTGATCCCAGGTCTCCAGGATCAGGCCCTGGGCGGGAGGCGGCACTAAACTGCTGAGCCACCCGGGCTGCCCATAATTTTAACTTCTATGCAAAAATATTCAAAAAAAATTTAATGCCAGTTCTTATCTATTTGAAAATTTTATTTTCTTGAATTGCAGGACCATCTTTGGAAAGGGGACAACCAAAATCTAAAATGGTAAAGCCAAGAAGTTTGTGTTCAAACACCCCTTTAAAATTATATTTCTTCTGTCATGTAAAAAAATTCATTTTTCATCTCATAATTTTATCCTTATGGTTACTTGTTTTTCCATAATTATTCTAGCCTTTGCATGCATCCTCCTACCTTTCCCTTTTTGGATCATGTTGGCCTGTTTTCTTCTGTAGTTCTAGGAACTTTTGATATCTCTGCTTCTCTTTTTTTCCTGTTTTTTACATGCGTTAAGTAATATATACCAGGCCTCTCAGACCTTTAATGACAGGGATAGAAAAAGGTGATAGAGAAGATATAAGGACAGAAAGATAAAATCCAGTCTGAAAAATATTAATCAGGAATCTTTTTATTTCTACAAATATATTATGTATATCTTGTCATAGTGCCAATTTTACAGCAAATAGTTTGTATTTCTTATATCTCAAATGTTGATCTAATAATTTAGAAATTTTTCTCCTAAAGACACCCAACAAAAACATCACCAAAAAGGTAGAGGAGAGAGTTCCAGATGGGAGAATCAGACTTCCACGAAGAGCGACAAAAACCAAAAAAAATTATAAAGATCTCTCAAATTCAGAATCAGAGAATGAACAAGAATTTTCACTTTCGTTTAAAGAGAAATTGCTAGTAAAGGTAAATAGATACAATTCAGACTAAAAATTTCTGAAAAGCCTGTGAGAATATTAAATATAGAATGTATTTTTTGCAAAAATGTCAGATTTGTCACATTTTAAGATTTAACATTCTGCATGAGAAATTTTATAGGTTAAAAGTTGATCTTTAGACAATGCGGCAAAATGTGTGATAAATTGGCATTAGTGTTACAAAACAGATGTTTGGCTCTAAGAAAATGATAACCTGAAGATCATATCTTTGAATTAGAAAAATGCTTGTTTTTTTTCAAAATTATACTCCAAAAAAGTGCAGACTGTTGGGAAGCTGTGAATCTTTCTCTTGAATGGACCTGAGATTCTTCCCATATATTGCCCACCTGTGTCCATCCCTGGCTTCTCTCTGGGAATATTACAGATGTATTCTCTAGCCATCTGTGCTAGAAAGACTTCTTTTTAACAAAGTAAAAAGCAAAACAATAACACAAAAAATTCAGTGCTTACAATATGCCAGGTGCTATGCTAAGTACTTTAACTTCTTAAAATCTCTTAAGTACCATAGGTGACTCGTATTATTATTGACATCTCATTTTACAAATGAGAAATTGAGGCTCAAAGAGATAAAGGAACTTGCCCAAGGTCACACAGGTAGGAGGTGGTAAAACAAAGGTTTGGACCCAGAGAGTCTGACACTAAAGGTAGGTCTCTGGCCATTACTCTGTTCTGATTTCACATCATTAAACTTCCATCTTCCCTTGTTTCTAACCTTGTTAACCTTTACTTGGAAGACTTTAAGGACTTTATAACTTATCTCCGGATTTTCTATCACTTCTTAATTTACTATGCACATAGCCAGCTGAGTCTTCCCAAGCCACCTTTCCTCTTATCTAACTTCAAAGAAAAACCCTGAAAATCTCCATATAGTGAAATAGTGTATCAGAATACCTTTGCAAGCTCATTTCCTCTCTTCCCCGGTAAAACAAACAGAATAACCCATGACTCCCAAACAGAACCTGTGACGTGCTTGCTTCGGCAGCACACGTACCAAACAAGACCCTTGCTTCTCCACTCCCTGTGCTGTTAGGGGTCTCTCATGGCCTTAGTATATCCCGCACCACGTCCTTTAACAGCTCCCAAGCATGACAAGTACCATGCAATCCAGGAACTTTTTCTGGTTTTTCTAAACTGGATATAATCTTCTTACAGCATTTTGTTTGTATTTCTTATAATATTACAATCCATGAACTGTATTTTTCTGTGAATTTGTCATATGCCTTCTAGTATATTAGAAAGTCCTCCGCTACTTGTGTTGAGCCCCCTGTTGTGCCTGTAAATAGTAGAAGATATTTACTATTTCAGCATAATTTGTTTTATATGTTCAAGTATAAATTCTTTGCATTTAAGTATAATTTGAGAGTTGTCAATACATTTAGGAGGAGAATATCCATTCCAGAAGCAAAACCATGAAGCTTCCAAAGAAACAACAGAACACCTTCTCTGCCGAAAAACAAAAGGATATACCATCATCTCTACCAAAAGATGCTATAAGAGATAATAGCCTTGGCTTATCTCCTATATCTTTATCTGGGAGCCCATCCTCTATAGAAGTAATGAGATGTCAGTATCACTTTTTTTCTTATAAAATATTCAATAAATTTCTGTTATAACTATAATTCTGTGAAAATAGAGTTTGAAGATTAACAAATATGCCCTTCAAAATTATGGGTACTCAAAACTTCATTTTTTGAACTAGTAAATGTTAGTAACGTGGTCTTTGCAAAGTAGACAACAGTTGTCCCTATGACAGTCAGGTCTTTAATGGTAGGGAGTTAAAGACCAAATGCTTCAATATGGAAAGTACTTATATTTACAAATTATAATGTGAAAACTGAATAAACTTTTAGGTGCTTAATCCCTAGATATATTTAATAACATGAAAATAATGATGAGCATTTCTACTTCTTCTTTTATACATTTCATTGACTAAAGTCCCCAAGAAATATCATGGTCATTCTGTGGACCCATAGTGGATTATCTTTTGTGATTTCAGGTTTTGCTTTTATTTAAAAATAACTGACAAAAATTCATATTCTTTGGAGTATTGGTGTATACACAGATATACATCACACACTTTTCTAGTTTGGAAACTATAAGTTTGTACTTTTTTTAAGCTCCTTTTAAGTATATTTTAAAGCATTTCCAAGTATCCATCTTTTCGGTTAAAATTCAGTTAAATAAGTTAACATATACTTTCTCCAAAGTAGCTGATTCATTCTTTTCTAGAATATTTTCATAGAGCATAGACCATTGTCATCTCAGATAACCACATACTAACAGACAGATGCATATGCCCTGATTTGATCTGAAAACTGAGAATCATTTACACTAAGGTTTATTTTGGCCATAAATTTCCTTGTCTATATATGAAGGATTTAAATAAGATGATTTCCCAAGCTATCTCCAACCAGAAAATTCTTTATCTTTATGTGACAGTATTGGCTAGGATGTCAAAATACTCAAGATTAGGTTGATCATTACAGAGCAGCTCATACTATAGATAATTTTGTTTGAACTTTTGAAATTTCTTGTAATTACATTTTTAAATGAGCCATAATATTTTTCAGAGTCTTACAAATTAAATATAGTTTGGTCTTGATTTATTGAACATTTATCTTTTTAAATATAGATAATATTTGAGGATTTGATTAATCATTATATTCTTAGAATATAATTGTACTATTTCTGAAGTGGACACCAGTGACAATACCTGCCATCTGTTTTTTGTGTTCTGTGAGGCAATACAGGTACAGAGAAAATAAGAGAAAGGGATTTTACTCAAGATTTTGATGGTGTGACAAAATCCCTATCACCTTCTCTGAAAACTTCACCTGAATCCTCAAACAGTAAATATGGAGTTGGAGGTCCAATAAAGTCACCTACAAACAGTGACAAAAAATTATGTGCAAGAGAAAGTTGCTCACTAATTCCACAGTCCTTCTTGTTGGTAAGAATATACATGATTTTTTTTTCCTTTTTCAGATATACCAGAGAGGGTAAATTATTTGCCTCTAATCTTAATCAAATATATATTGCTTATCCACTTAATATAGAGTTCTGGGGTTTGGTCTGTGGGAGAAGAATAACCTACTGAGATGTAAAAAGCCTCTGAAACTTCTAGACTAGTAAGTAGCTGTACAGGAGTAAGAATGTGATGTTGTGGGAAGTATTGAGTGCTGTTAGCACTATTGCTATAGGAATGATCACTTCCACAGAGGCACTGCTTACTTGTCTGTACATCCAAACCACATAGTTCATGAATGAATACTAAAATGAACAAATTTTATGGTACCTGAAAAATTCTTTATTCTTCCTCTTTTGTATATTATCAAATGTACTATTTCTTCTTATATGTAGGTATGTTCTGAAGGGTTGTAAAAAGACATTAAAGATAGGAATCAATTATGGTCAAAGTGAGGGAGGGTAGCTAAAACTGTTATGCCTACAAGGAATAGTATAAGTTGTGGATACTTTGGTACCAGTTTATAAACCCCATGCCACCTCCACTCCCCTCTTTTTTTTTTTTTTTTTTTTTTTGGCTTGGGTTATATAGATGTATTAATTTGGAGGATCTTAAAGAAGTAATGTTACAGAACTGACTACCAGGATCATATAGTTCACTATAACTGGGCATAGCAGAAAGAGTTTTGAGTCAGAATTGCATTTAAATCCTGACTCCAGGGATCCCTGGGTGGCGCAGCGGTTTGGCGCCTGCCTTTGGCCCAGGGCGCGGTCCTGGAGGCCCGGGATCGAATCCCACATCAGGCTCCCGGTGCATGGAGCCTGCTTCTCCCTCTGCCTGTGTCTCTGCCTCTCTCTCTCTCTCTCTCTCTCTCTCTCTGTGACTATCATAAATAAATTTAAAAAAAATTTTTTTAAAATAAATAAATCCTGACTCCACTATTTGCTAACTATGTAACATTTTATAAATTAATGAATCCCTCTGCACCTTAGTTTTCTCATCTGCACAGTGGGGCTGTGAAAAATTAGTCTGATTGTGTAAGCATTAATATCTGATACCTGGCAAATACCCAAATATATTATTCTCTTGATATGTGCTAAGCTCTGTATACAGAAATGGAATCAATGAGAGTTCAGTCCACCTAAAAACCTCTAACAAAACCAAACTTCTGTCCTAGCACTTTGAACCGAATGATTTTATTCCTACAGGATTTTATTCCCTTTATTCTGTTTAACCAGTAGTTTTTAGAGAGCATATTTTTCTAACAAAATCTCTCATGAAAGCACCGATGTGCCAAACAGATAAAAATGGACTACACTATTTAAAGCAGAAAGGAGGTCTGCACCCTAACCTACTCAGCCTGTCTCCCTAATAACCCCCAAAGCACCTTTGCGAGATTCTCAGTTTCTAGAGACCATAGTTTGAACACCAGTTTCCCACTGGATCATAATCCCACTGTCCTTTGTCAGAATTGCTCTACCATCCTTGGTTTCCCTGAACCCTTTATCCTTTCAGTATCCTATCTTGCAAATCTCAAAACCTAGAAAATCTCCTACCTACTTTATGTTATCAGTCTAGTTGGAGTTTTAATTGTTATATACTTATTGGCTGTTTCCCATTTACTGTTGACTCTTAGATATCAGAAATTTGCTATAGTCTCCAACACTGCTATATGATGGTGTCCATTTCTCTACAGTTTTAACTGTATGTTACTATATGGTTCTCTTTGTGTCAGTTTGATGAGTATAGTAACTTTAATGTGCATTTTATTGATTAACAGCATTAGTATTCCTGTTTTTTGGCTAGTTTGTGATAATTGCATCATTGGCTTTTTCTTATTGATTTGTAGTTCTTAAAATATTCTAGATATTAATTCTGTATTGTTTATGTACAATGCAAAAGAATTGTTATGTACATTGTTATGTACATTGTTATGTACAATGCAAAAGAATGCAAACATTCTTTTTCCAGTATGTATCTTTTCATTTAAATAAAAAACTTCCATAGGACAAAAAAATGGTATCATGAAATTTACCAGTCTTTGTGTTCAAGAAATCCCTCAGCTACTGTCCTATTCCTTTCTGGTAAAAATTCAACCTTTAGCTTTTCAATCTTTCTAGGCTTTCTCTTTGCCATGTGTATAGTAAATTAGTGCATGAGGTACTCTCCTGTCTCCATTGTTTGCAATGATCATTTGGGCACAGCCCAGACAACTAGGGGGCCAGCTGTAAGGCAGGCTCTCTCTGTGTGCTGAGGCCACATCACTTTCATCAGTAGAGCCTGATGCTACCAGGGTACTTCACCACTCCACACTCCTCTTGCGCATGCTCTTGACCCTCTACTCATCCACATAAATTTTGGAGTTTGTCTAAGGGAAGAATTTCCATTTCCCAATATTGATACTGAGATTTTTCATCCATATATTTTTCTCTCTACATTTTGGTATTATTTACAACAAAATTATGCCAAATCTTCCACAAAGAAAATTAGATTAGTTCCTACATTTTATGGATTTTCTTTTTACTGTATTAAAAAAACTATATTTTCTGGATTTTTAATTTTTTGCTTTTGTATAGAAACATTGTTGATTTTTATATCTCCAACTACCTTGACTAATTCTGTCATAATTCCCTGCCATAGGTCCTCTTGGATTTTGGATATAGGCAGTTACTCATGATAATTTTTGTATTTTCCATTCCAGTCCTTATACTTAAGTTTTTTATTGTTAAGATGACAGTGACCTCGGGGGGAGTGTTAACTAGATACTGTACCAGCAGGCATGCTTATTCGTAGTTTCTGGTGGATACTTTTATCAAATTAACGTTTTAGTTGTCTAAGGACTTTTTCCCATTAAATTGTGAATGGGTGACGAATTTTAGCAGCAAATGAAATATTCCCTCAAAACATTAGTTTTGGGGGCACCTGGGTGGCTCATTGGTTGAGTCTCTGCCTTTGGCTTAAGTCATGATCCTAGCTAGGGTCCTGGGATCGAGTCCCACATGCAGGGAGACTGCTTCCCCCTCTGCCTGTGTCTTTGCTCTCTCTGTGTGTTTCTCATGAATAAATAAAATCTTTAAAAAAAAAGCACACACACACACATATGTTTTGGTTTCTTTTTTTATTTTAAAGTTTTTTATGTATTTATTCATGAGAGACACAGAAAGGGAGAGGCAGAGACATAGGCAGAGGGAGAAGCAGGCTCCCTCCTGGGAGCCTGATGTGGGCCTGGATCCCTGGACTGGGATCACACCCTGAGTCGAAGGCAGGTGTGCTCAACCGCTGAGCCACCCAGGCATCCCAAGTTTTGGTTTCATACCGTGGTTTTGGCTTTAAGTAATTTTCTAATTTCCTTTGGGTTTGCATATGTCTTGTTCATTCATACTCCCAATTAGTAATACTGTTATGAATAGAAAAAATATAAATTCTGTGGTGTTTACATAAGAAACACACAATTGGAACAGCTACTCAGATGTAAGTACTTATAGTTCAGAAAAAACAGTTGATGGAAGTTGAACTTGCAAACAACAATGAAAATCTTGGACAAAGCGTTAGAGGCTTAAAGGGTAGTACAACTAACCAACTTAAACTAAGATAGTCCTTATAAGAATCAGATTACTGGCCTCTAGTAATAATGTTTTAATATTTGTTAACTTGTTAATTGAAAATCTGATGTTTAAAGTGCAGGATGTTGTGATCATGGAAGAAAGTTGACATTTTTTAAATGAGAAGTTGTAAGTCTTAAATAGTGAGATACAGCTGCTGAACCACTGACTTACATAGTTATAAGGGACTTTCTGGTTTCCTGAATACATAGAAATTTGGTTGAGCTTTGTGCCACTATAGTAGTCCATCAGTCCATCATCAAAAATATTGTAATATCCTGTAAAACACAGAACAGTAAGGCAAAATTTTACAGTTAAGGGAAGGCTGGGATTTAACCTCCACCTTAGTAGATAGGTTGCTGTTCCTTCGCTGCTTGGTCTGGATCTATTGACCCACCTAATAAGTAAAGGGAGGAACCGGGGGCAGGCATGTATTTTTATGGAATAGGAAAATGATTCCTTTGACTGGAATGGAGAAACCTGTATACTGAAGCAGGAAAACACCAGGTTAGATGAAAAAGATGTGGCTGAAATGGAGATTGAAAGAAGAGTTTAGATTTCTATTTTGTATGGCTTCCTGTTTCCCCGACTCAAATCAAAATCCTAATGAGGAAGGATTGAAAAGCGGGAGTAGTCGAAAAAGTCAGCTGAAAACTATTGCTATCATATAGGATTGAGGTGAATATAGGAATGTCATGTTAGAGATGCAGGGAAGGGATATAAACAAAACCATCTGATAAAGGAATGGACAGCATTTGCAGTTCACTTGCTTTACAGTTTGAGAAAGATGGTCAAAGGTGAAGCCAAGACTGTTAACAGAATTTGTTTCCAATTTCTAATATCTATTTTAGGGAAATCGTTCTACATCTCCACTATCCATGTCTAGTGAAGGAAGAGAGCAAATATGGTGTGACATGCCTTGTGACTCTACTCATGTGTCAGGTATGTAGTCACAGAACTGCTTTAAAAACCATATTAGAGAAATACTACTGTGAAATGTTATCTAAAGGAATTATATTTTAAGTCCTACCATGTATTCAACTTAATGTCAAGTTGAAAATAAACTAGATACAACTTAATGCGCAGTTGCCTAAATACAAATAACTGAAAGCCTTTAATAAAAGCAAGAAAATTATTAGGTATTTTTAATCAAGATTGTAGCACTATTTTTTAACTGTTCTTAAGACTCCATACAGCATATTAGTTGCAAACGAATGTACGTGGAAGATAATCTAAGTAGTGCTGATGAAGTAGAATTGGAAAAGGAGGAGGAAGGGAGAGTATGCTTGATTCCCAAAAAACGATCTAAAAATGAAGATAGCGTTCATCACACTTACGAAGGTAGGTAGATCAAATGCCTGTGTCAAAATGCAATTATGGTGGAAGGTAGCTTCTTAGATCTTGAATGACCCACAAAAAAATCTCCTTTGTAAAGAGAACTCCGGAGAAGTCTAATAAGGATGATGCTGTATCACAAAGTTCACTTTATGTGAAGTATGGTAGTAAGGATCTGTTTGCATTCCTAAATCTCCTTTAAGATTTTATTATTACCACGTATAAGCTTTACTAGAATATGAATTTACTGATCAGTCACTAAATATTTGGTTATTAGCATGGAAATAGTTAAAAAATGAACAATCCAGAAACTTCCATCTTGATATTGCCATTGCCAAAATGACTTTTTAGAAATCAAAATATTTTTAAATTGAAAAATAGGAGGGTATACCTTTAATATCATAATTCTTAGATCACACATAGAATCTGAAAATAAGATTTGTTCTCAGCTTCATGACCAGTAAGGGTAAATTTGTATTAATACATATTTTAGGGATCCCTGGGTGGCGCAGTGGTTTGGCGCCTGCCTTTGGCCCAGGGCGCGATCCTGGAGACCCGGGATCAAATCCCACGTCAGGCTCCCAGTGCATGGAGCCTGCTTCTCCCTCTGCCTGTGTCTCTGCCTCTCTCTCTCTCTCTCTCTCTCTCTCTCTCTCTGTGACTATCATAAATTTAAAAAAAAAATACATATTTTAACTTTACCCGATTGTCTTCGTTTTTTAGTGTCTGGAAGTATATCTCCATTGTCAACAAATGACTTTTCTATCCATGGGGAAAGCTGGGAAAACGAACTCTCAGAGGTGATGTGCGAGAGCCTCAACGCAGAATTTAGGAGGAAATTTCATGTGCGTTACCATTCTTTAAATTATGATTTATACCTGGGAGGCCTGGGTGGTTCAGTGGTTGAGCATCTGCCTTCAGCTCAGGGTGTGATCCTGGGGTCCTGGGATTGAGTTCTGCATCAGGCTCCCTGCAGGGAGCCTGCTTCTCCCTCTACCTGTGTCTCTGCCTCTCTCTGTGTCTCTCATAAATAAAATCTTTAAAAAATATATGATTTATACCCAGTCATATGAAGAGATACCAGCTTTCTACTAGACTCTCAGCTGGTTTGATCGTATGGCCACAAAACATCCATTTACTAATCCCTTTGTCTTTGTGGACTGGTGACAAGTGGGGTGACTCCAGGTTTCTCTTCTAAAATCTGTGTATTATCCATATTCTTTCTTCTCCTGGATTCTTTGTCTCATTTCCCTTTTCAGTTTTTTTATTATTTGGACTCTTAGTGTGATTTTTCTTTTTTACCCTGAACAATTTTCTTTTCATGCCTCATGTTTTTGTTGCATGGAATGGGGACGGTTAGGGCGCTGTATAAAACATGAAACCCCCTCATTCCGTGTTACCAGGTCTGTACACTTACATAGCCTTAGCTGCTGAGGTTTGAGTGAAGTGAAGTTTGCAAAAATGCTGTGTAGGAAATTTTTAGGTATTGTTTTCTCCACCTGCCTCTTTTTCCCACACACCTGTGTTTATAAGAGTTCTTTGCCTCCTGGTAACCTGTGCAGAAATACATCTTTTATCATCAGCCCCATTTCCTCCTTTGCTTCTCTCTGAAATTAAAATTCTGTATATTTTATTTTGATTTCGTGTGTGTGTGTGTGTATATATATATATATATGTAATTTATTGTAGTTTGATTTGCCAACATATAACACCCAGTGCTCATCCTGTCAAGTGCCCCCCTCAGTACCCAACACCCCATCCCCCGGGGCCCACCTCCCCTTCCACTACCCCTTGTTTGTTTCCCAGAGTTAGGAATCTCTCATGTTTTATTTTGATTTTAATTATCAAAGGCCAACCTAGTCTAAACAGAGGAGCCCTGATTTCTGTATCGTGTTCTGCACCTGGCTAGATCTAGCAAATGGGTTTTCTTGGAAGATGGTAATGATTCTGACTTTGAGGCTCTGTTCCTAAAGAGAATGATAATAACTAGCATATTTGTAAATAATTAGACTGTGGTGTCTTTACCAAGTCAAAACCTCCTTGATGGAACTGGATCCTGCTCTGATTGAACTTATTAACATTTTAGTTTAAATCCCCAAGTTTTCCATTTGTCGCTTTTCTGAGTTCTGAGTCATTTCCATGGTAAAGGCTTTGTTCGTAACATAGTCTTGGTTAGATTATTTTATAAAGAGTTTTCAGTTACAGCTTAGTGTTTTTCAGGTCCGCCAAAAAATTATGGATTACTTTACTAAGCAGTCTTGGAAAACAGCTCAACAACATCTGAATACAATGAACCAACAGATTCAGGAGTATAGGTCTGTAATAAAAAAAAAAAAAAACCCTTTGAAATCTTCTGAATGCTACAGTTTCCAAAAATAACCTCATTTTGTTTCTTTAATAGGATCAACAAACTTGAAAAGTTCCAATTCATCATCATAGAGGAGTTGGAGAATTATGAAAAAGATTCACAGTCTTTAAAAGATTTGGAGAAAGAATTTGTGGTATGTGCTTTAAAAAAATTCTTAAAAGA
Organism: Canis lupus baileyi; assembly: GCF_048164855.1. Classification (NCBI taxonomy): domain Eukaryota; kingdom Metazoa; phylum Chordata; class Mammalia; order Carnivora; family Canidae; genus Canis; species Canis lupus. Next base: position 46,521,297 of record NC_132863.1, on the reverse strand, counting down.
GCTACACCCAGGAAAACTGTTAATTTTATTCTTTAGAAAATTGTTTTAGATTTCATATATATATATATATACACATATCACCTACAGACTGAAACTTAGTAAGGGGAAAACCCTGAAAGAGTGACATCTAGAATATGCTTAGCATATAGCCACATTGTTTATTTAAATTAGGAGTATAGGAATTCTGCAAGTTTTAATTTTTGTATTTTATAATTTAGGATTTCTGGGAGAAGACATTTCAGAAGTTCAGTGCCTATCAAAAAAGTGAACAGCAGAGGTTAGTGTGATATTCTTAATGACTGGAATCTGTATACATTTTTAATTTTTAAACAGTCTAAAAGTCTAATCATATTACAGCAATTTAAAATGATAACTACAAAAGTAACTCCTTTTGTTAGGCTTCACCTTTTGAAAGCGTCACTGGAAAAAAATGTCTTCTACAACACTGATTACGAGGACACTGTTTTTCGATCTGAGGTACCAGCTTCTACATTTTTATGTATCTCTCTTAATACCTCTTTGCTGTGAAGATTTTACAGTAAATTTCATAGATGAATTTTGCATTTACAGATGTGTTCAATGAAAGAAAATATGAAAATGCTGCAAGACAGGCTTCTGAAGGAAACAGTAAGTCCACTCTCGGGTCGGAGTTTCACGTGGAAGGGCCAGTCATGCTGCTGCGTCTCTTAATGGCAGTTCTTTCACAGGCTTTGCTTCTTTCTTTTTGGATTGAGAGACAGTTTTAGCTCAGCGATTTTTGTTGCTTGAGTTAGAATAATGGTAGCAAACTTATAGTAAAATATTAATACAGGTGATTAAAATGAGTCCCTCCTAAGGAAAAAAAGAGTTATCAGTTTGCTGATTTTAAAACGAGCTCAAAGAATTATTTTTTTGTCCTGTATCTAAGTACTGTGCACTGCAATAGACCCCTGCTGCTTTCTGAAGGCTGTGTGTCAGGACAGAGCTCCTCAGAAAGAAGTCCTGTCTACTTGGACAGCAAGACTCCATTTACCTTCCAGATGTCTAGTAGACCAGCAGCTGCAATTCTGGGGAAAAGTACTGCTGGAGGGTAGGGATCCAAGCGAACATGTCTTCAGTGTTGTCTCAGAGATAGCATTTTTATGCATACTGTAATATCTCCTGTGCACAAAGATGGTACTATTGTATGTACTCACTTTGAATAGAACCTCACTGTGCTGGAATGGTAGAGGACCAGGCCTTTGTGGCTAAGCCACCCTAGCTCAAAGCAAACAAGCCAACCAACTAGACCAATAAATAAAATTCAGTCTAAAAAAAAATTTCAGCAATTTGGGATTTAAAAGACTGGATCTCTCAGTTGATCATCTAGAGTATCAGTGATGATCCCTGAACTCTGTAGCTAGGTAGGAATAGACTGGGGTGGGGTGGGGGGGGGCAGTTAGATAGCATGAACACTGATACAAGGGGATTGCTTTATGAAGGGGATTGCTTCCCAAAGAATCCCAATTTATAGCTAGCTTGTCTTTTTTTTCCTATTTGATGGTTCTACAATAATAATTTAAAATCTAAGTGTGATTTTTTTTTCCTGACTATAGCAAGAAGAGGAGCTTCTTAATGTACGCAGAGGACTGATGTCATTATTCATGGCTCATGAAAGAAATGTTCATGTGTGATGTCTAGTTATCAACAATTTTATCCACCTATTCCTTTTTGTGTATAACAGGAAATACCAGAGTAGCCCTACAAAGAGAAAAATACACGTCATCCAGGCAAGAGTACTTTTGTAGGAGCCTCCAAAACCAAAGAAATGGTGTCTTATGGATGTGAAAAAACCACTGTAACATGACTCCAGCCTCAAGAGTCTGTAATTTTTTTTAATTGTATTACACAGACAAGAAAAATTTTTGTGAAACCAGATAGTAAAAGTAATTTGCTTGTTTTTGTAGTAATACTTATATTGCACAAATCTTGCTGAGTTAACTGTACTTATAAAACTAAAATTTATCTTATTTTAAATGAATATAATTTGGACTAAATATAATGTATTACTAGTTCAGAATATACTACATGTAATAAAAATTAAGCCATGCTAAGAAGGGGGAGAAGTCTCTGATTTAAAATGCTTACCTGAATGTAAGTATTTTCAGCAACTGTTGGAGAGTATGTTTATTCAGTTATGGCTCCAGTTACTATATTCTCTAAATTTTAATTTTAGGTAGAAGTCTTAATTCATAAGCAGGCTATTTTGACCAGTACTTTTTAAGCTCCTAATGTTCATTGTAATAATATCTTGGTAGAATATAAAGATACATGTTTGTTTTAATTATATATTAAAGTTGAAATAAATGCTATGTAACTTTGAATATTATAAGTAGATGATTATTTTATAAATCATTATATTCCTATTTTATGAACTTTGGATCCAACAAAACATCCTTCTGCCATCAGACATGTGAAGTAGAATAGTAAGTGCCCTCCCTCTCTAAGGCTGGCCTGTACAAGGGTAGCAGAGTATGTGAATACCACCAGTATTTAAATACAGTGGTGGAAGTGGCTTGCTTAGTGTAGACAAGCAGAAGAAAACCTTTCCTATCTTAGCTTTATTCGATTATTGGTAGGGTAGCAGTGATTCCGTGTCAGGAAACAGTAATGACTCTACTATAATACTGTTATAGTATATAGTATATAGTATTTACTATAATGGTAAACAGTATTCAGGAGTTGTGAGACTTTAGGATGACTCCCGCTGTGATATGCCTCCCTGCTTGCCTCATGTTTGGCTACAATATATATAGTGTCCCACACATTCCCAACCTGCACGGTGTGTGTGACCTACTTCACACAGTAGTTATGCCCCGCTGCACCTCCCTTCTGGCATTCTCCTCAGTCTGACCTTTCCCTCTCTCCAACTTGCTTTTGAAGTGGTCCCAGGCTCTTCAGTCCACCACAGTTTGGCTATGCATATTGTCCCCTTCCTTGTCCCTCTTTCCTTCCTTACCCAGTACAGATTCTCTAGTAAAAAAATAATACTCTTTTTCCCTCTCCTCTCTCACTGAATCTGTTAATTCACACCCCTCATTATACAATCTGAACATCCCTGGAGAAAAATTATCAGGTTTAAATTTGTGACCACAGATAGTTGTTCAGCAATCCTAACTCTGCCCTGTTTAATTGACTTTACCACATTTCCAGAGTACAATTGTATATCAATACTGCATTCCTTAATCCTTTTACTTTGTAGTTGATGGCCTGCCTTCATACTTTCATCATCTTTTCTCCCTAAACTCTTCACACATTACCTGCATCAATACCAGCATTTTTTTTAAGATTTTATTTATTCATGAGAGACACAGAGGCAGAGACACAGGCAGAGGGAGAAGCAGGCTCCCCACAGAGAGCCAGATGTGGGACTTGATCCCGGAATTCTGGGATCATGACCTGAGCTGAAGGCAGACGCTCAACCACTGAGCCACCCAGGCATCCTAATACCAGCATTTTTTTTAAATTTTTTTTTTAATTTTTATTTATTTATGATAGCCACACACACAGAGAGAGAGAGAGAGAGAGAGAGAGAGGCAGAGATACAGGCAGAGGGAGAAGCAGGCTCCATGCACTGGGAGCCCGACGTGGGATTCGATCCCGGGTCTCCAGGATCGCGCCCCGGGCCAAAGGCAGGCGCTAAACCGCTGCACCACCCAGGGTTCCCAATACCAGCATTTTTGACTTTTCATATATTTCAATAGCAGATTTATCTTTTTATGTAAGGACCATCCCCCTACTAGTGCTCTGAATCCCACTGTCTTTGGCATCTCTGCCAGTGTGTATAGCCCACACTTATTAAACTCACACCTGTGCATGCACACACACAGGCCCCTGGCATCAAGTGCCCCTCCAACTGCTGCCCATCCTGTGTAATTTTCTACTCACCTTTACACAAAGCATAGGGGAAGAATTTTCTCTAGTTATTTTTTCACCGAATCTACTTTTTATCAGAATCACCAGTGATTTATCAAGTATAACCTCTATCTTCTTTTTTTTTAATTTTTATTTATTTATTCATAAGGCAGAGGGAGAAGCAGGCTCTCTGCGGGGATCCCAATGCAGGACTCCATCCCAGGACCCCAGGATCACTCCCTGAGCCAAAGCCAAATGCTCAACCACTGAGCCACTCAGGCGTCCCTAACTTCCATCTCAACTCAGCTTCTCAATGCCATGTCACCCAGACTTTGGCTGGTGTATTTTTCCTTTCCTTGTCTCTTTCCTGGCTTCCTTTATCCCTCTTAATGTGGGGCTCATTCCTGGCCTGTCACTTTTCCTCTGTACTTTCTTCTTGGGTAACTTCATCTGGTCCCATGTAATAGCCATCTTTGTGTTGATGGCTTGGAAGTGCATACAAGTTCTGACCTTTACTTTGGACATCAACATGTCACACACACTGCTTTACTGACAGTTCTAATAAGCTTCTCAAGTCTCAGAATAATTCTTGATTTATCTCCCTCAGTGCTCTTTCTCAGCACCAAAGGGAAGAAATTCTCTTCATCTCTCTTATCCATCCAACTGTGCAAGCCAAAATCTAGAATTCCTGATTTCTCTCTTTCCCTTGGCCACTTAGTTGACCAAGTCCTGCAGATTTTACTGCCAAAATATATTCCCCATATGTGTAATTTCTGTCACTTCTGTCCACAGTGTATTTCTCACACAGACAATTGCAACAACCTCCTAAATGACTTTCCAGCATTCATATTTGCTTTCCACAACCCATTATTCACCTCACAGCCAAGATATTCTTGCTAAGTCATAAATCCTAGCATGCCTCTTCCTTATGTAAAACTCTCCAGTGACCACATACTCTTAACCAGTGGGTCAAGGAAGAAATCACAGGGAAATTAGAAAATACTTTAAGACAATGAAAATGCAACAGTCTGAAACCTAAGTGATAGAGTGAAATCAGTGCTAAGAGGGAACTTTATAACTGTAAATTTATATACATTAAACATGAAGAAAGATCTCAAATCAATAACCCAACTTTAAACTTTGAAAAACTCGAAAAAAGAGCAAACTATACCCAAATCCATCAGAAGGAAGGAAATAATAAACTGGTTTGGGTGGAGAGTTAAGGGCAAAAATCAGAATAGAAAAATCAGTAAAACCAAAAGTTGGTAAACCATTATTATTAAACAGATGGAGATAAACAGAAAACTGAAATTTCTAAAATCAGAAATGAAAATTGGGGATATTACCACAGACCTTACAGAAGTAGGATTAGAGAATACTATAAACTGTCATATGCCAACAAATGGATACCTCATGTGAAATGGATTAATTCCTAGAAATACAAACTGCCAAAACTTGGTCAAGAAGAAAAAAAAAATCCAGTCTCATAACATGTTAAAGAGATTGAATCGAGGCAGCTGGGTGGCTCAGTTGGTTTGGCATCTAACTCTTGATCCCAGGGTTGTGTGGTTGAGCCCCATCTCGGTGGGTCACTGGGGAATCTGGAGATTCTCTCTCTCCCTCTGCCCTTCCCCTTGTTCATGCACATGTATTCTCTCAAATAATGAGATTCAATCAGTAACCAACAGAGAATTCTATCAAATATTTAAACAAGAATTAACATTAGAAGAGGAAACATGCTTAACTCATTCTGAGGCCAGCATTCCCTTGCTCACAAAGTCAAAGATATCACAAGAAAATTACAGACCAGTATAGTTTATGAATGTAAGGTAAAATTCCTCAGCAAAATAATAAGCAAACTGAATTCAGCAGTATATTAAAAGGAATATATTTAATAAAGGAGGTAAAAGATTAATAAGTGAAAACTATGAAACATTGTTGATAGAAGTTAACACCTACCTAAAAGTGGAAAGAACTCTCATGGTCATTGATTGCAAGACTTATTATTGTTAGAATGTTAATACTCTGAAACAATTTACAGATTTGATGCAATCCCTATCAAAACCCCAAAAGCCTTTTTTGCAGAAATAAAGCTGATCCTAAAAATCAAACAGAAGGAAGGAACCCCACATAGCAAAATAACCTCAAAAAAATAATACAGTTGGAATATTCAACTTTCCAACTGCATACTTATTTACGAAGCTGCACTAATCAAAACAGTGTAGTGCTTCGAGAAGGAGAGACATCTAGGCCAATGGAATAGAAATGACAGTCCAGAAATAAACCTGCTCATCTGTGATCAAGTGGGCTTCTCAAGAGTGTAGAGACCATAAGTAGGGAAATAGTCTTCAACATGTGGTTTGAGGCAACTGGATAGCCCCATGAAAAAACAAGATTGTGTCCTTACTTTACACCATATATTTAAAAAATGATCAAAAACCTAAAGGATCTAGAACTCTAAGACTCTTAGGAAAAAGCATAGGACTAAATTTGATGACCTTGGATTTTGGCAGTGGATTCTTAGATAAGACACCAAAAGCACCAGCAACGGTAAACAAAAGGTAAATTGGACTTCAAAAAAAAGAAAAACTTTGTACAAAGAGTACTTTCATAAAAGTGAAAAGACAACCTACAGGATGGAAGAAAATGTGTGCAAATCACATATCTGGGATCTGATATTCAGAATACATAAAGAATACCTACAGCTAAGCAGCTAAAGGACTAATGACCTAATAAAAACAGGGACTAAGGACTTGTATGGACATTTCTCCAGAGATGATGTTCAAATAGCCAGCAAGCACACAAACCTGTGCGGAATATCAGTCATTTGGAAATTGCAAATCAAAACCATAGCAAGATGCTGCTTCACACTCACCAGAACGGCTATAATCAAGGAACTGAATGTTAAGTATTGATGGGGTTGTGCACGACCTGGAACCACTGTGGGTTCCTGGAGGAGTAAAACTGAAAAACAGTTTGGTGGCTCGTCAAAGAGTTAAATGTGGAATTATCCTATGACCCAGCAATTCCACCTTTTGGAAAAACACTCAAAGAATTGAAAACATATTCAACAGATGCCTGTACAGGAATGTGATGCTGCACAGCACCACTAGTCACAACAACCAAGAATGGAAACAACCCAACAATAAATGGGCATTAAATGAATAAACACATGTTGTACATCTATACACAGGGTGTTATTCAGCCATAAAAAGGATGAAGTTTGGAGTCATGTTTTACAATGTGGATGAGCCTCAAAAACATGCTAAGTGAAAAAAAATAAACACAAGAGGTTACATTGGATGGTTGGGTTTCTATGTAATATCCAGAATATGTAAATACAGAGCGACAAAGCAGGTTGGTGGAGGGGCTTGGGGAAGGAAAGCTGAATGGTACCTGCATCAAGGGTATGGAGTGTCCTCTGGTTGTGATGAACCATATAGAAGCAGTGTTTGTGTGGGCTTGTGAGTGTATGAAACACTGCCAAGCTGCATTCTTAACATGGTTAAATTTGTGTTGTCTGCATTTCACCTGAATTACTTAAAAAAATAAAACAAAACAAAACAAAAAAAAACTGCAAAATCTCTCTACAGGGGTCCTTTGCACTTAAAACCCAACTTTATATCAGGGCCTGAAAGTCCCTCTGTGAGCTGCCTTTGCCTCTTTCCTCACCCTTAGCTGCCACCCATCTCGTCTCGTTCAGCAGATTTCCAGCACTGTTTCCTGAACAATCCTATTGCTGTCCCAGCGTCTTTGTTCTTGAGACTCTGTTCTCCAAGGCACCGAAATAGTGCACAGAGAGGTCCTCCCTTGAGGTCCTACTAATCTTACTCCAGAAAGTTCTTTCTTCCTCCCTTCCATAAACTCCACTCCTGTGAATTCTATGAGAACAGGAACCTTGTCTGGCTTAGTTATGAATAGTAACTTCAATCACTTATTTTCTGAGCCTAAAAACATGGCTAGAAAAGCAATCTTGCAACAATGTAAATGGAGTGAGGGAAGGAACACAGCATTTCTAGGTAGGAACTTATGAATTCAAAGAGGGCAGGTGTGCCTGAAACTCTCAGATCCTCAAATCCTGTACAGTGGCAGCATTTCCATTAGAACAGGTAATGAATTATTAGTCAATCAGCCACCTTAGCATCTATTACATGTCACATACTGTGCTCAGCTCTAGATACAGAGATAAGCAAGGCATGAACCCTTTCCTTGTACTTAAAAATGAGACTCAACTCTAGGAAAGTTATGGTCGCTGGAGGGGAAGGGGATAAAGGGATGGGGCAACTGGGGGATGGGCATTAAGGAGGGCACGTGATGGAATGACCATTGGGTGTAATAACTGATGAATCACTAAATTCTACCTCTAAAATGCAGTACTTCACTATGTATCAATTAAGTTGAATTTAAATAAAGTTCTTTTTACAAAAGTGATTTTGGAAAGACATGAAATTGTGTATATGCGTGTTTAGCAAAATAAAGGAGCATTTGAATTTCAAAAAAAAACCCGAAGTAGTCAAAGAATTCTATGGCTTTCCATTTTATTGGCCCCTTGGAAGAATTGTGTAGGTGCATCAAATGTACATAGACTTTACTATCAAAGAAGATACTATATTTTTTAATGGTTGTATTTGTGATGTTTAGTTTTAGGATTTTTTAAAAAACATTAGCGGGGGGTGGGTGCCTGGGTGGCTCAGTCAGTAAAGCATCCGACTTGATTTTGGCTCAGCTCATGCTCTCAGGGTCATCAGGCTTTGCATCGAGCATGGAGTCCACTTGGGGTTCTCTCTCTCCCTCTGCCCCACCCCCCCACTCATGCATGTTCTCTCTCTAAAAACAATTTAAAAATAATAAAAAATGAAAAACGTATTGGGTCAAAAAAAGTCCATGGAAATATTCTAAAATAATACCTAGAGGAAAATAATTCAACATTGTTTTTCAGCAATACAGATGTTTTTTTTTAATATAGATGTTTTGAATGAGATCTATATGTGGTACTGTCTTGAACTTTAGATACTATAATTTTGGTTTATGTTGTGATAGCAATAATTTTAAGTACAAGGTAGTTAGAGTAGTGTGGGTAGTCACACTCATGAAATGCTTGCCTTAATATCAACAAGGCCTTTTTATTTACCTCATAAAATGTGCATTTTTTGCAACTCTACTACTGTCAGTATGAGTTTATAATGAATATTGATGTTTGGGACAGATATCATGTCAAAAATTTTAAGCATATTTAAAAACAAAATGCATTTGTTTGACTTTGTTCTGTGTAGTTCATTTTTAACATCTTGTATTTTACATTTATTTAAACTTAAAAATTAGAAGAGGAGTTGGCAAATTATCTAAAAGACCACACAGTAAATGTTTTAGGCTATGTGGGCCAACAGGTAAACTTGAAAATATATTTAGGTACTTACATAAAATGTAAGAACCATTCTTCGCTTGCAGGCCATTAAAAAAAACAAAGGCAGGCCAGATTTGGTTGATGTACTGTCATTTGGAAGACCCCTAGTGTAGAAGACAATTCTTAAACATCAGATCTCTCTTTTTACTATAAAATTTCTCAATTTATCTTACTATTTAACAAAAATAGTGATTTAAATCAATTTTATATTAGCGGGGCTAATGATTATGCAAATTAACTAATGATAGCTATAACTTCTTGGTTTTCTTATTTCAAATATATTAAAAATAAACGATCATTCTAGCCAATAATTTCTATTTCTTACCTGGATTGCAATTTAACACCATGCTGGCATGGGTTCATCACACTTCCTCGACCTAAGTGAGCTACAAAGTGGTAACTATTCCAGAAGAACATATGGAAGAGAGAAAAAATTTTGCAGCATTAGTATAATCAAGCAGAAACTGAAATACTCAACTACAGAGACGTAAATGCCATCAAATCCGGAGACCACAGACGCCTAGCAGATCCTCTGAGCAGCGGCTGTGTGGTTTTCATTCAGCACTTCGAGGATTCCACAGGAAACTGGCAGTGTCCAGTGACAAATTCTGATGGTGCCAACCTCAGCGCGGGGTGTGAAGCTCCCAGCTGCTGGAGCCAGCTCTTCAGCCACCTGTCACCACCACCTGTTAACAACTGACCCGCTCACGGCTACCGTACACGAATTCTGACTTCATTCCTTAACATATCGAATGAAAAGTTAACGCAAGCACAGAAGGAATCATAAGTGCTACGAAGAAACAACTAAAGTAGAATTTTGATCACAAGAACACAGCAGGAAATAATGGGCAACAAACAAATTTACGATGGCACGTGAAACTGGAGCATGGTGTCAGATGTCCCTGAGGCCGCTATGTGCCACCCCGAGAGTCCCCGCTGTAACCCAGAAATCCTCTGGGTGGGACGCAGGCAATGCACCATTCGTTTGGGGCACACACCTGTACATTTGCAGCACAGGTATTTTTGAAAAAGGGGAATGAACTGCATTTAGAAAGCAATAACATGCATATTATAGTGTGGTTTTAAGAGTTACTAGAATGTATGCCATATCCAGATTTCTCTACCAAGGCTTATTGTCAAGAAAATGTGATTTTTAGAATTTCCCTGTTCACCTTATTTAAAGGAGATTTAACAGTTGAAAGACTTGTTACTTTTTATTTTTATTACTCTAAACATAAAATACCATTCTGAAGTGGTGGAATTGATTAGTAATTTTTCCATTGTTCATTCTAACATTGTCTACATATGAACTACTGATCTCTTCCTAATATCGTCATCAATAAATTTACAGAGAGTCATGGTAATTTACTGTTTAAAAATATTTTCATACATTCAAGTCTCAACATGTTCAGTGTCTTCTGAACATCTTCACAGATGTTTCTTTCACGCGAAGAACTCTGAAACAATCTCAAAAAGAACAGGGTAAATTGGGATTAGAAGCATGTGAGACTAATAATTTTAACAATAAAATTAGAATTTTGCATTTCTGGACTTGAACTTGCTATTAAGGAACTATGGATATGTAGCTAAAAACTTGATCTTCACCTCCAAAAAAATTAGACTTGTAGTTACCATGTATTTCCACAAGATGGACTTCTTGATGTTAGGATTCTTCTTTTTTTGTTTGTTTTTTTTTGTTTTTGTTTTGGTTTTTTGGTTTTGTTTTTTAAGCCATTTCAATTGTCTAAAAATTACTCCTATGATTTCAAAGTCCTTTTATGTGTTTTAAAATGTATTTTTACAAAGACGATATACTATTCCCATCATACCAGGTTAAAACCTGATAGTTCTAGAAGTAATTTCCTCTTACAAAATAATCAATTATGGTTTTTAACTCTTTTACACTCCTTAAAAATAGAATTTCTTTAATGTCTTAATATTCACTGTTACTTTAATAGCTAATCACATTTTATCTTGTGAAAATTAGAACAAATGATTTCTGAAGTCCATGCATAAAACCCTAATGACTCCAAGTAATAAAAAACTGTGATAATTCAGACATCGTATGTGATTGTTATTGAACAGGGAGGTGGAAATGTTTTTCTCCTAAGTCTTCGGGCTCTTAAGTATATACACTTTCTCTTCGAATTTATAGAACATATGAGAATTTATATACATATGCCATGTGTATCACCCATACCATGAGATTTATAAACTGCTTTTTAATTTTGTTCCTCCAACTAGGATGAGACATATTCGAGTCACCCATCAGAGCCTTCCTCAGTGCAGGATCATGTGTACCTACTAGGGACAGAGTGAACACACCTGATTCACAGTTTCAGCTGCTCTCTTGGCCTCTGTTGTACCAGATAAGGACGTGAAATATGGAAATACAACTTAGAGGACTCATTTATGATTAATAAAAATACAATATAGAAGTTAGATACTGTTGCCAAAATGTCTGGCTGTAATGAAAATATCTTCTGGTTTTATGGTATCTGAGAACCTTTAAGCCTAAAACAAACCAAACCCTCCACTGGGTCTCCTGTACCTTATTTTCATTTTGAATTTTATGTATTCATTAGTTATGGAACTTTACTTGGGAAAAAAAAAAAAAAAAAAACCACGTGTCCCGTATGCCAAGTTACCTCTACCCAGAGGCACTTCTTCCAAGCGGTACTGGTCCTTTCTGCGTTGGGGGCCAGCATGGTTTCCGACAGAAGCACTTTTTTCCTTGCTTTGTTTCATTGTTAGTACATGGATGTTTTTATGTGAAGGAGATTGAAATCTTAATATTTTAAACTGAATAACACAAAATAGGGAGCTGCTAGAACGTAGTTTGGAATAGGAAAAAGTTTTTTTAGGTTGGCCACAAATAACGGGTTAGAATAGAGTACAGGTATATATTAAATATACACTATGTCTACATACACATAAATGCTCTTATTAAAGAACCGGCTTCTAGCTAGAAAAGCATCTCATTTCACAGACAAAGCGAGGCTCAGGAGACAGAGCTGGAACTCTTCAACCATAACAGGGTTTTCTTTTAAAGAATTTAATTCAACTCACTGACACCATGTTTGCCAGCATCTGGGACTGGTCACAAGGCCCTGGGGACAAAGTGCCGCCACAAGGGTTGAGCAGTTTCCACAGCACCTGAGTCCCTTCAGTCTTAAAAAAGGTGAGCAGGAAAGGTCGTGGAAGCAGTGAGGTAGGGTGTGCAGTAAGGGGGAGAGAAGGACATGCGCCTGCTCCAGGGGCTGCTGGCCACACCAGCGGCTAGCCTTACGGGAGGTGTAGGATGTGTCGGTCACGCTCACCTCCTTTAGAAATTACAGCGATACCTGGGGAGAGAGACGATCTTCCTAGAGAGAAAATAAGTATCGTGGTGAGCAGCGCAGAGCTGGGGTTGAAGCAACAGGGTCTGCGAGCGCCAAAAGTCGTGCTCCAAGCCACTGGGCTGCCTGCCTCACCATCCCCGGAGGGCGGGCGGGCTCATTGCTGCGAGGACACTTATTCAAGGGCCAAATAAAAATACCTTTTGGGGAACATTAATTTTGTATTCATTCCCCCCCTTTGTACCAACATTATGTCTTCCCTTTGTGCGAGGGCAAATTTCCTCTGAATCTTCGTCTCTCATAACAGAGTTTTCCATAATGTTTGCAAATGGGAACCTAAAAATACTCAAAGACGGCCTAATTTTCATTGAGGTAGAATTTTCCACCAAGTTACTTATTTTTGGGTTCACCACCCAATGCTACATAAACTCAAACGACATCCAGTAACAGCATTTACAAAATAGAACACGCAAAGTTGGAATTCTCTTTTATGTGTCTGGATTTGATGGCTCAAAAGTAATAAAACTGGACTTATCGCACAGCTCTCCGTTCTAACAAATCTTATCCCAACTCCAAGAAAACGTAAAGCCCAGGTTCATTTCCTGCAATAAGTAGTCATTTAATTAAAGAACAAAATTAACAGGAATCAAAATGTTGCAGCTGTATTTTTTTTGTTAGACATTATATAAAAAAAAGAAAAGTATAATACAGTAAATAATCTTGTATAACATGAACTTAGAGAGTTCTCAAATGAACGGTGATCAGAATAAAAATGTCTTTTCAACATAATACTGAATGCCACTGCGCCACGTGTCGCACGTCAGAGGCCCGGAGGTGTGCCTGCGCATGCGTGTCGCCCGTCCTCCGTGTCGCTGCGCCACTGTAAGACTAGCTTCAAAGGCAAATGACAGTTTTCTGGGAGAGCGACTCTGGGTCCCCGCGGGGCCCCCACAGTTCCCACTCCTCAGACACCAGGGAGTGCGGGGCGTCCTCTGGTGTGTCCTCGTACAGGTGAGACAGCCCAGACGTCACCTGCCCGAGGGGTCCCGCTCCTCTCGCTCACACGGCAGGGAGTCTTCAGCTGAACATCAGAAAGTTCCCTGATGAGTGTTCAGTGTTGGTATCAAAAATTAAACACAAATTCTTCTCAGAAGAAAATCTCTATGGCCTGTGGAATCTGGGAATTACAAAAAAAAAAAAGACAATAGTTCAAAGATCATACCTTCCCAGGTTAAAATTGCCCAAACCTTCCTCAAATAAACTTGCTGCCACTAGATGCCGCTCAGCCAGGCGACACGGAGGACACGAGGCGGACCCATTCGCTGCTAGTAGTGGGCCTCCGAGGGCTCCCTGGTCCCCGCGCTGGACCCCAAAAGGAATTCCGATTTGCTGAATTCTGCCTGAAACTCGGTTTGAAAGCCGCTGGAGGAGCCCAGGAAGGGCACAGAAAGGCCAAGGCCTCATCAGCGGAAGTGATGAATCCATTGATAAATCCATTGAAATGAGAATTATGGTTTTGCTCCTGTGAGGTGGTGACATTTAGGACGCTTAAGAAAGTCTCATGGGACTAAAAAAAAAAAAAGTTCTTTTAAAAACTGATACCAAATGCTAAAATGTGGTATAAAAATCTTGTAATTATTTCCTAATGTCCAAGTTTTGGGCTCTTAAAATCCTATCATCTAAGCAAGATACTCATTGGGGACTTAAGAGAGATGATGTGTATCCTTAGCAAACACCTCTTAATAACGCATGACGGGAAAGCGTATTAAATGTTTTGACACACACATAACGCTAGGTAACAATTATTACCCTTTTTAACACGGTGAACATTAAAAATAGCTCTGAATGTCTGAGTGAGCAAAGTTTATTCCTAAGCATTTCGGAGCATTTTGGGTAATAAGCAAAAATAAGATGATCTATTCCTGCCCAAATGTTTGCCAGTCATGGGGGAAACCTTAGCAATTTTTAAACTATCTATTTGCATCGTTTCCTTCTGCTCTTGCAGCCTCCTCTTCCCCCTTAACGCACACCCCAGAACTGTCCTGGAGGATGGAACCCCCGACACCTGGTTCCGCTCCACAGCCACGCGGGACCTCCCAGGGTGAGCGTGGTAGCCTCTTCGGGACGAACCAGAAAAAGTAAGGAAAGCACTATTTTGGTTTTGGGCAGTATCTAAATCCAGGATTTCTATTCTCTGTGTATCTGGGGCTCGCGCCTCGGGAGGCCCAGGGAGGAGTGATGGAGGGACTGGTCCGGGCACAGGCTGCTGCATCACAAGCACAGCCCTCAGGATGCAGGGATGCAGGGATGCAGGGAAGGGGAGGACGTATTACTGCGGCCGTGGCACGACTGTGCAGCCCGTGAGCAAGGACGAGTCCGTGTCCCCTGACGCCGGCGCCCACGGGAGCCCCCAGGCACGTCTATGGCAGCTGGCCCGGACACGGCATCCAGCCCGCTGTGGAAGGTGGCCGATGCGTGCCCCCCACGGGGCCGCCTCTGCCTTAGGTGTGGCTGCAGTCTTAGCCCCCGAATGGCCCGGCCACGCCGATCGCATCCCAATACCTGAGTTCGGGGGAAGCATCAGCTGGTGTTAAAGATGTGAACGTAAGTGTTAAGACAGGAACGAGTAAATGGGAGTGGCCCCCTGGCCCCCTGGCCACACGCATGGGCGGGTTCTGTTACGCAGGGGTCTGCACCTCACAGGAGGCGCGGCCAACGGACACCACGTCACCTTCGCTGCTCTGAGACTCACCCTCCTAAACGCACACCAACTAGTCAAACCAGCGCCCCAAGTGATGCCGCCCTGTGCCGCGCCCGCCCCGCCGGAAGAAGCCGAGCCTGCGGAGCAGGTGCATCCGGGCGTCCGGGCGGCTCTCGCAGAGAAGCTGACCTCGCCTACCTACATACACAGACCTTGGTCCTTCTTTTCTTTCTAAAGAAGCACCGCGTTATAAGGACCGCGACATTCACGCACACGGAAATCCCACCTTGTCAAATGCTTGCTTGATGCGTGTACCTCCATTTCGTTACTTTTGTATTCGTTTAGTTCCTTACGAATCGCTGCCTGAAATCGAAAAACAGGACATTGTCTTTCGGGACCCTGGGAAGTGAACGTGGGAAATGAGCACCTGCCGGGGATTAGCACACAGCTCCTAATATCGCTGCGCCCCGTACGACGGGATCAGAAAAAGAAATGACTGTAGGTCCAGCACTTGGCGTCTCACCATCATCGTGGTTCTCCCCAGCCCCTGCATGACAGTCAAGGTCCTCCCCAGCCCCTGCACGATCGTCAAGGTCCTCCCCATCCCGTGCACAATCGTCAAGGTCCTCCCCAGCCCCTACACGATCGTCACGGTCCTTCCCAGCCCTGCACGATCGTCAAGGTCCTCCCCATCCTGTGCACGATCGTCAAGGTCCTCCTCAGCCCCTGCACGATCGTCAAGGTCCTCCTTAGCCCCTGCACGATCGTCACGGTCCCCCCCAGCCCCTGCATGATCGTCAAGGTCCCCCCCAGCCCCTGCACGATCGTCACGGTCCCCCCCAGCCCCTGCACAATCGTCACGGTCCTCCCCAGCCCCTGCACGATCATCACAATCCTCCCTAGCCCCTGCACGATCGTCAAGGTCCTCCCCATCCCGTGCACGATCGTCAAGGTCCTCCCCAGCCCCTACACGATCATCACGGTCCTTCCCAGCCCTGCACGATCGTCAAGGTCCTCCCCATCCTGTGCACGATCGTCAAGGTCCTCCTCAGCCCCTGCACGATCGTCACGGTCCCCCCCAGCCCCTGCATGATCGTCAAGGTCCCCCCCAGCCCCTGCACGATCGTCACGGTCCCCCCCAGCCCCTGCATGATCGTCAAGGTCCCCCCCAGCCCCTGCACGATCGTCACGGTCCCCCCCAGCCCCTGCACAATCGTCACGGTCCTCCCCAGCCCCTGCACGATCATCACAATCCTCCCTAGCCCCTGCACGATCGTCAAGGTCCTCCCCAGCCCGTGCATGAGTGTCACGATCCTCCCCAGCCCCTACACTGAGCACATCTCGAGGACCTGATGAAGGAGGATCACCAAAGTACTGGGGAAGCCTGGCTCTGGGGGATCTCACTTGGAATTCCGCAGGTAGGTCATTTGGAAGCTCTTCCAACGCTGGGTCATGTGGGCAATGGTGTTGCGGTCACACGCAGGTGAGGCACGCATCACAGCGCCGTGGGGCCCATCCCCCTCCAGCCCCGCCGCCCCCCCGGGACCGCGCTCCCTTGGGTGAGCCCCCCAGGGGCCAGCTGAGGGCCAGGGAGAGGTCGGGAGGCAGGAGCCTCAGGAGCAATACTGCTTCGCTCAAACCCTCCTGCTGCCAGCGACGCCCGTGGCCCCTCGTGGCTGCGCCCGCGCCGCTCCGAGCACCTCCACCAAGGGACACCCCGAGGCAGCCACCGCACGGCAGCCCTTGGCCGTGAGCGAAGGCCCTCTTCCTAAAAGCTGTAAAATCACGAGAGGCGCGAAGGCACGAGGCCCGCGTCCCCCACCCCCCCGCCACTGGGGCTGCAGCGGTGCCCTCTGAGCCCTTCCGATGGCACGTCCCCGGCAGCGAGGACGACACGCGCCCCCCAGGCACTCGCTGGGGCTTCCGTGAAGCGGCGCTGGCGGGCAGGCCCAGGGCCTCTGTCCCGGCGGAGCGAGGCGGGGACCACGGCCGCTCAGGTGCTCTGGGGCCCGCGGAGACACGGCACACCACACCGGCGGGATGGATCCAGAGCCACCTCTGTCTACACTGCCCGATGCCTTGGCTCCACGCCCCTGCGTCACTGGCTGACTCCGCTTAAACTTCTGTCCTTGCCTTTGCTTCACCCTCCAGACCAGCGTCTCAGCTCCCACGCTGCTGACATTCGGGGCTGGGTCACCCTCGGCTGGGCCCGTCCGTGCACCACGGCAGGACGGGTGGCTTCCCTGGGCTCTCCCCACCCCTGCCAGTGCCACCCGCTCCCTTGTGACAACCAAAAATATCTCCAGACCAAAAATGTCCCCAAGGGCAGTGTCCCTGAGCTGAAAACACGGCCACGACCTGATTACCCCGTGAGGCCATCGGGGTCGGCCCGACAATGACCCAGGCGCCGATTCTGCCACGGGTGGGACCCACCGTCCGGGAACGATCCCGCTGGTCCGCCACGGTTTGCCCTCCTTCCCTGGTGCCACCCCCCGACCGGCACAGACGGGCGCGCTCCGTACCTTGTCTGCCGCGGACAGTCGCGTCCAGGGTTTGTCCGCCCGTCTGTCATAATCCTGAGCTTTGGCCACTTCCACGTAATCGCTGAATCGGATCAGAATCTTCCTGTCTCGCAGCTCATCAACCGTGGGTCTCTGGTTAAGCTGAAATCAAAGATCACCACGGTCACCGCCACCTGCAAAAGCGCCCTGCTTCCAGGCCTCCGAACAAACGGCACGTGTCCATAGGGACACTGCAAACTCGGGCACTCTGACATACAACCCGAGGCCAACACCCTCCAGTGGGAAGGCCTGAACGACAGCCCCCGACACGCTTGGTCAGGGGCTCACACCCTGTGGCCCGGCGGCAGGCAGGACGCAGCCCAGGCCCGGGGAGCGCAGGCCGGTCCCGGCGGAGGCCGCTTGCTCCAACTCGAAGTGGTCGAGCCTTAAAGTCCTGAGAGCAGACGCTGCACGACCAGCACCGAAAGCCCAGCTCAGGGAGGACAGTGTTCACCTCCCGCCCCTGGCGTCACTCCTGCCAGCACGGGACGACGGGGACATGCCAGGATCCTGAGATTCGAGACGGCCCGGGCCCTGGAGGTAGATGGGTTTGCGGAGATGCTGCCCAGGCTGGCCCTTGACCTTCACCGGGAGGCCCGCGTACACGCCCTAGAGCCCAATAAAGCTTCTGCAATCGAGAGCTTCCAGAAAAGCTACGGGAACCACGGAACCCACAGGTAAGCGAACACTGACATCCAGGGATGCTCTTAGCACGGCGTAAAGACCTCAGGCAGCGAAGATGCCCAGGCACCGCCTGGCTCCCTGGAAATACGTGGAAACATCCTCGGGCTCGTCCTGCCACACGAGTGGCTCTTGGGCTGGGCAAGAGCCTCACCGCAGGCACCAAGGGCCACACTGCAGGCCATGCCGAGGGCCACACCGAGGGCACCGAGGGCCTCACCGCAGGTACCAAGGGCCTCACCGCGGGCACCAAGGGCCTCACTGCGGGCACCAAGGGTCACACCAAGGGTCAGACCACGGGCACAGAGGGCCACACCGCGGGCCTCACCATGGGTGGCAGGGGCACCCTTCCCATGTCTGGGGAGTTTCGAATTCGCTGCTGCACAGGAAGATGTCACTCTGCGACCCAGTGACGCCCCCTGCCACCTGCCCCACCACTACCAGTGCACCTGTCACCCGTGTCTCAGGATCCAGGGGGTAAGATGATTAAATCATAGTACCTTTCTTGTCAACCTTTGCTTGATTTCTCTTCTTTCTTCCTGCTCTGTCTGGTCATTCCTTTCTGTGAAAGGTTAAAACAGAAAGAAAAGAAAAAAGAAAAGAAAGAAAAACGGGTTGAGACTCTCCTCCTCTTGGCAGGTTAGAGAGCTCACCCTGCATTTCTGGTGGCTGAGGCGGGACACCAGGGTCACCTCCCATCACGGCCGGCTCTCCTCCACGTGGCCAGCCGCCACTCAGACCGTGGTCTCCCCGCCCCGAGGGAAGCTCTGCCCACCTTGCAGCCTTTCTCCGCGTCAGGACCCACTGCATACACGCAGCTGTGCACTGACCTACCAGAGAAACAGAGGCAGCCCTCCTTCCTCTCTCCCCGGCAAACATCTACCCTCGGGCAGCCCGGGTGGCTCAGCGGTTTAGCACCGCCTTTAGCCCAGGGCGTGATCCTGGAGTCCCGGGATCGAGTCCCACGTCAGGCTCCCTGCATGGAGCCTGCTTCTCCCTCTGCCTCTCTTTCTCTCTCAAGAATAAATAAAATCTTAGAAAAAAAAAAAAAACAATCTCTGTGTTTGCAGATTTACGTCCAGGAATATACGTGATGCACACAAATACGTTCACTAGGATCAGTACATGTACGTACACGTGACCACCGATACCCCTATCACAACCCCTATCACATAGGAATATTACACATGAACGCTAACAGGACTGTCGCTGCTTTTTTCCCCCCTTCTACTTAATAGGGACGCAGACCTTCAGCCAACAACACACGATAAGGAACACCCTCTCCTGGGGCGCCCGGGTGGCTTGGTGGCTGAGCATCTGCCTTCGGCTCAGGGCATGATCCCAGGATCCGGGATCGAGTTCCACGTCGGGCTCCCTGCAGGGAGCCTGCTTCTCCCTCTGCCTCTCTCTCTGTGTCTCTCATGAATAAATTAAAAAAAAAAAAAGGAACACCCACTCCAGACTCTGGGCAACATATGCTTGCCTGGAATTGATCTTTTCGGGGTGTATTTCCAGTCTACCGACACCAGGAGCCCAGCAGACTCTCCGCTGCAGAAGCGAGCTCACTGACGGGGCCTCCCTGAGCTCAGCTTGGCCGCTGAGTTGTGACTATTAACATCCAAGCTGTGCTCATACCTACACTCGGGAGCTAAAAATAGAGCAGAACGCAGAGCCGTGGTGTAAAATGCAGGCTTTGCCCTGGGATACGAGATAATGGATGTCCTATTTCTGGCGCTCTCTGTTGCTAAATAAAGCCTCAGGTCCCGGACTGTAGGAAGTTCATCTGCCAGCACCCGCTCCTAGAAACACGGCTGGTTCGAGAAAGGGGAGCCGTGCTGCTCGCAGCTGACATCATCTCACATCATCTGCCTTTACTTAAAAACATTCCGCACCTTTGTGCATTTGGGGGACCGGGTTCACGGGTGTCAGACTCATTGCGCTCTTCAGTAACTTTTTTTTTAAAAGGAAGATTTGTCTCGCATTTGGACGGTTCAGAAAAGGACACGAAGCCCTTTTATGTTCTTGGTTCATAATCCAAAGGATAAAGCAGGAGAAAGCACACTTGGAAGCTCTCCTCACAAAGTTGATGATACAATCAAGAAAAAAATTGTGTTGGGGCGTCTGGGGGGCTCCGTCGGCCACATGCCGGCTCAGCTCACGATCCCGGGACCCTGGGATCGAGTCCCGCGTCGGGCTCGGCGCTCAGTGCGGAGTCTGCGCCTCCCCCCGCCTCCCCTGCTCATGTTCTCTCTCTCTTTCTCTCTTTCTCTAACAAATAAAATCTTTAAAAAAAAAAAAAAGGAAAAAATCGTGGGAGTATCAATATAAGGCCAATGATGGGATTTTAAGTCATGACATGAGGCGAATTCCTCACATTTCTTATAAACAGGCCATGGACAAATGCCAGGCGCAGCCTCCACGTGAAAACGGTAACAAAAAAACCGAATCGTAGGTTTTCATCACCAACAGCGTCCCCACCACGGTCTCACGGTGCCGCAGGTGTTCCGGAGAGTGGCTCTCCGAAGGCGGCCAGCAGGGGAGCTGCTCTGTCGGGTGCCAGCCCCAAGAAGTCCCCCCTCAACCAAGCCTGTGGGTTCTCTCTCAGCAACATAGAGAGATGGGTAATGGGTTCGTGGACCCAGACCCAGAAAACTCCGCGCCTTATGCAAACCCAGGGATCCCTGACCATAGCGCCTCCATTCCCCGCTGTTCTGCAAACAGGGCCAGGGGCTTGGACAGCCACATTCCCGCCGTCTGCGGGTCACCAGAGGTGCATGGTTGCCTCCGATGCAGGGCTCAGATCACGGCCCGCGGAGCTGGGCAAGCTTTGGCGCTCTCCCTCCCAAGAGTCGTGTTGGAAAGCGGATCCCCCCTCAGCGAGCGTCCTTCCCAGGGAAACGAGGACAGCGGCGCCACACCACACGGCTGGTGGCCACCAACGTGCGCACGCGAGCGAACCCCGTGTACGCTGCGGGGCCCTGACGAGGGACTGCCGGGTTTGGGATCGTCAGCTGCAAAGGGGCCACTGTGTCCGATTCATGAAGGACACCCAAGGCCGAGTCCTGAGCGTCCCTCGGACCCGATCACAGTAAGCGATCAGGGGAGCAGATACGCCGTGACGACATTCTAAGCATCGATTTCGGGCAGGAAACACAGTTTTCTTCAAACACCTTTGAAGCCCGTGCCAGCGGCCGGTGATGATGCTGGACGGGATATGGATGGTTGCCCTATTTGCTCAGCGCCACACAACAGAACGAAACAGTCACCCACGCCCCCTCCCCCCCATGGGCACCCCGATGGCTCAGCAGTTTAGCGCCTCCTTCAGCCCAGGGCCTGATCCTGGGGTCCTGGGATCGAGTCCTGCATCAGGCTCCCTGCATGGAGCCTGCTTCTCCCTCTGCCTGTGTCTCTGCCTCCACCCACCCCCTCTCTGTATCTCTCATTAATAAAAAATAAAAAATAAGAAAAGCTCCCCCCCCTTCCCCCGAGAGCTAGCAGAGAGTTTTGCAGGTGCTCCCTCCCCCTCAGGGCACTCGAGAAGCTCCTGAGCTCTGGGCACACCTGCCCGGTTCGGGGGGAAGGTGGGACTGGCACGGCCACAGCGGAGGAGCCCGTTCCCCCCGCGCCCAGGCGGGTGCAAGCGGTCCCCGTTATCCACTCACCACCTGCATTCGCCGAGCACCGGTTCTATTTTTAAGGCTCTGACGTTTACTCCCAAAGAAAGGCCAATACGATGGGAGGCGCCTGCTGGCGGGAGGACCTGGCGACCCGGCAGCGGGCACGAGCCCTCCCCGGAGGGTTCGCAGGCTCACGGGGAAGCCCCCGCCCCAGGTCCCACCTGCCTGCCGACTCCCGGCCTGGGGCTGTGGGGCACCTGTGACTTAGTGGATTCAGGAATAAGTGGTGGAATTTTTAAGAATTCAGATAGTTGGCAACTGACACAGCTGGACTTTCCTGGTCTCGCTGATCAATCAGGGAATCCCTGACAAGCTTGTCCTTAAATCCTCAGGTGTGGCCAAGTTCACACAACACGGAAGAGGGGGGGCCGTCTCTGACGTCTGACAACAGAGACAGGAATCCCTTATCTCAGGGTGGAAGCACAGAGTCCTGTCCAGCCACGGCCCTAACTTTATGAAAAGGGGTTCACCGTAAAACAAACAACAACAACAACAAAAAAAAACCCAAACTCCAAATATCTGTATCATTCATCACGTAAAGAGGAGAAAAAGAATGAAAATACTTGAAGGATCCAGGCTGAGAGTCTGTCGACCAGACCGAGAACTCTCTGAGAAACACTTCTGGGGGGCTTTCCCGCCCGAAACCACCGGGACTTTAATGACACAGAGCAGGGTCCTCTGTACCGTGGAGGCGGGTGTGGACGCTACGGTCACACACCCGCCTGGACACGCGGGCGGCGAGGAGCCGGGCGGACCGGGGCTGGGATGGTGGGTTCCCCAGGGTTTCCCCGGACCCTGCGGCCTTCTGCTGCCCCCCTGACCTCGCAGCACCCCGGGGCCACGTCCCCGCACCCTGGGGCTTCTGACACTGTGCACCCCTGGCCTGTGACCTCTGCGGCCCTCAGGACTCCCCTCCCAAGCCGCCAGGGGAACCTGCCCGAAACCCACCCGGGATGCGGGATGCGAGGAGGCTGCTGAGCCTTCCCCTAACCGGGATACCCCGCCGGGAGGAGAGCTGAGCTGTCTTTGTTTCCCTCTTCCTTTTAAGGGGGAGATCTCGAGGACACAACTTTCCCTGCGGGCTGGGCTCGGGCGCGCACCTGCCGCACCTGCCGCACCTGAGGGCGGAGCCAGGGCCCTCCGCTACTCACGTTTCAGGATGTTTCTCCTCTCCAGCTCCTCCACGGCGGGTCTCTGGCTCAGCCGTCTGCGGAAAAACACCAGGATTACGTTCTGCACCATGGTGGCCGCCGCAGACCCCACCTGGGCTGTGCCAGGGGCAGAGGTGGCCGCGCCCGGAGATCCAAGACCGCGTCCCCACAGCCGGAGGAGGGGAGGGGACCTGCCGCGGGGCCCCCTGCCGGCCAATCCCGCGGCTCCGTGGAGCGGTCGCCCTCTGTCACGGAGCTCCTCCGGGGGCGGCCCCCGCGCCTCCTCGGGACGTGCAGCTCATTCCCAGACCTGCCGATCGCCGCCACTGGAGGGACGACCCCCGGGACGGAGGAAGCCCCTCCTGCCCGGGCCGAGCATGGGCGGCCGCTGCCGCAGCTGCCTGTCGCCGCGGCACCTGTCCTGCTCCCGTCCCAAGCAGCCCTGCCGGCAGCCCTCGCAGGGGGAGTGACGGGAGCGCCGCCTCTCCTCCCCCTGCTCCTCCTCCCCCTCCTCCCCCTGCTCCTCCCCCTCCCCTCTGAGCCGAGCTGCAGCCCAGGGAGGGGCGGCCCCACCCGCCTCCCCCGGGGCCCCGGTCCCCCCACGGCCCGACCCCACCCGCACCCCTCCTGGGTGGGCGGAGGATGAGCCTTTCCAGCGGTTTCGCAGTGAAGGACTCGGAAGATCCAGCCAAAAACAAATACATAAAATAAATAAAAGGCTTGTCAGGGGAGAGAGGCGTAATTAGCCAAAACCAGCGCCAAGCTCCAATTATTTCTGTGACTCCGATAATGCTGTCCCTGGGTCGGAGCCAGGAGCCGTCCCACTTCCGGACGGTTCGCCACCGCGGGAGACAACGGGGCTGAGCGCGGGCACGCCCAGAATCCGGGGCCACAGCCCTGCGCCCCAAAGAGGACGCGGCCTCCAGAAATACTTGTCTCCTCTCCAGGAGCCCTGTCCCGGCACAAAGCCGAGGGCGTCCCCAGGGCCCGGCCGCTCCTCCCTCCGGGGGCACAGCCGGCGGTGGGCTCGGTGGGTGCCTGGGGGGGTGGCTGGGGGGCGGCTGGGGGGCGGCTGGGGGGCGGCTGGCTGCCTGACATCTCGCCCCCATGTCTGCAGGGACCTGCCCCTGCCCCCCGACGCCACCGGGCGGGGACCCCAAGGCTCCGATCTCCCTCTCAGCAGAGGCGGGTGTTTGCCCAGAGCCAGGAGTCCCCGCCTCCGACAAGGCTCTGCACAGTCCCCCCCTGCCCTGCAAGGCTCCGGGCTGAGGAGGGAGGGAGGCAGACAAACAGTAATAAAAAAAGAAAAATGAACAAAACCATTCCAGAGAGCGTATCGCCCCGGAGAGCGTAGACAGGGCCTGTGACAAACGAGCGACCGGGCAGGGGGAGAGGGCTTAGGGGAGACCCGCTCCCTGAGACCCACACGAAGAGGAGCCAGCCAGGGGAAGGCCACACCTCTCTGGCTGCAGGGTCCCCCCTTCACACAGGGGCCTGAACACGGTGGCAGGGTGGGGGCAATCACGGAGGCTTCGTGGAAGGGGAAACTCTGGGCAGAGCGGTGCAGAGTCCATAGGAGGGGAGGGTACAGCGGCCGGTGACTGGGCCGCCTGCGGGGACTCTGGAGGACGGAGGCCAGAGTTCCTTGGCCCGAGGAGCACCCCAAACCTCCACTGGCACCCCCCGCCCCGCCGCTTCTTGCTGGGGGCCTGTCTTCTCTTCCAAGGTGACAGCCAATCGCAGGCTCGCCCAGGAGCCCGAGACCCAGGGAGCCGACGCGCCGGGCACCTGGCGAGGCCGGCTCGGCACCCAGCAGGCTCTCACAAGACGCCTCGCAAACCCACCCCGGGCGCTGCCAACCGGCCAGGGACGGGGTTCCCAGAGAGGCACGTCGCCCAATTCCCGGGTCCCTAAAGAGCGGGGACAGCTCGCCGCCAAGATCTAGGCCATCGGCCCGGGTCGAGCTGCGCCTTGCGGGGCTGCAGCTGGCAGGGGCCTCCTCCTGGATGTCACCGGGCGGGGCGCCTCCGACAGAGCTGGACGGGGCAGTCCTGGGGGAACGGGGCGGGCTGCTGGGGGGGGACAGGGGAGCAGTCCTGAGGGGGACATAGGGGGGTGCGGGGGGGACGGGGGGCAGTCCTGGGGGGGACATGGGGGGCTGCGGAGGGGGACAGGGGAGCAGTCCTGGGGGGACAGAGCAGGCTGCAGGGGGGGTGACAGGGGAGCAGTCCTGGGGGGATGGGGCGGGCTGCAAGGGGGGTGACAGGGGGCAGTCCTGGGGGGGGATATGGGGGGCTGCAGAGTAGGGGACAGGGGAGCAGTCCTGGGGGGGACGGGGCGGGCTGTGGAGGGCCAGGGACAGGGGGCAGTCCTGTGGGGGACAAGCAGGCTGCGGATGGACAGGGATGGGAGGCGTCCTGGGGGGATGCAGTGGGCTGCGGAGGGGTGAGGACGGGGGCAGTCCTGGGGGGGACCGAGAGGCTGCAGAGGGGGCAGGGGGGACGCCAAGAGCAGATGGGCTCGGCAGCCCCCTCTGGACCCTGCAGGCTGCTGTCCACGCAGGACAGAACCCACCACAAGGAGGCACTGGCCTTCCCAGGGCCGGGACCCCCTCGGGCAGGAAGGCGGGTGCTGCACACCCACGAGTGGCCAAGGGCCCCGTGAAACGTTCAGCACGCAGGGAGGGTGCTGGCCTGGGGGCAAGAAGGCTGCAGACTCCAAATTCACAGCCAGGAGTCGGAGCCCACGCGCCACGACGCTCCGTCCACTTGTGCCTGCACCTCGGCCCCGCTCGCCGCTGGGGGTGAGGCTCCCAGACGCACGAGGGGCAGCAAGCCCACCACCGTGCAAGCAGACGGCAGGACGACAGCTGCGTTCCAGAGCAGGCCGTGAGGGCTCGGAGACGCAGACGGGTCGGGCTCACCGCCCGGGGACCCCAGGGCCGGCACACAGGTGACCACTCGCAGCGAGTCCAGGGGGCACTCGAGCGAGGGAGACGCCTGCCCGTGTGGGGCCCCGGGCACCTGCACCCTGGAGCCTCGTGGCCAGGGTCCCTCAGAGGCCCTGCAGACACACCCCAGGGTGGCTGGGCTGGGAGCGGGGGGCGAGGCCGCGGGGAGGGGTGCGGGCGGGCTCCGGCACCCGAGGGATTCCCCAGCTCCTCCTGGAGGCTCCCCCCATTCAGAAGCACACCCCAGAGAGTGACAAGTGACGCGCAGGTGCCGCTGGGGAAGACACGGACTATTTCTGACTCTTCCCACGGAGAAAGCTTCAGTGTGGCAGCTAATTATGGCTCCGTGGGGGCGCGGCGCCCAGAAAAGCCGCGTGGGGGGAGAGAGGCTCCTGCTCGCTCGTCTCCCTGGCTTCATCCCCGTCTGTGCACATGGGAGAGGAGGGGACGCCAGCGCCAGCCCAGGGCCGGGAATGTGCCGGACGGGCCCCCGGGGCTGGAACAGGAGCCTCGGTAGGGAGCAGCCAGCCAAGGGCGAGCCGAGGGGTGTGGACCTGGGGGGACACGTACGCACGTCGGCGGGGGTGTCCCCACGAGGAGCCTCCTGCCTGCCCCGGGACAGATCTGTGCTAGACACCTGCGCCACACCCGACCCTGTGCTGGGAGCACGGGGAACAAGGGAGGACGCGGGAGATGGAGGATGGAGTGGGCACGGCGCGTGGCAGTGAGGGGAGGTGCCACAGCAGCCGGCGACCAGGGTGCCGCGTGGGCCTTGCGAGACAAAGGACGTAGTCGCACCCTCCTTGAGGCTCTGGCTCTGCACGACGGGGTCACGTCTCCATCCCACCGGCCCCAAGGGCCCGTCGAGGCCGGGGCACCTGCTACCGCCCCCCCGACCTGGGCCCCCAGCCCCCAGCCCTCACCTGCCCCAGAGACGCGGAAGACGAGGGCCCAGTGCACAAACGGAATCGACGCTGCTCACCTGGGGGCTGCTTCCAGCCCCAACCCGAGGGGCTCAATCTCTAACCTGCTGGCAGCCTCCGCACCGGCCAGGACCCCCAGGAAGACTCCTCCACCAGACCCGCCTCCATTCGTCCCTCCATCAGACACTCAGACCTCCCCCTACCAGGGCCTGCACCAGCGTAGACGCGGGGTGGGGCCTGTGCCCAGCCATCCGCTGCGCCGTCACGCGGCCCCCACCCCATCCACTGCCCAGGGACCGCGGGCTCGAGAAGCTGACCTGGGCCAGCGGCGCAGGGACCTCCGTGCTCCCCACACCCCCAGTCCCCCGCACCCGGGAGCAGGAGAGCTGCTGCATCTGCACCGGGCCTAGAAGAGCCGCGGGAACCTCCATGGGGCCCCCTCCCCTCCATGGGCACCTGGGCCTCGCACCAGAAGGCAGAGGCTCCATCCTGAGCGGCCCAGGCCACCTCCGCGTCCACGGAGGCGGAGGACGGCGCCCTGGAGGCTCGCCCTGACCACGATGGACTCCGCACGGAGAAATCCACCTGTGCTGGGCGAGGGCACTGAGGTTTGGGGTGTCGCCACAGCACCGTCTGACTTCGGGAGGTACAGCTCAGGCCACAGCTGGCTGTGACCCTGGCCCTGCTCCCCCAGGGCACCCTACTCCCCAGGGAACCTAGACCCCCAGGGTACCCAGCTCCCCCCACAAGGCCCTCAGCCCCCCCAGGGTACCCTGCCCCTTCAGGAAACTCTGCATCCCCAGGGCACCTGCCTCCCAGGGCCCCCTGGCCCCCATTCCATGGCACCCTGACCCCTCCAGGGCACCAGGCCACACAGGCCAGGCCCTGCCTCCCGCCTCCATCTGCAGCCCGGACCAGCCCAGAGCCTTCGGCCGACCGAGGTGCGTCCGGGGCAGGGAGCATGGAAGTCCAGGCGGATCAAAGGCTTGGGTGCCCCTCTGCCCCATACCACTGGGGTCAGGGGGCAGCCTGGCCACCAGACCCACCAAGGCTCCGCCGTCCAATGCACACCTGCCCAGGGCTTGGCCAGACCCCAAGAGCACGGCCCCAGCACCGTCCAAGGACTGGACTGGGGGGCCCAGGCTTCGATGAGGCCCACGAACCTCAACTCTGTGATCTGCTCCGGTGCTTGTGACGGCCTCACCACCTCTCATCTGCCAGAGAAACTGAGTCACAGGGGTCCCAAACTCCCGGTCACCCCGACCCCTGTAAAAAGCGGCACCTTCAGCATGCTCGCTGGACGTCTTCCTTGGCCGGCAGCCGCCCCATGGGACAGGCCACTGTCGGGCTCAGCGCTGCACATGGGCCCCACGGCCCTGCCCACCCCCATCGCCGAGGCTCCCACCCAGGGGGCGCCCCCAGGCTCGCCTTTGCCTCAGACCCTATCACCCACTGATGAGCATCGTCTGCCAGAAAAGCCACAGAGCCCCCCAACCCTGGTCCTCAGAGAACAGCTAATGAGACCCCAGGGAAGCCTCTGGAAACCCTGCTCCGGGGCCCATGCTTGCCTATGCCCAGGGGGACACGGTTCCTCTGCCTGCAGAGCACAGAGCACCCAGGAAAGGGCACCGCGGGGCCTCCTCAGGGGGGGACCAGGCCATGCTCCGCTCGCTCCTGCACGTCCCGCCCTGGCCCAGCTTGTCCTCAACACTCAGCCCTGATGGGGCCCTGACTGGATTCACACCTGCCCGCAGAAGTGCTTTCGGGGCACAGCAGTGGCTGCCAAGGTGAGGGGCGTGCATCTCGGCCTGGGTCACTGTGACCTTCAGTCTTGACCCCGCCACCCTCCAGCTCGGTGACATGAGTGGCCACCCTGGGCTCCTCACCTGCTCTTTCCTCCCCTGAAAACAGGAGGATGACCACGCTCACCTCACGGGGTGGCTGCCTGTTATGGGAACCCGCCAGGACCCTGGCGTCCAGCAGGCCCAGCACCCAGGAGCCCGGCATCCAGGAGCCCAGCGCCCAGCAGGCCCAGCGCCCAGAAGCCCAGCGCCCAGCAGGCTCAGTGCCCAGGAGCCTGGCACCCAGCAGGCCCAGAGCCCAGGAGCCCGGCACCCAGAAGCCCAGCACCCAGGAGCCCGGCACCCAGCAGGCCCAGCGCTCAGGAGCCCGGCACCCAGAAGCCCAGCACCCAGGAGCCCGGCACCCAGCAGGCCCAGGGCTGAGGCAGCTCCTGAGCGGCCCAAACGGCGCTGGGCTGCAGGGAACCGGGAGCCACAGAGGGACAGCAGGCCCGGCTCGGGGGGCGCGTGGGTCGCGGGCAGGATGCCCCAGCTGCCAGCACAGCCCACTTCGGACGTGAGCCCCAAACCCCCACTTCACCCAGGGCTGAGGTTCAAGCCCATGACCACCATCACCTCGACGTCACCTCGGTGTCCCCTCGGCATCCCCTCGGTGTCCCGCGAGAAGCGAGAAAGGATTCCCTCCGAGGAGGCAACGGGCCTTTCTGGAGAAGCCGCAGCTGCCGAGCAGACAACTCCACACCCACGGGCCGCCGGGCTATTCTGGGAGTGCCCCCCCCGAATGCCGATCCCGCCGCCCCGCCAGCCTGGAGGCACCAAGGCGGGCTGGCACCCCTCCCTGGGACGGCATCCCCGGCGGGGCGGCGTCTCTGCAGTCATTCCACGGGGATTCCTCACGCCCCACGCGGGCCCCTGCGGTGCGCTGGCTTCGGGGAGCACCCACGGGGAGCTGTCGGGCAGCAGACCCACCGGGGCTTGGGGCCAGCCTGAGAGGGGGGTCGGGGGGCGAGGAGCCTCTCGAGGGGGTGCCCCAAAGACCAGGCCACAGAAAGGGCAGGGACAGGCTGCAGGCTCGGAGGGGGTGAGCCTGCCACGCTGGGGAACAGGTGTTCCCCCAAACCGCAGCCCCCTGTGTCCTTGCAGCGACCCCATGCTGGGACGGTCCCGGGCTGTGCGGAAACATCCAGAACGAGGCCCGTCCACAGCGGGAGGGGGCGGCGGGAGGAGAGGTGAGGAGGAAGGCAAGATACCAGGATTGTGTCAGGAGACGGAGCCCGAGGCCTGGGTCCGACACAGCAGCGGGCGGCCTCAGATCAGCCTGTACAGGACGCGCCCCCGCGCTGCCCACCCCTGGGGAGATGGAGGCAGGGGGCACGCGCACCCCGCACAGCGCACGAAGCTGGCCTGTTAGGGCCCGACACTCGTCCACCCGGCCTCTTCCGTCCCCCTGACTCCCTACAGCCGCTGCCACAACCCCAGCACCTCGCGCAGGGCCGGCCGCCCCACCGGGGGTCCTGGGACATGCCAAGCCTCCCTGGGCCCCGGGCTGCTGCCGCGGTGAGCATGTGAAGCCCACAGCCCCCACCCTCCCAGATCCCACTCAAGCAACAGCCACGACCACAGGTCACCGGGCCACGTGCACAGCGCCGCAGGGCGAAAGGCGGGAAATTCAGCGTTGGCCAGGGTGTAGACCAAGAGTCCCCCATCCCCGTCAGCAGGACCGTCCGCGCCGTCTACCAAGATTATAAACATCCGCATCCTTTGACCCGACGGTTCCAGGTCCAGGTAGATGGTTTCTGAAATGCTCCTACAGGCGCAGACATGTTACAGCCAAACGCACGGCAGAGGCTTTACACCCATTTAGGGTCTGGACAAAGAACACCCCTCCCCCGGGTGCCACAGTGGAGGTATTTTGCACACGCCAGCATCCTGGCCGTCCTGGATGCTCTGGGTGGGCCTGGTCCAAGCAGGTGAAAGGTTTTTCGAGCTGGGCTCAGGCTCTCCGGTGATGAAGTCCGCCCGAGGACCGCGGCCTGTGCCCGAGGGCTCCAGCCCTTCCCGACAGCCCCCGTCACGGACTCCAGACCTGCCTCGCCAGCCCTGGAGTCGCCCTCACCCACGCCCACACTTTGCAATAAATCCTTCTTTGTCTCCCACCGAGTGTGTGTCCAGGCTGGACCCCAAGGCCGTGCTCGGCCCGCGGCCACGGCCCCCTTGCATCTGGTCTCAACAGTGAGCTCTGCGCCCATCGGGTTCCCAACCCCGCGCACGCCAGGTGTACTTCTGTTTACTATCAGGTAATTTAATCAAATTTCATGCACGTTGATTAAGTGACTTAATATGGACGTAAAAGGAAAACATTTCTGTGAGCACAGGGTGGCGTGCTTGGAGTCAGGAAAGCCAAGGCGCTAACAATAGTGCCGTCGGCTAGCGCGGGAGAGGGAGCGGAAGTGACGGGAGGGAATCGAAAACTCTAGAAGGATTCCGCGCTTGGATCCTTCCAAGTGCCTCCAAATGCTCACTCCTCTCCGGAGAAACCGGCACTAGAAACGGGACGAGGCGCGTCCCACGTCGGTGTCCTGGAAGCCCTCAATGGAACGGTCCCGATGCTCACCCCGGACGACTTGGGCTAAAATAAAGCATTGGGAGCAAGAACGGATCGTGTTTATGATTTTTGCACGAATCACCAGCGTCTCGCTCTGTCCCGTCTCGCTCAGGGCGCAGGGCAGGGGCTCGCGGTGCTGCAGGACACGGGCCAGAACTGGACGGCACAACCCCAAGGCAGCCAGAAGTGAGAGACCCCTTGAAACCACCCTGGATTTTACCAAAGCAACCGGCGACCCTATACGCTCACGGTTTCACCGGGACACGGAACTCCATGGACGCACGAGGGGGCAGCTGGCCCTCCCAGCCCAGAGAGGAGGCAGGGGCAGGGGTGGGGGGCCCGGGCCCCGATGGCAGCGCTTCCCGAGTCCCCGCACCTGTCACACGCTGGCTCAGCTGACCCCCTCCCGCCCCGTCCCCTTGTCCTGGAGGCTCCGTGGCTGACGGTGGCACACAGACATCGCTCAGCAAGTGTCTGTCCTTGACCTGAGAGGGCGTGGGAGGGGCAACGGCCCTGCCCAGGAGGGGACAACAGTGCCTGCCCACGTCACCCCGGCTCCCTGCCCCCTCCCAGCGCGGGGCCGTGCGTGGGGCACTCTGCCGAGCCCACGGGGCTCCCCGGAGGTGCGTCCGGATGGCTTCAGAGGCCGCTGCTGCCGAAGGCAAACGCTTCCCTTGCCTCGCTCCTTTGCCTCCACTTCATTCTACCCACGCGGCAAAATTAACCCGAGCCCCGCAGTGGCAGACGGCTGGTTCCCTGCCCGCCCTCCAGGCTCCCTCCCCAGGCAGCACCCAGGAAGCGATTCCGATTCCGATTCCGCTCAGGGCAGCCTCTTCTCCAGCTGACCGGGGCTTCTCATGCGGAGGAGCATCTGCCAACAGCTGACTGGGCTGGGACCTAAATGTGATGGACCTTCGGGGCTTAAATGTGACGTCCGGAGCTCCTGTGGCCGTCTTAGACCACGGAGGGAGCCTAACTAAGCAGGAAGACAGAAGGGACGGGGGCTCTCGGGGCCTGGGGAACCTCCAGGACAGGCCTCGCCGTCTGCAGCCGTTCCACGAAGCAGAGCGGCTCCCGGCCCGGTGCTCAGAGCCAGCCGGCCCAGGTGGGTTCTCGGCCCCACGGCACCCCCTCGCGCGACTGCGAACGTCTACCTGCCCTGCCCGGGCCACCGTTCCCTCACTGTAAGATCCTGCTCATGTAGTCCCTACACCTTGGGACTGAGCTTTCTCAGTCCGGGGCACATTAACACGACTGTGATAAACGTCGCAGGCTACGGGGGCACAGTTACAAGCACAGCCTCACTCGCTTAGGCTAAGCCCCGATTCCAGGGACAGCAGGGCCTGGCGCGTTCGGTCTGGGCAAATGCCTGTGCAGGTCGTGTGGGGCGCCCGGGCTCTGTCTGCAAGTCCCAGACCACCTGCTCCCCTGGTTTGGGATTCGGGTTTTAGTGATACCCCAGGGAGGTGATGTCATTTTGCATTTTCTTATAAAACATGCCTCACTTAACTTGACGGACGTCAAGCAGCGAAAACCAAGCACAGGGGACCCTGGGCCCGACTCAAGGTCACGGGCTCACCACGCGGGGATGCGAACAGGGGAGCCCGCGCCCCACACACACGGCGCTCCCTGCCAACCAGGAGCTCTACCCAAAGACCAAGACTTATATTTATGTTCTCTGAGGACTAGATTTGTCAAACTTCGCCGGATTTGGAAGTGCCGTCTCCTGTTGCTTAGCTACCTCCGGCTAAAAGCAGAACGTGCAAGATGCACACTTTACAGACGCGGCTTCGACCGGCCCCCGCTGGCCTTGCCTGCCCCCCAGGCCCCGCAGGGCCGCCGAGCGCCCTCCCTCCGGGCCACAGGTCGCGTCCTACCCTCCCGACAACGTCCCACAGCACACAGCCCCGCCTCCAGCCTCCCTTCTGCATTCTTGCCACCCACCCTTGAGCGTGTCCTCGTAAACGGGGGCGTCCCCCCGACTCTGGAGGCCGTGTACCCCTGGCGACCGGCGCCTCACCCCCGCGGCGGAGCAGGCAGGTGCTGCCAAGCTGATAGCCCAGAGCGTCTGGCAGGACAGAGGAGACCTGACCCCTCGGCACCCTGAGCTTTCTAAACAGAGAGAGAAGCGAAGTCCCAGGAGCTCGCCCGAGATGCCCGGGAGGGCCGCGAAGCCTTCCCTGAAGAAGGAAGAAATGCAAAGAAACTGCTAAGCAGTCGTTGTTCCGAGGATCTCAGGACCTAAAGCTGGACACATACAGCTGCCCCACGCGTCCCAGCGGAGGGGAGCACCACCCCACCCGGGACACGGGCGGGACAGCGGTCCTGAGCATCCTGAGCAGGACCCCACCACTGTGCGGCCACCTCATCTCAGCAGGCAGGGTGCAGTGACCTGGCCGCGGAGGAGGGAGGGCCTCCAGTCCCCTGGCAGGTGGATGGAGCCCGCGGACGTCAAGGGGCCGAGGCCAGTGTTCCCTAAGCACATTCTGCCCGTGAGACCGGGTGCCCGGGTGACGCTGCCGAAGGTGACCATGATGAAGGCAGTGATGGAATGAGGACAGGTAGGGGGCTGATGAACACAGAGCCCGGCCCAGGGACGAAGACCCGGAGAAAGATGCTCAAGGTCTGACGAAGACGCAGGTGAAGAAGACGGGGACGTTAATGCTTGGTGACACTTGGGAGGGGCCTGTACATGTCATCACCCCATGATGATGACGCCCCCAGATTGGCCCAGGGATCGGTAACGGGGAGGGACTGCCTCTGGCAGGAACGGAAATGTTCTAGAACTGGTGGCAGGTGCACACGCAATGCTACGGATGCACAGAAAGCACTGAGCCGCGTCCTTTGAAAGGGTGAACTGACTGTACAGAAACTGTAGCTCAGCAAACTGCGAGGACAGAAAGACAGACTCCCTACACCTGTGGGACTCCTCCTCGCTCCTTATTTTTCCCTGGATGCGCCCTCCCTGCCAGGCGGCTCTCAGCACCTCCCGCGTCCTGTCGTAGGGCGTCCATTCTGCAGCCCCGTGGGATGGACTCCTCCAGGAGCACCCCCATTTCACAGCGGAGGAAAGGGGGGGCTGTGCCAGGGCGGTGGTGAGCCGAGGGTCCTACCCAGGCTCTCGGTGCACAGCTGCGCCTCTGCCAGGAGAAGAGGAAGGTTCCCGGGCATTGCACAGGGCGCTGGAGACTACGCTCTGGGCCACGACGCTTCTGCAGCTGGCGCCACATTGGAGCCGGGGCATTACTTCTCTACAGCAGCCCCGCAGCCGAAAATCCCCAGCTCTCAGCACAAACACACAAGGGATTTCAGACCACGGTGCACACGGGTGGCCCCAGGCCAAGTACGGCCCACAGACGTGTTTTATGGGTTCCACAGATGTCTAAAAAAATGTGAATAGGCTCCCAACATTTAAGTAAAAGGGAGTTTCACATAAGGATAAACATCTCCAGGTTCTCTCGAAGGATCCCACCACGCGGTCTGGTATTCTGGAGGCAACACCCACCCTTGCTGGGTGGCAGGTGCCCTCTTCAGCAAGGACACAGCCCCACCCCCCCACCTGCCACAGATCCTGCCCGGCCCACATCCCTACGGAGCACGTGGGCTGGGACTTCCACTCTGCGAGGTGAGCTGCGGAGACACCGTCTGACTCCCCCTCCGGGGAATCACAGGGTAGAGGGAGTCTCCGTCACTGCAGCAAAACTTCTCCACTCTTCCTCCTGAAAATGCTCGGGAAGCTTGTGGGGCAGCCCTGTGGCCCACCGGCCAGCCAGTGATGGGGACGGGGGGCCTGCGGGGCTCCCACCCCAGGGCCTAGGGACCTGCAGCTGGGCGAGGCCCGGTCGGCTCAGGAGGCCTCGGAGCAGCCGTGCGGCAGCAGGTGCAGAGAGTCTGGGACCAGGACAGAACCAAGGTCCAGAATGAGGAATGCCTGCCCCCGGGCCCGCAGGCCCCATTACTCACAGATACGCCTCTGAATGGGCTGGTGACACATCAAACTGGCGAACGGAATCAGTGCTTAAAAATATCTGAAGACCCCAGTACGCGAAGGACGTCGTTCACTCATTCGATGCACATTTACTTGGTGGAATCGAGTTCTTACTAACTTACGTCCCACCCCCTGTGCCGGGGCCACCTCGACGTCCACCCATCCCAACCACCCATCCGCCCGGTCAGCCTGCCCACCTACCCACCCACCTAACGACACAACCACCCACCCATGCATCCACCCTCTGGCCACCCACCCGTCCGTGTACCTCTGTGACCCTCCAAACCCCTCCTCGAAGCCCTCCAGGTACCATCCGTTCCACGGTCGCCGGCTGAGAGCCTGACTTGTCCCAGGTGCAAAGGCAGGCCCCGCGGTTCAAGCCGCGAAGCGTAGGGTCCCCTTCCCTTCTCTGCCTCAGTGGGGACTCACTTGAGCGAATCGGTGGTCCTGGAGCAGGGGTGGCCACGGCGCGTGCCAGGTGCTGTGCTGGGGCGAGGGCCGTGGGCGCTGAGGACTCGGATCGGGGCGGGTGGGGGGAGCCGGGCAGGCGCAAGCTCGCGCCCTCACTCAGCTACTCTGGCTACCAACGACTCTGAGCCTTGGTTCCCCCACAGGCCAGATGGAGGCGACAAGTATCCCCTCGGGTTTAGCTGCCATGACGTCACAAGGTGCTGAGCCCAGGTGGACCGTGCGGCTCGGGCGGTGGCTGCTCAGGTAACACTCCAGAAACGTCTATGTGCAGGATGCACAGAGCTTTCAGATTCTTGAGTCCATGGCCTCAAGGGTGAGAGATCACGGGTGGATCCAGCATTTTGCAAATGCGGGATGAAAGGGAAAAGGAAAGCCCGCCGCAGCTCCACGGGTACGCTCCCGCCGCAGCGCTGCCGCTCTTCACTGAAGATGCACGGCTGGTGGTTTCCGTTGTTCTCGCTCACGAGTGCTGTTGGGCAGTGAGCTCGGCTGCCTTCCTCCCTCCACTGTCTAAAAACCCCTTTGAAGACTGACCCACTGGGACGCCTGCGTGGCTCAGGGGTTGAGCATCTGCCAGCCCAGGGCGTGATCCTGGGGACCCGGGATCGAGTCCCGCGTCGGGCTCCTGCATGGAGCCTGCTTCTCCCTCTGCCTGTGTCTCTGCTTCTCTCTCTCTCTCTCACGAATACATAAAATCTTAAAAAAAAAAAACAAAAAAAACAAAAAAAAAAAAACTGACCCACTGGCAGCTTCTGAGACCAAACCGGTGGATGTGCTCTCGTGCAGCGGGGGCCGAGCTCACCTCTGAGGATCCTTGCCAGGGGTCAGGCTGGTGCCGGGAGAGCATTCTGCTGCCCGGGCGGTCTTCAACCCAGACCTCGCCTGACTCTCAGTCCCAGGTCAGCGCGGGCCCGGCTCCTCGGCGCTGAGGAAGACCGTGGCCGCCCCGCCAGCCCGCTTCCTGCAGACGGAAACAGCGGACTCCGAGCGCGCCCAACCTCAAATCTCCAGTTACTCCGCAGGAGCCAACAGCTGGAGAAGTGGCTTCCGAGGCTGCTGTGTTTTCCTCTGGTTGCATTTAATGCCGCCCCATTTCCAGGAGACCGAGAGGCATGTGTGGTCCCTGGACCCCAGTGGAAAACCGCTGACTGCTCTCTCTGTCTGTGAACGGAGCGTGAAATCAGAGGGAAGGTACGTGGTGGGAAGCGAACGGGCAGCAGCAGGAAACACGACCCTACGGACGCCGCGCTGTCCCTCAGGGCCTCGATCCCGAGCTGGTGCCGCTCCCGACCACGGCCCAGCAGCGCAAATCTGCCCCCGGAGGCTCCCCGCG
Source organism: Canis lupus baileyi (assembly GCF_048164855.1). Classification (NCBI taxonomy): domain Eukaryota; kingdom Metazoa; phylum Chordata; class Mammalia; order Carnivora; family Canidae; genus Canis; species Canis lupus. Next base: position 46,483,839 of record NC_132863.1, on the reverse strand, counting down.
CGGTCCCCACGCTCCTCTGCAGCCTCACCTGTCCTCTCGGGTAGACCACTGTTGAGGCACCAGGGGGCCCACCAACGCCGTCCAAACCTGGACACAGGACCTCCCTCACGTGTGTCCCTGCCTCCTCCCTGCACCCCCTCCCCCAGGCACAGCGGCCAGAGCCACCCTGGCAGGCGGGCGAGCTCCTCAGGCCCTCCGCCCACCCCAGTCCTGCTCCTCCCCTGCTCTCAAGTCCACTCGCCTGCAGACAGCGTCGGTCCCCTCGGCCAGTGGCACTTGCAGGACGCGCATCGACCCGACCCATCCTGCCCCCTGCACTCGCCCACCCCCCCCCCCACCGTGTGGAGGGAGAGCAGTCTTCCTCAGGTGCCCCTCACCCCGGGGACTATGACCCCCAGGGGTGCTCGCCACCTCTTACAGAGGCCAGACATCTCTGCCCATCACTTAGCACCAACTTATTGAGCACCTACTGAATGCATCAGGGACACATCAGTGACAAGACAGGCAGGTTCCTAGTGTCCTGTGGGGGGGGGGGGGACAGGGGACACAGGCCCTGAGGAGGCAAAGAAAGAGGTAATTTCAGGCCCCAGGGCGATGAGGAAAACAGTAGGATGATGTGATGGGAGAGTCGGGAGTCAGGGGTCGGGGTGGTCATGGCAGGTCCCTCCAGGGAGGACACTGCTGGGCCAGGGATAAATTACCTGTGGATGGGGAGCAGGGAAGGGCCTGCCACTGCCCCTGCTGGGCCCTCCGGCCCTGCGCCCACCACATCCCCCCACAGCCATGCCGGGTCCCCCGTGGCCACCCCAAGTCCCCCATGGCCACACTGGGTCCCCTGTGGCCACCCTGAGTTCCCCACGGCCATGCCGGTTCAGGACTTGTGCTTTTATTTTGCAGGTGCTCTTGGCCCAGGACCTCCTTGTGCTCCCGCCTGCAGGTGACAGACACCTACTGACCCATCAGCAGATGCTCCGGGCCACCCACCCTCCAATGGCCGTCCCATCCCTGCCTCCCCTCTGCCGAGCCCCCCGCCCCATCCAGCATCCCACCTCCGTGTCCGGTCTGCACATCTTTCCTCATGCACCTCTTGGCACACGCGCCAATTCACGCACACCTCTGAGTGGGTCTTGCCATCGTCGCTTGCAGGAACCAGACCCTCCTGTCCTCAGGGGTGCACACCCCATATGTGGCCACGGGCATGTGGTGCTGCCCAGAAAACCAGTCCTGTTTTCCTGTGCTCTCCCTGGAAGTAATTTAAAGCCTCACCTTCCAGCACAGCAGCCACGGATAAGTGTGGGGCGGGAGGCAGAGTTCCCACCCTTCGTGAGGACAGCAGTAAGTTACTAGAAGAGCAACATTCTGCAGGTGGGCGCCCCGTCTGGGGCGATGGGAGGGTGATGCTCTCGGCACAGATGCAGCGACACATGCACAACGTCCTGAGCCCACGGGACCCAGAGCAAAGTCCCCGGGCTGCTGCAGGCCGACTCGGCCCGGCGGAGGGGATGCTATGGCACTGGAAGCTGGGCTTTAGCTGCGAGGGGTCATCAGCTTCCTACAGCGTGTGCGAGACGAGAGCAGGACGGCCTGGCCTCGGGTGGGGAGCCCAGGGGTTGGGGGCGGGGGCTCCGGAAACTGCGTCCTCTGCTCACCAACAGCTTCGCCTCCCCGGGTCCCCCGTCTGCATAGTGTGCACCACCGTCCCTGCCCGGGGCTTTGGTCAGGCTTGAAAAGCAATCGGTCAGGGGCCAAGATGCTGCAGCTGCCGTGAAATCTGGCGTCAGAGGCTGGTGCTCTCCCTTCCGCTTCCCTGGAACCTACCAACGGACACCTCGTGGGATTGAGAATCGTTGGCCACGCGGGTTCAAGTCCAAGGCCGCAGGGGAAGAAGGGTTCAGCAAGCCCCAGCTCACCGCCGCCAGCCTCGCAGCCTGAATGACGGCGCCTGGGGGACGCCACCTCTGCAGCTCAGCACATCTGTCCCAGGACCTGAAATCGACCTCCTCACCTGCGGCACACGGGGAAGATGAAGGGTCTCCGACCTCGGACGTCACCCTCTGTCTTGTGTCTCGTGCCCACAGACAAGGGGCAGCTCCTACAGTGACGCCTTGCGCCCCGAGGCGGTGAATCACAGCAGGTGTCAGGCAAAGGGGAGATGGGAAGACAGCAGCTGGGCTCTCAGGCCACGTGCACTGTGGGCGTCCTGGGTGCGTGTCACCTGCACACACGTGGAGGGGCCAGCCCCAAGAGGGCCCCCGGCCGGGCGGGGAGGCTCATGACCTGCCTGGGGCTGCACAGCATGGTCTGGCCCAGGTCAGCCTGACTCTGGGGACCCTGCTCCGGGCCAGGGCTGGATCCAGACACCCCCGACGCAGCAGGGGGTGCCCTGCACCACGACATTCACATTTGCTCCAATGGGGGGAGAACAGTGCCGACCTCGTTGGTGTGTAGGACGTGTCGGGCCAGGGTCACCCGTGGAGGCAGCCCGGGTGCCATCTGGAACCAACAGGAATGCCCATCTCTCTGCATCATCCTGAGGGCAAAGAGGCTGCAAAGATCTGGAAAGCGGACACATGTACCCGTCCGCTTGCAGCCACCTCACCCCCGCCCCCCCCCAGCAAGGCAGACGCACCTGCTGACGATGTGACAGCAGAATCCGGGTGCCTCCCAGGGGCCCGGACTCAACCATCACACCATTCTCCTCCCCCGTCTTTAAACCTCAACTCCCAGGAGTGGAACCTTCACTTCACATGTGCAAATTACCCCCCGGCTCTTCGCGGGTGCGGCTCCGTCATTTCTGGGTCACGCAGCTGCCGGCAGGGGCGAGGGGGCGTGTGGACGGCGCCCTCACCAGGCCGGGGTGGATTCGTGGTTCCTTACGATAACTTACGTCAATACAAATATCAAGAAGTAATATTTTAAGGTAGTATCATTTCAAAGTCTTATTGTCAACTTTTAATTGGGGATGAAAGTTCCTCCGGCATGAATTTCTGCATCTGCCACTGCTAATGAACTTGAGAGCGTCCCGCGTGCTCGTGACAGGCTTTGCTCCGTCCTCCTGGGCCACGCGCTCCAGGCTCCTGCCCGCTGACCGCTGGGCTCCGGCCGTGGTCCTTGATGAGCGACCCTCGCTCCCGGGGAACGACGAGAGTCTCTAATCCAAAGTGCCTTTCGTCCTCCTGTTCTTCTCATTGTTCTTCTCGTCCTCCTGTTTCTGGAAATGCGGCTCATGAAAATAATCCATAAAAAGGAAAACACTGACGTGTGAAAAGGAGCCCTGTAGTTTTACTTTAAAAGTAAAGCTCTGGAGGGAAAGTCCAAGTCTGTTGATTGTGGGAAGAACAAAGCTGGAAGATCCATCTGTTCCTCCCATACGAGATACTACTAAAAACGAACACTCGAGTTCTGTGTCGCAGTACGGAAACCCTTCCGAGAGAGCGCTATGTGGCAAGATCTCATTTACGCGAAGAGGGCCTCCATAAAAAAAAAAAATACATATATATATAGACACACACACTTTTTATAGTAAAATGCAGAGATGCTTTTGAAATCCTGTATAAAAAAATATATCCCATAGAATTAAAATGAAGAATGGAGGGACTCCAGGCAAAGGGGATACAGGAGGAAACCAAACAGACCCACACACCCTGAATGATGCAACAGTGTTATCCAAGGTAGCTGCACCCTTGGCTCTGAGCACCCTGGTGGCCAAAGCAAAAAGGGAAACATGATTAATTACAACGTGGACATTCTCTCTCTCTCTCTCTCTCTCCTTTTTCTGAGTAGGCTCCACACCCAAAATGAAGCCCAATGTGGGGCTCGAACTCACAACCCCGAGATCAAGACATGAGCTGAGACCAAGAATCGGACACTCAACCCACTGAGCCCCACAGCCGCCCCTAAAGTGTACATTTCTCCTTAAGAGACTAATAGTGGCTGTGGTGGAAAAGCACAGCTTACTGTGATCCTGAAGCCTCAGGGCACAGTCTCCCCAGGAAGCCATCATATGGGGTGTTGTAGGGCAACAGGACACTTGGGGAAGAAGGGCCCTGTGAGAACCCAGACCCCTTCTCAGGAGCTCCAGAGTGGGGTCCGGGATCAGTGTTTTCACCAAGCTCCCTGGCGATCCCAACACACAGCCAGCGGTTGGCACCTGCGTGACCGGGTGGACAGCCGGTGACCCACCCACAGGCGAGCGACGGCACTGTTCTAAGCCGGTTTTCCTCATCTGGAATATAGGACCTTGGATGACAGCTAACCCAGAGAGGCCTTGTGAGCCTTCGCGGGGAGAATGTGCGTGAGGGACTCCGCAGGGAGACGGTACGGAGAAGACTGAATAAATGTTAGCAACGACCATTATCAATAAGCACACTTCCCTGGCCCCATCTTGCAGGATGCCCGTGGGACTGGATTCGAGTCGCTCGGGATGAGCTGGGTTCCCACCCTGCAGGGTGGGGGGGAATGGATATTTATCACCGCCCGGCTGCTGCTACGAACCCCTGACCCCTGCGATGGAGCTTCACCCCCTGCCCAGAGGGGAGGCTTCCTCTCCAGCAATTAAGTCCTTTCTTTTTTTCTGGTTAGCCCACAAAAAGATTTCTATATATTTGAAATTCTGTGTCCACATAACGGAGACCCCACAAGGGGCCCTCACCACCCCTGAGGCTTCGGTGGACAGAACGTACTAAAGCCACGACTCAGGTCGTTGGTCCAGGCAACCCCGCCAGAAAGCCGGTGCCAATCTCCATCCCCATCCTTGAGAGCATCCAGCCTCTTCCTTAAAATTCTGCAGATTTCCAGCGGCGGGTGGGGGCAGCTGCACAAAACACATTTTTTTTTTTTTTCTGGGAACTTGTGTTTCCATGGAGGCTGAGTGGTGGCAGACTGTTCTGGATGCACAGAACAAAATGTACAAAGGGACACGCTCGAGGACCATTTAACTCCCATGTTAACATGCTAAGTACCAGCTCCCAAAGGACATTACCGAGCCGTAATCAGTTCTCACGACGTGGCCCCAGAATGGAAGCCCCCCGCCCTCCACCACGGGACGATTAATAGAAAGTTCCTGCATTACTGAGGCTCCTGTCTCCAGGCAGATTATACAACAGTTACAAATAAGAACAATAATCGCATGAGCATCAACAACGATGCTGGTGCTACTATGTGACCTGCAAGCTTCTCAGGCCTCCAGGTGAGTGTGTGGGGGGAGGGGGCCCTCAATCCTCCTCCTGCATAGGTGACAGCTAACCCAGGGGTGCCCCCGGCCAAGCTCCTACCAGCAGCAGCTCCATCCCCCTGGGTGCCTCCTGCCAGGAACATGCTCTTATGTTCTTACAGGGGCTAATAACCTAGAACCTTCCCCAGGGGCCCCGGGAGGAAGGTGCTGCCCTGTGTCCATCTTTCAACCAGCGGGGAGACCCGGAGATGGCAATGCTCGCCCCAACTCCCACCGCTGTGACAGTGAGGCGGGGGTCGGGCCCACCTGCCACGTTTCCCCAGAGCCTGCGTGTGGCTGCTGGGCCCTTCCTGGACATCACCGGGCCCCACTGCTCCAAGGCAGGGGACACGCTGCATCGTCTCTGCCCTCCCCCCGCCCGGAAATGGGCAGGAAGTACCCTGTGCCCAGGGGCCCGGTGTGCTGGCTGGAGGCCCGAATGCCCCGTGATGGAAGCAGCCAGACCAAATAAGAAAATGCAAAGCCCTAAGATCAGTGGGGCTGAGCTCTCCCAGAAGGCTCCCCCCGGGCCCAGGTGTGGTGTTCAGGGGACACACTCGGAACAGTGGGACGTGTGTGACCCTGGGCAAGTCACTGAACCTCTCCTAACGGCCTAGTTTGCTCATCTGTAAAATGGAGTCAATACTATCTACTTCACCCGGTTCCTGCAAGGATTCAATTAAATGAGGGGAATCGAGCAACACGTACTGCGGGGGGGGGGGGGGAGACATGAAAGCTCTCGGGCATCCTTCCTCACCACGCCCCTTACGTGGTGCGCACAACAGGGTGCAGGCCAGACAGTCCGTGCGCTTGGGCATAGTTTCTAGGCTGTGCCCAGTGTGTGCTGCGTGGGGGCCGTGGGTCCCTCATACGCCGCCTGCCGATGCCCGCACACGTCTCAGGGGTGCGCTGCGCTCCCGGACGGAGGGAGGCCTCTGACTTCATGGGGTCCCCGGACCCAGCGCACAGAGCCGGGGACAGCGACCACCTCACCCCCGACAGCCCTGGGAGTGCCCGCGAGTTAAAGGCCTTAAAGGTCTGGAAATTAAAGAAAATAAAACAAAACAGAAACACTCCATGCACTCGAGGCAACGCGTGGATGGCACGTTGCCGCGGCAACCGGGGCTGAATTATTCAGCAAGTGAGAGCAGAAGACCCTGGAAGGAGGCAAACAAAGACAAAGGGATCCAATTAAACCGTTTCTGCAGGGGAACAAGCGGCCGACACTCCGGGACACGACTTTTCAACTGCCGATCCCTGCGGGTCCGGTTCCGGGGCTGCTTTTCCCTGTTCTGACCTGGCAACGAATGTCCAAGGAGCTACAATGTTCTAGTCCTTGGTTTAAAATTAATTACAGATCCAGTGAGTAATGGGGGAGATCAAGTCCAGGGCCTGTGTCCCGGGTACCTCTCAGTTAAGGGCCCTTCCAGAGAGAGAGAGAGAGAGAGAAAGAGAGAGAGAACGAGCGAGAGCACGAGCAGGGGGAGGGCCAGAGGGAGAAGGAGAAGCAGGCTCCCCCCTGAGCAGGGAGCCCGATGGGGGGCTGGATCCCCCCAGGATCATGACCTGAGCCAAAGGCAGACACTTAAGTCACTGAGCCATCCAGGCGCCCCACGGCTTTTCTCTTTAAATCAATTCACTTAATCCTCTGTTTTGAAAGAGAACTTGGTTTATCTAATAGAAAACCATCAGCAGTCGGCATAGCTGGGAGGCAGCTCAAAAATAACATGGTTAATATATTTTTCACCTCTGGCTAGGGAAGGAGTTCTTGAACCTGATGCAAACAGCACGAACCATACAGTATATCAGCGGTCGGTAAACTGTGTCCCGTGGGCCGCGGCCTGTATTTGCAAATAAAGTTTTATTGGTACGCGGCCAGGCCCACTCCTGCCACAGGGGCTACCGGCTGCCTCCGTGCTAGGACAGTCGGGTTGTGTGGGGATAACAGACACGGTTGGTCCACAAAGCTGAAGATACTCACTCTCTGGCCCTTCACAGAGAAACATGTCCATGCCTGACGTAGGACTGCTCATCCAGCAACCGGCCTGCACACAGGAAAGCACGAACAAAATGAAAAATACATGCCCCCAAATTGAGAAATAAGGACTGGAAGCCACCATTCCCAAAGTCAACTCCTACAGTCATTAAGACAAAGAAGGCAGCAGGTTAAGTACGTGAAAAGAAGAAACCAAATAGCTGAAAAATACTGAGAAAATGTTCCAACTCGCTAAAATAAGACAACACCAAACCTGCGACTGCACGGAGCGTCAAGGACACCAGCAGCCATGCAGGCCAGGCTTGATTAACTAGCGTGTTCTCTTGGCCATGGTGATGGGCCCAGGGATGAGCACGTGATCCAAATTTGTCTCATCAGCCCCTTCTAACCCTTGGTCAAGGCGGCTCGTTCAGGTATGGGCTCCTGTAGAGATCTAAGCCCGGAGCTTGGAGGATTAGGATCTCCGTGAAAGAGCCAGAGAACGAGGCCACCCAGAGCACAACAGAGTCCAGAAAGCAGAAAGAGGTCAGTTCCTGCGAATGCCATGCGAGCACCTGGATCCAGCCATGCCTGAAGCACATGCAGATGCTGGAAGCCCCGTAGGGCAGAGTGTGCACCTAGCAGCCTGCATGGTGCCTGTAACATCACAGTTATTCAGCAAGGAGCTCCCCGGTGTGTGACTGCAGGAATAGGGCTCGTGCACCGGTAAGAGAAAGGAGCAGTTTGCAGAGGCGTGGAGGCCGCAGGGAGAGGATCGAGACAGGCCCCTCCACCGGGGCTCCAGCAGGAGGGCAGGAGGCTCTGGGCATGGCACGCCCGTCCCCGTGGCTTCTCATCTGAGTCTCAGATCAGCCCGGTGAGTAGACAGGAAACCTCTTCCCCTTGATGACAGAAACGATTCGTAAGCAGAACGTGGGGCTGGTGCTTCAGCAGCGACGCTGACGGGGGAACGCAGGCTGCCAGGTGCTTGGGGGCCTGCACCCCTGGAGGCGCTCGTCACAGCCCCCACGGGCTTGAGCACACATGGTCCCGTCCTTCATGAGACACGCTGGACTGGATGGCCGGCGAGAGGCGGGGGGGGCCCTGCCCATGCTCACCGGGTGCTGGGCCTGCACCCCGGGGCCCCACCCGCCCAGCGGGAGGCCACGTCCCTGCAGCCTGCGATCCACCACAGGGGGCCTCACCCACCCACGCAGGCTGTCAGGGCCGCACCAAAGCATCAGCCACCCACGTCCCACCAGGATGCAGGCACCAAGTCCCCCCAACATCACCCCAGGCTGTGGAGATCATCCCCGCTACCTCCCCAGTCCCTAGTGGGGTGCAACCCCCTGCCCCGCCTCCCAGTGTGGTTAAGTTCCGTGCACAGGTCTGGGTGGACCCCCGCAGCCCCCGCAGAGCTCCTCCAGCACCGCAGACACCAGAGCCGATGCCGGGTGTGGCCACGCGGCCGTGAACGTGACCGTCCCAGCGCCCTCAGGCTCCCCCTCACCCTAGAGGCCCCCCACACAGCTCGTTTCCCACAAAGGGCCTTGGACGCCCAGGGAGGAAAGGCCGAGGTGCCCCACCCGCTCGCGTACCGCTGCACCGCGTGCCGCGGCAGTAAAGGCTCTGATGTGTCCTGCGGCACAGTCCACTCTCGTCGCGCTTCCCCACCCGAGCCGACCGCAGGGCACTTGCTCACGCCCGATGCCTGCCGTCTCCGCAGCCACCCCCTCAGAGGGCCTCCCGGAGGCCCGGCCTGCAGCACAGGGCTGACCCCGCTCCCCTGCCCTGGGGCATGTGGCCTGCGCCCCAGCCCCCTCTCCTTCCATGATAGCGCCGTCCCTTAGGGATTCATGCATCTGAGTCCTCCCCCCGGCCTCCCGCGGGTGCTCCTGGAGCATCTTCCTCGTACGGAGCACCCGGGTGGGTGCCGGCCTCACAGCTCGAGGAATGCGCACTGCCAGAGGGATCGCCGCCGCCCAGAGCTGTACCCGGCACCTCCGCGGTGCCTGCCCCTCAAGGAGAGAACGGTCTCTGCTGAATGAGCGACCGAGTGGTAAACACTTGATGGGTGTCACAGGCCCCTTCCAATCGGGCTAACATGGCCCCTGGTGGGAGGTTCCCTCAACGCATCGTTATCAGGCAAAATGTTCTGGTGTCAGGTTGGGGTGGGGCTCACATCGATCTGCATTTTAAGCAGCTTCCCCATGGGGTTCCCGAGCCCCAGGTCACCACCAGGCACCCTGACAACGGTCTGTGCCACTGGCACCCTCGGCCGCACAGCTCGGAGCCAATGCAGGAAGGGGTCCTGGCTCCCAGGGGTCAGCAGCCCAACCTCGAGCACCTGCCGCATGGCTAAGGCTCTGCAACACGCCTTCCTCATGGGATCTCCCTGAGTCAGACAATGGCCTCGGATGCTCAGCACCCCACTTAACGGATGAGAAAAGCAAGACCTGGCGGTGAGGCACCCCAGCGCGCCCATCACTGCAGAGCAGAACGCAGGTCTGCGTGAGTCCGGGTCGTTAGGACACGGGCTGGGAACCGAGTGGCCTGCGGCAACATGTGCCATGCTGCACCCGCCCCTCCTCTGCCACGGGCCTGGCAGCTGGCATCATCCCCGTTTTACAGGCGAGGAAACCATGGTGCAGAGAATCACAGCACCCAGGGTCTGGGCTTCAGCCACACACACACATCACCCTCCACCCCGAAAACAGTCAGTAGAGGATCCCAGTGGAAGGTGGGTACGCCTGGGCCTACGCGCCCCGGCTCGGAGCAGACGCAAGGGCTGGACCACTGAACACAGAGCCCTGGGCCTCCAGCACAGGAAAGACCCCCTGGAGAAGTCCAGGGCGACCTTCCGATCAGGGCGTCGTGACCAGAACTGATTCTGTCCCCCACCCCCAAAGGGACTCGCAGCAGTGCCTGGGGACAGTGTTGCTTGTCACAGCTGGGTGGGGAGGGCGGGTCGTGAGCCTCTCCTGGGTGGAAGCCAGTGCCGCTGCTGAGTGTCCTCACGCGCAGGACGGCCCCGCCACAGAGTCATCTGGCCGCAGACGTCAGGAGTGCCACTGAGGTGGGCCGCCCGGGTGGCTCGGCGGCTGAGCACCTGCCTTCGGCTCAGGGTGTGATCCCGGGGTCCCGGGATCGAGTCCCACATCGGGCTCCCCACAGGGAGCCTGCTTCTCCCTCTGCTTGTCTCTCTGCCTGTCTCTCTGTCTGTCTGTGTCTCTCATGAATAAATAAAATCTTAAAAAAAAAAAATAAAGGAGCGCCGAGGTTGGGAGACCCTCGCCACCCCACATGTGGCCTACAGACCAGCAGCACTGGTGTCCCCTGGAAGCTTGTCTAAAACCCAGGCCCTCAGGCGCCGCCGCACCTTCCTCATCGGAACCTGCATTTTCCCAGGGCTGCTGCAGGGGACCTGGGTGCGGGGGGCAGTGAGAAGCGGGTCAAAGGCAATCGGGCATGGGGCCCAGGGCAGCTGGTCCAGCTCACCGTCGGGATGCTGTCTCTTCCTGCTCTGCGGGACCAGCTTCTGGGTTTAAGGAGGGAATGAGGGCTGGAGGGGATCCAGGACACTGTCCCTTCAAGCGCAGCCCATCGAGACCCCACAGGTGCTGGAGGAAGGTCAGGGAGATGGCAACATGTGGCAGCGGAGCTACGGCACTGAACCCCGCTGACAGGTCCTCTCCAACATCCGCACCCCAATCCTGGGGCCACGATCCCGCAGCACTCCCGGGACACCGGGAGGAAGCAGAGGCCCCTGCTGGAGTAGCCTGACTCCCCACAAAAGCCCCCTGGTTCACACTCAGCTCTGGGCTGGCTCCGTGGCAGGGGACGCGGGTGAGAGCTGGGAGGCCCAGCATGCTCTGGGTTCTGGGCCCCAGGGACCCCAGTTCCTGGAAAGCAACCTAGAGAGTCATCCAGTGCTTGAAACCACCTTCCCCGGGCCGCGTTACAAAGCATCCTGCCTCGGCGCAGAACTGGATCCCCGCAGACCTCAGCCGGACACCCACAGCCCCACGCTGCCCTGGCCCATGACGCGGAGCATCTGCCACCAGCCAGCCCTGCTGACCCCCGGGGGGACCCTTGCTCACGGCTCTGGGGCACAGCCAGGCAGCAGGTGGGCTCAGCCTGGGGCACATACTGTGCCCCAAAATAGATTTCCAGCTTTTGTTGAAAAACTTAGATCTGGCCGTGCTAAGTGCAACCCTTGCTGGAAAATGACCAGGAGAGGGGGCAGTGGCCTCTCTCTAGACACCGACCAGGCGCGTCCTCCCCACTGTGTCAGAGGCTTCCCCACCTGCACCCCCTGTCACTCCGGCGGGTGCCTGGCCTCTGGAGACCAGAGCTTCTCCACCGGGGGACGGGGGGACAGTTTTGATCATCACAGGAGGACGTCATGTGTAGAGACCAAGCCTGCTGCTCAGCCCCTGACGGTACACGGACACCCGGCCCCACAACAGAGCATGTTGTGGCTCACCTGGCGCACATGTGGCCAGGTGAGGAGCCACCGTCAGGGCCCTGTCCGGGCGCCCGGGGACGGCAGGGCCTCAGAGGGGCTCGGGCTGCCCCGGCGGCGGCGGAAGGCGGGGGGGTGGGAGACGCAGCCCCGCCTCGTGGCGACGCGCCACTACTCACTTGGAGAGTTTCATCTCAATCTGCTGCCGGATTTCCTGTCTCTCTTCATCAGTCCTCCTGGGGAAAATATTCCTGTCTTCCAATTCCTGCTTGCTGGGCCGATTCCTCAGCTTCACTGCCAGGAGCTCCTTCTTGCATTTCCTTGGCAGCGTTCCTGGGAGCCACCGAAGAGAGGGGACAACAAGAAAACAAGTATTAGTCAAGTGCCGGCTTGTTGATCTAGTCACCCACCTGCTGGAGGGAGGAGTCCGCACCAGAGCCACAGGGGCACAGTGTCAGCCTGGGGTGCCTTCCAGCGGGGGACGCGGGAGACACGGGGAGAAAGGGAGGTTACCACCCACGGGCCACGCGTTCTGCGGGCAGACAAGCCATCGAATATCCCAGGCCTCTGGGGACGGTTGTCCCGGGGTGCTTATTAATGGCACCCAGTCTTTTTTCTGAGCGTGGACGGAGACTTAGTTGCTTTCTGCACGGCAGCCGCCTGCCGCCCCTTCCCCACACGGTCCACGCTCCCTGCTGACCACCCCCGGCCACGCGGGTCTTCTTTCAGAGCCTAGGACATCCCACCTCAGGGCCTCTGCAGGAGGCCTGCCCTCCGCCTGCCACCCTGCTCTGCTGGACCATCTGGGGTCCTGTCCCCACAGCCCGCTTGAACCTTCCTGAAGAGGCCCAATCGAGCTCCATCCCCATCCCCATCCCCATCGGGCCACACCATTAACTCCCCGTATCTGATCCCTTCCCCGTCGGTTACTTTATTCCTCCTCCACGAGACCACGCTCCAGGGCTGTCCGCCCTCCCCAGGCCCCAGGTCAGTGCAGATGCTGCAGGTTCCCAATGAATACTGAGTGAAGGAACGGGGGCGGGGGCCGACCCGGGGCCTTCGGGCCCAGGCTGGTCTGTACTTCCACACGCATCTAGGACCAGCTGAGCAAGATCTCAGAGAACAGAACGTCTAAACGGAGAGAAGTGGGGTTCGGCGGTGTGTGTGGGCAGAGAGGGATCATCCATCAGGGCACCAGGAGGAGGTGCGTGGCTTCGGTGAGCTTTCTGAAGCCGGGAAGCACGACGCCGGGTGTGTGGCCTTGCAGCCCTACCAGGAACAGGGATTTCAATCCTGGGGCTCAGGCCGTCATCCAGCGGGGACGCTCCCGTAGGTGGAGGCAAGCGTTATCTCTCGAGAGGAAGGGCTCCCAGAGAAAGCCAACGCGCAGTGTCGAAGAACACAAAGCAAATGAGTCTAATACCGTGACAGCTTAACAGAAGTTAGGGATAAAGTAAGACACAGAAATTTGGGCTCGGCTGAGGTTTGAATTTCTAATATGAGCTCGTTTGCTATGTGTTTTATAGAGACAGCGAAAAATAATGACTCCACAAACCACTGCAGCAAGGGCTCCAGCCTGAATTTGTTTTAATAGCTTTATAAATGACTAGAGCCCCATATTTATGACATCATAAAGAGCCTGAAGGAGTCACAGGCGTTTTTCCGTTAGTCTTTACTGTGTGTTCTGGGGTAAAACGAAAGCTCTGGTGGCATTCGTGAATTAAGGGAGTCTCAAAGGTCTTGGGACAAATCCTTCATGAATGTCAAGGGTTTAATACGTGGCGAGCAGGGATTGCCATTTTCAGAGAACCAAATGTGCTCAACCATGAAACGGCCCTGAACGTGATTTAATCTTTTTAGCTTTTGATAACGAAAGTCTGTTAAGCCCATTGCAAATGTCTTGGGTTTCTTATTACAAACTTTAATCCTGTTTGTTCTTAACTGAGAAAAAGATCCCTTCATCAGAGATTTCCAGACGTAAATGAGAATTCGCACCACACGGGGTCTCTGCGCCAGGACCAAACGGTTTTCCCAGCCTCTACAGGCACAGTGTGCACAGTAGGGCCACAGCAGAAACTCGCGGGGGCGTGCACACAGTAGGGCCACAGCAGAAGCTTGTGGAATGACTTTAGGTCTTCTTCAGCATGTCTGGAGGTTACTAGGTTCTGTTACTTACAAGTCAAAAAAGGAAATTTCGAAGACAAATAGCTTAAAATGAGGCTTTTCATAAATTTGCACAGCACTTCCCCGCAACCATCAGCATCGATGTGAATGAACACGTGTCCCAGGTCGCACGCTCCAACATGGAGCAGGATGTGAAGCTGAGAAACAGCGGCCGGGAAGCCTCTCTGTCCAGACTGCCAGTAGCAAGCAAGTTTTCCCCCCATCCCAGGTGCCCCTGGACACAAGTGCTTCCCTGTGCTCTGACCCAGAAATCCCACTTCCAGGAGTCTGCCTCCCACAGCGAGTGGGATGAGCACATAAAACCACACGAAAGGTGTTCATCCAGCATCATTTATGAAGACAAGAAACTAAACACAACCAAAAACCCCAAGACGACACTTATCAGATCACGGCACGTCGTACCACTTGGCCATGGCAAGCCCATTGAAAATGGCGGCGTGTATGGTACTGAGCGCCAACAAGACGTTCACGGGACGCTTGCAAGGTCTCGTAATAGCAACTTGCACAAAAGTACGTACGTCATCCACAGAAATGCATTGGTATATGGGTACGTGTCTGATTTTGCAAATACCTGTAATATAAACTGGCAGAGAAAGGTCAGCATTTGATCATTTTATGCACTAGTTTTGCTCTTCCGTGTTATATTTTTTATCACAAACATCATTTCCTTATATGAAAATAATTATTTAAAAATGAAGAACAATGTTGAGTGACATCAGCGAATGTGGTAGAAAATTCTCTCCTCCATAAAAGTAACAGGAGAGGGGCCCCTGGGTGGCTCAACAGTTGAGCATCTGCCTTCTGCCCAGGGCGTCATCCTCGAGTCCCGGGATCGAGTCCCACATCAGGCTCCCTGCATGGAGCCTGCTTCTCCCTCTGCCTGTGTCTCTGCCTCTCTCTGTCTTTCATGAATAAATAATTTAAAAAATTCTTTAAAAAAAAAAACATAACAGGACAGTTGGCAAAAATGGTCAGGGTCTACTTTTTCAGATCTCTGTAAATATCCAAATGGCGGCAGCAACACAGGACGTGCCTACCCAAGGAAAAGAGGCTGCATCTCCGAAAGCAAGGTTTTCTCTTTCCAGCGCCAGGCTCCTCCTCCTCCAGCCCCTCAGCAGCCTTGAACTATAAGAGTTTGCATTCATGGCGAAGACCAGCCACCTGGCGGTCACTGGGCGGTGCAGACGGGCCCAGCCCCCCAGAACTGCCATCCTCTGAGCCGTCGGCTGGCTCCCCACAAGGCCCCACAAGGCCCCACAAGGGTGCAAGGCTGGCTGTGCCCGATCTGGTCAGAGCTCGCCCGGCACAGAATGTCTTTCCCTGGGTGCATTAGTGGAAAATAATGTTGTCTTTCCGAGGCCAACGCAGTCATTTATCTTCAGACCAGTCCTGCTCAATATCCTATGGAGTTCTTTATTGGAAAAAGCCAACAAAAAAATCAACGTAGAGGCCAAAAAATTAAGTAAATTAAAAGTAAAAGCCTGATGTTGCAGATCCAGGCCAACTGCAGCAAACGCTGGTGGCGCCGCTCCAATGCGCAGCTGACAGGTGGGGGGCAGGAGGTGGGGTGGTGCTGCTGCCTCTCCCCAGGTACCGAGTGGCCCCGGCGGCCACCGAGTGGCACAACCCGGGCTCCAGCGAGAGGTAGCCTTGCACGCGCCCTGCTCATGACACACCTGCACGTGGAACTCCCGGCATGCCCATGGCCCCTGTCCCGTCAGCAGCCAGCACCCACCCCGGCGGAGACAAGGATGCTCTTGGAGAACCTCAACCCATCCGTCATTCCCCTCTTGTGTGAAAGGCCCCCTTCTCTCTCCCCACAGGCCACCACACCAGTCTGGTCTCCTCCCACCTTGATGGCCATACCTCAGTCTCCCTTACTGGTTCCTTGTCATCTCCCCAGCTCCACACGTTGGGGTGCCCCGGATTCGATCCTCACACCACTCTGTGTACACCTGCTTCCCACATGACCTCCTCTGTCCCATGAGACACGAGGCCTGACTGCCAGTGGCTCGGGATTCCCCTGCACAGCCACACGCTCTCTCCCATGCTCCAGACTCTCTCCCATGCTCCAGACTCCACTTCCTTCGGGGTGTCCCCACCTGGGTCCCTCTCAGGCATCTCAAACTCAGCACGTCCACAGCTGAGTGCTCGCTCTCCTGCTGAAGCACATGGGCTGAGGTGATGGGATCAACACGTGACCTGGACCTGACCTCGGAGGCCACGCTCTCAGCCCCGACAGTCAAGGGTCTGCTCAGCTCAGCCAGGCACCTGCGATCCTGCGTCAGCTCCATACCTGGCACCAAAGTGAGGGCCATGCAGCATGTGCCTGCGGAGCCCGGGCAGGCAAGGGCGGGAAATGTGCAAACAGGCGCCCGTAACTACCAGAAACGCATGATGTGTGCGTGCACAGGACACTGCCAAACTACCCGTGGCCTGGGTCTGTCCTGAACTGTGGCCATCCCAGGAGCTGGAGACATTTTCACTCGAAGGGAAAAACCAATCTGCTAGGCTCATCCACGGAGAGCACTGCCCCTTGTTCAATTTTTCCCGTATACACACTCAGAAAGTGCCGCTGACTTAGACGGCGCCGGGCAGGAGAAGCCACGGAGGAAGGGGGCATGAGCTAGAGACAGGGAAAGACCTCCTGGAGGAGGCGGCATCCGAGCTGGGACCTGAAAGCTGCCCCCGCAGCCCAGCCGTGGGTCGCAGAGCCGGCTTCACTCCATCGAAGGCCTGTGCAGGGAGATGGGCCCCCGCCTCCGAAGCGACAGTGAGGGCGTGGATTCCGCCCCCGGCCGAGACGGGGAACACGCACCGGCTTCTCCACCCAGAAGGAAAGGAAACCAAGTCAAGCCACATGAAACGGTGGTGAAGATGCTGGAACGGACAGCGATGCCGGCAGGCCAGCAACCAGATAAAGCGGGCCCTACGCGGGCCCCACATTCGCACCCCCTTCCGAGCCCAGGGACCCGGGCACACAGCCGGAGCTGAGAAGGAGAAATGGGGGAGACCCGAGTCTGCAGCAGGGCCTGGGGAGCAGCGGGTCGCCCAGGTGCAGAACCGGAGCCCTGGATCGTACCAGAGGCTGCATTTATCCTCAGTAAGGATCACGGTCAAGTGCAAGTACTGCGAGTGCCCTCCTCAGAGGCTGCGGCTCTCAGGTGGACAACAAAGCAGGACGGAGCGAGATGCTGTCGACGGGACATTCGTCGTGCAGGCGAAGGCTTTGCGGACGAGAAGGGCAAGGGGATGGGTGGGGCTCGCTAGGCCCGGGCCCAGGGGAGCCGAGGGGCAGGATTTCCAGCCCAGATCCGAGCCGGGGTGAAGGGATTGCCCCGGAGCCGTAACGGGGTAATTTCACAGGCGGCTGGAAGATGCCAGCATCCATGAGCCTAGCAGAGGCTCGAAACCACAGAGCAAACCTAACGGGCCGGGAGCAGAGACGGGTAGAGCTGGAGCTTCGCTCCAAGGAGGAGCAAAGGAGCTAGAAGAAAAAGCAGACGAGGTGCGCAAGGAAGTGGAAGACACGGACACCACCTTCAAGCAGCTGGGTCTGACGGGCGTTTCTAGAAACCCCACATGGGGAACGCACCGCCTCCTCAAGCCGCCGGGCCCCGAGATTCCCCAGGTCAGAAGCTTAAGGGAAAACTGCAGGATCCCATCCATGGAGCACCCCGGGCCTGCAGGAAGCCTGCCCCTTAGAGTGGGAAGGGGCCACACTCATAATGGTGAGGCTCACGGACGAGGGGCTGCGCAGGTCTGAGCCTCCGACAGGTGCAAGTACGGACGTCCACTCGCCCGGCGACAGAAGTCTTGTTGCTGGCAGCTTAAGCTGAAAGTCCTATTAGGAGGGAAAGGATCCCCTTCCCACCCATATCTCACCTCCGGAAGAAACCACCACTGTGTGTGTTAGATCCCCTTCCAGACCTACTTCTACACGCTGGACAACTTCTCTCGCTTCAGTTTTCTTTTCTTTTTTTTTTTTTTAAAGATTTTATTTACTTATTCATGAGAGACAGAGAGAGAGAGAGAAAGAGAGAGGCAGAGACACAGGCAGAGGGAGAAGCAGGCTCCATGCAGGGAGCCCGACGCAGGACTTGATCCCGGGACTCCAGGATCACACCCTGGGTTGAAGGCGGCGCTAAACGGCTGAGCCACCGGGCTGCCCGCAGTGAGAGTGGGATCACCCCGTCGCCGGCTCCCTGCCCTGCGTGGTCCCATGCACACACCTGGCAACCAATCCAGGTGAACCAATCCAGCTCCTGCCCCTTCAGGGCCACAGATTATCCCAGAGCATGACAGTCACATAACCTGCCACCCGCTGAGCCAGACTCCCAGGAAGGGACAGCTAGGTGTTGGTTTTTGCTCTTTCACCAAAGCGGCAGGGACGGTTCCCCCTCCTCTACCCCCAGCCCAGTCCTGGGGGACGGAGACGCCGGAGCCAAAGCAGGGCTGACGAGAGCTCTGACAGGTGCTCCCGACCCCCCTCCGCCGGCTTCCCTGCCTTGTGGTGGCTTCCAGAGCCACAGTCTCGGTGCCCTCCTGGGAAGGAGGCGGAAACGTAACCAGGGCCGCGGATACGTAACCACATACGGCTGCAAAGCTCTGCAATTATGGATACAGTCGCCATGAGATCGCTTCTTCTCAATAAGAAGCACTTTGGAATTTATCCTAAGGACGTAATAACGGAGATGCTCAAGCCTGCGCACCGAGGAGGCACCTGCACCCTCACACCGCTAACCCGGCACAACCTGGGGATCCCGGCACCCGGTGGGCTCGGGCCCCATGAGCTGATGCACGGGAGAAGGAGCAAGGAGGCTGGGTGCCAGGAGACAGGCGAGGATGGCAGGGGTCCCCCGCGTGAGAAGGGCCCGTAGCCTGTCCTGGCACAAGCGGCGACCCTAGGGGGCCACCTTGCATCGTTTTAGCCACCGTACACTCTGTCCCTAGAACTTGCATTCAGCTCCCTCTACGGTCTGCTTCTCTAAGATGCTGCGTCTGTTCCTTCATCGTGGCCCTGAAGAGCACGAACGTACAACTGCAGGTCCGGTGGCCTTGACCGGGTCCTTCAGGCCGCGCCCCCTGCGCCCAGGGCTTGGGCTTTCCCAGCCTGCGGGAGACCATCCCTTGTACTCATCCAGGTCTGTCCGGGGCCTGGGCTGGGTCCCCCTGCACCCCGATGCCCAGCCTCACAGTCCAGGCCTCACTCCCACCAGCACCAGCGCCAAGCCTCGTGGATTTCTGCCTGCTGGGTGCACCGGCCCCCAGCTCACTGAACCTCCATGCACACGTACGGGGACCCTGTCGCCCAGCTCATCTGCCCCAATTCCCTGTCCTACAGATTCCAGCTGCCTCCACAGCCCAGGGCCTCCTCAGCCCCCTGGCCGCGCGGAGGCCCCCTCCCCGCACCCCCACAGGGAGAGGCCCAGGCAGAAAGCCGGACGACCAGTGTGGGGTCACCCTGCGCATCCCCCGTCTCCCAAGGACGGCCTTCCACACCCAGTCCAGTTTCACAGCTGCTTCTGGTGGAAGGGCCGCTACCCCTGCTCTGCCCAGGCCCGAAGCAGAAGCAGCAGCGCCGGAGCCCTTCCTCAAACAACAGGGGCAACCGTGCGCTCGTCCTGCAATTCTAAGCGGGTAACTCTGAGGACCCCACGTCTCCACATCCCCAGGGCTCTTTGAGGTCCGGCTTCAGGAAGAAGCAAGGGTGCTCTGCTTCCTCCAGCAGCCGTGCTCACATGGGAGGGGGTGGGAGCCGGGGCCTGTGCCTCGGGCCACCGCAACCTGGCCGTGTGGCCGAACCAGCCGCTTCAGCTCCTGGCCTTCAGTTTGTCACCAGTGAGACGGGGTAGCAGCCCAGTCACATGACCTCTGTCTCCGCGGAGGGCCTACCGTGTGCTGGGCACGGGGTCCAGAATGGTACAGAAATGGGGTGCAGGGGGAATGGCAACCACTCAGCCCCGGAAGGAAGAAAGGAAGGAAGGAAGGGAGGGAGGGAGGGAGAGAGAGAGAGAGAGAGAGGAGAGGAGAGGAGAGGAGAGGAGAGGAGGGGAGGAAGGGAGAGAGGGAGGTAGGGAAAGAGAGAAACAAAGAGAAAGGACCCTGCGGTCAGCAGAACCAAGGCCGTCAAGATGTCCACTTCCCGACCCCAAGAAGGCAGATGTCCTCACGCGTCCTCAGAAGGCGCGGAGCCAGCTGACAGCTTCAGCTTGGCCCCAAGCAACCTCGGGGCTGCAAGATGATAACTCATCTTACCTAAAACCACCGAGTACGGCAGTTTGTTTGGCAGCAAGACGACCAGTGAAACTCTTATATCTGACCCGCACCGTCTCCATGTGCGTGTGGCTGGTCTCCATCCTGGCCCCACAGGGCCTTGGGCTAACTGTCCAAGGGAGGAGGCCACGCCCTTCTGAGGGGAAACAGGCTCTCTAGAAGGGAGCGCCCCAAGGCCCTACACAGTGACAGCAGAGCTCCCAGGGCCCCCCCAGCTGCAGGGGACGAGCCACCCCTGGGGGACGAGCGGGCGAAACAGAGTCACCTAGAAGCCTCCATCACCATGGGGCGAGGATATCCATGTCTCTGAACCAACGGCCTTTGGGGCTGAGAGACTGCATGAGGTTTGATGACCTACGTGAGGGAACAGAAACGTCACGCACCACCTGGGTGTCATTGGAAGTAGGGGATGAAGGGGGAGCATGGAAAACAAGTGCAAGTAGCTCTGAGGATCATCCAGGGACACCCAACACTGTCTCCTCCAGACATCACTTGGCCTCACTCACCATGCATGCAAGAGGTGCTCAATAAATGCTCTTGGGTGACGGTGGGGTTCCTGGTTGACCATGAGCCGGGCAGGGGATCCTTCCTCTCCCCTGAAGTCTCTCAGAGCCAGGGGCCCTGCCACCTCCACTCCTGTCCACTTCTCTCTGACTCCGTCTCCCCCGCCCCAGTGCTATGGACTGAACGGTG
The DNA here is from genome assembly GCF_048164855.1 of Canis lupus baileyi. Classification (NCBI taxonomy): domain Eukaryota; kingdom Metazoa; phylum Chordata; class Mammalia; order Carnivora; family Canidae; genus Canis; species Canis lupus. Next base: position 46,463,034 of record NC_132863.1, on the reverse strand, counting down.
CCCTCCCCCCGAAATCCATGGCTGGGAGCCCTACCCCGACGTGTGCCTGGGTCAGGAGACGGGGCCTCCGGAGGGAACGAAGTTCAGAGGCCCTGGTCGGATCACCCCGGTGTCCTTAAAAGAGAGGAGACCCCGAAGTTGCCAAGCCTCCCCTCGTGCTCACCAGGGAAAGGACCCGGGAGGACACGGAGACAGGGTGGCTATCTGCAAGCCAGGAAACGGCCCCGGCGCTGACCAGGTCTCGGGCCTCCAGACCCACGAGAGGAGGAATAAGTGATGTCAGAGCCCCCCCATGTCTGGCATGTGGTCGGGGCAGCCCGAGCCGGCTGCTGCACCCTGTCAGCTCCTCACCTCCCCCCACGCCGGGCCAGGGCCCCCCTCACGCCCCCCATCTTCCTCCCACTGCCCACACCCTGCCACAGCCTGGCCACCTTCCTCCTTCGCTTCTTTGCCTTGATCGCCTCAAGATGGGACAGCAGCAGTCCCCGCGTCCCACCAGGCTGCCACGGGGGTCGGGTGGTGGTCTGCATGGAAGTGCCTGGAAAACCACCATGGCAGGAAGTAACGTCCCAAAGAAAATGCGGTTCAGCGGCTATAGGTCATCGCCGGGCCTGTGAGTCCCTCCCCATGGGGCCGCTCGGTGCCAGGTTTTCTCAAAGGCCTCCCCTCCCAGCATCCTGCCTCCCAGTGACCGTCTGCGGCGCTACCTGGCATCTGCGGGGGCAACGGCCGGGGTGCCAGGGCCCAGGTGCTCTGCGGGGAGGCCAGCCGAGCCCTAGCTCAGTACCGGGGACGGGTTCCAATCTGCCCTCTGCTGTACTTACAATATTCTTCAACTAACGGTACAGTTCAGCTTTTGCTTTTCTCAGACGTGTCCCCCGGGAGAGGATCCCGGAGCCCGCGGAGAGGGTCACCTCTTCTTTCAGCTCAGGCAGGGCAGGAACTGCTCTCCCCACACCCACGTCCACATCCGTCCAGCCCGAGGTCCCAGGATTTCTCACCCAGACACGGCCCTCTCCGGACCCCCTGCCTCTACGCCGAAAGGCAGCTTTGCAACGTTAGCAGGGAGCTCCTTGGACAGTCTAGTTTGCTCTTCGAGTCCTCGGCCCAGAGCTGGGACATGCTTAAGAAGCTTTAAAAAAAAATTCTAGCTCTTACACTATTTTACACCAAGGATGAACCCTGGACGACGCGCATCAGAGTCACCCCCCAGCCCACCTGTGGGCTCAGACATGCCGACTCTCGGGGTGCCATAGGTCAGGCGGCCGCAGGAGAGGTTAATTCTTACAGAGGCTATTCCGTGTCCTTCTTCCTCCTCCTGCTACTATTTTTGCACACGTCTGAGGATGTGTGTACAGGCAACATACAAACACTGGGGTGTACTTATCCCCTGCTACTGGGGTGCACCTCAGAAAACCGTATGAACTGCTCTTTACATCATTGGTGCTACAGGCCAAGCTGGTCACAGTCCACTGAGAGTCACCTGACAGGTCGCCCCGTCCTCGGGGTAAGGCCGAGCCCCTGACGGTCACACCTGTGGGAGGTCACAGGGGCTCTACGTCGGTTCGACTCATCATGTGATTCACAAGGCGATCACGGACGCGATGCCTCCCTTGTCTGTTCAGGACATCGGGCAGCCCAGGAGTCCAATGGGTGCACCCCCGCTCACGCAGCTCCCCAGAACTGCCCCCACCCCCAGGGGCCGCAGCTCGGGTGGCAGGATCGGCAGGGGAGGGAGCCGCCTTGGAGCCGCCCCGGGATCACTTCCTCCTGGGACAGCCCCCCGGGCTGAGTTGCCAGGGTCCCCTCAAGCCTCACTACACTTGGGCTCTCAAGTGTTTATTGCTCACTTCTGGTCTTTCCAAACCAGAGGTGATGTGACAATCATGGTGATTTTTTTGCACCCAACGCGATCAGCTGGTAACGCCATGGTGGGTATCCTTGGGCTTGTCGGGTCACCTGGGAACCCGGAAAGTGAAAGAGAGTAAGAGCCTCACGTTAACCCTTTGCTCCACTAACACAGACCCTCTGGCGCACAGGCCGGGCCCCCGCACCCACGCCAGCTTCCCAAGTCCACCCCCGTCTGCCGTGTCTGAGACTTCACCCACCAGGCAAACGCTCCTTCATCCTTCAAATCCCCGAGGAGGCCTCCTCTGCCCTCCCCATGACGTTGCCCCCCCCACCCCTCCTGCACCTGGCAAGCTCTTACCACCTGCTCCACGTGACACTGAGGCCTCAAGGCAGGGAGCTGCCTTCCCAAAAGTGGCCTCTGTCTATTTGCAGATGATAAAGAAGGACAGGCTCTTCTGGAAGGCCAAGCAGCACAGCCAGGCGGAAATTACACCAAGGGTCTTAGACCCGCATGCAAACCCTTGCATCCTGGAGGGTGGGGAGCATCCCTCCTCCCACTGCCCCTCCCGCTCCCAGGACTGGATTCACAAAGGAGCAGCAGGGAACAGGTGCTTCCTGGTCTCCCCAGAGGGGCCGTCAGCACAGCCCCCACGGTGCTCTCCCCATACTGGGCCAACGTGCAAAAGGCACACACATACCAACCTGGCACCTACTTCCAGGACTTTCTCCCGGGAATGCATTCACAACATCGCCTGATGGGGAAGAGGCCGGCCAGACGCGGTGTCCCTCACCCGGGGACAACGATCCAGAGGAGCACAGAGGCTCTCCCGGCCTCCTGCGTGCCTGTGTGCCTGTGGGAGATGCTCTCCCCGCATCCGCTCCCAGCCAGGGGGCCGCCCCCTGCTCCCCCGGCCCTCTCCAGGACCGCTGGCAACTCTGGTGGACCTCTTGGAGGAGGCTCTTGGAGGAGGCTCGGCCCTCGCACGCGGGTGCTGCCCTCCCCGTCAGCCCCAGCTGGTTCTTTCCAAATCTGCTTAGGAAAGGAACAAAGAGTAAGGCCTACACCCGTGCCTGTTATCCTTAACTTTCTAACGAGTACAAAGTAAATGTACGTCTCTGCAAGTCCCTCCAGAGCGGCCTGGAGAAACCATAAGCACTCTGGTGCTCCAGAAGATTAGGTCACTTTGTAATTTGGCACAGATTAAGATGAAAGTAGAGTACTGTAGGTCTTACGGTCTTCCCCTAAATAGAATCAGAAAGAAACCACCACGGGGTAGGAGTGAGCACCCGCATCGCTTTGCGAAGCACCTCAGCCCCCACCCCATCTTCTAGAACTTGAGCTGGACGCCTCGAATGATGCAGGGCGGCCGTGTTTCCCGCAGGGGCCCGGGGCTCCAGCTAGAAGACCCCATCGAGGCTCCGGCCTGGGGCCAGGAAGTGTGCACTCGTGTGTGCTCAGGCCTTCGGCGTTCCTGTTTTACCTTGAAGATGTTTAACGCACGTATACACCATTTTATATTTGTGGCTTTCATTGGCCGTTTTGACTACAACCTAATTGGTTGGTCCCGATCACACTAGGTAAGGAAATACCCGCTTTCTCACGGATTTTCTTCCCTTTGATTGTGTGCTCATACGTGGGTGAGTTTATTTTACATAATTCACAAAAGCAACCATTTTCAAGTTCTTTCTGTCGTCTCACAACCACCTTGGATGCACTTCATGCTCTGGAACTGGAACTTTCTGCTGAATGCCTGCATTCACTGCAGACGTGGGATAAATGTGTGTAATTGGTCGCTGATTGACACCCGCTCGGAGCGCTTCCATCTTTCCTATCACAACGGTTACACGGCGAACGTCCAGAGGTGCCAGTGCTTCTCCACCAAAGGCAGCTGCTCCCCTCTGGGGCCCTTGGGCACTGTCTGGAGGCATCTGGGGATGTCACGACGGGGGATGGGCTGCTCCTGGCACTGGGTGTGTCAGGGCCTGGGATGCGGCTGCAGTGTGCAGGACACCCCCACCCTGCAGGGAATCACTGGGCACCAAATGTCCCTTGTACCAGGGCGGAGCAACCCTGGTGCATATAAAGCATTACTCATGAACGCCGGGATACTGGGGGACAGGTTCCCCCGGCTTTGCTGCCAGAAGACAGAGCACAAACACTGATAACTGCAACGGCTCTTTAGGGAGGTCACTTCGATCTGTGGTGACACCAAAGTGCACGAAAGCGCATACCTCCCCTCCCTGGTTCGCCACACATTGTCTTGTGTTGCTTTGGAGTCCGAGGTACCACGGCTGCAGACAGACTCCCCCTCTGTCCCCTCGGGCTTCTCTGTGGACCTTCACTGTCCCCAAAGAACAGCATTTGGGGTAATCAGGCCCCACAGATTACTGCCAGGGTTCCATCAGCCACCACCTGGTGCTGAGCACAGCCCGGGACCAGTCAACGCCCCCCCGCCCCCCCTCGCCCCCCCTGGCCCCCCCCCTTACTGACCTCACTGGCAAGCTGATAAGCGCCCCCTGCTGGTACAGTTAGCAACATGTGGGAGCAGAAGGGAGCAGACGTGTGGGGTTTGGAGACCGGGCGACACACAACAGCACTGCAAGTAGCATCAGGGCAGGGGCAAGGTGGACAAGTCACTTCCTATACTGGTTACATCCTGAGCAAGAGCCGGTGGGCTGTGCCCCCTCCACCTCCTCCCAGAGGCCCTGTCCACTGCCACGATGTTCAGGGCAGGCCTGGTGCCTCACAGGCAAGTGTCAGGTGTCAGGGACATGAAATCAAGGAATCCAGGATGCCTGCTATTACAAGGTGATGGGCATCAGGGTCCGGGGGCTCTGACCTACACTACACTCCTTCACGTTTCCACATGAAAAGGAGCAGTGAGGACACAGATGACCCCAGCCACCACGTGAGCCCTGCAGATGGTCACAGGTGACACTCATCAGTCCCCTGGAAACCTGGCCAGGGAGGCCCAACCGTCCCCATGAGTTATAGACAAGGACGCCATGACCTGGGAGTCCTCCTCTCCTGGTCAGGGACAGGTGGTTCACAGCAGGTGCCACCAGAGACCCTCTTGGGGCAAAGGGCCACTCAGCCCATCCTGCCAAATGGGCACCCAGCAATTGCCGATTCTCTGTGTCCTTGTTCCATCCTAAAGCCACATCCAATGACACAAATGTATGGCTTACACTTCCCAACGGAGGACATGCCTGTTTGGCCGCAGGGACACTGACACTCCGGTTAAACTAATGAACTGGCCGAGGGAACAAGGAACATATCAGCTACAGAATGCTGACAAAATTGGAGGCAAAGCTCTTTCAGACCCCGGGCGTGGTGGCACTCAGGCTCTCCCCTGATCTTGCCCGCTCATCGATGATGGTGACGATGCTGGTTATTGTTGCCACACCAGTTTGAGCACAAGGAGTCAGGACTCCACTGGGTCCCTTCTAATCATCAGAATAACCTCATCACTACTATTTTACAGATGGTGTATCTGAGGCACAGAGAGGTTAATGGAGTCATCCAAGGTCACAGAGCTACAAGGGATACATCCTGACACGTAGAGAGGTTGCAGCCCTACAAAAGTCTCTCTGCACACAGAGTAAACCCGGAGAAGAAGGCGCATCGCACAGCCAGCCCTCAACCATGAAATTGCTGATGCTCCAGACTCAATGTCTGGGGAGGTGTTGGGAGGTGGGGCCTCTGGGAGGTGCTTAGGTCATGAGGGTGGAGCCCCTGTGATGGGATTTGAGCCTTTTCGAAACACACACCAGACAGCATGTTCCTCCCTCCGTCCCTCCACCACGTGAGGACACAGCAAGAAAACAGCCATCTGCTAACCAGGAAGCAGCCCTCACGAGACCCTACAGCTGCTGGCACCTTGGTCTTGGCCTTGCCAGCCTCCAGAACTGTGAGGAGATAAATGTTGTTGAAGCCGCCAAGTCTATGGTATTTGTCACAGCAGGCCCAACAGACTAAGACACCCCACGTGAGGGGAGTGGGGGACCTGCTCCCTCACAACGTGGACCGTGGCTGAGACGTGCCTGCATGTCCATGATTTGCTGTGGTGCATGCCCAGGGCATGAACTGTCTGCAGGAAGGGACAAGTGGCCCGGGTTGCTGGGAGAGCTCTGGGAGCACCCCGACACTGCTAACTCCTCCTCCTGTAGCGCTGCTTGCTGTGCAGCCCCTCCCCCTTGCTGTTCCCTCACCGAGCCATCTCCTGAGCACCCACTAGGTGCCATCCACAGGGCTGCCGCACGGACAGTGGACAAGGAGGATAGATGCGGTCGGAGTTCAGGATAGGAGAAAAGACAAAAAACAAACTTTTTCATCACAGATTTTGAATTGAATCTTGGTGTGGCAAGAGCATAAAAACTGTTTCTTGTAAAATTCACCTGAGTGAGCAAAATGTGCTTTCTGGGTCTGCCTATAAGGATCCTGAAGTCACCACTCTGTCCTAACAGCAAGTAAAAACCTGAATAGACTGAGAAATCAACTCTTCTAGGATGTGTGGGAGAGGAGAGGACACAGGGCCAACCACTGCCCCTAAGAACAGAGACAGACAGGTGGACACAGAGTCACGGCTGCCCAGGGCAGACACTCAGTGGGCGGAGGCCTCCAGGGGGCCAGCGCCGGGGTGGGAAACCTGAGCGGAATTGAGGACTTGCTGGTGGCTCAGGTGGACAAGTGTGAGAGTTAAAATGGGGCCCAGTAGGAGGGGCCCCCGCAGTACTGTGAGTTTTACCACCAGGAGCTCGACCAGGTTCCCACGGTGAGTGTCTGAAGAAGGATCCCTCCTGCTTCCTTCCAGCAGGGGACGGGGAGGAGGCCATCTGAAACAGCCCAGAACACTCCATTCTCCCACTGGGGAAACCAGTTCACCTGAGTCTAACCCACTGGGGTGTCATCAGAGCCTAACAGACTTAGTGGAAGGGAGACACCCAACTCCAGCCCACGAGAGCCATCCGGTCCCACCCGAGGTGGGAAACACTTGTGAGGCTCCCAGTCCAGAGGCCCGGCTCACGGAAACAGTGAGACTAGGCCACAGGCCCTCCCCGCGCCCCACCCCTTATAACCAAAGCCCGTTCACAGCAGCTCCTTTGCCCCAGGGCGTCAGGTCCAGCTACCAGGAAAACGTGACCCGGCACACCAAAAGGCAAAATCACAATTGGAAGGGAGGGAACAGTAAAACCAGGTGTGGCAGGGATGCTGGGATCATCAGACCAGGAATTTAAAACAACTCTGACTAACCTGCTAAGGGCGCTAATGGATAAAGCAGATGGCATGCGAGAACAGACAAGCAACATCAGCAGAGACAGTAATTCTATGAAAGAATCATAAAAATGCTAGAGATAAAAACAACAACACTGTAACACTGAAGAATGCCTTTGATGGGCTGATTAGTAGAATGGCCACAGCTAAGGAAAATCTCTGAACTTGAGAACATCTCAACAAAAACTTTAAAAACTAAAAAGCAGAGAAAAAAAATCTAAAACAAAACAAGAGGACAGGGATCCCTGGGTGGCGCAGCGATTTAGCACCTGCCTTTAGCCAAGGGCTCGATCCTGGAGACCTGGGATTGAATCCCACGTCAGGCTCCTGGTGCATGGGGCCTGCTTCTCCCTCTGCCTATGTCTCTGCCTCTCTCTCTCTCTCTCTCTCTGTGTGACTATCATAAATAAATAAAAATTTTTAAAATATATTAAAAAAAAAACAAAAACAAGAGGTCAGAATATCCAAGGGTTGACTGACAATTACAAAAGAGGTAGCATTCACAGAATGGGAATACCAGAAGGAGAAGAAAGAGGAAAGAACAGAAAAAAATCTTTGAAATAATGTCAGACAATTTCTTCAAATTAATGTCAGACACCAAACCACAGATCCCAGAATCCCAGAGAACATCAAGCAGGGTACATGCCAAGACAACAACAACAACTATGGTTTGGCATAACATCTTCAAACCACAGAAAATCAAAAATAAAGAAAAAATATCCTGTAGGAAGCCAAAAGAAAAAACATTTACAGAAGAACTAAGAAAACATTTCTACCCAGCTTCTCGTCAGAAACCATGCAAGCAAGAACAGAGTGAAATAAAATATTGAAAGTATTTGGATAAAAAAACACACCAACCTAGAATTTTACAGAAAGTGAGAAATTATCATTCAAAGGTGAAGGAGAAGCAAAGACTTAGTGAGACAAACAAAAATCAGAGGGATTTGTTGCACCTAGATCTGTCTTGCATGAGATGTTAAAATAATCTTTCAGGGAAGGAAAATCAAGGAGCATCAAAGAGGAAACAGATATCCTATCTGTTGATAGAAAAACTTTTATTATTCTATTTCTTAATTTATCTAACAGATATCACTTTATTCAAAATAGTAGCAACAATGTATTCAACTACATATACTTCTGTATTTATCATATACTTTTATGCTTATGTACATACCTTATCTGTATATATATGCTTTTATGTAAGCGAAGGGAGTGACAGCAATGATACAAAGGACAGAAGAAGGAATCAGGATGATCTCATTACTCACTCATTCTGTGGTCTAGTGTTAACTTAAAAGTGGACTTGGATTATGTGTATAATATATAATATATATAAACTCAAAGACAACCACAAAGAAAAAGTATAACTGATGTATAAAGAAGGGAGGGCAAATGAAATTATATAAAATTCTGAATTAAAACCACAAAAGGGGGATCCCTGGGTGGCGCAGCGGTTTGGCACCTGCCTTTGACCCAGGGCGCGATCCTGGAGACCCGGGATCGAATCCCACGTCGGGCTCCCGGTGCATGGAGCCTGCTTCTCCCTCTGCCTGTGTCTCTGCCTCTCTCTCTCTCACTGTGTGCCTATCATAAATAAATTAAAAAAAAAAAAAAAACCACAAAAGGTAGGGATTGCTGGGAAGATGGCAAAGTAGGAAAACCCTAAGCTCACCTCCTCCCATTGGCACAACTAGATAACACTCACATCAGTGTAAATAACGCAGAAAATCCAAAGACTGGCAAAACAAACCCCCCCCACTAAATGTAGAAAAGCGGCCAAGTCAAAGAGGGTAGGTAGGGCAGAAACGTGGGGAGCTAAACGGATCACAGGTGTGTCTATGGGAAGGAGGGACCCAGAGAGGCCCAGAGTAGACGAAGACTATCACACCAGGGAGCCTGCACGGGGAAGAGGATTCACCATAATATCTGGCTTTGAAAACCAGAAAGGCTGAATTTCTTGAGTTCTTACAAGAAGTGGGACTTAAAACCTGTAATTTAAAAAAATCAACAGGCAAGAGGAAACTGAGTCCCTGCCCTTAAAGGTACAGCACAACAAACAGTCCATGGAGATGCAGTATAGAAGCAGCAGTTTGAAAAACTCCTAGGGCATACTAGAGGGCATGTTATTTACTCATCTCAGAGCATGTTCTAGAGGGACAGAGATTGCAGGGAGACTCTTTCAGGAGCAAAGGAACTGGCAGGAGCCATCTCCCTCCCCTGCCCCACAGCATAAACACACTGCCACTTGAGGGAACCGGCACAGCACCTATACTCACTTCGTAACTTGCTTACCCATGCCCATCCCCCACCATATTTCAGAGGATTCACCCCCTACAGGCTGCAGATCTCCTCCCCCAGGGGACCAATGCAAACCTTGCTAACACTACATCTCACCCCGCTTGCTTTGTGGATCCACACCTTCCAGTATGCTCTTGGCCAGAGCCCATCCAAAGTGGTACCACAAGCCTGGCAGCATGCAGCCCTGACAGGGGCCGGAACTATTCCAAATAGACTCCTGCCCCCAAGGAGAGGGAAAGATAACCATACACACCAATCACACCACAGACCCCTGATAGTGGGCTGGGGGCAGACAGCTGGTCTGACTATAGGCCCCACCCACCAACAAAAGCATCTCAGGGAACAAGGGGAGGGTGCTCTGCAGTTTAGTGCTACTGTATCCCTGGCAAATGTCTGGTCTGACTCAGTTCAAGTCTGAATAGTCCCCAGACTGTCCCTCTAATTACACAGGTAGCAAACACTGCCCACAACAAGCAAAGAGAGTCACTGCAGGTGACTGGACTAAAGGAAAAAATGGCTCACCCACAACAGTAGGGTACATGCAACACATAGAAGACACCCCTGAAGTATCAGGTTCTGGGGAACAAGGGACACTGCACTGCAGGGTACCACAGGACCTCTTCTTCATAAGGGCACTATGGTCAAGAGCAGTAAACAGACTTTCGTAACATTGATAAAGAGAGTTAGACAAAATGAGGTCACAGAGGACTATTTTCCAAGTAAAAGAAGAGGACAAAACCACAACAAGAAACCTAAGCAAAAAAAAAAAAAAAATTATCTATCTCTGATAGATAATTTAATGATCATAAAGACACTCATTGAACTTAAGAGTGGAGTATCTCAGCAAGACCCTTAACAAAGAGATTTAAAAAAGAACCAATCAGAGATGAAGAATGCAACAAATGAAAATAAAATACACTAGATGAAATAAACAGCAGGCTAAGGGAAGCAAAAGAACAAATCAGCAGCCTAGAAGACAGAGTCATGGAAAGTAATCAAGCTGAGTGAGAGAAAAAAAAATATGTAAAATGAGAACTGATTCAGAGAACTCAGTGACACTATCAAGCAGAGTAACATTCACATTATAGAGATCCCTGAAGGAAAAGAGAGAGAAAAGGAGGCAGAAAATTTATTTGAAGAAATAATAGCTGAAAACTTCCATAATCTGAGAAAAGAAACAGACATCCAGATCTAGGAGGCACAAAAATCCCCCAAGAAAATCAACCCAAAGAGGACCACACCAAGACACACAGTAACTAAAATAACAAAAAGGGCTAATAGAGAATTTTAAAACAGCAAGAGAAAAGAAGACAGTTACATACACAGGGAAAACCCCTAAGGCTAACAACTGATTTTTCAGTATTAACTCTACAGGCCAGAAGAGAATGGCATTCTATATTCAAAATGCTGAGAGGGAAAAATCTGCAGCCACGTATATCCAGAAAGGCTATCATTCAGAATAAGAAAGAAACATAAAGAGTTTCCCAGACAAACAAAGATTAAAGGAATTTGTCACTACTAAACCAGCCCTACAAGAAATGTTAAAGGGGAAAAGAAAGGGGAAATGTTCAAGTGGAAAAGAAAGACCATGGTAAAAGTAAGTAAAGTAGGAAGCACAAAAGCAATAAAAATGTCTGTAAAAAATGAGTCAAGGGACTTACAAAATAAAAGGATGTAAAGTATGGCACCATATACTTAAGACATGATGGGGAAAGAAGTAAAGAATGGGTTCAAGTTAAGTGACCATCAACTTAATATAATCTGCTATATGCAGAAGAGGTTACATACAAACTGAATGGTAGCCACAAATCAAAAACAAGTAATAGGTATGCAAACAATGAAGAGAAAGGAATCCAAGTATATCACTAAAAAAAAGCCACATAATCATGAGAAAAGAGAACAAGAAAGGAAGAGAGGGGAACTATAAAAACACCCCTAAAATAAGTAACAAAGTAACAAGTAACAAAACAAATACATACCATCAATAATTGCACTGAATGTAAATGGACTAAATGCTCCAACCAAAAGACATAGGGTGACAGAATGGATAAAACAAACAAGACCTCTCTATATAGTGCCCACAAGAGACTCATTTCAGACCTAAACACATCTGCAGATTAAAAGTGAAGGGATGTGATAAGAAAGCTGGGGTAGCAATACTTAGACAAAATAGACTTTAAAACAAGGACTGTAACAAGAGGTAAAGACATTATATAATCAAAAAGGGGACAATCCAAAGAGAAGATATGACAATTGTAAATATTTCCACACCTGGGACGCCTGGGTGGCTCAGCGGTTGAGCATCTGCCTTCGGCTGGGGTCGTGATCCCGCAGTCCCAGGATCAAGTCCCACATTGGGCTCCTTGCATGGAGCCTGCTTCTCCCTCTTGCCTCTGTCTCTGCCTCTCTCTTTCTGTGTCTCTCATGAATGAATAAATAAAATCTTAAAAAAATATATTTACACACCCAACATGGTAGCACTAAAATACATAAAACAGCCAACAACAAATAGAAAGGAATTAATCAATAATATAATAATAAGGGACTTTAACATCCCACTTACATCAGTGGACAGATTATCCAAATAGAAAGTCAACAAGGAAACAGTGACTTTTTTTTTTTATTGGTGTTCAATTTGCCAACATATAGAATAACACCCAGTGCTCATCCCATTAAGTGCCCCCCCTCAGTGCCCGTCACCCAGTCACCCCCACCCACCTCCCTTTCTACCACCCCTTGTTCGGGAAATAGTGACTTTCAATGATACACTGGACCAGATGGATTTAACAGATATATTCAGAACATTCTATGCTAAAACAGCAGAATACACATTCTTTTCAAGTGCACATGGGACATTCTTCCAGAATAGATCACATATTAGGCCACAAAACAAGTCTCAATAAACTCAAAAGGATCAATCATACCAGGCATCTTTTATGACCATGATGCTATGAAACTACAAGTCAACCAGAAGAGAAAACTCTGGGAAGAGCTCAAATACACGGAGGTTAAATAACATGCTACTAAACAATGAATGGGTCAAATAGGAGATGAAAGTAGAAATTAAAAAGGACATTGAGTCACTCCACACAACCCCCAGGACAGCAGCTCTTCCTGCCCATGGGCTCTGTTCACCATTTTGCACAACAGACATCTCAAGAATTCATTTTTGGTCGTCTGGCTCCAGATTCCACCAATCTCAGCTATATTCCAAAATGGCATCAACTCCAATGTCCAGCAAAGGAAACCGAGCACACACAGAAATGAGATGCCGCCCCGTGTGAATACCATCAGGAGTCTGGCTGCATGCCAAAGTGCTTGCTTTCCAAATGCTTCCCTGGAGGGTCAAAGACTCTGGTTGATCTTAGTACGCTCACCATAGTCCTTCATCATCTACTATGACACTGGGATGCAGTCCTGATCCATGGGGACCCACCATAAATACACCACCCAATGAAAAAATCCTTTAGATTCACCAAGTGTTGCTTGATTTGTATCATCCTGGGTGATGGTTCACAGACAGCCAAACACTCTGGAGCAGGATGAATCAGGACACGAACCTCATTTTACTTTTTGGTACCCGAATGATGTGGGCATGTCAACTCCCAGTTCCTTAGTTACTGTGAAACAGATACTGTCACTTGAATCCTGGAGGACTGTGGCATCCCTCACTTTAAGTAATCAATGAAAAGGACTCAAGAACCAGGCACCTGAGAATCATTCCTCAAGTTAATATGTAAATGAAAGAATAAAAGCAAATAAGATGCTTCATCTGAATAGATGGAGTATTTTGAGAAGATTAAGAAGCTGAGGCTTGGACATATGAACACCTGCCCAAGGTAACGTCAAGTGTTGTAGTGACAAGGGAGCAGAAGGCAAGCTGAGGACAAAGCATAGATGACACCCCACAGCCACCTCCCCACTCCCAGGTGGGACATGTGTGACCTTCCTCAGGCACTCCTGGTTGGCCTAAAACTAAGGAAAGGGAAAACAAATCATTAATGTCTAGAGATCACCGTCCTACAAGACAGGAGTCTCTCTCGGTTTACCAACATCTCAGTAATTTATAAGGAAAAAGCATTCTTATTGATAACCTAACTTCCAGAGACCCATAACTCAATTTTCTGGAGCCCTAACAGCACTCCCCTTCCATGGTGACGTGGGAAACAGAGGCAGAAGTTAATGTAAACAGAGTTAATTTCCTTTACAACCTGCAGCCTATTGACAAGGGCTTCTCATAGGAAGAGTATAACATTCCTCCAGGCAGCTCCCAACTATCTTCATGTTAAAGCCTTACTAGAAGGATAAACCTCAGCTTGACAACAGCCAGGCCCCCAGAATCCTGAGAGTCTTCTTTAGCTGATGAAAGTTCTTTTGGACACCTCCCTTTTCCCTTGCCTCCCCCAACTCCCAAGTATATAATCAGCCATTCCTCCTAACCCCAGTGTGGCAACTCTTTCTGCCCATGAGTCCTGTCCCCATGCTTTAATAAAATCACCTTTTTTTGCACCAAAAAAATAAAAAATAAAAATAAAAAATGGAAAAAAAATTAAAAGGACATGGAAACAAATGAAAATGAAAACACAACAGTCCTAAATCCTTGGGATGCAGCAAAGCTCTAAAAGGGAAGTTTATATCAATACAGGCCTACCTCAAGAAGAAAAACCTCAAACCACCTACCCTTACATATAAATGAGCTAGAAAAAGAAGAACAAAATCCAAAACCAGTAGAAGGAAGGCAATAATAAATATTAGAGCAGAAATAAATGATATAGAAACTAAAAAAAAAAAACTGATCAATGAAATGAAGAGCTGGTTCATCAAAAAAAGCAACAAATTTGGTAAACCTATAGCTGGACTCATAAAAAAAGAGGACTCAAAATCAGAAACAAAAGGGGAGAAATAACAATAACACAGAAATACAAAGGACTGTAAAAGAATATTATGAAAAATTTTATGCCAACAAATTGGACAGCCTAGAAGAAAAGGATAAATTCCTAGAAACATATTACCTACCAAAATGGATTCAGGAAGAAATAGAAAATTTGAACAGGTCACCAGCAATGAAACTGCATAAGTAATCAAAACACTCCCGACAAACAAAAGTTCAGAACCAGATGGTCTCATAGGTGAATTCTACCAAATATTTAAAGAAGAGCACATACTCATTCTTCTCAAACTACTCCAGAAAATAGAAGTGGAGGAAAGCTTCCAAATTCTTTCTAGGAAACAAGTATTACCCTGATACCAAAGCCAGATAAAGACATTACAAAAAGAGAACTACAGGCCAACATCACTGATGAACATAGATGCAAAAATCCTCAACAAAGTATTAGTTAACTGTTGGATTAACTGAATCCAACAATACATTAAAAAAAAGCATTTACCATTTGAGAAAGTACAACATCCACTCACGATTTAACAAAAAACAAAAACAAAAACAAAAGCAAAAAACAACCCTCAACAGGCGTGCCCGGGTGGCTCAGTCAGTTAAAAGTCCAACTCTTGACTAGCTTAGGTCATGATCTCAAGGTTGTGAGATCAAACCCCACCTTGGGCTCCACACTCATCAGAGTCTGCTTGTCCCTCTCCCTCTGCTTCTCCCCCCACTCACATGCTAAAAAATAAATAAATCTTTAAAAAAAAAAAAACATCCTGAACAAAGGAACTTTAGAGGGAACACACCTCAAAATAATAAAGGCCTTATATGAAAACCTACAGTGAACATCATACTCAATGGGGAGAAACTGACAGCTTTTCCCCTAAGGTCAGGAAGAAGATAGGGATGTTCATTCTCACCACTTTATTCAACACAGAACTGGAAGTCTTAGCCACAGTAATCAGACAACGAAAAGAAATACAAGACATCCAAATTGGTAAGGAGAAGTCAAGCTCTCGCTATTTGCAGAAGACATAATACTGTATAGAGAAAACCCTAGAGCCATAAAATAACTACTAGAACAAATATTGTTAAATTGTCCATATTACCCAAAGAAATCTAGACTTAATGCAATCCCTATCAAAAATACCAACAGAACAGAACTAGGACTATCCTAAAGTCTGTATGGAACAACAAAAGACCTCAAATAGCCAAAACAATCTTGAAACAGAAAAATGAAGCTAAAGGCATCACAATTCCAAATTTCAAGGTCTATTACAAGGAAGTACTGTTGGCACTGGCACAAAAACAGACACACAAATTCATAGAACAGAAAAGAAAACCCAGAAATGAATGCACAATCATATTATCAATCTTTGACAAAGGAGGCAAGAATATGCAATGGGAAAAGAGAGTCTCTGAAACAAATGGTGTTGGGAAAACTGGACAGCTACATGCAAAAGGATGATACTGGACCACTTTCTTACACCATACACAAAAATAAACTCATAATGGATGAGGGCCCTAAATGTAAGACCTAAAAGCATGAAAATACTAGAAGAGAGCACAGGCAATAATTTCTCTGACGTTGGGCATACTAATATTTTTCTAGATAGATCTCCTGAGGCAAGGGAAACAAAAGCAAAAATAAACTATTGGGACTATATCAAATAAAAAGCTTCTGCATAGCAAAGGAAAGAACCAACAAAAATAAAAGACAACCTACTGAATGGGAGAAGATATTTGCAAATGACATAGCTTATAAAAGATTAGTATTTAAAATATACTTACACAATCCAACACCAAAAAAGCAATTGAATCAAAAATAGGTAGAATACATGAACAGAAAGTTTTCAAAAAAAGACACGCAGATGGCAAACAGACACATGAAAAGATGCTCAACATCACTCATCATTAGGGAAATGCAAATCAAAACCATGAGGAGATATCACTTCACACATGTCAGAATGGCTAAAATAAAAAAACAAAGACCAATTGTTGGTGAGGATGTGGAGAAAAAGGAACCCTCATGCATGGTTGGTGGGAATGCAACAGTGCAGCCACTGTGGAAGATAGGATGGAAGGTCCTCAAAAAATTAAAAATAGAACTACCATATGATCCAGTAATTGTGCTACTGAGTATTTACCCACAAAATAAAAAAAAATACTATATTTGAAAGATTACATGCATCCTTATGCTTACTCCAACATCATTTAGAATAACCAAATCATGGAAGCAGCCCAAGTGTCCATCAATAACAAAATAAATAAATAAAGGGGGAAAAGGAGACAAAGCAAGAAACAGACTCTTAACTATAGAGAACAAACTGATGGTTACCAGTGAGGAGATGGATAGGGATGTGGATAAAACAGGTAACGGAGATTAAGGAGTGCACTTGTCGTGATGAGCACCTGATCATGTATGAAAGTGTTGAATCATTATATTGAAACTAATGTAACACTGTATATTAACTATATTGAAATTGAAATAAATAAAAAATAAAACCACAAATGGTAGAAGAGAAGAACAAAGAGCAAAGGCAATAAGTAGGAAACAGTAACAAATATGGTAGATATTAATCCAGCTACATTACAAACTACTTTGAATGTCAATGGCCTGAATACACCAATTAAAAGGCAGAGACTGTCAGAGTGGATCAAAAAAACAAGACTCAACTCTGTGTTGTCTAAAGAAACTATGTCAGCTACAAAGACACGTAGAGATTGAGAGCAAATGGATGGAGAGAAATATACTATGCTAACACTAATCGAAAGAAAGCAGGAGTGACTATGTTTATTTTAGAAGGGCAGATTTCAAAGCAAGGAAGGTCATCGGGGATAAGGAATGGCATGCCATATGCCAAAGGGGCCACTTCTCAAAGAACACATAATGGTCCTTAATGAGTATGCACCTAACAACAGCATGTCAAACTATTTGATGAAAATGGAATACAAAGAGTAGATAAACACACTCTCATCACTGAGACTCCACACCCCTCTCTCAGATGTGGGCAGATCCAGGAATGGAAAATCAGAAGGCACTTGGTGGAATCCAGAGCCCTTCAGCCAACTGGGTATAACTGACACCCACAGGCTACTTCACTCAGCAAGAGCAGAGCACACATTGTTTTCAAGGTCACATGGAACATTCACCAAGATTCAGCACATTCTGGGCCAGAATACATACCCTCACATATTTAAAAAAATACAAATCATATAATGTGCTCTCAGACCACAATGCAATTAAACCAGTAATCAGTAACAGAATGACAACTGGAAAATCCCAATATATACATGGGGGTTAAACGACATGTTTCCAAACAGTACACAAATCAAAGAAGAAACCTCAACAACATTTTTAAAATATCTTGAACTAAATGAAAATGAAAACACAACTTAGCAATTTGTGGGACACAGTAAAAGAGTTTAGAGGAAAAATTATAGCACTGAATGTATGGATTAGAAAAGATGAAAGAGGGATCCCTGGGTGGCTCAGCGGTTTGGTGCCTGCCTTCGCCCCAGGGCATGATCCTGGAGGCCGGGGATCGAGTCCTGTATCGGGCTCCCTGCATGGAGCCTGCTTTACCCTCTGCCTGTGTCTCTGCCTCTCTCGCTCTCTGTCTGTGTGTGTGTATGTGTGTGTCTCATGAAGAAAGAAAGAAAGAAAGAAAGAAAGAAAGAAAGAAAGAAAGAAAGAAAGAAAGAAAGAAAGAAAGAAAGAAAAAGTCTTTAAAAAAGAAAAGAAGAAAGATCTAAAGTCAGTCATCTGGGATGGCTGATCAGTCCCTGGGTGGCTCAGCAGTTGAGCATCTGTCTTTGGCTCAGGGCGTGATCCTGGGGTCCCGGACGGAGTCCCACATTGGGCTCCCTGTGAGGAGCCCGCTTCTCCCTCTGCCTGTGTCTCTGCCTGTGTCTCCACCCCTCTCTCCCTCTCTGTCTGTCTCTCATGAATAAATAAAATCTTTAAAAATAAATAAATAAATAAATAAATAAATAAATAAATAAATAAAATCAGTCATCTGAATTTCCACCTTAAGAAACTAGAAAAAGAGAACAAATTAAATTCAGAGTAAGTAGAAGGAGAGAAATAAGAATTGGAGCAGACATCGGTGATATTCAAAATAGCAAATCAGGGCAGCTCCGGTGGCTTAGCAGTTTAGTGCTGCCTTCGGCCCAGGGCGTGATCCTGGAGACCCGGGATCGAGTCCCACGTCAGGCTCCATGCAGGGACCCTGTTTCTCCCTCTGCCTGTCTGTCTCTCTCTCTCTCTGCCTCTCTCTTTGTATCTCTAATAAATAAATAAATCTTTAAAAACAAATAGCTAATCAACAGAGAAAAATCAATGAAACTAAAAGCTGGTTCTTTGAAAAGATCAATAAAATTGATTAACCTCCAGCCAGGATAACTAAAGGAAAAGAAAGATAGAGGCCACAAATTACTAATATCAGAAATGAAAGAAGAGACATCACTACAGACCCCATAGACATTAAAAGAATAAAGATATACTATGAACAACTCCATTCCCACAAACTGCATGACCTGGAGGAAGTGGACCAATTTCTCGAAGGACACATCTGTCCAAAATCAAAGAATAAACAGATGATCTGAACAAGCCTAAATCTATTAAAGGAATTGAATCAATATTAATAACCTTTCAAACAGAAAGCACTAGGCCAAGATGGGTTCAATGGTGAATTCTACTGAAATTTTAAAGAAATTATACCAATTCCCTGCAATCTCCTGCAGAGGACAGAAGCTGAGAACAGGATGCTAATTCACTCTGAGGCCAGCATTCCCCTAATACCAAAATTATTAGTATTAGACATTGTGGGGAAAGAAACACTATAGACCAAAATCTCTCGTGAACACCAATGCAAAAATCCTCAACATTATATTTGGAATAATTCTTTAAATTGTTAAATAAATATTAGAGGTGTCTGGTTCAGTCAGTCGGTTAGGTGTCTGATTCTTGATCTCATCTCAGGTCTTGATCTCAGGGTCAGGAGTTCAAGCCCAGCACTGGGCTCCATGCTAGGCATGGAGCCTACTTTAAAAAAATGTCTAAATATGTTAAATTGTTAAATAAATTTTAAATTTTTATGATGAATTAAAATTCTACATTAAATAAATTAATTAGCAAATTGGCTAGAACTGGACAGTTGCATGGAAAAAATTAAAAGAATCTTGACATGGGCCATATAACCTTCACACAATAGGTCATACACCTAAATGTAAAATTCCAAACTATAAAACTCTTGGAGGACGACATGAGAAAACCTAAGTGAGTTTGAATATGGTGATGTCCTTTTAGATACACTGTTCAAAGCACAACACATGATAAAAATAATCAATAAACTAGACTCCATTAAAACTAAAAACCTCTGCTCTGTGAAAGACAATGTCAAGAGAACAAGAGAGGACACAGGCTGGGAGAAAATATTTCCAAAAGTTACATCTGATAAAGGGCTCTTCATCCTGAATATAAAGAATTCTTAAAACTCAACCCTAAGCAAACAGATAACCCGATTAAAAAATGGATCCAAAACTCTGACACCCCACCAAAGATACACAGATAGCAAGCGAGCATGCAGAGATGCTCCACATCGTAGGTCCTCAGGGAAATGCAAATTAAAACGAGACAGCACCACACACCTCTGAGAAGGGTCAAAATCCAGAGCGCTGATGACACCCGACATTGGCAAGGACATGGGGCAGCAGGAGCGCTCATTCATGCTGGTGGGAATGCGCAATGGTGCAGCCACTTCAAAGACCATTGGATGGTTTCTTAGAAATCTAAACATGGTCTTAGCATACCAATCTAGCAATCGGGCTGCGTGGTATTTGCTCAAAAGAAGTGAAAAATCACGTCCACACACACAAAAAAAAAATTGCACATGGGTTTGTATAGCAGCTGTATCCATTATTACCAAAACTTGGCAGAGACCAGAGCGTCCTTCAGGAGGGAACGGATAAACTGTGGTCCATCCAGACAATGAAATACCATTCAGCACAGAGAAGAAATGAGCCATCAAGCCATGAAGAGACACGGAGGAAAACTTGAATGCGTATTACTAAGTGAGAGAAGGCTGTCTGGAAAGGGTACACACTGCGTGATTTCAACCATATGACATTCCTGAAAAGTGAAACTACAGACAATAAGAAGCTCAGCGGTGGTGGGGGTGAGGGTGGGGGTGGGAGGGATGAACAGGGGGAGCACGGAGGATTTTTGGAGCAGTGGAAATTCTCTGAATGGAATCATGGCAGACACAAGTCATTGTCGACTTGCCTAAACCCACAGAATGCACAACACGGAGAGTGAACCCTTTGAGGGATGAGGGGTCAGGGCGGGCTCGTCAACTGTCACAAACACACCACTCTGGAGTGACGATGGTAACAGGGAGGCAATGCAGGTGCGGGGCTGGGGACGCTCATGGAAGTCTCTCTAACTCTCTCCTAATTTTCTTGTGGACCTACAACTGCTCGTAAAAAGAATTAAATCTTAATGATTCACCTTTGCTGAAGCTGAGAACGCCCCCGGCGTCCTGTTTTTACCGAGCACTGACTGTACATGCCCGTGAAGGTAGCTCTACCCGCTGCAGGCGGGCACGAAGCATCAATCCGCCGTCCGTCACACATCTTTCTCTGTTGACCAAGACATCTGACTTGCTCTGCATGGAAATCCATTGTCAGACTCAGAGCACAACAGATACATTTTTTTTTTCACTCCAACTCAGCCAGGTCGGACAGCCTTCCGGCGGATCCATAAGGCAACCTGCCTTGGACGGGGCCACCCCCAGCTCTAGAAATGAAATTCTAACTCAGATGCATAGGATGCCACCTTATTACAGAATTCAGGGTGGCACATCTTTGGGCTGATCACGTGGGACGGGACAATGCCTGCAAAGCTTCTTGAATCCAAAAGAAGCAAATAACTGATCCCTGCCGCTACTGTCCTTCCACGCAAAGCAGAATGTTTTCATGGGCCTTTCCTTCCGTGAGTTACATTCCTTCACAAGGTAATGTTTCTAGACTTTTTCTAGTACAAAACAGAACTTTTCCTTCCAAGTACTTTATCTGAGAGGCTCTTAACTTTGAGAGAATTACGAACACACAGGAGAATGTGTAAAATCAAGGAAACCCCTTCCCATGCTGTATTTCCATGATTTGGGAACGCCGTTATCATGCACCTGGGATGAGCCCCCACAGGCTCAATTTGCAGAAGACTAGAATCTCCAGGAAGTCCTGATGGCGTGTGCAACAAGCCCAGCCCATGGCAGGATGTTCTTAGGGTTGAATGTGAGATCCTGACCATGAACCCAGAACAGCGGTGCCCACAGAAGAAGGGACAGAGGAGAGGATGCTCTGTCCAGGCTCTGCAAATGCAGTAAGTGCAGCACATTCCCGGGCAGCTTGGTGGCGAGCCTGCGCACGTTAGCAGCAGAGTTTCTAGGAGGAGTCCTACCCTCCTGCTCCCATTAGACCACAGTGGCTCAGTGAGAAGCCTGTTATGCCACTGGGAGTGGCTGGAGAGGTGGAATGGTGACCCCTAAAGATGTGTGTACCCTATACTTATGAATGCGACCTTATTTGGGAAAAGATGCAATTTATTTTTTGTAGATGTACTCATGGATGTCAAAATGAGGAGATTCATCCATGATTATCCAGATTGTCTCATCTGATCTCAGGAGCTCAGCAGGGTCAGGTCTGGTCTGGTCAGGTCTCGTGCAGATGGGAGAAAGGGAGAGGGCCCAGGGAGAAGAGGAGAAACTGAGGAGATACAGAGACTGGGGAAGCAGCTGCCAAGCCCAGGAGCGTCTGGAGCCACGGGCAGCCAAAGAGGCAGACACGTCCACCCCTAGAGCTGGAGGGAACTGGTCCGGGGGTGCAGGCCAAAGATGCTGCTCAACACCCTCCAAGGCACAGGGCAGCCCTCACCCCGCCCTAGAGAACCACCCAGCCCCTGATGTCACTGGTGCTGAGCTTGAAGGCACCTGCGCCAGCCTGGCACCCTCGCTTACACCAGCCGTTCTCAGAGATCTCCCTCCTGACCCCGTCCCTCAGAGGCTGACGGGTATTCAAGGAAGACAGTCCTGGGGCCAGGTAAGCTTGGGGAAGCCCACAGGCCGCAGCTCCTCGGACATGTCCAGATCCCTCGGCCAGTGACCGGCTCCAGGTTTCTGGTTCAGTGATCAAAGTCAGCGTCTTCCCAATGCACAGGATGCTGGTGCTCCTCACAGGCTTCGCTGGCCGGGGTGGAAAAGGCTCAGAAGGATACAAGTGGACAGGAAGGGTGACAGCCAGGCTGCTGTCTAACCCCAGGCTCTATCCACCTGGTCATGGTACCACGTCCCTGGGGACCAGCCAGGACCCAAGTCAACGTCAGCCCCTTCCTCAGTTGCCACCCAACACCCAAGGAAGAAGCCATTTGCTGGGCTGGGTCCCCGGTGCCTCCACCCAGAGTTCTGCCCACGGTGGTGACAGTCACCAGAAAATCGACCCTCCTGCAAGGAGCAGGCCCTCAGCACAGCCTGGACAGCCTGCAGGGGACCCGCCCTGCACTCCCTTGGCCTGACCTGCACCTCCGCTCCATCCCCCCTCCCCGGGGCCACGATGCTCCCCCTCCCTGAGCCTGAGTCCAGAAGCCAGGATGGAGCAGTGCCGAGCTCCGGAGCCCACGTGAGCTGATGGCCCGGGATGAGCGCCCACACACGCAGGCACGGCCACGCGCGCGCCACACCTGGATGGCCGCAGGACCCCGGCCCTCTCCCTCCCACTTCAGCCTCGCCTTCCCAGCAGCATTCTTTGCTCTATTTTCCAAAAGTTAGCCCTCAGCGTACCACCTATACGACTTTTGCCACATCTCCCTAAGCAGCGACACCCACAAAGTTACGTACTGAGCCTCTTTCGCGTGTTTTCAAAAACACACAAAAACCAATACGCAGTTACCAAAATAATCCGGCTTCACTGTGCATCTCCCAACCTCACCCGCCAGTCTGCAGGGGCCCCCCTGCTCATCCTCAGAGACGCAGCCCCCTCCCCTCCTGTTGGGGGCACCCCGGCCTGGCCCTGTCCCCTCCTCCATGCTCTCGAGGCGCCTCCTCGTCCCCAGGCCCTGTGGCCCCCAGGGCGGCCCGCGACCCCGCACGGCAGGCTCCGGGCCCTCCTCACCAGAGATGATGGAGTCGTTCAGCGCCTCCTCGTCCTGATACACCAGCAGGTCGTCCTTGAGCTCCGAGTTCACAATCAGGTTCTCCTTGTCCTCCTCAGACCCTTTGGCCGCGGTCCGCTTGCTGTCCGAGACCCCGTCGAAGCTCCAAGCCTCCTCCCTGTCCTTGCCCCGCTCCACGCTGCATGTCCTGGACAGGCGCACGTCCACGCGCTTCTTCGGGGACGCTTTATTGTCCCTTCCTTGAAAACTGAACCAGAAGACAGTTCGGGTTACATGCTGCCCGCCTCGTCGGAGGATCTGGCTTGTGATGGTATCGCAAAGGGGGCCCCGCGGCCTCCATCCCGCATCCACGGCCCAGTGGCCCCGGCTGGCACATGCAGGAGAGAGGCACGTTAGGATCCCGTCCCACTCCGTGCAGCAAAGGCCCGGGTCCTCTGCGCCGTGCTTCTGCCAAACCATACACAGGTCCCGCTACCTAACTGCTCTGCCCTGCATCAACTCATTTCTCTTTCACGG
Organism: Canis lupus baileyi; assembly: GCF_048164855.1. Taxonomy (NCBI): domain Eukaryota; kingdom Metazoa; phylum Chordata; class Mammalia; order Carnivora; family Canidae; genus Canis; species Canis lupus. The sequence goes on along the minus strand of NC_132863.1, from coordinate 46,439,046 downwards.
TCTATGGACACGCGAGATCAAAAATAAAAGAGTAAAAGCTTCCAGAACGGGCTTCCTTGCACTCTTGCCTAATGAAAACTCCCAAGTCCTGGGCCAGTGTGACATCTACTTCTCTTCCACGGGTGCCCCCACCCTAGCCTGGATCCATCGGGAGAAATGGGGGGGGGGCCTCTGTGGCCAGGTTCCCACGTGTGCACCCCCTGAACGTCCTCTCCCAGAATGTGGCAACCCAGACCAGAGCTCCGTGCAAAGTAAAAAGGTGATGGTCTTATCCAAAAATTAAGAATTCTGAGACGGTGACAGCCGTGCATTGAGCCCCATGACCACACAGGTGAAGAGCATGAGGCTGGTGGGGATTTGGGCACGTGGGTCTCCCGACCAGGGGGAGGGCCTCACCTGTCCTGGCGATGCTTGGTGGCCAGCGCCCTGTGCAGCTCCTCAATGACACGGCTGGGGGGCAGCGGCCGGTGGACAGTGGTGAGATGTGGAGACCCCGTGGGCGTGGAGAGCTGTCCTCGGAGGGGAGGGTCCGTGCTCTTCCCACCAGGGCCTTGGAAGAGCACAGGCTGGCCTGGAGCATGAGAGGGACGACAGGAGTGTAAGTCTCTGGGAGGAGGGACTCTGCAGAGAGACGCAAGCCCAGGAGCAGAGGACACAGCCCCCGGCCACGTGACCCTCACATCCTGTTCTGGATGTCGCGCCAGGTCCCCTGCCCCCAGAGCCTGAGATGAGGTTCACCTCTGCCCAGCTCCATCTGTCCTTGAACCTCCTGCCTCCAATCCCAGGAGCTGAGCTCCACAGACACCCGTGACAACAGGCCCCGGGCAAGGTCTCAGGTGCAGAAAACCCTCCTTCCCGTTTCTCTGCCACAGATTTGGCTTCTTGAAGCTACACTTCCTACTGTGGAAGCCAGCGTAGTTCCTCGAGCTCTGTTGGAGTCACTCAGCCTGGACCCAGCGTGATCCCGGCCCCACCTCATCTCCTCCAGCGCCACCACCTCCCCCCCGAGCCTCACCCAGTGGGAGCTTTCAGGAAGGCGAGCCTCTTGCATTCTCCTCAGCACAGCACCCCAGAGCCCCGTAGGCTGCCCCCCTCAGCGCTCAGGCTTCATCTCCCCCCCACTGTCCTCCACAAGCTCTCTTCGCTGTAGGGCAGAGGGAGCTTTCTAGTCCTCGAGGGAACCACATGCTCTACCCTGAGCCTTTGCACAGGCTGTTCACCCTGCCTGAAATGCTCTTCCCCTCCCGTCTACACCAATCTCACTTCCTCAGGAGACCTTCTGTGAATCTGCACCCTCGTGCAGAGCCCGTCACACCTGCCCCGTGGGACTCAAGGCAGCCCGGACACCCCTCTCCTCCCACTTGGGATGAATTCCTTCCTCGGGTCTGCCCTCCTCACCCAACTTTGCGCCTCTGAGCAGAGCCCGCATCTTCCATTCTTCCTGCCGTAGCCCGAGGCCTGGCACTTAACACGTGTGCGACACGCTCGTACACATGAACTGAGTTTGAAGACCCAGACTAGGTGTGCTCAGTTCCACCCTAGGGAGGCGAGGCTTCCCTCCCCCTGCCAGGTACTTCCTGAATGTGCACCGCAAGCCCTCCACAGCATCGGGGGCTCAGGGCGCCACACAGCTTGGGTTTGGCCATTGCCCACATCTGGCCCCGAGCCTCGATCTGCTACTTAGCAGCTATAAAAGCCCCAGAGCCTCAGCCTTCTTATCCGTAAAATGGGCCAAGAGCTCCCTGACCGGGCAGCAGGATCCCGGATGCTCCCTGACCCCCGTGCTATGTTCAGACACAGACTCGCTCCCAAACAGGCCTCCACAGAGGCAGGCTCCAGGCTCCATCACTTTGCTTGACTGGATACAAACAAATCAACTCCCTTTTTAGCCTCAACAGGAAGAGGGACAGAGACACAGACAGACACAGATCTAAACCACTGACAGGCAAAGCCTTTCTGATGCAGTCCGAGAATGTGGACTGTGCCAATTAAAAACAAAACTAGAAGGAAGACTGTAAGTCTTGTTGAAACATGTCATGTGTCATTTTGCTTTCTTCACAAGCACCTGCTTCTGTGGGCACAGCCAGGTAACGCCAAACAGCCCAGGCCTTGCTCCCGAAGGGCCTCGAGGCCGGCTGGGTGGAGCCACGAGAGGAAAGGCAGACAGAAAGCCAACACGAGGATTTTAGGGAGAGCGGAGCCAGGCAGGTAAGCTGAGCACACCTGAGGGTGGGGGACACAGGTGGGCCAAGTACACCTGGGGGGACGGTACGCAGGTGGGCTGGACCACAGAGAGGTCAGTAGAAGGTCCACCTGAGCGACTGACACCCTAGGATGAGACGGTGCCAGTCACAGGAAGGGCAGGATGGGGGCTCCATTCCGAGCGTGGCCCTCAGGGCCACCCCCAGTAGCCTACACCCCCTGGCTTAGCCCCCACACAGGGCGGCCCCTGCTCATCACAGGGACCCCACTGGAGCAGGTGACGCTCCGCTGCTGCTGCTGGAACCCTCACCCCACCCTACTAGGAGGCCGTCACAGCCCAGGGAAAGTGAGGTGACACAGCCTGCCTGTGCTCACTCAGCCTGGACTCTAACGGGGTCTCCACACGCTGTCAGTCACGGGCACCCCGAACAAGCATATCCCACGTGCCGCTCTGCTGAGCACCGTCCCTGGCTCGCCGGGGCCAGCGATGAGGCCCTCACTCCCGCTTCTCACGTGTGGAACCAGGCTCTGGAGCCTCCTCCGACTTGTGCCTCCAGGATGTAGCAGGGGCTGGGGCTGGAACCTGGCAGCACGACTCCAACTACAGCTGGCAGAGGCCACAGGACCCCCACCCAGACGGGCGACTGTCCCCTAGCTGGACAGGGGCAGGAGCCGCTCTGCCCTGAGGGGGTTAACTCACACGGGTCCAGGCAGGTGGGCCACAGGTGAGCCAAAGGACCTCAGGCAATTCCTATGATGGCGGGGGGAGGGGGGGAGAGGGGGATACAAGGGTTTCAGCAAACACAAGAGCACCTGCTCACCTTAATGCGGCTGCTGGGGCTCGGGGTTGCCAGCTACGAAGACTTCTCAAGAGGAGCCACAAATCAGGATTACAGGTAAAAGATTTTTACACCTGTTACACTGTTCTACACATATTCCAATATTTAACACTTAAACATACCTGAATGTTTACAATGTTGGCAACTCATTAAAAAAAAATTAAACACCATAGAGACTCAGCAAAGTGGGCCTGGGGGTGAGGGCACGATGCCCTGACCTCTGGTGGAGGCTGGGGGCACCATGTCAGACAAGAGCGAGCCCCCTGGGGACTCAGCTTTGGGCACACTGTCCCCCTGGGTCCCAGTGAAGCTCAGGTACGGGGCCTCTGCTGCCACCTAGTGCTCACAGGCTGAAGCCAACGTTTCCGGCAAAAGGGGAGGAAAAAAAGGGAGAAGGGAGAAAATTAAGACAAAAGTCACCAAAATGTGGTCTCAGCTCTTAAAAAAGAGATCCAGACCGAAGCCACCCTCCGGAGCTCTCCCGCTCCTTATCCAGTCCCCAGACGAACCCCCCGTGATGCTCTGGAGCCCCCTGAAAGGGGAGGGTGGAAGTCAGAGGTGCCGAACCCGAGGCCCTGGGGACCGAGCACTTCGGCTGCGTGAACAAGCAGCAGAGTCACGTCGGGGACACGTGCAGCCTGAGGCCTGATCTGTCCCGAGCGGCGGAGGCAGGACATCTCGGGGCTGCTGGGTTATCCAGGGACCAGAACCAATTACACAGGAGCCAGAATGAAACGTGGTGGGTGGTGCCTATCCGATTTCCAATTGTGCCAGGTCTCCGCGGACGGGGAAGGAAATTATCACAAGACAGTAAGGAGACGCAGGACAGTGTGGTTCTGCCTCAGAACTTTGACTCTTATCCGTGTGGCCAGGTCACGGGCACACCGCAGGCTTAGACTCATTCCAGAGGTTAGAAGCAGGGGCTGTGACGGGAACCTGGCAGCACGACCTGGCTCAGGACCCCCACCTGCTCCTTCCATCACAGCCGCGTGCACTCGCTGAGCACCTGCTGTATGCCAGCACTGGGATCCGGTGGGGTCCCAGGCTGCTGTCCCAAAGTCCCACAAGCTGGGACTCAGAACAATCGGACTTCATTCTCTCATGGTTGCTGACATCAGAAGTCTGAAACCAAGATGTCAGCAGGGCTGGAGCCATCTAAGGGCTGAGAGAGACACATGCCAGGCTTCCCTCCAGCTCCTGGTGGCCGCTGGCAACCCTCGGCAGGCCTTGGCATGCAAACAGGTCACTGCAAACTCGGTCTCTCGGAAGGACATTCTTATTGGATTTAGGACCCACCCTATGGCAGGAGGATATCACCTTGATCCTGATGGAATTGTGTCTGCAAAGACCCCGTGCCAAAGAAGGCCATGTTCTGAGGTTCTGGGTAGACATGCATCTTCAGGGGACACCATTCAACTCACTGGGTAAGGGGAAGTGATGCGACACGTACCAGAATGCAAGATGCATGTTGCTATGGGGTTGGCTTCCCTAAAGTAGGGACAGAGATGCAAAGGGGCTGACCAGGTGAAGCAAGGGGAAGAAGGTTTTTGCAGAAAGAGCAGTGGGGGGGAGGAGGGTTACGAGCTTCAGGCCCAGAACTGGGGTCAGGTCTCCATTAGCTGTAGGATCTGTTGCTGGGGCCCCCTAAGCCACAGTCTTTTCAACTGTGAATCGGGCACATGTCCCCTCCCAGAGGGACTGGCCCGTGCGTTAGGAACAAATGGTGTGTCCCCAGGCCTCCTTGTGGCCCAAAAAGAGGGACGGAGCAGTATTGGGGGTGGTGTTCGAGGGCTCCCAGCAAAGCCACCCAGGTCTGCCATCCACATCCTCTTCATGTCCTCTGCCCTCAGAGGCAGCAGCTGAGGATTTAGTCTTCAAAACAGTCACCTCTTACTGAGGGGCCTGCACCCTCCCCGCTGCCCTGGAGACCAGCAGTGTCTCCCATTTCCAACAGCGATGGGACAAGTACGACCCAAACTCCAAAAGTAAACTTTTCAACATCTTGGGATTGCTCAGCCGGTGAGGCCAAAGCTACAGAAGCAGAGGCCTTTGGGGCCCCGACCCAGCCGTGCTCCCCTCTGACCACCCACCTCTGCCTCGAGGGAAGGAGCTCACCGGAGAGATGGAGGGAAACAGATGAGCAGAGACCATGAGAGAGAGACTGGGGGGAGGTGGGGCAGAGTGGGGAAGGAAGGGGAGAGGGAAAGTAGGAGAAGACAGAGAGGACACCCAAATATCCAGACAGACAAAGTCCTCATCCCAGGGGCTGGCTGCATCTTCTGCCTTCAGGTTCTGGGAGACATCTCTGACTCTGGCCAACAGACCGCCCCATCTACTAGGGGGGCCCCAGGGGTCTGCTCCCGACAACCAGAGCTGCTTGCTAAGAACTGCTGCCCTGCACCTGCCCAGAGCCCTGGCTGCCGAAGCCCAGGCTGAGAACCAGCCCACGGTGGGCCCCCGATCGGGTTGAGAGCCCGGACCGATGAACAGAAGGACGTGTGCACGCGGACCCACCTGTGACATTTTTCGTGGTTTTGGAGCCTGCCTTGGGCGGCGGGGTGGGCAGGAGCGGGGGGCTGGGGAGCTGGCCCACGGACCTCTCCAGGGGTCTGGGAGGACTGTCCGGGGAGTCGGACCCAGCTAAGGCTTGAGAGGGTTCGTCCGTGGTAGGCGGGAGGCTGCCGGCGGCGGCGTCTGCTTCTTCACCTCTGGACGCTGACGGCATCTTGGCTGGTTCAAAGGCAAAGGAGAGAGTTCACACGCCATCCCTCCCATGACTGGGGTGATGTGAGTGAGGACGGGAGGGGGGTGGGCTGGCGGAGGGGGGACTGCTCACAGGAGAGGGGTCACTTCGCATGCAGACCTGACTTCCTGTGAGCTGAGAGGTCAGTGGAACTGTCAGAAGTGGAGACGAGAGGGAGGGACAGGATGGGGGGAGGAAGCAACCTCAAGACCTTCCCCACTCAGCAGGTGGTGCCAAAGTTCCTGCCCCCACCTGCCCTGGGGACAGCCACCATCACAGGTGCTGGATGGACGCATGCCCAGGCCCCATCAGCCCCTGCACTGTGATCCTGGTAAGTTCCTAAAACTCCGGTACCCCATTTACCCGCATGTGACCCCTGACAACCACCAACAGTCCCTCGCAGGATGGCTGGTTTAAGCAGGAAGTAACAACGAGGTGTGTGTCTGGCACCTGCAGACCCTCAAACTCAGCAGCTATTGACTTTATGGGTCTGGTTTCCCGCAGCCCCGGCGCCTGGCCTGGGAGCCCCACCAAGTGGCGTGGGAGGCAGGAGGTCCAGCTTTGAGGAAGGGTCAGTCCGCCCAGAGCCCGCGTCCCTTCTCCTTCCTGCTGCCCCCTGAGCACCATCCCCGAGCCTGTCGACCCCTCGGCCCTCTCCCAATCCGTGAGCACCCTCCCCGTTCACTTCTCCCTTCCTCCAGCTCAAGTTCTACTGATCGTCACTGCATCACCCAGCCCACTGACACCCCCAAGTCCTCTGCCCACTTCCTTTCCACTTGGCTCCCCGGTGAGGCCTCTGCCCACCAGTCCCCGCCCCGTGAGTGCTGCGGGAGAAAGATGCTGGCACAGGAGCCCCAGCAGAAGCCACCTCAGGACTGCCATGGTCAGGGTCCTCAGCGCGCCTCAAACTCCCGCCTCCAGCTCCTCACCTCCCTCCTCTCATGCAGCCTCACCACCAGGGGAAACTGAGGCCTCCAGGTAGGTGGGGGCACTCTTCTTGGATGCCTGACTCAAACACAACTATCCCTAAAACCTCATCTTCCCTTCCTCCTCCCTGATAGGAGAGGTGGGTCCCCTCCCCATGCCCACCTGGGATCCCAGCACTCCCTGCCCTCTCGGAGCATGCCCCAGGTGCCCAGTATGGTGCCAGGTGCCTGCTGCACATCTCATCTTATTTTTTACAACCAGCTGAGGAGGAAGATACAAACACCCATGAGGAACAGCTTGGCAGAGCTGGTCCTGAAGTCCTAGCATGGGATTACCATGGGGAAGGTTCTGGAGGGCCGGCTGGGTGGGCGCTGTCCACGGTGCTGGCCTGATACCTGCCCTTGGAGAACTTCAAAGAAACTGGAGAAGTAGGTGCTGCACATCCTGCAGACCCCATGTTATTACCATTTCTGTCTGTTTACCGTCCACGGCTAACCCCACGGCTGGGACACTCTCAGGGCACAAGCCTGGGTCCTGCAAGGTGCAAACAGGCCAGTCTCTCCCTCCAGGTCCTGGGGGTCTGGACAAGATGAGCAGTGTAGGACCTGGACTCCACGGGGTCCCTTGGCTGTGCTGCCAAGGGATAGGTTAATGGGCGGACGGGGCAGCCCAGATCAAGGTCCCCACACCCACGTCAGCCAGGGCAGGTCCACTTGCTCTGTCTCAGCGGTCCTGTCTCGCTTCAACATGCTCCTCTTCAGCTTCCAGACACCTGTTCCCTAGTTCCCTCCTGTCACACTGGCCGCACCTGCTCGGCCTCTCGCCAGCTCTATGTGGGCTGCCCAGGACCCAGCCCTCAGTCCACAGCTCTGACTCTCCCATCCAGTCCTCTGGCTTCAGAATCAATCAATCTCTGTTGACCCTTGACCTTCTCTCCAAGCTCCAGACCCATACGTTTTCGGCCACTGTGACATCTCCATCTGGAGGTCAGGAGGACAAAATGAAACATTCCCAAAGCCATCTCCTGATTTCCCAGGGGAAAGCCCTCCCCCGTCACCTCCTCCCTCACACTCATCCATCCATCCGTCAACCCATCTTGCAAATGTCCTGGAACAGTTATGCGGTCCAGACACCCCTCCAGGAGCCACAGACCCGGCATTAAACCAGACAGATCCCCACCCTCACCACGCTTCCTACACAGCTCTCCAGCTGTGCAGCCAGACTGGACACCCCGTACCTTGTCCTCTATATGTAATTCCCAGATAAATACCATTTGCTCCACATCCCAAACATTTCTCAGCAATGTCCACTTGGCCTCCCCGTGCAAGCTTCCATGGCCTCTGCCTGGACCTCAGCAATGGCCTCCAGATTCCTTCCCTCCCTACCACACCCCCTGCCCCAAATCCATTCTCTCAACCAGCGGTTGGCAGACTTTTTCTATAAAGGGTTTTGTAGGTCCGAGCATCTCTGTTGGTGCAGCGAGCTCCAGAAGGCTGGCCAGTTCAAACAGCGAAACTTCCCTGCCTGTGCCCAAAGTGGACGTGCCCCAAAGTGGATGTGTGCCACCCCTCATGCCCAGTGCCGTCCAGCAGAATTTTCTGAGATGCTGGAAAGGCTTCCTCCCTGTCCATTTCAGTAGGCGACCAGCCACATGTGGCCAATGAGCAACTGACAGGTGGCCAGCGTGACTGGGAAGCTGAATTCTTTAAAATTTCATTTAGTTAATTAAGTAGCCGTGCAGCTAGTGAGTGCTGCGCTGGACAGGGCAGCTGCACGCTTCTAGGAGTAAGTCGGTGGTCACAGCTCACACCTCCTCAACCACAGGCTGTAGGGTAAGCTTCTAACAGCCCCATAGCCGTCCCCATTCCCCTCCAGCCCAAGGTGGAATGCAGGCCCCCCACCTCTGCTCTGAGAGCCCCAGGACTCAACACACCAGCAGGTCTCAGCAAAATCTCCTCCAACATCTACCGGCAAAACTCACCCAAGCTCGTCACACACGGACCCCTAGGTCCTTGACCTGTCTGGGGTCCCTGAGGCTGGGAATGTGGTGCTTCAACAGCTCGTCCAGCCTGCATCTTCCTCTACGCTCATGTGAGTGTGTAGCTACCACTGTAGTTTGGAATCTTGCCGAAATTAAAACGTTAACACCCATTAAAAATGTAGAAGACAATGTCGGCTTGACACGTTCCCCACATTTGAGATCCTCCCTCGGGGGCGGTTCGTGCGCTCCGCTGGCCAGCAGAGGTCGCTTCTCACCAGCTGAATTCTCAGCCAAGGCGCCTCTGTCACCTTACAAACCTCAACGTAGGGCTCAGGTGACACAGAAGCAACGGCGTGCGTGCGTACACAGGTGCAGCCAGGTCGGACCTATAGCCTGCAGTTCGCCATCCCCTCTTCTGCTTCGAGACAACTCACATTCCAGAGCATTCCAGAAGCAGAATGAAGGGGTACCTCCTGCTTGCCACTAGTTTAGGCCGTAGAGTATTACGGTTAAAAGCATGTCTGGGGATCCAATTCCAGCTTACCACTTCTGGGCTCTGGGGCCTCGGATGATAAGTAACAATCTCTCTGGGCCTCTGCTTTCTCAGCTTAAAAAAAAAAATAGGGCTGTTAAGAAAAATACAATGAACACAGTACATGCTTACTGAATGCCGCTTGCCTTTTGAATTAGCGCACTTATGGGAACAGCAGAGCTCAGCCCCTGCCCAGCAGCACCGACAATGAACACCCATCCATCCCATTTAAAGTTAAAACAACAGATCCTTCTGGGCTTTTTAGGGAATTCTATGTAGCTGGTGTAGCACTATCTAAATTAAACCAGGAAAAACAAAATCACCCCATCTACAAGGGTTCAAAGTCAACCCTAACCGCCAAACTCAGAGAGTCAAAGAAAACAATGGTCGGAATCTTTGACAGCAGGGACTTTTCCTAAGACATTCCTGGTGTCTTCTCCCTCTTCTCCCCTCCAAACACACACTGCAGTCTGTGGAAGCTGCAGCCCCACCTGGCCAAGCAGCGGTGTCCTCTGAAGCTAGGAGCTTCTTGATGCACATGGACATGTGGTCCCTCCCTCTCCCCCAGCAAAGCTTGCACGAAGCCTCCTTTTTAAGAAGAAGTAGCTAATCTCCCGGAACATACAGCATACCATAGAGGACGTCTCCAGGGGATTCCCTCCCGGGACACAAGGTCATCCCATTCCGGGCCCCTGGACTTTTCCATGAACTTCCTAGGGCCAAGAAGAGAACCTAGGCAGGCACTTCCCGGGGCTCGAGCACTCCCCTGACAAAGTTGCCACTTAGAATCCAGCTTTCAAATCAATCAATCAATCAATCAATCAATCAATCAATCCAGCTTTCTCTGTTATGCATTCTTGACAGCACAGACGGATGGGCCCGCGTCCCTTAGGTGCTGAGCTGCAGAGTGCGGAGATAAGAATGAGAGGTGAACAGAATCAGATTACCAGACCCTACAGACCCAGGATCCGGTCACGCTTTAACTACAGCAGCAGCCCCCTTCCCCCGTTATTGACAGGAGATACGTTCCAGGACCCCGAAGAATGCCTGGACCCATGGGCAGCACCAAACCGGACAGGTCCTGGGTCTTTTCCTCTACGTGCCCGTCTATGAAGACGTGTGGCTTACAGATCCAGCACAGCGAGAGATGAACAAGAACAATGACAACAGCGTACACTGGTAAAGGTTTTGTGACTGAGGTCGCTCTCTCCAGGCAGCGTATCGTGCTGTACTCACCCTCCTCGGAACGGGACAGGATAGGAGCCTACGTGAGGAGACACAGGGAGCGGATGGCGCAGGCCTGTGCCAGGCCGCTAGCCCGCCGCTGACCCTCTGACGGCACGTCAGGAGGAGCATCTGCTTCCAGGCCGCAGGTGCTGGCGGGGAATGAACCCACAGAAAGGGAGGCCACGGGTGGTGGGGGGCATGGCATTCACCATGTAACGCTGAAGCCCACAAAGAGGTCACCAGGGGGTGGGGCCCCAACTTTGAAGGCTGGGAAGCAGCTAGCTGCACATGAAGATTCTTATGGAAGCTCCTCATTCTCAAATGTGGACTGGAAATTTTTCAAGCAGTGGGTTTAAATGCTGTTAGGTTATAATGCGTCCCCTCACTGAAGGGCTCTGCTCAAGCCTTCCCAACAGAGATCTGGGGTCACAGTGGTGGCCAGCGTTCCCGGCGCAGGATTCCAGGCCTGCAGGGCTGCCGGAGAGCCCGGCAGTGTCCTGACTCAGTAGCAAAATGCAGATCCACATCCCAAAACACATGTGTGTCAGAGGCAGGGCCTCTGGGGCATCTGTGGGCCTGGATCCTGCGTGTTAAATGCATTAGGGCCCAAGAGATGCTTTTACCGTGAGGACAATGGGAACCATCGCCAGCAGCAAACACTTATGGAGTACTCGCGGCACGTCAGGGTGGCGTTACGGGATTCCTGGGAATTACCTAATTCAGCACCCCCGAGGGATGGTATGACATGATCCTCAGAGTTGAGAACGCAGGCTCAGAGAGGCTGAGCGACTTCTCTGCCGTCACACAGCTTGGCTGACAGTTCAGCCTCGTATCAAAGCTGGGCTCGGCTGATGTCAAACACGTTGCTCAGAATCCCCTAATTCTGTACCCTCAGTTGAGTTACAGAACCTCTGCACGTCCCTCTCGTCTTGAGGGAAAGAGGGAAACAGCGGTGCTAATATCCTAGGGGCCTTTCCTGGGCCAAACGAGCTAATGCAGGTGTGGTGCTGGGAACGGCACGCCGCCCACAACCGGCCTCCGTTAAAGATTTCAGACTTTTATCCACGTTCCTGTACTTTGGTTCACTGCCCTTTCTTTTACGTGAATGCACACTTTTCCTTTGAACTTGCTGACTAGGAGGAGAAAATCCTTCCGCTGCCCTCAACGGGAAACCCATTCCTCTTTTGTTAATGAAAATAAACATCACCGTTAAAAAGGTTTCTAGAGATCTGCCACATGCCACCTTATGTCAACTCCTCTCTCACACCCCAGGGACACGGGACCCACACCGGCTGATGGAGGAGGTGCCATTGCCGCGGGCTCACATGGACCAGGGACAGTGGTCTCGCTTGCTCCCCAGGCCTCACCCCGCAGCCCGGTGCTCCTCCTACAGCGCAAATCCACCGGGGCTCCCCCTCCATCCCTCTCCTGTCATCCCCAGGTCCCAAGGGCCCTCCGCCCCTCTCTCTCTCTCTCTCTCCAGCTTGCCCTGGCTCTGGCCACACATACACACCTTTCACTCTGTGAAAGTCCTGTGTCTGCCCTGCTCCCTGGCCAACCACAGCCCGCAGAAACCCAGCCTAGAGGCTGCTTTTGTAAATAAGGTTTGTGGGCACATAGCCACGTGCTCTCGCAAGCACTTCTGTGGCTGCTTTTGGGCCACCCCGTGGAGCTCAGTGGTGCCCACCACCAGGAACCTTCTGACCCACAAAGGCAACAATAGTCAGCTGGCTCCGTGCAGAAGAAGCCTGTGGACCTTGTTTCCCACTCTTTGCAAATGTTTTCCCGCATCCCAGAGGCTCTTTCCCTGGCCGTCTACCTGACCAACTATTCGCCCCCGGGCTGCCCCAGCGCCCAGGCTCAGGGAGGAGCCCGAGGATGCACACTCATCATCATGTGCTTTTAGCTCAAGGGGGTCGGCAAGTCTGCTCACCTTCTCCCATCAGTCTGGGAGGACGGGACCCAGACACGTTTACCATTATGACTCCCGACCCACCAGCACATCCTGCCCAGGAGCAAGTCTCAACAGACCAACTCCGCTCTCAAGAACCCATCCCTAAACCAAGCACGTAGAGAAAGAGCACCTGAGGTTAGTGGGGCCGCTGATGGGAGCATGCACGCTCCTCAGAGCTGAGCAAGCAGAAGGAGCCTGCCACGGAGAAGCGCCAGGCCCCAGCAGGGGAGCTGCCTGCAGCAGCCTGGCAGAGCGGGAGGCTCCGTGGCCAAGGGCGGGCTCACCTGCAAGGACCACGGGTGGAATCGCACCAAGCACCACCCTGATGAAGTCCACCCTGAGGACACTGGGACCATCCAAGGGTGACAACCCTTCAGACCCAAACTCCTACCATATCCCTAAGCTGCGGTGAAACTGGAGAGGTCCAGCCACCCCCAGGACCTAGGGCAGAGCCTACCTCTCAGCAGGGGCCTGCTAACATGGAGGGATTTCACTGGCCGGGGCAGCCGGCGAAAGGCAGAGGTACGAGCCGTGTTCAGCAGTAGGTCACAGAGAACAGATGCCCCCCTGGCTCTGAAGCCCAGAACCCACCAGCCACCGGAGCCCGGCATGCCCCTCCACATGGCCTGGATGTCCAATCTCCCACATTTGTGGGGACCATTTGACCTCTAGCCCCCACACCGTGCCTGATGTATTCATAGCTAGCAAATTTTACGAGGGAAAGAGCTTCCAACTCGACAGTGAGGCCCCCCTGAATATTTCCATAGGAAATGCTAACGGGTCAGAAGAGGGGGTGGATATTTCAAAGCACGCACAGGCTCCTTTGGTGGGTTCGTGTCTGGTTTCCTTTTCTCCCCACCTTTGCCTCAGCTGGCACCTGCCCCGGTCTAGTCAAATAAAACCACCACCAGCACCACGGCCCCGACCGAGCCCGACAACGACCCAGGGTGGCACACACTGCACTAAGCTCCTCCTCCCTTCAAACAACCCTGACCAGGAAAGGAGGCTGGAAATGAGGCTTCGAGCAGCTCATCCAGCACAGCTGATGGAGAGGTGATGAAGAGAGCCCTGCACATGAGGAGCATGGCACTTAGCACCCCAGCCAGCACCTGGAGGCTCTGGGCACCGAGGCAGCCACCTGCTGAGGATTTAGGCCACGAGGAAGGTCCCTCTTCCTCATCCTGCCCTACGGTTCCGGGCTCAACTAAGCTGCTCCCACAGGACACTGGCTCCCTTGGAGAGAATCTTCCTGCTTAGAAGTTCCCGGAGGCAGGCAAAAATGTCCCAGGAGGAATGCACATGGGAAGGCCACCCGGGAACACCCTCAAGCACCTACACCTCCTCGCTGTGCCAAGCTTGGGAAGAGACAGTAGAGAAAAACGCTCTGGCGAATGTTGAAACCCAACCACACAGGAAAGCATGACGGGGCTCGGAGCCCAGAGCACGGCTGTGCCTCTGAGGACACGATACTATGGGGCTGGGAGGGTGGGGGCGTGGGGTGGGGTGGGGACCCCAGGCCAATGGTCATCCTGGCAGCGGCTCAGCCCTGCACGGCCTACGGCCAGTACCTGCATCGTCAGAACGGGAGTCCAAGGACAGCGGCTCATCCAGGGAAGACTGGTCTGTCCCAGTGGCCAAAGGGCTTCCTGGTGGGGCTTCTTCTGAAGTCAGCGTCTCCTGCTTGGGGGTGGACGGCTCACTCTGCGTGGCTCGGGGCCCTCCATCAGGGGTGCAGGCTTTGCTTTCAGCATCTGCAAGGAAATCCAGGTGTCAGCTGAGCCCACATCTCCCTTCCTCCGTGCTTTCGTTCACGTGAGGTGCCTCCCTGGGAAGCGTGCCATCCCAGGCCCCAGCAGGACACCCCGGTGTCTCCTCCCCACACCTCCTGGGAGTCCCTCTCCACATCCAGTATTCCTAAGGAAGCTCGTCCTAAGGAGGCTGCTATTCCGCCAGCCCCCTGGCCTCTGTACAGCACCCACCTGTGGGGGACTGTGCCACCCACATCAGTACCCGGCAGTGCCCCCCATTCCCACGATGGCCTCTGCCCGTGGCTTGCATTGGCCAACAGGGCCTCAGCAGGCTTGAAGCAGCAATGCCTTCAAGAGTGCTCACACCCTCCCTACCATCGAGCCACCACCTGCCTCACTGCTAGGATGCACCTGGCCAGCAGGCTGGGGGACGAGAGGCAGATGGTACAAAACGGAGCTGCTCCTGTCCAGCAAGGCCAGCCCAGACCGGATGACAAACAACGACTACCCGAGGCACTGCAGGTGTTTGGTACGAGACATTCTTGTGGATACAGGTAACCAACCTGCTTCCGTGCCCACTGCTGCACCTCGGTCCCCTAGGATGCAAACCATTTTCTGCCACCCACCCCAGGGAATAAGAAGAGTCGATTCCTTCCCCCAGCTGGCTCCCAGCTGGCTCACACTCTCAGGTGCTGCAGGCCCAGGGATAGGAGCACAGCCAAGGACTGAGGGGGCTCAGAGCAGCTCTAGACAGGTGGCCTCCTCAGAAAAAAGTGACCCCAGGCTCCTAATAGGGCTGAAAGGAGGACTCAGTGCCTCTCCTTGCTTGGGGCTCAGCTGGAACCTTTGAGGGTCTGGCTTTGGACTGACTGATCACCTCCAGGATTGTATTTTGCCAAAGACAGGCTTGGTGATCAGGGGCATAATGAACGGGTCCAGTCACACGGCCACCAGATGGCAGGTCGGAGCTGGGAGTCACAGCCAACGGATAACGATCACCCCTCTGAGATGCAGACCAGGGCATGGAGCCCCTGCACGGCCCCCTCAGGTCCCACAGCCAGCGTGCCTGGGTCACCAGGTGGTCACCACGTGCAGAGCGGCAGCATGACCTGCATGTGTGCACACGGCAGTGTGGGTCCCCAGCCTGGCTCAGGAGAGCTGCCTCCCATCCCTGGGGTGGGCGGGGGAGTGCAGGTGGTCGATCTCAGGGTCAGGGCTCCCTTCATCTGGGCCAGCCTCAACTCCCACCTGCTGCCCTCCTGTCCTCCAACAAGGCCCCTTTCACCCCCAGAAGTGCCCTGGTTGGACAAGAATGGACCCTGCTCACACATCCCATCCCATGGCAGACGTCTCTGGCTTCAGTCTCCTCGCCCCTACCACGGGGATGATGATGTCACTACAGGCTTCGTGGCATCCACGTGGGAATTCAATGAGTTAATCTACACAATGCCCCTGCCAAGAAGCAGGCCCTTCTCATGCCTGCAATGATCATTACTACTGTTGACGAGGTCTGACGAGGATGACGGATAGTCCGGCCCCATGAGTGGACGCATGTGCCCACGTGAGAGCAACAGGCTGGGTGCTCACTGCACCCAGGACCTGGGCCCAGGCCACGGCATGTGACCCCCCAGGGACGGGAGTTGTAACCACGGCCACCTATTCCCAGGGAGGGCAGAAAGGTCAGCCAGGCTGAGGTCTGGAGAGCTGGGGCTGGGAAGGTCTCACCTGTGCAGCCGTGTCACCTGACCAGAGGATCCAGACGAGCAGGTGGCCAATATTCTAGACTTTGTGGGCCACGTGCCACAGGGCCCATACTGCAATTCTTTGATTTTTTTATTTTTATGAAAAAACAGTTTTAAGTTTAAAAACCATACTCAGCCCAAGGGCCTTACAAAAACTGGTCCTGGGCCAGCTCTGACCCGCAGACTTGCCGCCACGGTCCGCCTACCAACCCCGACCCAGGAAAAGCCCCGGACGCAAGCTGGGAAAACACACCCAGTGGACACGATTAAGTGTCGCAAAGGTCCAGCTCTAAAGCGTGCTTTCTCGAGCCCTTGCTCAGGACGGGCTCACCTGTACTTGACATACGGTTGTGATGGTCCCTGCCGCCAGCTTCCTCGGTCCCCGGGGGCAGAGGACAGCCAGCCTGGAGGGGAAGCTGCGCCCTGCCAGAGACGCGGCTGGCCCCTGCAGCACCGTGCCAGCTGAACGCTACCACTCGGCCGGGTGAGGCTGCGGCCCGCCGCCTGCAGAGGCGGACACCCATTCTCAGGAAGGACAGGCCATGTGCTGCCGGTGACGGACGCTGTTGTTTGGAACAATAGCCCCCCTCCCCCCATCATCATCAGCGACAGCAAAGTGGTCACAACACTGAGGGTCCGCGGCCCGGAGCCGGCTCAGCAGAGGCTCCACCCGACGTGCAGCTGGAGGCCTCCGCCACCTGCGGCCCAGCTCCGGGCACTTGCAGGACTCTCCCGGGCTGTGCTCCGAGCTCCGGTTCAGAATCATGTTCAATCAAAGTTACGGTTCCCAAAATAGCGCTGGTGGCAGGGCCGTTGCTAAGAGACGCTGGCTGGGGCGGGGGGAGCTGTGGGTGGCTGTCCCCTGAGCCTCGCTGCTCAGCCAGCCCTCCCTCCTGGCCCGGTCTCCATCGGACGCCCCTCCCCCTCCCCCAGGGCTGTGGGGGGAGACACAGCGGAGCAGCCGCGGGGACAGGGAGCGTGCCCCCAACACGCACACGCCCCGTGTGCACACACATGCAGACACACGCACACGCTGCCCCCACGTTCCTGCCACACGGAAGCCAGACACACCTGACAACGTGTCACTGCCCAGTGCCCCCCGGGGAAGGAAACCCTGTGGCTCTCAGGTCACTGAACACAGCACCAGGGTGACAAGGATGTCCTTCTTCTACCCCGTGGTAGAGTATGAAATTCCTTCAGTTGAAAAAAGGCCGAGTGGCCACATACAGGGAAGATGTGTAGGCTCCTGTCCTTACCTGCTGCTTCGGGCGAGGGAGGGAGTGGAGGGGCCGGGATGCTGGCTGGCTCTCCCCTGTCACCTGGTGAGTCACAGGAGCGGGGCCAAAGCAGGGAAGACAGAGTGGGGGACGGGTCACCTCCCCCGCCTCCAGCCCAGTCCACGTCTTACGCTCCTTAGCAGCACCCACGGGTCCCTCCCAGGTTCCAGCAGGTTGCCTGACTTTCGGGAATGAAAAGAGGAGTTGGGTCAGACTGCTCAGAAACGCGCAGGCCAATAGGATCACAAAACACCCCCCGGGGACTCTCGGGCTCTCTCCCGCAGGCCCTGCCCAGGAGCCAGCTCGCACCCTCATGCTGCTGACTGCCCTGTGGGCCAACTCCCAGGTGACAGCTGTGGGGGCATGCATGTGTCCACGTGGGTTTGTCCTGCCCGTGAAGCTCAAGGGTGAGGTCTGGGGCAGCTCTGCAGGGCCCGTGCTTGAGCCCGTGGGGGCCCCTCTGGGGCCTGGGGCCCTGTCACCCACACCCAGCACCCAGGCGCCCGCCAGGTGTGAAGGCACAGGTGCAGCCGGCCACGGGGAGGCGCTCCGGCTGCAGACACATGGCCTGGCTGGGAACAGGTGGTGGCAGGGGAGGAGGAGTCCTTTAGCCAAACCTGGGAGGGGGACTCACCTCCGAGCCTACACCAGACAGAGGCCACAGGAGGGGAGGGGGCGGCTCCACACCCCTCCAAGAACGCCTGGCAACGGGCAGGAACACGGGTTATCGCAACACCAGGACGCCAGGGACGCATACGGCCTGGCTGGGGCTGGCCTTGGCCCCCAGCGGGAAGAGGCATTTTCGAAGCAAGGGGCCTGGGGTGCTACCGCAGGGCAGTACTGACCCCAGGGGCCTGCTGCCAACCCGTCCTAGATCCCACGGTCCCTGCACACACAGGAAAGCTCCGCAGAACACAAGCCGCCCCCTCTGCCCCCTGACCCCAGGGCCCTCCCAGAGGCTCTGAGGACCAGCCTGCTCCGCCACCGCCCGGGCTCCCACTGAGACCTCGCCCGCTGTCCGGGCCAGGCCCGGGTCCCATTCTTCGGGTGCCACTGCACTCAGCGCAGCTGACTTCATGTGGATCTGTGGGATCACCTCCGGGGGCATCAGTCGGCGAGCGCATTTTCAACTCCCGAGGAAGGACTGTGTGTGGGACCCACCTGCTCCCGGCTCGTCCTCACTCGGCCGACCGGAGTGTGACCTAACGTGGGGGTTGGCGACGGCACGCTGGGGGCCAGCGCCGGACACCACCTGCTCCCTGAGGCCCTTGGGTCCCTCAGATGACACGTTGCACAACGGTTCAGAGCCGAGTTAAAGCAGAGCTCTCCTTGGAAGACCCCCCCCCTTCAGTTCTGCACCCGCCTCTATTTTTCTGACAGGAATCAAACCCACATCTTTGCTTCCTCTTCATTCACAGGTGATAAGACTTTCTAGGACAGAAGACAAGCAGGCCGGATGCGGGGCTATCGTCCCTTCCCCTTCCCCTTCCCCAAGCTCCAAAGGAAGGTTTGCTGGTGACATTCAAAATGCAGAGTCGGAGCTGCTTTGTCCCATCCCGATGAAATGGGCCAGGTGACAATCCCCCAGTTCTGAGAGTCGGACGTCAACACCCCAATGCTGCAGGACGGGCTGCCAGGTTCCGTCACGGGCATGGGCAGCTCCTCGTGCCGGCTTCCCACCACCACGGCCCGTCACCACGCTCCCCTCCCAAGCTGAAGAGCAACGAGGGCGGAGAGCACCCTGGGCTGGAGAGCAGCCGGGCCGGTGGTGGGGGGGGGGGGGGGGGGGGGGCAGGGCCTGCTGCGCATCCTGGTCCTGACGCCTGAGCCAAAGGACAGGGACCATGGCAACGGGGCAGGAGCTCCACACGCCCCCACAGCCTCGGGGAGCCGCCCCCCAGGCCAGGCCCCTTCCATCAGGAGGCAAGAGCGTGGCCCGGCTGCAGAGGGAGGTCCCGGGACAGCCAGGTCTGCTGCCCCCCGCGTCTCAGAGACGGGAGGATGGAAGGTGCGCTTCGGGACCCGCGTCTGTGCCCCGTCGTCACGCACAGGCCAAGACCAGGTGGGGAGCTCCAGAACTCTCTGAGTGAACCGTGGGCAGCAACAGCCAGTGTTTCTCAAGGACGCGCGGAGGGGGTGCCGGGGGTGGGGGGCGGGAGCACAGGGAAGGGGTGAGGCGGGTCAGCGCCCAGAAGGGCTGGCAGCGGTACTAGACGGCCGCGTGGGTAAATGTAACCTGCCCCAATCACGGATAATGGTGGAGACGTGAAACAGAAGCCGACGCCACCACGTAGTCGGGGGAAGCAGGACGAGGCCAGCCCACCCCGGCCCCGCCACAGCAAGAAGCCTTTGGCCACCGTCGACAGATGAGGGCTCCTAGCTCCGTGCCCTGGAGCAGAGGCGGCCCGGAGCCTCAGGATGGGCCCATGGGGGACCAGCCACCACGGAGGCCTCCCCAGGGCCAGCCCCGCTGCCGCGATCGCCACTCCACCCTCTGTGGGCCCCGCTGACCCCACTCCATCATCTGTAGGGTGCCAGCCCCATTGACCCCGCTCCATCATCTGCAGGGTAGTGGCCCCATTGATCCCGCTCCATCATCTGCAGGGTAGTGGCCCTGCTTACCCCGCTCCATCATCTGCAGGGTGGTGGCCCCACTTACCCCGCTCCATCATCTCCAGCAGACCCTTCTTGATGAGCTCCTCCCGACCTTGCCTGCCGGTCATCTTCTTCTCCAGCGCTGCACAACACACAGACACGCAGGTGAGCATCTAGCTTACAGCAGGTGATGGGGGGAGAGAGGGGCGCGGGGGGCTGCCAGGCTGGGTGCTGGCCAGGGACCCCAAGCTTTCCCACTACGCGGTCTGCACAGTGCTGCAGAGACGCTCACCCAGGAGAGCACATTCTGCGGACGGCTTGAGCTGTCATTCCTGTGATTCAGCTGAAGAGCAAGGCCTGGATAACCCTTCCCTAAGTGGACTTCCTGCCCATTGACCTTCCGCCTAAAGCTCCTTAACTTCCCGGCCCAAGAGCGCATCATCTCTCCGCCCCCAGAACCCTGGGGGACTTTTCTGTGGGTCCTGTTATCTTTTGCTCAATACATCCTGGCAGCTCTTGACGTCTGCTCACAGAACAGTCTCCCGCCCCACCAGAGGTCTCTCCAATAAAACCCCAGGTTAAAGCTTTCAAAGAAGTCACCAAACAGGGAGGGAGGGGCCAGCGCCCCCCCCCCACACACACACACACCAACCCTATGGAGCCAGTTCTCCTCAAAGCCTCCGGGCAGCTCGCCCCCAAGCATGAGGCAGGGGGCTCACTCTGCTGCACAGTCTCCTCTTCGTTATCTTTCCAGAAAACTATTTGCCTACCACAGAACCTGGTTTCCAAATGCCTGCCGAGGGCCACAGTGGGGGACACCGAACAGAGCCGGCCCTCCCGTCGTCGGAGCTTAAAGACTAGCGGCAGAGGGCAAACAGGTAATGGCAACGAAGTTATTTATTTACAAATCTTTACTGAGCACTTACTACGTGCCCAGTGCAGGGCGGGCGCTGGGGCATCCCTGGGGAGCAGAACCAACCCAGGCCCCCTCCCTCCAGGATCTAGGGAGCTCTAGTGGGGAGCAGGTGGTGATAACGGGGCTGTTCAAATGATTAGAACTAATAAAGCATTTACTGAGCACCTACTTTGTAGCAGGCACAGGGGAGCCGGACAATGAGCATCTCTAAATGGGTGAGTGGAATGACCCAGAACCAAGGGGAAACCCAGGCTGCGCTCGAATATCAGGGCTGGCTTCCCTGCAGGTGTTCACACCGAGAGAGCCGAGCACCAACAGGGAACCCAAACACCATCAGGAGGAAGACATTTCTGGGCAAAGGGAACACGATATCCTTCCTTAGGTCCAATCTCCAGGTGCCAGAAGTGTGCACGGAGCAGAGAACTTGAACTCTGACTTTGGGAGGGGTGAGTGGAGAAGCCGCCATCTGGTCCAACAGACAAGGGTGAGCAGCACCCAGGGGACCCCGTTGGGTGGTGCTCACTGGGGTGCGGCTCACACAGAACATCGCCTGCCCTGACTCCTGAGCCTCTCATCGACCCCAAGAGGCAGCCGTGAGGATCTGCTGTCCGCCTCTCAGGGGACTGGCCCCCACCACCGAAGCCCCCTCCCTCAAAGCCGTTTGAGCAGTTCCAGAGCAGGTTCCAGCCCGGGGGCCACTTCCCAGGCCAGCACGTCTGGGAGCCATCCTCGGGACGCTGCCTGTGCTCGCCCGGCCCGGGCCTCGGTTAACCTTGTTTCTTTAAACCACCTTTAGATTTCACTTCATCTCGTGCTAAGTGCCTGTGAGATCGGGGACCCCAGATACTGAAATAACTAATATCCCACACTGTGAGGGGACGAGTGGTTTAGAATAAATGAAATGTAGCCGGATTTCCAAATGCCTCATAAAGGGCCCCCAAGTGAGGACCCCAGGCATTAACCTACAGGCCTTCAATGTACCTGCGGGGACCCTACGGCATCCTGATGAGGTTACAGATCACTCACCTGCAGCACAGTGTGGAAGGGGCCTGGGGTGTGGAGTCCGCAGATTGCACAGCTCACCCCCCCCCCCAATTCTCTGGCCCAGGGCACATCAGGGGCTCCCAAGGTCACACATGTCACCATGCTCTGGCCCCCCCATGCCTTTGCAAGAACTGTTCCCTCTGCTACAAATGCTGTTCCCTGCTTTTCTCAAGAGGCCTGTTACACCTGGGCTCAACGGTGCCTCCTCACCGGAGACTTCTCAGAGCATCCAGCCCAAAGTGAGACCCACCCCCCAACCCCCCTACGCCCCCTACGCCCCCACGCCTCCTCCCCAGCACCTGCTCAGCATCTCTGCAGCCCCACCAGGGCCCTGATCTCACGGGCTTGTGCCCACACTCACTGGTCTGCGGCCCCACTCCCCACTGGGCAGAAAGCTCTAAGTGCACGGGGCCTGGGGCCCCATCCACCTTGTGCCTGGCACACAGGAGGCGCTCAGGATCCCTGCAGAAACACCGATCTGCTTTCATGCTCAACAAGGAGAACTGGCCAATCAGCTTCTTGGTCGGGGGGTGGGGGTTAAGAAATTATTTGTAAAATGTATAAAAAGTGTGAGTGAGGGACCTGTTGCCGCCAAGGGCTGTGTCTCCGCCATCCTCGGAGCCGGGAGTCTGCACTGCCAGAGGCGGGGGAGGAGACGGGCCCGGGGCCTCCGGGGACAGGACGGCAGCAGCCTGAGACCAGCACGTTCCCGCCCGGTCCCCAGGGCCCGGACTCCTGCCACCAGCACAGCTCTCACTGTTTCCAGCTCAGCGGCAAGGCCAGGCGGGAGCAGAGATGCGGCCTCCCCTGAGGTCTGCTCTTCGGGGCACAGACCTCCTTCCCATTTACCAAGGACACCCTGTCACGCGGGAGCCAGACCCGAGCCCGGCTGCCAGGGCTCACACTCCAGTTCCGTGGGCTGCCGGCCGCGTGACCTGGACTGGCTTCCCCTCCCTGAGATGGGCAGGCCCCCCTGAGAGCACTGGCTCTGAGGGCTCGGTTGGTCACTCCTTGCTACTATCATGTCAGGGCCCACCACAGGTGTCATCTGTGATCCAGCACAGCCCAACTTCCCACCGAGCAGGGACTGGCAGGGTGTAAGGACGCAGCCCCAGGTGAGTGAGGGAAGGAAGCTGCTGGGCCCTTGGGGGGGCGGGCGTTGGGGTGGGAGTTCCCCGATGGGCAGCCTCTGCGGGGGGAGTGGGGAGCGGCTGGCTGGGGCTTCCAGTAAGAAGGGATGCCTCCAGAATCCAGGCCACGAGGAGGGCCCTGACCCTCCGATCCGCCCGGGGGGCTCCCAGGGACGCAGGCCCAGTGTCATCGGAGAGTGTTGGGAGCCTGTTGCCCCACCCTGCCCCGCAGGGACCCCGAGACTGGTGCGCCCCGGGGGTTTGGGTGGTGAGGGGTGACAGGTGTGTCCCGGGACCAGGACCGGGGATGGAGGTGACCTGAGAAGTGGAACAGCTCCTGCCAGCGGGGCCCACAGAGCTCAGCCCGCCCTCCCGTGGGGGCCGGAGGCCGACGTGCTCACCGAGCAGCGTGATGACCCAGGCGCCAGCTCCCTGTCCCCCATGCTCACCGGACGTCGTCTGCTTCAGTTTTTCGTTTTTCTTCTTCCTCCATTTCCAGGGTTTGAAGATCCTGCCCAGGGTGGCCAGCTTGCTGCTCCTCCTCACCGGGGGAGTGCGGATCCCTGAGACCAGATATTCGGAGCGCGCTGGGGGGGCTTGGTCCATCTCATCTGGAAGGGGAACACCAGGGTGATCACCACTCCTATGTGACTCCGCAGGGGGGCAGGTTGCCGAGGTGACTGCTCACCCAAGGGGCCACTGATGACCCTCCAAACCCTGGGGCTCACTCGCATGGGAGCCAGCACCTGACCTGGGTGCTCTACTTCCCTCCAGTGGAAGCCCTCCCCCCGGGACCCACCCTGCAACTTGGCATTTGGCCACAGCAATGTGAAGACGTCTCAAATTTCCCATGAACTCTCTCCCACCCCAGGACCTTTGCTCATGCTATGCCCCTCACCCATGCTGTTCTCCTCAGCTTTTTGCTGTAAGCACTTCACCTACCCGGCTAAGTCTGACTTTCTCTGCACACCTCCACCTTCTCCTGTCCCAGACGAGGTTCAGAGCCTTGCCTCAGGCTCCTGAGGCTACCTGTGCTTCAGGCATCCGGGAGCAGCAAGGGAGCCTGGGGGCCTGCCCTCCCACTCAGCCATCAGCTCTCTGTCTCGGACCTCAGCACAGCCTGGCCGTGGTCCTCACACAACAGCTGCAATAGGGGTTGGTCCGTGAACGGGCAAAGGGAAGTGACCCTCCTTCGGGTCCCTTGCTCAGAAAACCAGGCCGTGTTTGCACTCTGGGGGACACACAGACACGGACATCCGAGGACGCCCACAGTGCGTCTGTCACACACGAGGGACTGGTACCATCAACAGGCCACTGGCTACGTCACTGACCGGCCTTCCCTTGTGACCCGTGTACCGACACGGAAGAAAATAAAGCAGATCTGGGCTGCAGAGATGCAGCTCGGCTGACGTAAATCGTTAAGTCCTGAAAATCAGCACGTGGGGTGCCTGGGGGCTCAGTCAGTGAAGCATCTGCCTTCGGCTCGGGTCATGATCCCAGGGCCCTGGGATCGAGCCCCACGTCGGGCTCCCTGTGCAGCGGGGAGTCCGCTTCTCCCTCTCCCCCTGCTTGTGCGCTCGCTCTCTCTCTCTCTCTCTCAAATCAAATCTTTAAAAAAAAAAAAAAGAATCAGCACGCAAACTCACACAGCATCTGCCAGCGAGGCGCGTAAGGGGGTTGCGCCCCTGAGCTTGCTCGTCTGTGCGGAGCACAGGTCCGGGGCCCTCCCACGTCGCGTCGGAGGACCCCTGCTACTGGGGGCCCGCGGGCGGGACACATGAGCTTCAGCGCCGGCCCTCAGCAGCGTAGGGTGTGTTCACACTTTAAGACAGAAGATTAGTTGGAACAGAAAACAGTGCGGCGGCGGACAGGACAGGCGACCTGGGGGAGCCGCGACAGAGCCACCCGCGGCGCCTGCTGCTCGGCCACAGTCCGGCGCAGCTCACGCAGAGCTCAGGCCAGTGCCCGCCGCTTGCCGCTTGGAGGGAGGGCTCCAGTCTCTCCCCCCGCCCCAGGGCAGGGCCGGGCCCCAGTGCCCGAAGCCTTCACCTCTCAGGATCCCTTGGGCACACGTTCAGACACTCGCGGTGCCCCCAGCACGGCTGCTGGCAGGACACCCGGTGCACGTATGCATATGCTCATGCACGCTTGCACACACACGCACACTCCTCCACACCCAGTGGGTTCATTGCCTCGCTGCTAGCCGCGCAGAGGGGCGGGGAGCCTGAGGTTCCCGAGCCGAGAAGCTTGTGGGGGGCAGGCAGGGGACGCCGGCAGAGCAGGGCTGCGGCGAGGCTGTAGCAGGATGGTGAGCGGGGCCAGGCCGTGCGATGGGCCGGGCGCCCCAGGACCCAGCCTGTGCCCCACATGATGAGCGCCCCGGGGATGCGCGGCCCCGGCGAGGAGCAGCCAGGCCATCCCCGAGGTCTGACGCCTGTCGGCAGCCCAGGGCTCACGGCAGGGCCCCCGCCCCCCTAAGCCTCAGCTCCCTCCTCTGTAAAATAAAGAGAACGGCCATCCCCAATGCCTAGTGTTGAAGGAAGACTCAGGGTGACCACAGGGGGTCACGGGGCCTGGAAGGCTGGGTAAACCCGTTTCGGACACAATTCGTTGAGCGTCTGCTCCGGCCCATGTAAAAGAACATCATCTCTGTTTCAAGACTGTGCAGACACTCGGGTTACCAGCGCTGCTAGCGTAGGTGCCTCCCGGTACCAGTTTGCAGTCATTCGTAGGACACAAGGGACGCAAGAATTATTACGGCGTGAAACCTAGTCCCTGCGTATTCCAGGTCAGAACTGCCTTAGTTCACCTCACAACAGGTCTGAGATGCAGACTATGATCATACCCGTCGTACAGGTGAGCACACTGAGGCTCGGAGCCGTGGGCCACTCGTGGACTCACGGAGCGAGGAAATGCGGGACGTCGGGCATGACTGACTGAGCGGCCTGACTCCAGAGGACCCCCCTCCGCCCTTGGATCTCCAAGCTGCTTCTGGGGGTGACCATGCACAGTTATCTCCAAGAGGAGGACACCAACGAAAGGCATAGAGCAGGACCATCCCAGCCACCCGGGGGGTGCAGCCACTCTGTCACTGTGAAGGGGAGTTAACTGTCGGGTGGAGACTGTCCACAGGCGGTCAACACAGCAACCCGTGTGGATGAACAGGCCTAGGGGTGTCCTGTTAGAGAAAGAGACTTGGTTGAGCTTGTTTCCATGGGTGGGCCCAGCACCCAGCACCCAGGAGGCGCCCAGGAAGTGTGGGCCGGGGAGCCGGGGAGCCCAAGCCGCCCCCACGTCCCCGGAGGCCAGGCAGGAGTGGCCCCAAGAGCTGCCATCCTGGGGGAAGGGAGTGGCGACACCCCAGCCTCCAGGGACCGTTGTCCTCACTTGGGTTATACCTCACGGAGGGCAGGCGGCAGTTCCCAGAAGCACGGGGCCCCCAGGGTGAGCAGCTGCAGAAATCCAGGAGGTCTGGACAGGCCTGAGAGACGGCACGTGGGCCCCGAGGAGGGCACATGGTGGCCGAGCTCCCTGGCAGCCGAAGCAAAGAGGAGCAGCACGTGGAAGGAGCCATGTGTCCGACCCCGAACCCCACCCCTCGGGCTACCCACATCTCGGGGACCTGGGTCCAGGCCACCTGCAGCTGCCTCAGATGCCCCACGGAGTTCTCAGCAGCCTCCCCCGGTCCCCTGCCACCTTATGAACACAGCTCTGGTCACCTCCGTGTCCTGCACGTTCCCCGCCCACCCCCCTGTGGCACGAAGGGCAGGCTGACCGCCAGGTGCCCACCCGCTCAGCTCGGCCCCCGACTCTGTCACCATTATGACTGCAACATTCGTGACACGCTTTGGACACCGGCCCCGGGCGGTCGTGAAGGACACAGGGGCTCCACCTGGGCACTGGTTCACGTGCTGGCTGGCTCCCTGCCTCGCTGCCAGGGACGGGGGTGCCTGTCCTGCATCCTCGCCCCTGCCCTGGCCTCGGGGGGAGCTGAGCGCTTGGGACGGCCCCAGTCCTTGGCTGTGCAGCCCTGGGGCTCACCTGAAGCAGTGGAGGGTGCAGAGGGGACAGTGCGTCCCCCTCCTCCCCATCCCCATCCATTCCACCTTCCTCCTCCCCATCCTCTCCCTCCCCACCCTCTTGCTGCCCCCTCCCCGTCCCCATCCTCTCTACCCTCCTCCTCCTCCCCATCCTCTTCCTCCCCACCTTCCACCTCCTCATCCCCTTCCTCCCTGACTTCCTCCTCCTCCCCATCCTCTACCTCCCCATCCTCCTCCCCCTCCCTAATCCCTCCCTCCCTGCCCTCCTCCTTGTCCCCATCCTCATCCTCCCCACCCTCCTCCTCCCCACCCTCCTCCTCCTCCCCATTCTCTCCTTCCCCACCCTCCTCCTCCTCCCCATTCTCTCCTTCCCCACCCTCCTCCTCCTCCCCATCCTTTCCCCCTACACCCTGCTATGGAGAATTCCCAGAGGTGCGGACACACTAGCAGATCCTCTGGCCTCTAAGTAACACAGTGGTGCCATCGTAGGGCCACCTCTGCCACCTGTGAACCATTAGCAATTAATGAAAAGTGTGTCCCCACATCTGTGTGAGGAAGTAACACACGCCGCCACAGGGCAGGGGGGCCTCCCAGCATTCCCGAAGGATGGAGGGGGCAGGCAGGCCACCCACTGATGTGAGACACCTGGAGGGGAAGGCCCTCCTGGTCCCGTGGGGGCCTCACTGTCCGCTGGCACCAACCCTGCCCACCTCTTCCACCGGTGGAGCCCACAGACATACAGGCAGGCGCTGTTCTAGAACAAGGCAGGGAAGGACAGCAGCGCCACCATGACTGAGCTCACTGGGCTCGCGGGCTGAGGCACGGGGCCAGCTCCTCTCTTCCTCCCACCCCTCCATCCCAGCTCTGATGGCTCCTGGCTCTCATCCTGGGACGTACTGTGCATCGTCCCCTGTCTTTCCCGCCGGGACACACAAAGCCCTCTGAGAACAGGAGCTGTGGCCGTCTGTTCACCGCCAGCCCCTGGCATCTTTACTGGTGCCTGGTCCCCAGGCGGTTCTCGAAGAAACACCTGCTTGGCCAGGGAACTGGGATGTGGAGCCCCCGGGCTGGAGCCTGGATCTGGCCCCCGTCCATCTGACTCCAAAGTCCACTCCTTTGTGACCTGGGGCATTCCTGCTTCCTCACCTTCTATCCACTGGCTCCCGTCTCCCTTTCCCTTTCCTCAGAACACCACAGAAGGCAACCCCCCCCCCCATGATTACTGGGCGCCACCTGCAGAGCTGCCGGCCTCGTGGGGAAGGCGGGAGCCCCCCCCATCAGAGAACACCAATGCCCCTTTGGTGCCCATTCACTCACTCGCAGACTCATCCGTTGGGCATCAGCCGAGGCCTGCGGAGAGCCAGGGCCGCCCTGCACAAAGCTCACTTGCTCATGGAGCAGCAGGAAGACACACAGAGAGAAACGCCGAGGGCATTTCAGAACGTAGATCAGGACGTGGGATCCGGGGCCAGAGAGCGGGGCTTCTGCTTCCTCAGTGAGCCTTCCTTGCCCACAAGACTCCATCGGGCGATACGCCGAGACCGCCTCCTACGAGACAAGCACCTGCCGGGTGTGAGGCAGAGCAAGAGGTGCTGCACAGCCCCCTGCCCTGCAGGGTCCGCTGACCACGGAGAAAACCGGGATGCCTGCAATCACCAGGAAGAGCCGCGTCGGGGGTGGGGGTGGGGTATGCCTGCAGAGGGCGCAATTCTTCCAGCCTGGGTGACCTGGGGGGCCAGGTGGGGGCCGGGGGCGGTGAGAATTCAGAAGGCTGCTGGGGGCGCAGGGGAGGCAGCAGGTGATACTTGGTTTGGGCCTTGGAGGTTGACAAGGAGTTGAAGAAAAAGTGCAAATCCACCAAAGCGTGACAGGACGTGGTATGTGGGGCACGGGAAATACGGCAGAGAGGAGCACGACCCGACGTCCCCAGCCTCTGAGGTTCAAAAAAAGCCCAGCAAAATCTCCACATGGGAAATTGAGATGTGCATGGAGATGCCAACCTTCGGCAGTGCCGATCAATGACACACACACACACGCAAATACACCTGCACAAGACTGCCCTCTAGTACCCACGGCCCTGACTACACGTGATTGGAAGAACATAATTTCAATATAAAGATGATATATTCTTCATCATCTTCTAACTGAAAGTATATCGATAAGAGAAAAAGTAACAATGCTGCGTCGTCGTTGGTGTCACCCCCTGGCCAGCGTGGGTCTGTGCCCTTGGATCCGAGCACCATCAGCTGGAGCTCAGGGCTTCTGGAAGGGGCGGGGGGAGGGCTGCGTGGGACCAAGACAGAAGCCCTGCAGGGGGGCAGGCATAGGGGACCAGGCCTCGAGAGTGTCACGTGTGTGGACAGCCGCAGGCAGGGAGGCCCTGGGAGAGGGGACAGGTGGGGTGAGGGTGGCGGGCCGGCACAGAAAAGAGGGAGGGATCCAGAGAGGTGCTGAGACAGAGTCCTCCTCAGAGCCAGGACATGTACGGGCACCTGCTATGTCATGTGACAAGCCCATCCAGAGCCCCTAACACAAACCAGCTCATTCCATTCCTAGCCAGACCGGAGGCGGCTGGTCACTATTTTCATCACCCACATCACAGGAGGCAAACGGAGGCAGAGAGACATGAAATGATTTTCCCAGGTCACGCAGCTAAGGTGAGAGTACGCTTGGAAGTCAGGACATCAGCCGCAAAGCGCCTCGTCCCAGCCCCCCGCACCAGACTACGCGGAGCAGACCATGACCGCACTGCTGTCAGGGAGACAGGGTGCGGGGTGGAAACAGGGCTGGAGCGGAGACCGTCGTCAGAGCAGCACAGAGCAAAATCACGGCGTCTGGCGTCAAAGACCGATGGCCTGTGTCCAGGCTGCAAAAGATGTGGCTTGACGGCCGTCTGGGAAGAAGTACTGGGTTTTTTACTTGGCCCATCACCCAGAATGGGTCTCAGCCTCCAAAAACCAAATTTCCAAAATGGACTTTAAGTCTCCCAGAGGTGAAAGTATTGCTAGTCTGACCCTCTCCACTCCTCCTGGAAAATTCTTGAGCAGCCACCGAGGAGCAGGACGTCTGGGGAGTGCTGATGAATACAGGCAGAACCAGGCCACACCCCAGCACCTTCCAGGAATCAGGGGTCCCGGGGCGGGCAGGGGGCCGGCAGGGAGGCAGGAAGAAGGGTGGATCCATTTAAAAGGAGAGAGGAACGTCTAAGGGTCTAAGGGCCGGTGGCTGCATTCCCAGGACCTCTGCAGGCCTTCCTACAGCTCTGCCCGCCTGCCCAGCGGAACCTGCGCTTGTTCACAGCCCCCGGGGGGGAGGCCACCGCCTCTCCGGCACAGGGGCCCTGGGCACCCCCACAGCAGGCTCCCCGCACCCTCCCCGGGCACCTGGCACGGCTGCCAGCACGTGCAGTGAATGAATGAAGGAGTGAGCGAACTGATGCATGAATGACTGATTCCTGCGGTGGGAAAAAGGAAGTGGAATCAGAATGCAGGTCACCGGTTAGCACCGCGACCTGGGTCACCTGGGCACCCCCACTGGCAGGGCACCCCCACCGGCGGGGGATAATGAGGGCTCCTAAGCATTGCTGCCTCCCCCCTGCTACGCATTTGAGTGAACAGTGGGCCCCGGAAGCTGATCGCAGGAGCAGGCAGTTTTGAATGCCCGGGGCGGGGCAGGGGGGGGCAAACTCCTCGGCGTCCTGGGTCCCAGCGAACAACCCCAGGAGGCAGGGACTACATTTCCAGCTCCATCGCACATTTAGGAAGAGGACGCTGTGGGGGGTAGGGAACCCGGGTAGGAAGTCACACGGCTGATGAGCGGCAGGCCCGGCCCGGGAGCCCAGGTTTTCGGATGCAGAGCTCACCAGTGGGGCATGACAACAGGCTTCCCCAAGTTCCCCGGAACCCAACATGGGAGATGCTCTGTGGAGGAAGGCCCACCAGAACACACCATGTGCATGAAAAGCCCTCCCCGAAGGACCGCCACCTATTATCACAGCAAGCAAAGGCTCTGAGCAGTCCTGCCGCAAGCGACTCCGTTCGTACGCAGGCTAATCAGGCAACCCCTTGCCGCCCAGACAGCCGCAACCACACCCGGCCTGGCGCAACCATGCACTTGGAGCAGTAGGCGTGAGAGCAAGCAGTCTAAACGTGCCCCTGCTCAGCGGCGTTCATGGCAGTTCATTTTTGGAATATGAACGTCTGGTCCCCAATTATTCTGCATCCCAAAGAGAACGGGGATTCTCTAAGACCTCTGCACAAGTTGGACCTCAAAGCCTCCCACCTCCCTGAGCTTCCCCCCACCGCCCGAGGCCCCTACACAGCAAGAATGCAAATACGAAGACCAGGCAACGGGCACCGTCTCTGCCCCGACACCCGTGGAGAGACCACGGCAGCACTAAAGCGGCTTCTTTCTTCCTCGCGAGTTATTGTGGAAAAACCAGCACATCTGATGAGAAGGCCCATCTGTTTAGTATCAAGCCCACAACTCTGCCAATGGTCGCTGGTGTCTGCCAGACATATGGCCAGTTCTCCGAGTGAAAATCAGCTCAAATCTGTAAATCGAGGGAGTCTGAAAAGGCTGCGTGGAGTCTGGAACTTGGAATGAAAGCGCGAGGAGGATGGGGTCAGGGAGGAGGACCAGGAGGATCCCGAGAACCGCCTTTGCCGCTCCCCGCTCTGGCGTTGGCTGGCGTCAGGCTTAGCGGGCCGCTCCGTATCTGCACGTCCGCGAACTGTTACAAAAATTATTCAGCAAAGGACCCCACAGACTCTGCTTTCAGAGACGGCCCCCTAAAGATCGTCTTCAACGGAGGAAAGAAAACCAGGCGTTCCAGAGACAGGATAAACTGTAAAACAACCCACGGGGAGACGTCAGCATCGCAACTGCAAATCCAGACGAACAATATCGACGAAGCCCGAGTTCCGGCCTGGACATTTCTACACCAAAGTGTAATTCGAGGTTCTTATATGCCAGTCAAAGCTTAAGGGCAGATGTTAATTTAAAAAAAAAAAAAATGCACCAAAAAAAAAAAAAAAAAAGCATGCTTTAGCATTTTTCAGAGGAATTAAACACATTTAAATGCCGGGAAGATTCTGAGCCCATAGGTTGGTTATTTGAAAATGTGTTCCACGTTCATTTTGCTGAGGTCAGGGACAGGCAAATGTTCAAAAGTTCTCTGTAAAGGGCCCGGCAGCGCCTACGTATCTCGGGCTTCGAGGGCCACACAATCTCTGTTGTGACCACCCAGCCAGCGCATGGAAGCCGCTGGAGAGGATACCCAAGTGAGTCGGCTCGGATATGTTTTAATAAAACTTTATTTATAAAAACCAGTGGAAGACAGATTTGCCCTGTGGACCACCGTTTGCCAACACCTGCCCTCGGCGGTCCGTTCGGAAATGTCTTCTGGGATAAAGGGGCCACTGGACGCTCGGAGAAGGAAGAGGGTGAGAAGGGATGGTGTGGGCTCAAGGTCCCTTACCTTTGCTCCCACTCCCGACCCCTGGGGGCCGGGCTAGTGTCACCCCCATCCTCCAGCTCTGCAGCCTCTGACTGGTTGCCCGGCATCCGCTAAGCCTGCCCTGCTAAGCAGACAGGGCTGTGCATCACTTCCCTGCTTAACGTCACAGGGGCCGTTAGGGCAAAACACAAGACCCCCACAGTGACCCCAGATGCTGGTGTCTGCTTCCATGAGCTTATCTCAAACCGCACCCCCTCCTTACTCCACCGACGGCTGCCTCTCTTCCGCTTCCCCGAGCTCAAGCTCTCCAGACACAAGGCTGCCCCCATGCCAATCCCTCTAGAGGCAACATTTTTCCCTTGACGAACTCCTACTCATCCCTCACGGTCCCATCCTCCATACCCACTGCAGGCTTCCGATCACGCTTTTCACCACAGACGTCAGTGCAATTTAGAATCAGCTATTGATTTGCTCACTAGCTGAATGTCCATCCTGGCTGTCTGACCAGGAGAGCAGGGACCAAGTGTGTCCCAGGTGCCTGCCTCCGCAGGCCCTAAATCAGAACCCAGGAGGGCCCAGAGAGGGCCCCATGAGCATCTGAGAAGCAAAAGGAAAGGAGACGCCAACTCCTCCATGTTTGAGCTCCCAGCCCCTTCCTGTGCGTGCACAGCTGACGTTCATAATCCTACAGGACAAGACATGTTTCTCAGGATTGGCCAAGTTGTGCTCCTTCCCGAATGTGCTGACTTTGTAGCCACCCCGTGCTTTTGCCGACGCGGCCTCCTCCCGGCCCCTCGTGGTTGATCCTGGGCCGCCCCTGAGAGCAAAGGCCGCTGTGCCTGAGAACCTGCAGTGTCTGTACTTCTGTTGTCGCCACAGGCCCCGGCCCGGCCCTCTGCTCCCGGGCGGCTGTCATGGAGGTCACGCCAAGGTGGAGGCAGCCCGGCAAGCCGGCGGGTCCACACGCTTGCCGGGAACACACCCCGGCCAGTGACACCTGTCTGCTCAGAGCACGCTCGGGGCCTCAGGCTGCTGTTGGGGCACAGCCCCGGGTACCCCCCACCCCAGGAGGGCCAGCCCCCGCTGACGGATACACAGTTACCCTGGACCCCAGCCACTGCTCTCCAGCACCGCGGGGCCCCCAGCAGCTGCTCTGCTGGGGCGGCCAGCTCTGCCCACATCGGACCCCTTTCCTGAGCATCTTCTCTGGACCCAGACCTGACCCTGCCCTGCCAGGCCCAGGCTCTGGGGTGGGGGCGGCAGCGACATTATGGGTACACCGGATGTCACCATGTCACTCCCTGCCTATGTTGCCGCTCATCTGCCACCCTGCTGGTCCCCTTCAGGGCACCCAGGTCCCTGCCGGCCTGACCTGGGGTCACGCCACAGCACATCCCCTTACCCGGCCTCACGCCGCTCAAACTGTTCCAGTGGCCTCCGCTGGCATAGAGCAAATTCCCGCCGTGCTCCTCAGCCCCGGCCTCCCCTCCCTGCAGCTGCAGCCCCTGGGGGGAGCCATGCACTTGGCCCCCCAAGGGGCCCTCTGCCTCCTTCGGTCCCTCGGTTTGGGGGTGCCAGGCTGTCCTCTCCGGGACGGCCCGGCTCTGCGGGGTGCTCCCTCAGGACTCTCCCCCCTGGGGAGGCTCCGGCGACTGGGCCCGCAGCAGGTCCCCGAGAGACCGTGGGAGGGGTCAGAGAAGGGGCGGGCGGTGGCGGGGCACTCAGCGGGGGGCTCAGAAATATCGAGGGCGAGCGCTGTGCCACCGCACGGACGCGCCACGGGCTCTTTCTGCCTCCAGCGCGGCGCTGCCGCGGATATTCACGGCCAAGCTTCTGCTTGAAGACCCTTTCTGATTCCTTGGGGCGACCGCGCGGGAGGGCGACTGTCAGGTCTCGGCTCTGGGTCTAACCGTGTGTCCCGCGGGGCTGCATCGTCTTACACGGCCAGGGGGGATGACGCACTGACACACGCCACCATGTGAAGCCGAGCGGGAGCCGCAGCCACGGAAGACGTGTCCACGGACGGGAAAGCACCAGAATAGGTGAACACGGATCAGGGGGTGCCAGCGCTGGGGCAGGGAAAATAGGGGCGGTGGCTGTCGGGCAGAGCTTCCGCCCAGGTGATGAGAAAGTTCTGGAATCAGAGCTTGCACGACCATGTGAATGTACTGCACCACAGAACTGTATCCTTTAAATGGTTAAAATGTTAATTATAGGGAGCACCTGGGTGGCTCAGTGGGTTAGGCATCCGACTCTTGGCTTTGACTCGGGGCATGACCTCAGGGTCCTGGGATCAAGGCTCTGCGCTCAGCACGGACTCTGCTTGAGATTCTCTCCCTCTCCCCCTCCCACTCGTTTTTTTCTCTCTCCCCCCCACTCTAAAATAAATAAATCTTTTTTTTAATTTTAAATGTTAAATTTAGGTATTTTAAATATTAAATTTAGGTCATTTTACCTCTATTAAAACAAAAAGCACATCCTGACCCAGCGGAGCTCTCCGTCATGCCATAAAGCCAGGGTCAGACCAATAACACCGACCTCTAAGAGCAGTGGTTTCTAGGCAGAGCAACGTGCAAACAGTCCTGTACTTTTCCATTCACCAGCATCCTGAGGTGGTGTGACATGGTGCCGAGGAAAGCCACGTCCCGGAGAATAAATCACACAATTATTCCAGCCCCAGCAGGTCTGCACCGAGCCGAGCTGCCTCCCAATGTACTTAATGCCAGCTCGCTTCCCGGCCCGGCTCCGCCTTCACACACATCAGCCCAGCCCTTCGCTGAATCAGGACTCGGGGGTCCAGTAGAAAGCTGGTCGGGATGCCAAACGATAACCCACATACATACGGACTGTGATTCATGCAGATTTGAAAGAGCCATAAAACCACAAAGTCTCACACAAACTTTGCAATTACCCTAAATTAAAAATGTGTTAAGGATCACAAATTTCAAAGCACTCTGGCTGGGCTGGAGCTACTGCCACGTGGAAGCACTGCGTCAGCTGACAGTCAAAAACATTCTCCTGTGTCAGAGCACCCCAGAAATTGTGCAAATTCTGAACTAGGCAGCATGGCCAGGAAGGCGTGGGCAGGATGCTGGATGTGAACTGACCCTGGGGCAGGCTCCCCCGGGTCCCTGCGGTCCTTACAGCACGACTGCGGGCCCTCCCGGCTTCCCTGTGAACGAGGACGTAGTGCTGGGGGTTGACATGACCTGGCTGACTCGAAAGCCCGGCCCCCTTGCCTCCACTGGAGACAAACTCAGGAGCTGCTCATGCTCCAGAATCCCCTGGGGGATCAGCTGCCTTCTGCACAGCTTTGCCTGAATCCACATCTACTCGGCCCCTTCCTATTATTCCCTATGTGAGTCCCCATTTCTGTTTCTCCTGGGACCACTTTCTAACGAGTTACTTGGTCTCAGACCCACATCCCAAGGTCCCCCTGCCATAAACCCAAAGCAAAAGCACATCTACCCTGTGCCCGGGGCAATGGAGGCATTGCTAAGCAAAACTAGACACAGTGCCTGCCCTCACTGGGCTCACGGCCTACCTGGGCTCTCGGTCTACCTGGGCTCACTGCCTACCTGGGCTCTCAGACTACCCGGGCTCTCAGACTACCTAGGCTCATGGCCTACCTGGACTCTGTCTTCCTGGGCTCACTGTCTAACTGGACTCACTATCTCTCGGGCTCACAGCCTACCTGGTCTTACTGTCTAACTGGACTCATTGTGTACCTGGGCTCACAGTCTACCTGGGCTCACAGCCAACCCGGGCTCACAGACACACAGCATCGGTCAAAGAATTGAATTTATAACTGCACTGTGACAGCCTAGGTAAGGTTCTTTAGGTGTCTGAGGGCAGGCAATGGAGGACTGGACAAATGTCCTGGAAGAAATCTGACTCAAGCTCAGATGACAATGAGTTGAGGTGAGCACTTTCCATTTAGGAAAACCCAGCGTGTGAAGCCACCTGAAAAGGGGCAGCTTAGAGTATTTCACATCCACATCTTTCTCCAAAACATCTGCACTGCCCACTGAGCTTGCATTGCCATCAAGAGCCATGTGCCAAAGAGACAAGTATAGCCCAGAAGGGCTAAGTGACTGGCCTAGGCTCACACAGCACCGGGTGACACCCTGGATACGAACACCGGGCTTCACATCTCACCAGGTAAAGGAGATTTCCATGTATCTCCGCTGCTCACCCACCCCCGAGACCAGACCAGAGCGCTACAGGGCACACACCTTGTCCGGCTTTTTTTGCAAACTGCACATACTCTGAGGACCCCAAGATGATCCCAGTCCTCGCCATGCAAATGCCTTTTTTAAAAGTCATTATTCTCAAACTCCCTTCATAAGCATCAAATGTTCAAAGGTCTTTGGTCACAGTTTCCAGACTAACGGATGAATCCCCATGTGGAAGTTTAAATGCACTATTGGAACGGAGTCCCTGGGGGCCGCTCAGGTCTTGGCCTCAGAAATAATTTCCTTCCTCATCCATTAAGTAAATGAAGTGAAGCTTGAGCTCCTCAGTCCTCCCAGTGGGTTGAAATGAACCCGGAGGAGGAGGGAACGCAAGGACGCGGCTCCTGAAGGCGTCTGACCCTCAGGAGCACAGGGCGTCGGGTGCACCGCTCCTCGTGCAGCCGGGAGCCGGTGGGCGCAATCTCGGGGCGCCGGGGTCATAAATCACCAGGGCAGGTGTGCCGGAGCATGTCAGAGGTGTTCGGGGACGACCAGAGGCG
This sequence comes from Canis lupus baileyi, assembly GCF_048164855.1. Lineage (NCBI taxonomy): Eukaryota > Metazoa > Chordata > Mammalia > Carnivora > Canidae > Canis > Canis lupus. Next base: position 46,401,956 of record NC_132863.1, on the reverse strand, counting down.
TGGCTGAGGCTGTGAGAAGTTATAACCCTCAGCACCCAGCTGCCGGGAACGTCAGGTGTGCGGCCGCGGGGAGGACCAGTCGGGCGGTTTCTCGAGCCGTCACCCAGAGTCACCAGCTGACCACTCCCAGGTGTTCGTCCCAAAGAACTGAAAATACAGGTCCACACGCAAAACCCGTCCACAAACATTCATAGCAGCATGACTCAGCACAGCCAGAACGTGGGGAGAAAACAATCCAAGCTTCCACGAGCTGATGAATAGATAAGATACAGTCCGTCCACGCAATGGAACGTTATTCAGCCACATGAAGGAAGGAAGGACGGACACTCGCCCTACGCGGATGAACCTTGGAGTCACAGAAGACCACATGTTGTATGGTTGCATTTATACAAACCGCGGTGCTGGTGGCACAGCCCTGGGAACATAAAACCACTAAGTCGTACGCTGCCCGTGCGTGACTTGTACGGCTCGTGGATTAGACCTCGATTAAGCTGTTAAGAAACACCAGATGGTCGGGGCCGGCCCGCATCCTCTGTCCGCTCCATCTCTGACCTGGTTGAGGGCCATGGGGGTCCTTCTCCACCTCCCTGGATGGCAGTCTCTCAGGACAAGTGGCCCCCAGGACGCAGGACCTCCACCCACAGCTGTGGGCCTCGCCACCGCCCATCAGGAGCTCCGTCTCAGAGCAAGTGGGAGCACGTGCCAACACGGCCCAAAGCCGCCCGAGTTCCTCTCCCCACCACGGACTCGCTCAAGTCAACTCACCATCTCCCGTAGCAAGAGCTCACCCCCTCCACCCATCCCGCCTTCCACGCTTGCTGTTCCACACTCCACTGGCTGCACAGAAGCACAGAGATGGTCAAAATTACAAATCTGGGGCTCCCGGGGGGCTTAGCGGTTGAGCATCTGCCTTCGGCTCAGGGAATGACCCCAGGGTCCTGGGATCGAGTCCCGCATTGGGCTCCCCGTAGGGAGCCTGCTTCTCCCTCTGCCTGGGTCTCTCCTTCTCTCTGTCTCTCATGAATAAATAAATAAAATCTTTTTTAAAAATTACAAATCAGGTGCTGCCACTCTCTGCTTAAACTTTCTACTGGCTTTTCCCCATTTGGGATCAAACCCAAACTCCTTGAGGACCCTCTGGCTTCCCCTTGGCACCTTTTCCACCCCCTTCCCTCCATTCCAGCCACACTGACCACACTCTGCATGCCTGGCTGGTTGCTGCCTCAGGGCCTTTGCACCAGCTGCCCCTCTGTCTGGAACGCATTCCCCCAACATTGCCACATTGCTGACTCCTCATCCCCAAATCTCGACTGCACCAGTGTGTACCAGCGTGCCATCCCTCCACACCCACCTCCCTCACATGGCTTTCTTATACCTTTCACAGCTCACTCTGAGACTTCACTTTGTTTCACTTTCTCTGGGGCACATATTGCTCTCTGAGGTTGCATCATGCGTTAACCTATTGGCTTTTCTGCTGGAATACAAGCTCCTGGAGGGCAAGGACCCTGCCTGTCCAGCATTAGACACCAAGGGCGGTAAGGACTCAATGTATTTCTGCTGGATGCCAGGCACCCCCCGGCTCAAAGTCAGCTGCCCCCAGAATGGGAGCCCAGGAGGCGCCCAGGGTCCTCCCCGGGATCTGGTCTTGCCTACTCTTGGCCTCATCACCGATCACCCGAACAGACTGGCCACTTGCTGACTTTGCTGGATTTCTTGCTGGGATGCCTCCGCCGAGCACAGAGCCAGCCGTCCTGCTCACCAGCACCCATCAGGGCAGAGCCCTGCACACAGTCAGTCCCCAGGGGGCGGGGACGCCTCCTGGGAGAGCAGTGGCCCATCCTGCACAGTGTGGTGCCACCACACCTGCCGAGCTTGGGTGCCACAGCTTGTGGACGCAAGCCCTGGCGAACTGCCCAAATGTGGACAAGTCACGTGGCCTCTCAGAGCCTCAGAGTCCTGACACCTGTGCAGAGGGTGACGCAGCCCCCACCACATGGGGCTGCTGTGAGGGCCAGGCACGCGCGCGTGTGCAGGGGCGCGGCGTGGTGTCTGGCGTTCACAAGCTCCAGTGTCCCCCCCCACACACGCACACACACCTGCCTCGCTGTGGGTCTTTCCAGGCCCCTTGCTGGCCCTCCAGTGTCACAGCCTCTGGCACACAGGAGGACTCGATACACACCTGTCAGGTGCACGAAGACCCCACAGAGATCCTGGGCAAAGTCACACGGTTTTCAAGGGAATCACAAAAAAGCAAAGCAACACTTTGATCAAGTGTTTAATGTTTGGCCCTGTGTCCTTGGGGGACCGACAGAGATGCAGCTGTCAGGCCACAGTGCACAGCCGGCCCCCCAGGAAGCAAAGGGGAGGGCAATGAGAGACCTCAGGGAAAGGTCACGGCCTCCACCTGCCTGTCCACAGGAGCCTGTGGCCTCCTCCTGGGGGCTTGTGATGTTTACTGATGTGCATGTGTCCCCAGCACGGCCCTGCCAGGAGTCAGCAAGCCACCGTGGGGGGTGGGGGCCGGCGTGGGGGGTGGAGGCCGCTGTGGGGGTGGGGGCCACGGGGTGGGTGGGGCCCACCATGGGGGTGGAGGCCGAGGGCCTCCCCACCCCACAGTCACCGATTCACCCACGGTCACCAATTCACCTGCAGCACCGGGGGCTACACACTAACTGGGGAGACAAAAAAAGCGTATACATGGACACATTAAATTTTCATGAGGTCTGATAGGTTCTTCTCTGGGGAAGGAGGGTCCTCCTGATGACACTCCTGTCCCCAGGGAGGTGGAGGGCTTTCTGGTGACAACAGCCTTCGTGGGCCAACCTCCGTGCCCTGGCCCCGAAGCCGCTCACGACAGAATAGGCCGGGATGCCGCCTTCCTTCTGAAAACACAGCCATGCGAAGTGCTGCTCTGCATATTCCTCAAAGTCCAATTCCATTGACTGCATCAGATTGAACCGCTGGAAGCGCCCAACAGCCGGCTGTCACCGCTTCCAGAAGTGGCAGCTTTCTATACAGGTCGACCTCGTCTAAGCTGAAAGCGGATGTCACTCTCTAACGAAATACAGAGATGAACGTGACCGGGCTTGTCGGAGAGCTTTATCCTACCCCGTCAACAGGGGCCGGACTGAAATTTGAGGAACGAGCCACGCGGGGACCAGGCAAGGAACCCGGGGGCCTGGACACGGCTCCCGGGGTGGGGAGGCGCGTGGCCTGGGAGAGCGCGCACCCACACCGACGCGGGTGCCGGCTGCAGGCCTGGGGGACGCCGTTGCAGATCTTCCAGGCGAGAAAAAGTCTCAGGAAGAGAGACAGGAAAAGGAGAATCTTTGCTCCCCGCCACCCACCTGCAAGGCTGCTCCAGCCACCCGGCTCCTAAGAACACGGGAGGACGTGGCAAAGCCAGGTTTCTCAGCACCCGGGACCCGTTCCCTAACCTCGTAGGGACCCCTGGGCGGGAGAGCCGCTGTCCAGAGGATGTGACTCCATCCACCGCCATGTGAAAGGGGCATGAAGGATGACACGTACACTCAGAGAGCTGCCTCTCAGACCCGGGGTGCCCTGACCTTTCCCAGGTTTCCTCAGGCTTCGGGAGGAATTCTCCAGGACACATCTTTACAACAAAATTCTTTGTTACCCACATCATTTTCTTGCTCAGCGACCTCTAAGGAGGGCCAGAGCCGCACACTGTGGTTCACATCAACCAGAGCTGCTGGGCCGCGTGGGGAGTGCAGGCCGGGCAGGTGACTCCACCTCCCTAGGGTTCCCCCCCCCCCCCCCGCCCCCTGGGCACAGGCAGTGACACTGGCTCCCTTGCAGGGCTATCCTGACAATCACAGGAGACGAAGCACTCACAGCAGCCCCTCCACCGGGAATTAAGACCTAACCGGCGTGGAAAATTCAGGGGACCGCATCCACGTCGATATCCCAGGTGGGCTGCTCTGCTCCAGTTTGGCACTGGGGGAAACTGGTCTCTCTGAACTATTTCTGATGCTGCAGGCAATGAGCTACAAAGATCTCAACGCAAATGTCAATTTTAAATAGTTAGCCGGCTATTTTCATTATCAAGATCGTTAATCCTGCCGAAAAGGATACAATGAATAAAACACTCAAGGATTCTTTCAATTTTTCATGAAAACAAAAAATAACCATCTCTGTACTGCTGGTGACAGAAACAGAATGAGCGTAGGAACAAAGTAACTTCTGAAATAATTTCACTGTGATGACTGTTTTTGTCTTCCCCTGTGAGGGAAGCAAACTTCAATTACCCTTCTTTCCTTCATTCATTAATTCCACCGACACTAGCAGAGCAACGCACGGTGGGCACGGGGACCCATGTGGGAAGCAAGCTGGATTTGGTCTTCATCTGCATTGGGTTTTGGTGGGGTTTTTTTTGTTTTTTTTTTTTTCATTTTTTTTATAACCTACTAATGTCCTTCAAGAACCCTTTAGGAAGGAAGGTTCTTAAGAAGTTCACATTTATTGAGCACCTAGCATGTGCCTGGCCTTTCATGGGCACAAGGACTTTACTCTTGAGCGGGATGAGCAGAGCCTGTGTCCCTAGGAAGCACCACAATTTGGTGAGAACAAGTGACATTAAAACAGCAATAATCGGGCAGCCAGGTGGCTCAGCGGTTTAGCGCCGCCTTTGGCCCAGGGCCTGATCCTGGAGACCCGGGATGGAGTCCCTCGTCGGGCTCCCTGCATGGAGCCTGCTTCTCCCTCTGCCTGTGTCTCTGCCTCTCTCTCTCTCTGTGTTTCTCATGAATAAATAAATAAAATATTAAAAAAAAAAAAAAGCAGCAACAATCGGGACACCTGAGTGGGTCAGTGGTTGAGCGTCTGCCTTTTGCTCAGGTTGTGATCCTGGGGTCCGGGGACCGAGTCCCCCGCAGGGAGCCTGCTTCTCCCTCTGCCTGTGTCTCTGCTTCCCTCTGCATGTCTCTCATAGAATAAATAAATTACAACCTTAAAAAAAAAGCCCAAAACCAATAATCACACGATTAAACTGTGTGTTTGTAAAGTGCCGGGTGGGAAGAGAAGGGGGCTCTGAGCCTGTGGCCTGAAGAGCCTGAGTGGCTGTGTTACTGTGTCTTTTATTTCCCGTATTCTAATGCTCTGACATCTAGAGCTTTGCTGCCCCTGGAGGGACTGCCCTCCCCAGCCGACCCAGAGCCCCACCCCAATGGGCTTCCTTACGGGGTCTACCTCTGGGCCACTATCCACTTGCCCAAACACCCCAGGGCCAGACAACTGGGAGCCCACTGGAAATATTCAAACGAGCCCCCCCACCCCTGGGCCTGCTTACTCTGCCTCACCTGTTGCTTCTCGGGACACCACGATAAAGGCTCCTGTGGACATCTTCCCCTGGCTCCCTGGCCTCCCTGCCGTGGCTGTCCCCTTCTCTCCAGAACTGTAACAAACTATCTTTCCAATGGCATTTGTAGGCCTCCAATTCTCTATTCATATATTACTTTCAAGACAGCAGCCAGCGAAGCCCTCACTGAAGAAGTGACCTGTAGGGAAGTGCAGGGCTCGCAGAGGAAGGGTGACAGTGGGGGCAGAGCGTAAGTGCCCTGCGGACGTGGGGTGCAGCACACCCGAGAGCCTGGAAACACAGGAGGAGGCCAGCAGGGCGAAGGGGTCAGGGCCAGCACATGGGGTGGGGGTGAGGGCTCCTTAGTGCAGGGACACACACTCTCAACCTGGCGCAAAAACGCTTCTTTGTCTTGGAGGAAACTCCCCGGCACACGGCCTCTGGGCTTGGCTCCTATGATGCCCTTCATGCCCAGCATCGGCTGGGGCGCTCAAACACACAGGATATTTTTTGCTAAAATGACTGAATCCTGGGATGCCTGGGTGGCTCAGCGGTTGAGCATCTGCCTTCAGCCCAGGGCATGATCTCGCGGTCCTGGGATCGAGTCCCTCATCGGGCTCCCTGCATGGAGCCTGCTTCTCCCTCTGCCTCTGTCTCTGCCTCTCTGTGTCTCTCATTGATAAATAAAATCTTTTTTAAAAAAATGACTGAATCCTTCCCACGAAGGGGAAATGTGGGCAGGTACCTCTGCTTCTACCTGTTTTGGTTTTCCTTACTTTGCAACCATTTAAGAAGGATGTCACCTTTTTTTTTTTTTTAATCTTTAAGTATCTGCTGAAGCATCACTTGGATTGACAGCCCCTCCAAGCTCTTAAGGAAGAAAAAATATCAGCCTTGGAGGGAATAAATGAAGATGGAATCTATTTCTTTTTTTTAAGATTTTATTTATTTTTTTGAGACAAAGAGAAAGAGAGAGAAGGAGCAGGAGTGGGGAGGAGGGGCAGAGGGGGAGGGAGAAGCAACGCCCGGCTGAGCAGGGAGCCCAACTCGGGGCTTGAACCCAGTACTCTGAGATCATGACCTGAGCCAAAGGCAGACACTTCCTTGACTGAGCCACCCAGGTGTCCTCAGGGAACCTGTTTTATGAGGCAGCAGCATCTTAACCAACAAAGCAGAAAAGGGCGTGGTTAGAAGTGGATGTAGCTGGCCAGTCTCTCTCATGATCCTACATAAGGAAATCCTACAAAAATACTGGTAAATCAGAGATACGGGTATTCAAGAAGAGAAAATATCACACACCTGCTGGGCTTTTTCCAGCCAATCATACTGCTTTTCCCCTGGATTTGCTCAACATCCAAAAACCAATCAGTGGAAATCACCACATTAACCAAATACTGGGGAAAGGTCATATGATCATTTCGATGATACAGAAATAGCACTTGATTAAAACTCCACATCCATTCATAATTAAGAACTGTTAGCAAATTAGAAATAAGAGAGGAGAGGCATCTGGGTGGCTCAGCAGTTGAGCGTCTGCCTTTGGCTCAGGTCATGACCCTGGGGTCCTGGGATCGAGTCCCCCACAGGGAGCCTGGTTCTCCCTCTGCCTGTGTCTCTGTGTCTCTCATGAATAATAAATACAATCTTTAAAAAACAAAAAGAAATAGGAGAGGACTTCGTTGGTCTCAAAAGAATAGATACAAAATTCCTCCTGCAAATTCACACTTACTGATGAAATATTGAAAGCTTTCCCTCTAAGATCGGGAATGAGACAAAAATGTCTTTGTCTAAAATTGTACTAGTGATATTAACCAGTATGACAGGAACAAAAAGTTTAAGTATGGGATTGGAAGAAATGAAGCTATCTTTTTTTTTTCTAGAGTAATGTTTTTAGAAAATCCAAAAGAGTCTCTAAAATTAGAATAAGTTAATTTAGCAAGGTTATTACATAGAAAGTTCCTTTTCAAAAATAAATTATATTTCTATATGCCAGAACCAAAGATTTAGAAAATGATATTTAAATAATGAGATCATTTAAAAGTCATCAAAAAAATATAAAATACCCCAGAATAAATCTAGTGAAAGATGTGCATAAGACCTCCACAGAGAAAGCATCCTTGACAGGAAAGAGAAATAACCTAAATATAATGTGAGATACAGCATGTTCACAGACTAAAAGACTGAATGTTTGAAGGATCTCATTTCTTCCCAAATTGATTCACAAGGTCAGCGCAATTCCAATCAAAATCACAACAGATTGTGTGTGTGTGTTTGTGTGTGAGAGAGAGAGAGAGAGATAATTACACTAAAAATTTCATGATTTTTTAAAAGATTTATTTATTTATTTGAGAGACAGAGTGGCGGGTGGGGGGGGGGAACAGAGGGGCAGAGAGACTCTCCAGCAGATTCCCCATGAGCACAGAGTCCAACTTGGGGCTCAATCCCATGACCCTGAGATCATGACCGGAGCTGAAAGCAAGAGTTGGATGCTTATCCAACTAAGCTACCCAGGAGCCCCCAAATTTTCATAATCTTATACAGAAAATACAAGACCAAGAATGGCTGAGGCAATCTTGAAGAATAAAAATAAAGTGGTAGGACTTACACTATCAGAATATCCTGATTATAAATCCATAATAACAATTACAATGTGCTATTGGTACAAGGACAAAGAGACCAAGGGTGTAAACAGACCCACACAAATATGGTGAGTGACTCAGGAGAAAGGGAACAGAGCTGTGCAGTGGAAAAGGATGGGCCTCTCCAAAATGGTGCTGAACCAGTGGGATACTCATACAGGAATATCGACTCTTGATCCCTCCCTCACACCAAACCAAAGTAAGTGCTGATTGTAAACATCACAGATTAAAAACAGTAATGTTTCTAAGAGAAAACATAGAAGAAAATCTTCATGGTTTGGGGATGAGGAAATATTCCTCAAACAAGATACAAAAATGAAAATGATAAATTGACCAACATTAAAATGAAATATTTCTTTTCACCAAAAAGTACCACTAGGTGAATAAAAAGTCAAGTCACACTGAGGGAAAATATTCAAGATCTATCGCTCCACTCAAACACTCAATCTAGAATATACTTAATTAAAATTCTAGAAATTATTTTTAAAAAGACTGTCACTGTCTTCCACACTCAATTAATGAACAAGAACCTAAAGGTATGTCAAAAAGAAGACCCGCAAAGAGCCAAAAGAAAATGAAGATGTGCAAGCTTACTAATTTTCAAGGAAGCGCCAATTAAGTCACAATTGAATATTTCCATGCACCTGCTACAATGGCTACAAGGTTTTATACGGTTGATGGTGTCAGGGGTGGTATCCAATTACGGAGCAACTAGAACTCCCCCACTGCTGCTGGAGAGGGATGGTGGCGTGGATGGTGGTTCACCCACATCCGAAGTCTGTGTGACGGTACCTGCTAATGCTGAGCCTATCCGATGGCAAATCACCACAAAAAAAAAAAAAAAAAAAAAAAGGAAAAGGAAAAGAAATCAACCAATAAACAAAAATGAGTAAAGAATGTTTCCAGAGGCACCATTCATAGCAGCCAAATGCTGGAAAAAAGCAAAGGTTAGCAACAGTAGGATGAACACGCTGGGGCATAGGGACCCAATGGAATGCTACCCAGCAAAGAGATAGTGAACTTGCGCCACCTTCAACAGCAGAGGGCATTCCCAGAAACTTAACATCCACCATAAGAAGCCCAATACAAAACAGTACATATTACATGGTTTCAACTGCGTCATGCTGGAAAACAAGAAAAACTAATCTGTGCCTAAGTCATGACAGTGGTTCTCCTTGGGGAGACGTGACTGAGGAACTCAGAGTCTTCTGAGCTACTGACGGCTTGGTTTCCTGATCTGATGACATATCAGACGCACGATGACTTAGCTGGTCTGCGCACTTAGTTTTGGGATTTTATGTAGTGCTACCGATCAATAAAATGTTGCTAAAACTTTTTCAAGTTAAAAATAACAAAATTTGTCTCTTGAACATCTATTCTGTGAAAAAAAAAAAAAAAAAGACCAGACACACCCAGGAATGTGTTTAAGTGTTAAAATGAAAACAAAACAAAACAAAACAAACAGGAATGATTAAAATTTCTGAGCCTCTGCTCACCTCTCTGAATGTGAACAGATGCCCGAGATGGCACACGACCAAAGAGGGCTCGGGAGAGCCTACAAGGTAGTTTGGCTTCCCCAGTTCCATCATGGTTCAAAAACAGGGATTCAAACCCAGATCCTGACATGAGAAAATGAAGCGCCCTTATTCACCCAGGGCCTCCCTTCTGGCTGTTTCAACATCATTTTATATCCCAGTGTGATGTTTTGGTTTGAAATCGGAATAAGGAAATACAAAAATTAAAACAATAACGTTTTGGTTTGAAACATCAAAGTAACTTCTTTTCCAGAGTAACTATAAATGATGGCTGTAAAAAGCCATCGCTAATGTACTAAATGTCTGGTCATTACCAACAGCGCTGGAAGGTAAATGAGCTGGGGCTGCAGTTTGGAGACAAAAGCCTCATAAAAATGGCATATATATTTGCTTCCTGAACTGCGGGTTGTCTAAAAATACACGTAAACCAGAAAATGACCTCCAGGGAATGGCATATGTGACATGACAAACACGGATGCCGGCGCTCCACTTGGCCAGCGCCGGGACGGGCCGTGCTAGGCGTGAAGACACAGCCCCTGTCGTCGCGGAGCTGCCAGTCAGCTGGTAAAGCAGAGGCACAGCCACAAACCCACAGAACCCCCTGGAAGACGGAAGTCCTCCTGAGAGGGGACCAGAGATGAAAAGGAACTCCAGGGGATCCCTGGGTGACTCAGTGGTTTAGCGCCTGCCTTCGGCCCAGGGTGTGATCCTGGAGACCGGGGATCGAGTCCCACATCGGGCTCCCGCTTGGAGCCTGCTTCTCCCTCTGCCTGTGTCTCTGCCCCTCTCTCTCTCTGTGTGTCTCTCATGAATAAATAAATAAAATCTTTAAAATATATATATTAAAAAGAAGAAAAGGAACTCTAAAAGGTAAAAGGGTTACTTCTCAGACTTGGAAATGCATCGCAGAGGCACAGGCATTCCAATTCAGATCCCAGGACACAGGCACCTGGACCGCCCTGAGTTAGGTCACTTCCATAGTGGCAGGAAGGGAAGCATCACCAAAGAGCGGGAAGCCACACATTCCTCAGCAATGCAGTATGTGGCCAACTCCTACCCAGGTGTTTGGGGGAAGGTCATGGGGGACAGTTACTGTGTACTTAGACCACGATCAACTCTGGCTTAATTCATTAGGCACAAGGGTAGAAAATCTAGAAAAAAAAAAAAAGAAACTGGTTCAGAATTAAGATGAACTATTTAAACTTAAAAAGAAATATAAGCAATCAAGACCAAGAGAACAGATAATCCAAATTACCTAAGAATTTTAAAACTTTTCAGTCAAAATCCACATAAGACAAAGTCAAATGAACTCTGGAATATATTCACAAGAGATGACAAAGGGTGATAAAATCTTTAATACACAAAGACCTCCTTGGAAAGTGTACAGAAGACTTAAGCAGTCTTTTGGAAAAAAGGAAAAGTAAACAATAAGAAAATGTAAAAGAAAATCCAGTTGTACAAGTTACTCCAAAGAAGCAAATTAAATAATGTTTCTATTTTTACCAAATTGGTAGTTGAATTTTTAAAAGTCAACTCATCAGAGTTTGCGAAGATTTGGAAAGACCAGCATGCAATCCGGATGGGAGTATAAATGAATGCCACCTTCTGAGAAGCACCTTGGCTGCATGTGTCAAAGGCTTATACTAGTTTATATACCTTGGACGTGATTATATTTCTAGAGAAATAATCGGGGATGTAGACAAAGATTTATGCATATGTAAACAATCTAAATAGTCCAATAGCTGTATTTAATATCAAGACATGTAATTAAATCTACAGGGTGGGGAATCCCTGGGTGGCGCAGCGGTTTGGCGCCTGCCTTTGGCCCAGGGCGCGATCCTGGAGACCTGGGATCGAATCCCACGTCAGGCTCCCGGTGCATGGAGCCTGCTTCTCCCTCTGCCTGTGTCTCTGCCTCTCTCTCTCTCTCTCTCTGTGACTATCCTAAATAAATAAATAAAATATTAAATCTACAGGGTGGTTATCAGTATTATATTTTCTGTGTGTGCACCTGTATTAAAGAGGATGACTGGGATATATTCAAATATTTGCAGTGATTAACTGGGTGATATGACTGCAGGTGATTTTCATTTTTATTTGTAAATATTCTATAAGAAGCATGGAACCCTCTCAGACACAGACAAGCTTTGTTCTCTGCAAAGTCTTCTGGAAAGCGTAGCACTTGATGTGGACCGTGAGGTCGGGGAGGAGCTTTCAGGTGACAAGAAAGCCGGGTTGCAGGGAGGACCGATGTTGGTTTGGGGGCGGAGGGGAAGTAATGGTGAGAGGTCAAGAGAGGAAGGCTGGGCACACAGGCCCCGGGAGGGACCTAGATGCTGAGCCCAGGCCTGATGAGCATGAAGAAGATGGAACTGGAAATAAGGAAGTCACTGGTGGAAGCTGGCAGAGCCAAAGGCTCTATCGCAAGGGGCCAGGTATTTCCAGGAGCCACACAAGAATTGAAAAAGAATTTTAAAAGGCCTAATTGGAGGCTAGGGGGAGTTGAAAGGATGTGTCTGCCTGAAGGGATGGCCGACAAACCCGGCTGTTCCTCTGTCCGTGATGCCCTGCAGGTGGTACCTTGACCCTGACTTGACCCTCCCCCTGTCTCCCAAAGAACAAACCAAGCTCCACAAGTCAGGTCCTAATCATGATCCACACCACGACTCATCCCTCCTGAGGTCCACTTAGACCCTGAGAGCATCCGGCTTGGGACCCAAAGCAGGAGAACGCTGTGAGTAAATGGAGCTGCTTCTGTCTTTACCATTCTTGTCCACAATACCCAAGCAAACAGGATTCTCTGTGCTTTTAGGACACATCTATTGAGTCAAGTGGCAAACCAGGAAGGACTTAAAGAAATCTTTCCAGAAACCAATCTGGAAAAGTAAATAGAAAAAATACCACTGAACCAGAAAGACTTGATCATCAAACTAGACCCTGCCGCTTACCAGTGCCTTACATGAAACCCCACAGATTCTCCTCCCAAACAGGGAAAACCAGGGCTCAGCAGGTTCCACAAAGGCCCAGACGAGACAGTATAGGCAACAAGACCCCATAAAAGACCGTGTCCCAGTGACTACGGGTCCCCCATAACCTGTACTTCAGAGACGTTGAGAATCATGTAGGTACTGAGACACTGACTCAGGAGTCCCAGAAGTGCTGAGTCAACCTCCACAAACAAACGTCCCACCTGCGCCAACTGCCTCATCCACCTAGAATTTCCCCTGGCTTCTAAATGCATCGGCGACAAAGGGGAGGCACAAGGCATGAAACATCCACGTGCTTATTAAGACACATTAAGGATAATTTTAAGTCTCAAGTAGACGCTGACTCTCAGATTAGAAGCCACCCAATTGCCCCTCCCAGGATGACGCCAATGTACCTCAACCGATATATATGGGGAACTGCCCACCCAGGTAACCTGGTCCAGCAGCACTGGAAAGAGAGTCCAGAAATTCAAAGGTCTGCAAGTGGGGAAAAGCCCCCTGCTTCATTAAAACACAAACACAAGAGGGGTCTGAGTGACAAAGGCTGGTTTAGCCTCCGTCTGCTGGCACACCCCTCATTAAAATCCCAAATGGATTTGTGGGGTGTCTAGCAAGTCCTTTCAATGGACAAAACTGTTCAACAAAGGGACCATGGTTATGGCTCTTTCATGGGAGTTTGACATCAGAGCACCCCAAATCAGACTCACTGGGAGGGTACATCTCAGAACCGTCGGTGTGGTTGTTGGCAGAGGAGGCCAACTCGAACCCAACAGATGAGCTTTGAGAGGCCTACCTTGCCCAAACTCTCACCAGATGAGACAAAAGCAGCTACTATATGCCTCATAAATGATCCTTGGACCCCACCCTCCAGGCTGAGAAAGCTGCTCACCTCTTGAGAGCTCCCTGGCTCCCAATGTCTTCTCTTCTTACAACCAACCAAGAACATAAGAAAAGAGGGCATCATAAGGGGTGGAGCTGGGGGAGGGGGGTGGTTAAGAACGGTGGCCTGGGAGCTTGTCCCAAGGGCCAAATAGGGTCTGGCCAAGGAACTTCCCTTCCCCTGGGGAGGGGACTGTCCCTGTATCTGAAGTTCGGCAGCCGTGTGGACCTCCCCTCTGCCCCCTTCCTGAGTGTTTAAAAGCACCCTGCTCCTGTGACAACAGTAAATCTTAGGTGTGTGTAGGGGCAGGGGGCAGATAACTTATCATAAGTCTCTGAACCAAAAAGAGCCACATTGAAACATGATATAAAACCATGATCCATCCCCCAAAGGTGTCCTGGACAAGGAGCTATAGTGACTGGCTGGGACTCAGAGAGCATGTCCCTTGGGGCAGGGGTAGAAACTGAGTATTTGGGGAGCAGCGGCGCAGCCTATAGTAGACTCTGGGACCGTAGACAGGTGCTCAGTGCCTCACCTGGGAGAGAACTATACCCCCACCTCCCTCCTCCCCGTCGTTTGACCAGATGATGACAGGAAGTGATGTAACCATAGGCCCCATGTGGGCCACTCTGGATGGATGCTTTACGGGCCACGTTTCCTGCCTCCACGGTCATGGAGATGCCTGTTGAGGTACAGCCTCTGTCGAGCTGGGTCCCAGCGGACTTGGATAAGCAGAGTCCCTTTGCTGCCCACAGTCCACATGGAGAATCAGAGAGGAATACACTCACAAGTCCCTCAGATGTTCGAGGTATCAGAGCCGCGTGAGCTAGTCCTGATGAGGGCCCCTGTCTCCTACCCTCTGCACCCCCGGCACCCCCTCCTGCAGCACAGACACATGTCCCAGGCCCGGGCAATCGAATCAGTGTGTCCCATCTCACTGGCCACAGTGACTGGCTCCGGGATGGACATGTCACAGGCCTCGGCCAATGAGAATCAGCCCCAGGACTTTTTCCAAAACTGCTGAGAGTAACATCCATCTTCCCAGGAAGGATTGTGAACTCTGAGAATACGTGCCTGGGGCTCTCGGAGCTCATGGGGAGAGCCTGCTGGGGAGGAAGCCAGACCAGGCGGGTGCAGAGCAGACCTAAGGGTGAGGATTCCCGCCCACGAGCTCTGCGCCCTGGACGCAGCCACCAGACCATCCTGGCTGGTCTGGCTCAGGAACCCCCCAGGGCCTTCCTCGCGGACACCATTCCAAGTCAGACCTGGTCCGCCCGCCCCTGGTACCAAACACGAATAGATCCCACACTCTCCCCAGGAAGAGAGCAGTAAGATGATCTGAGGAGCACGGAGGTAAAGGGCCACAGGGGCCACGTGGGGAGCTGAGCATCGCGGTGCTTTCAGCCCACGGGGAAGGCTGGCCACAGTGAGCGAGCCTAGCGCCTGGGCCGCGGGGAGCCGGGCTGTGGACGGTCCCCTCCCGTGGGTCGGGCCTGGGTTCTCAAACCAAAGGGCCCTGGGTTGTCCTCGCCTTTCATGCATGTGTGTGACCGTGCGTGTTCGCATTTTAAGCAAAGTCACAAGACTGGAACAAGCAAAGCAGAACAAACACTTCTTTTCCCAATTAACAGCTCTTGGAGAAATGGCTCAATTATCTTTCCAGGCCCACAAGTAATGTCCATTAACACTAATGGGATCCAGGCAGGAGCCCTAGCAGCATTGACTTCTGGAAGCCAGAAACGCCTGGTCTCTGCTCTGGGCGGGGTGAGAACGAGCATCCTCTGGGCCCAGCCACCTGGGTGGGGTCAGAGTGCCATTTGTCACTACTCCCATGCTTGCAAAAAGCCTCAGAAAGGCTGTGTACGTGATCAGAGAGGCACGGGAGGAGTTCAAACTGGAAATGTGCTGTGGTTTTGGAACTTCCCTGTGCACATCCTCATTCATTAATGAAAAGTTCCAGACCTTGGGGATCCCTGGGTGGCTCAGCGATTTAGCGCCTGCCATTGGCTCAGGGCGTGATCCTGGAGTCCCGCGATCAAGTCCTACATCAGGCTCCCTGCATGGAGCCTGCTTCTCCCTCGGCCTGTCTCTGCCTCTCTCTGTCTCTCTCTCTCTCTCTCTCTCCCTGTCTCTCATGAATAAATAAATAAGTAAAATCTTAAAAAAAAAAAAAAAAAGAAAAAGAAAAAAGAAAAAAGAAAGTCCCAGATCTCACTCAGCTTCCAAGGGGACTTGTCAGCATTACACGGATCCTTCCCATTTCCTGGGACACAAAACACAGTCTGAACTCCCAAGTGAAGAGTACGGTCCTCTGCGGGTGTCCAACCGCTGCAGGCTGGTACTTCTAGCTGCCTGCCTCTTGGGTGGGCGCCCAGATTCAGGTAACAGACAGACCTGGTTGGCATCCTGAATTCTCTCATGGCACCCCATTATTCCCCTGACACCTGGCAGCTAGATATGCAGAGTGGCCTCACGAGCAGACAAAACCCAAGGGACCCTCCTCAGGAGAGAGAGGAAAGTGCCCCTCATGGAAGCAGGGACCAGGGAGACCGACTTAGTGGGAAGGTCCAGGAAGGCTTCCTGAAGGAATTGGTTCTGAATGCATCATGGTGAGCAAGATGGGGAAGGGGAGGAGGGTCCTTATCCTGGCAATGAGAAGAGCAAGAGATGAGGTATAAAGGGAGGAGGGGGCGACAGGATGGGCCCAGCTGTTAGGAGGCTGGGGTCCAGCCCGTGTGGCCACTCACCAATCAAGCACTTGCCTTTACTTATTTATTTTGGGATCACTGCCTACAGGAGGGAAAGGGGAATTTAAAAATGGCCAGAGGGTCGTTCTCCACTGAAGACAGAGCAGAAGCCACAGGGCAGAGCTGCGTGTGCACAAAGGCATCCCGAGCCGGCCGTGGACACTCACGGGACGCACACACTCCTGCTGCTGCTGGCCCTGTGGGCGGCTGGTGGATCACATCTATGCTCGGAGGACTGAGCCGAACCACCTGGAAAGCTATTTTAAATACTCAGAGTTTCTAAGGTAACTGGTTACAAAATGAACAGATCCAAATCAGTATTTTTTTCCTAATTAGTCAGCCATCATCACCCAGATAATTTAATAGGGAACTAGCAATCCCACTCGCAACCACCGATATACAGCATTGAACACACAAACACAAAACTCAGAAGACGCCGCTGAACTCCTTGAGAAGAAGCAACAAAATTTAAACTGATTAAATTACACTGATTTTTAAAAGTCCCCAAAGAGTGGAAAGACATAGATTCATGAACGAGATGATTCACTCTGGCAAAGATGTGAATTCTGCAAAACTCCAAAATATAATGAGGTAGGTCTCACACTAAAAAATATACTGAATATATTTTAACTAATATAATTACAATTAACATATACAAATATGTAATGAGGGAGGCTGGATATTAAAACACATAACTATACTTATTAAAAGGACAGATTCAAAAAAAATAAAATAAAAGGACAGATTCAGGGAAATAAAATAAAGTTAAAGTCCAGAAGGAGAACTTAGTATAAATAAAAGTGGGTATATTATAAAACGTGCATTTCAAATCAGTGGCATCAATGGACAGTTTAAAGGATGGGGCTGGGTCTTTGACCTAATTCGGAAGATCAGGACCTCAGACCTCATGCTAAAATGCATTTTCTCTGAACTGAAGTTTAACTAGATAACTTTATAGAAAAGGGATCTAGCAAAGAACCAGAAGAAAATAATGAGTAGCCATGCCTCTGACCTGAGGGTGGGAATGAGCCTCTTAGGTATGAAAACAACTAACAAAGCCATAAAGGAAAACACTAGTAGATTTGACCCAATAATTTTCAAAACTTCTGGACAGGAAAACATGATGTTAAAAACACACCACACCCACAGCAGAATGCTACTCGCTGGAGCAAATATTTTTACCACACACAACAGGAATCCACCTGCACCCTGAGAGCACACCTGAAGCCACCTTGGGCCAAACCCCGAGGAGCCACTTTACGCTTTGCTGCTGAGAGTGACGCACGGCTCCTCCTCTCCGGAGAGTTACTTAGCAAAAACGTATAAAAGCCATAAATCATGTTCAGATCCTTCAACCCAAGAATTTCACTTCTGAAGATGGATTGCAAGGAAATGAGTGAAGGTGGCCCTGAAGACGGCCGCGGGCAGGGGCTTCCAACATGACTCGCGTTCAGTGAAATGACATCCTGCTATTCAAAGTCGTGTTTTCAAAGGCATCTTAAAAATAAGCAATTACTGGTATTAGATGAAAAACAAGCAGGATACAAAACTCAACATGGAGAACTACCCAGATTTTGCTTTGAAACATGTGACACGCATACACTTAACTTGATTCCATTCAGTAATGGGCCTTGAGCATCTCAGGGGTAGACGGACATTCTAGACAGATGACGGGTCTGTCTGGTTGGACTTAAGGTCCGATCTGTAAGATCTGTCTCTCTCTCTTACACACACACACACACACACACACACGGGATATACACCAAAATGTTAATGATGCCTGGTGGAACTCAGGTAATACTTTTCTTTCTTAGGCTTACCTGAAAATGTTCCTTCCATCATGCCCGTGTCATATTCTCATAATTAGAAATAAGACTTTGGGTCAAATTCTCCCCACTTCCTACTTAGGACAGCGTCCTTCCCCTCTAAGAAGATGCAAGCCTCTCTCCAGGGTGGGTGTAAAGCTCTACGCTCTTCCAGGACTGGCTGAGCATCATCTCAATCTCCTTTCTCTGAACATAATTCCCTTTGCTACAATCAAGAATGGGTGAGGAGAAAGAATAGGAGACAATGATGTGCCTACTGTGTTTGAAAAATCTAAATGACCTTTCAGAAGACTCCGGCTTAAAATAAATGCATGAGTCAGGAACAGGTGATCCCCAATGACTAAACAGCCTCACGAAAATACCTTCAAACCCTCCCCAACTGTACATAATCCCCCCCAAAAAGGCCATTCACGCTCCTAGGTACAGACGAGAAAATGGAAATTCCGTCTGAAAGCTTCAGGACCCGATCGGACACACGTATGTATGGCGCTTGTCAGCCCACCAGGGCTGGAGGTGGGCAGAATGAAGGCGAAGGCGAAGGCGAAGGCGAAGGCGAAGGCGAAGGGGAAGGGGAAGGGGAAGGGGAAGGGGAAGGGGAAGGGAAGGGAAGGGAGAGAAGCCTCACTCTAAGAAGGATCACTTTGACATGGAGTCTTGCAAACGTGTCCGTGTAGAATGTACGGCACCGTGGACTCATCCCTTCTGTTCTGCAGGGAGGGGATGTGGGCCAAACGCCGGAGGAGCTGCATGAAAACTTGTCACGGTCCCCGAGACGCAGCCCACACCCCTGAAGTCGGACCTGCCCGCAGCCTCCTCATTGGAAGAACGTGGCCAGTGTAGACGTGAGGCGACCATCGATGATGACCATCGGGCTGTCACCGATCACCGTCATTCAGCCCAACCCACAGATATCCTTCCAGCCTCTGCCCTGTGGCCCAGGCACCACTCTAGGGCTGGGAGATGGGGCCAGGGGTGAGCCAGATGGGGGACGAGCGGGGCCCTCCCTCCTGCAGGGACGCAGGGAACAGACGAGCACACAGATGGGACCATTTCAGGGAGTGAAAAGCGTCACAGAGGAAATCAAAACAGGAGCCCGTGAGGAATTCCGGGGCAGGGTCGATTCTTTTCAGAAGTGGTCAGGGAGGGCTTCTCAGAGGAGGTGTCATGTGAGCTGCGTGGGCCCAGCCAGGGAGATGACTGGCATGAGAGCCTTCAGGACAGAGGGAAGAAGCGTGAGGTGCTGGTGCAGGACTCCGTGTGGCACTGGACGGCTGGCAGGCTTGGAGTGAAGGGAGGGGACACGGTAGGGGATGAGGCCGGACAGGGCAGCGAGGGCGGTGGGGCCTCTGGTCCCCGGGGAGCACCTGCGTGGTGTTCTAGATGCAGTGGGATTCACAGGCAAAATCTAATAAATTAGTTTCAGAGGTAAATTTAGTGATTCATCAGTTGCATATGAAAATATTTTTTTAAAAAGACTGTGCCAATAATAGGGAGCGACCAAGAGGCCCCTCAGCGGGAAACCGACAAACTGTGGCATCTCCAGACAATGGAATATTGAAGGATAAAAAGAAATGGGCTATCAAGACACGGAGGGGCAAGGAGGAGACACGGCGTCAGAAGCCAGCCTGAGCGGTGCGCACACTGTGAGGTCCCTTCCTACTAAAGGTGACGTGGCAGGGGCCTGGGGGAGGAAGCGAGGGGCAGGCGAAGCCCAGGGCATGTTCAGGGCCCCGAAGCTACTCTGTCCGATGCTGTGAGGGTGGATATGTGACCTTACACACTTGTCAAAACCCACAGAACGCCCAACACCAAGGGTGAGCCCCAACGTCCACTGCGGACTTCTGTTAATGTATCGGGATCGGCCCATCGCTTGTAACAAAAGTTGTCACACTACTGCAAGGTGTCGATCACAGGAGAAATGTGGGGGAGAGAAAGTATATGGAAACTCTGCTTTCTGTACAATTTTTCTCTAACCCTAAAACTGCTCTAAACAATAAAATCTATTATAAAAAGGAGAGTTGCCGTTGCAACAGTCCTATGATCCACCTGTATCTGTCCTGGTCCTTCCCATCCTCCTGGGCCCTACCTATGAACTAGACTCTCAGAGTGACTGGTGCCCCCAGAGCCTGGTGGGCAGGTGGCATCCAGGGGCAGCCGCCAGCCACAGGACAGCCAGTTGGAGCAGGGTGTCGCTTCGTTAGACACCTGGTTTCCCAGTTCAGCTACTACTTAGTGTCTCAGAGCCTCTGTTTCTCATCTGTAAAACCAAAATAAAACTCTCACCGCCCAGACCCGGAGGGGCAAGGGAGATGACCGAGCACAGCACTGAGCCTGATGCCTGGTACATGGCGAGCTTTTACTAAACACAGGCAGAAAACCTAAAAACTCATGATAGCTGGGATCCCTGGGTGGCTCAGCGGTTTAGCGCCTGCCTTTGGCCCAGGGCGTGATCCTGGAGTCCCAGGATTGAGTCGCGCATCGGGCTCCCAGTGCATGGACCCTGCTTCTCCCTCCTCCTGTGTCTCTGCCTCTCTCTCTCTCTCTATGTCTATCATAAATAAATAAATAAATAAATAAATAAATAAATAAATAAATAAATAAATCTTAAAAAAAAAACTCATGGTAGCTTATCAACCACGTTTGTATTGTGTGGGTCAGAGGATGACATGGTTTCACACCAGGCTTAAAATTTTCTGTTGTGAAAAAATATAAGACATGCAACATCTGGGAAACATAGGGAAGGGATCCATGGACTGCCACGTACCCATCACCCCAACTTCGACAGCACGATGCTGGAGGGTCCCCTCTTGCACACGCCCACCCCCAGCCCCGCCCCCTGGCCCACTGCATGATCGTGAGGCCAATGCAGGACATCACACAGCTGTAACTGTGGCTTGAATTTAACCCAGAAACAACTTCTATTTGTAAGCATTTTTCTTGTTGCCACACCTTTTAGAATGTTCAGTCCACCTGGCATGGTGAGGGGGGCCAGAAACAGAGTCCCTACCAATTTCTGTGTGGTTGCAAATTGGTATACCATCTTTGCAGGTCAATTTTTCCTGTCTATCCAAATGAAACTGCTGGGCTGAGCAGTGACAATCACCAGACCACACACTACAAATAAACCTGAACCCAGAATGAAGACGTGTACACAGGTGAGTGTTCTTTCTAGAGCTGATTTGATTGATGAGCATTTAGAAGCAGCTTCAGTATCCTGGTGGGCAGGGCTCTGGAGGAGAACATTCTGCTACGGGTTCTCCTTAGAACATCAAGCAGCACAGAGAAAGAACGAGCAAGACTGGCATGGACTGAGACGGGATGCTCAACGAGAAATACTGCCAAGTAATAAAAGGTTCAAAACGGCTTGTACAGAATGATGTCACAAGTGTAAACAAGCAGGGATGCACGCACATGTAGGCATACGTACTGTGCAACAAGTTTATCTTCAGGAAGTCAAAGAACAGGCCAGAACTGGGCAGCCAGTGACAGTGGAGGGGGCTTCCCTAATAACTGATGATGATGATCATGATGGTGATGATGATAGTGATGATGGTGGTGATGGTGGTAATGATGGTGATGGTGGTGGTGATGATGGTGATGGTGGTGGTGATGATGGTGATGGTGGTGATGATGGTGGTGATGATGGTGATGGTGGTGATGATGGTGATGGTGGTGCTGATGGTAGTGATGATGGTGATGGTGGTGGTGATGATGGTGATGGTGGTGGTGATGGTGGTGGTGATAGCGATGATGGTGATGGTGATGATGATGGTGGTGGTGATGGTGATGATGGTGATGGTGACAATGGTGACAAAGGTGATGGTGACAATGATGATGATGGTGATGGTGATGATAATGGTGTTGGTGGTGATGGTGATGATGACAGTGTGCACCTTCTCCTGATGCTTCATTTCCTTCTTACCACACATGCATTTTCTACTCAAATATTTTTTAAAGAAACGTAAGGAGGAACAAGAAAGAAAGAAAACCATTTTCCAGGTCAGGCATAAGACCCAGTGCCCACGGGGATTTCAAAGGAGTCATACACCCAGGAGACCAGAGTCAAGAAAACTAAGAGCATAAATAGGAATGCCAGGGCTTCACAGGTCACAGGGGTGTGTGAGGGCCAGTGAGTTCCTCAGAAATCAGCGGCTTCCGGTTTTGAAGCTGCTGCTTCAAGACATGTGTCCTGCAGCTCTTGGTCCTGAATCTAGAGGACGCCACACTGGACGCAGCCCAAGACTTAACATAAGGACGTGGGGCCGTCTCCCCACAAACTCACCCCCACCCCACGCCTGTTGGCAGATAAAGACAGCGGCTAATGGCGTAGCATGTTTGTCCTTTCCTGACTTGGTGTGACATTTCCCTGCTCTTGTGCTTATGAAAAATAAAAAGCGACATCCCTTTCAGTCAATACTCGAGCAATCTGCTGATGTTTTTGGAGCTCCGACATGACCTTTGGACTTATTTTGGCCTTGGGAATTTTGGATCAGCAGGAACACTGGGGTATCCAGAACAAGTCGTGTTTCTGAACGTACATCCCGGGCCCTGCCGATCTGCTTTCAACATTCTGTGGCTTACATGGCCAGAGCGTGGTGATTTGAGGTCTTACCAGACAGAAAAATATTATCACAGATGAAGTCGATTAGAGGATTTATTTGTGTGCCTTGTAGTTAGAGAATTAGGACCACGGACGGTTCTGGGGACTGCACGGTAAGTAATTAATAAGCGCCTGCTGGAGACATCCTCTAGGAGAAAATGACCTCACAAAACAGACAAATCAACCTTGAACTTAAAATATAACTCTTCAGCCCTCCCCTCTATATTCCTCCTGAAATAAATCTCTCTCTTTTAAAATCATTTCTCTAACTTCTCTGAATAATAATAAAAAAAAATTTTTTTAAAGCACAGGGGTGGTTGCCTGGGTGGCTCCATCAATTAAGCATCTGACTCTGGATCTCCACTAAGGTCTTGATCTCAGAGTCATGAATTCAAGCCTTGCGTTGGGCTCTTTAAAAATAAACAAAAAAATAAAAATAATAACTAAAGGCACAGGCAATAATATATTCAACACAGAGAACTGGCGGTCGTTAGTGCTATTGTTTGGTGTGTGTACGTGATGATGTATAATACACGCCGTGAGGCACCCGCCCGGGGAAAGCTGAAATGCTCCTTTGCTCCTTTCACTCCCAGAAGGATCGGCCATCAGGGACGTGGTCTGTGCACCTCAAGTTCTGGTCCACACTTGCACACGTGCTTGCTCACACACACTCTCTGCTTCTCTCTCCCAGCGCCCTTCCCACCCACACCTACATATGTATGATATTGCCTACTGGGGTGGGGGGTAGGTTTACAAACATGAGAGCACACTGTACATTTTGTCTTGCCCCTTGATTTTGTCATAGAAATTTAGTTCGTTTTTTTTAACTACTGGCCGGCATCCCAGGTAAGAACACACCAGATCTGATCTAGCAGGCCC
This sequence comes from Canis lupus baileyi, assembly GCF_048164855.1. Taxonomy (NCBI): domain Eukaryota; kingdom Metazoa; phylum Chordata; class Mammalia; order Carnivora; family Canidae; genus Canis; species Canis lupus. The sequence goes on along the minus strand of NC_132863.1, from coordinate 46,378,546 downwards.
CTCACGGGAAAGGTTATTTGGGTTTTTTTTTTTTTCAGTTATTTATTATTACCCATAATGCCCTCACTGTAGGGCTCCCCTATGGCCTCCTTGCTCCATGTCTCCTTGCCTAGAAATAGATATGGGGGTGGGGGAGGGGAATGCACATTTCCAATTTCATTTGATTCTGCCAAACTGCTATTCTAAAATAGCCGCCCCAACCTATACCTGTAATGCACCAGAGCTGTTTCCCCACATTTTTGTCAACACCTGACATTATCAAAGATTTAAAATGTTCGGTCAATCCCTTGGGTGAAAAATGTTCCACCTCTTCTCTTTTCTCCTGCCTTCTTCTAACCTTCTCTGTTCCCTTCTTGGCTGGTGCACTGCCTAAAACACTGTGCACAATAAATAACCATTTCCTCGGTCCTCATGGGTAACTAAGCCATCACTGCTACCTGAGGCTGGGGAAGGGCGCATGACTCGCCAATGGTCCCACAGCTAAGAAATGGCAGTGAGTCTACAGCCAAGTTTCCTGTGGTCCTGGTAACCACTGCTTGATATCTGTTAGGGGCCTCTGTGTGCAAAGGCAGGGATAGAGAAGTAGGTCTGGGCCACCATGAAAAATAAGCACCCTCTTCCTATTTCCGTGAAGTCAGGACACCAACCTGTGATGCATCTGGATCCACTGTTCCTGCATCAAGCAGTAAAATATGATGCCATCACATGCTGAGAAGGAGGTAAGGAAGCCGTTCAGGGGGACATGCACACGCCTACCACCTTTGTGGAAGGCTCTAGAGAAGGCTCCTGGGCTCCTGTCCACACCTGGGGTGACTCACCTCAACCCTCTGAGCCTCAGCTTCGTAGCTGGTTAAGTGGGGCCATACTGCTCCCCTGGGGCCCTGGTGAGAACTGGTGAATGGTGCTCATGGGTGATCACCATCACATCGCCAGGGAACTATTACCAGCCCTCTCGCCTCTCTGCAGACGTCGGGATGAAGCCCCTCACCCTCTGTTCCACTCCAAGACTCATCTCTGGATTGCTGCTGATAGATTCGGTGTCCATCCACTTGTCCAGCCAGAGAGCACCCAGTAGGAAAGCCTGACCCCTTCCAATGCCCCAGTGTTGACTCAGGCAAAGCAAGAATGAGGTGGGAGGAAGTTTGCCGGCCTTTAAGTGCCCCCAAAGCAGACCTGGGCATCCTGAGAAGCTGCTCAGGGTCCTGTCAACCCAAAGGGGCCCGATGCCGGCCGGCCCCTCTTCAAGGCCATTGGCTTGCATTCTCTGTGGGCCGCTGCCCAGGGAGCCTGGCACGGCCGAGTCAGGGCAGGGGCAGCTCCTTAATATTCACCAAGTGGCTCTGGCCTTCTCGGCGAGGCGGGCTGGAATACAAATGCCCCACGTCCGAAGACACAAACTCCACTTGGGTGTGGACAGCATCCCAACACAGTGGGGGAATGAACCGCACCTGCCCGAGGCAGACTCCAGCACGGTTGGACACTCAGGAAAAATGGGCAGGTCCCCCCCATGTACAAAGGAGGCAGCTCAGGCCATCAGTCCAAGCCCACTCCCGTTGTGGCCACCCCGGAGAGGCTCTCGGGAACGCCTTGGAGAGGCCGGCTGTCCACCACCGGCTGCTAATTGACGCCGTGTTTACAGTCAGAGAGACACATCGTCGGACCGTTTGTGTAATTTATAGCCAGCCAACCGTCGTCCTGAACACTTTGGGAATCTGTAAGTGCTCTCTGCTTTGACCTCCATTTAATTTCATTTTGTGCTAGTACCAGAGAATATAAAGCATTTCTCTCTACATGTGACCCTCCAGATACAGGTTTCCCTTGCTATCTCAAAGTAGAACATTCCTATGAAACCTTTCATAAGCCAAAATAACATAAAGGGAAGAAGCAATCACCATGCATTTATATGGAAAAATTATTTTTGGCATTCCCAGCCCCCAGAGTAACCTCTCTTGGGCTTTTCTGATACCTGAGGACACATCTTGACAACAGATGCACAAAATAAATCAAGATAAAGCACAGATGCCCACAGACACGGTTCAGACTCTTGGCAGCTGGAAGTTGAGATGCTGCGTGTGGTTCCCAAGGAAGGAGCTGGGGGCGCCACCCTCGCACCCCGGGGCGCGCTGCCCCTCTGACAGCCCGCTGCCAAACCTGCGCTGAAAGAGTTTATGAAAATATTCTCTGGATTTCTTTTGGTTAATGGTTAGCAAAAATGGGTACTAACCAGGTCTTTCATGAAAGTGAAGCGGCCTAAGGCCAGCTTTTGGAAGGTGGGGGTCCCTGTAACCTAGCACACGGTCCACCGTAGTCCCAAATAGATGTGACACATCTGAAATGTAGAGCTGACGTTGATGGGGCCGGGCTGAGTGCATTAGCTCATTTAGGCTTCCCCGAAGCTGAGCAAAATAAACACTCTCCATGAGGTAGATACTGCTAAATCCTCGTTCTCTAGATAGGCATTGAGTTAAAGAGGTAAAATGAAAAAAAAAAAAAAAAAAAAAAAAGAGGTAAAATGAAAACTGTCTGCCCTCCAAATCCTCCATCAATAATATATTCATGTGAAAAAGTTCACAAAATAACGTGGGGTTAAAAAACATAGCATACAGTGAAACTAATACAACGCTCTATGTTAACTGTACTGGAATTAAAATTTTAAAAACGTAATTTAAAAAAAGCATACACACACAGGGGATCCCTGGGTTGGCTCAGCGGTTGGGTGCCTGCCTCAGGCCCAGGGTGTGATCCTGGGGTCCCAGGATCGAGTCCCACATCGGACTCCCTGCGTGGAGCCTGCTTCTCTCTCTGCCTGTCTCTCTCTCTCTCTCTCTCTCTCTCTCTCTCGAATAAATAAATAAAATCTTTTAAAACACACACACACAGAGGATATAACATAAGTGGCATGATTCCAATTTTGTTTAGGGAATCTTTACACACATGAATAGGGAAAAACGCTGTAATGAGCTCGAGCAAGATGCCAACAGTGTTCACCTCTGGGTGGTTTTTATTTTCACATAAAAGGGGCGAGCATTTGTGGGCGGTGGATGGCTGTGCGGTCCCGTCTCTGGAGCTCAGTCTCCTCATCTGTAATACGGGGATAAGTACAGCACCTGCCTCCAGGGGTGTTGGAAGAGTGAAGGTTTAATCCGCGGAGCGTGCAGAGGATGGTCTCCGACATGCTGTCCAAAACCATTAGCTGCTAACAGCAGCGGAATCCGTCCTTGCCTATCTTCCTCCTCCCCGAGGTCACAGAGGCCCATGACGGAATCATGACCACGCCAGCAGTCCAGGCCTCCGGCAACGGACAGTCAACATCATCACGGGCAGTTGGCCAGATGCTATTTATACGCGGATGCTAACTCAGAGCGAGCACAAGCAAGGGCACCTCGGCGCCGAGCCACGTGTGACCTTCTGGATTCTCACCCACTTCTATTTATTGTGATTCCGGTCCCGTGGCCCTGCTGCGTAGATGCTTGCCAGGCTCGCTTTCACACCACCCGCTCCCTTGCCTGGTACTTGTGAGATTTTTCCCACAAGGTCAGGGGAGCCAGCCCCTCTAATAGAGCTCGCTTCCGACACTAAAACAAAGAAGCGGCATTGGCTACGTTGTTATTTTGCTCACAACACCAGCAGCAGAGTGAAAATCAGAGTTGAATTCCTTAGTTCCGTCCTTTTCCTCTCAAATCAACACAGCAGAAGGTGGTGCTTCAGTCTAAAAGGGCAAATTTATTTTTTTAACTTTATTTATTTATTCATTCATGAGGGATAGAGAGAGAGAGGCAGAGACACAGGCAGAGGGAGAAGCAGGCTCCCCATGAGGAGTCCGATGTGGGACTCGATCCCGGGACCCCGGGGTGATGCCCTGAGCCGAAGGCGGGCGCTCAACCGCTGGGCCACCCAGGAGCCCCCAGAAGGGCCAATTTAAATCAAAGGCAGAGGGATCCCTGGGTGGCGCAGCGGTTTGGCGCCTGCCTTTGGCCCAGGGCGCGATCCTGGAGACCCGGGATCGAATCCCACGTCGGGCTCCCGGTGCATGGAGCCTGCTTCTCCCTCTGCCTATGTCTCTGCCCCTCTCTCTCTGTGACTATCATAAATAAATAAAAATTTAAAAAATAAATAAATAAATAAATAAATCAAAGGCAGAACACGAGGCCACCTGCTGATAAGGCATCCCCTGAGCAGCAGGCAAGACCAGCTTTGGAGCTGGAAGGTCCAGGCTGGGGAGTGGGGTCGGGGGCGAGCAGCCCAAATGTGGGGCCTGCCTGGTTTGTCACCAACACCACTCACCATCGCCCCCATAAATCACCGTGTTCCCTCTAGCAAACGAGAGCTACGCCAAAGGCTGCAAGCATCCCTCCAGGTTCGAATCCGGCAGTTCCCACACGTCTACAATCCTGCTAATGTGATCCGGGGATTCGGGAGACCTACAGTAGGTAAGCTAAAATTTAAATGGGGGAAAAAAAAAACAGGAAAAAAAAAACATAAAGAGGAATAAGGGATGAGAGGAACCACAGATTTCTCTCTTACTAAGAGAATACAGTGATAATTAAAACAATGCGGTGTTGTTGCAAGAAGAGACTGATGTCAACGAGACAAAATTACTCAGTAAGTGGAGTTAGGAAAATCGGTGGCAAATGGGAATAAAAGTAGGTTGGCTCCATCCCTCACATTTTACACGAAAATAAATTCCAGCTTTATCAGAGCTTTAAATATACAAAGGATGAAAGCATAAGAAGAGTAAAACATTTAAGACACCATCTCGGGGTGGAAAAGACCTTTCTAACTATGCTATGAAACCCAGACGCCATAAACGAAAGAACATCTTGATAAAGTCACCTACATAAAAATGAAAATGTGTGTATGACAAAAATCACTCTAAGCAGTCAAAAGACTAGTATCAAACCAAGGAAAAATACTTGCAACTCATATCTCAGACGCACAGCTAAACGCCCCTAATAGATGAGCATTCAGAAATAGAAAAAGCAAACAAACAAATGGTTCGGAAGCAAGCAGAGCACGAGTCACCCCTGCAGACACCCAGGGGAGGGGGTCCCGGCTGCAGGCGAGGCCACCGCCGGGACACGCGGGCAGCCACGTGGCAGCTTCAGTGGCCGAGTCCCACTCTCTTACCCATGACCTCCTGCCCCCGATTTGCCCTGCCACCTCCTGAACGGGGGACCCCACAGGCCTCCTTCTCTTGACAACATCCAACCCAGAGCCGGCCCTCGCTTCCTGCGTTCCTTCCAGAATCATCCAGCTCATGCCCAAACCATACAAGCAGCCCCTTCCAGGCCACCTTCTCCCAAGGAAGCTACAAAGGCCCCCGAATGGCATGTCCCCCCACACTGCAGCAAGTTCAATAAAACTCACTTTACCTGACTGCAGAATGTTGCTGGTGGCCTCTGATGGCTCGTCTTCATCAGTATATGACACACAGCAGATAGTCCGTTAAATATTGATTAGTAGTAGTAGCAGTAGGAGTAGTAGCGGTTGCACAGAGACCTTCTAGGATACAAAGAGCAGGGGCTCTGGGAACGGCGAACTGAAGACGGTCCCCTTACCTGAGGACCCCAAATCTGAAAACACTCCCAACACGATGCTTCAGCAACCGAACGAAGAAAGGTTTACTAGGAGGACAATGAGGAGAGAGACCTTTCCTGCTTGGACCTCCGAGCTCTCCGTAAGGCACACGGCTCCTCACAACACTCGAGGTCCATCCCCACTCTACACGCGTGACTGTACCCCGAAGAGTGCTAAAGACCTGGGATGTGGTGGCACGAGGTAGGTGAGGCTGCCTTTCACAGAGCCAACAGTCCAGTGGGCGAGAGAACCAAACAGAACCTCAACTCAGACAGTGACAGTAGGTTCCGGGTGTCCCAAAGGACCAAGAAGATGTGATGGGTCCTGGAGAAGATGTAGTTCTTAGACGGGATGGGAGGGGGGCGCAGGATCAGCCAGGCAAAGTCCTAGGTCTGCACATGTCATGCGGTGAAGCTCACGTCTTTAAGAGCTCCCATACCAGTGGCAGCATGTGTCAAGGTCCTGAGGTTGGAAGGACTGCCATGCCATCGTGAGGCTAGAGGGGCAGGGAGGGGCCAGGGCAGGCAGGCCAGACAGGCACGGGGAGGAGTTTGGGTGTTTTTATCTTGCAAGTCCTGGGCAGCCCCTGAGGAATTCTGAGCAAGATGGGAACCTAGGAGGAGGGGCTGGAAACAAAGCCATGAGATCTGAGGCTTAAAAAGATCATTCCAATTACCCAGCAGAAACCCAATTAGATGGGCCTATCAGAGGAAGCTGGTGGGGGGAAGGAGGTCAGGATGCAGCTGCATCCCCCAGACAAGAGATGAGGAGGCCTGGACCCTGGTGGTGGCAGGAGGTGACGAGAAGCAGGTGGATTTGAGAAGCGCTCGGGGGAGGGTCTGCCGCCTGCAGGGCTACTGGTGGCGATGTGGGGTGAGGAGGCAAACAGGCAGGTGGGAAGCAGCATCGTACCCTGGGAACACTGCAGACAGAGAGGGATTGCAGCTGGGGACCCCCCCAAACCTCGGTCTCCCTCAGTGTCCAGTGACCAGGCCGGACTAACTGTAGGGCTTTCCGATCTCATTTCACCAGCCAGAGAAGGACTCCAACCAACCCACAGGGCACCCTGGGATGTAAGCCAACCAGATGGGAGGGGACAGGGTGTGGGGCCCTCGGCCCACAGGGTTCTGGGTGGGCGGCACCCCCATCAAACCCTGAAAGATCCAACAGGTGTGGGGGAAGCACAGACCTCAACCACTCGGCCAGGCCCCTGCCGACGCCGTCTGGCTCCCATATCTGAGTCCATCTGACTCCTCCCATGCTGCCCTTCTCGCCAGGGGACCCCTGGGCCTTCCGAGCAGCCACAGCACAGCAGCAGGGACTGAGTTCCGCCCTCCCCAGGGTTGGCAGCTCTCTGCCCAGAAGTCAACATCTTTGCCCTCAACCCTGGCAAACCCACATGGCAACCCCCCTGGCACGATGATAAGCCTGTACCCTGCAAAAAATAAAAAACAAAAAATTGGCTCTTAAAACGTGCATTTAAAAATACCCATGGGATGGTGTGGGTATATATAGAGAGAATGAAGCCAGGCTCTTCAGCCCACACAGAATGCAAATGTGTGCCTTGAAGAAATCTATGTTGTATCTTAAATAGAGGCCCGAGACACGAGCGCCACTAAATAACAGAAACTGGCATTCGGAGCAATCGTGACGGCACCCAGCCTGCTGTGCTCCGCTGCTCCCTGGGCCTGATCCTGGGCCTGATCGCTTCCAAGCAGCCCCAGGAACTAGAGCTGCCCCCGACCCTGCGGTCCACGGAGAGGGTGTCATCAGGACTTATTTACTTACTTATTCAGAGTCTGCTCTTTACCCTCACCATGTTTCAGAAAGGAGGTAAGATAGCTTACAAAAATATCCGTGGTGGTTTAAAAAAAAACAAAAGATGAAACAGATATGTGGGAAAAAAAAAAAAAAAAGAACATGACTCTATGGTTTAAATACATAAAACACATACTGAAGGATTCTGTGCCGAGACCTGAAGTCTGACTTGAAGTGGGATGCCAGGCTTCCTAGCAACCCCGGGGAAGAAAGACGCAAGATCCGATACAACATTCTCCGCATCCCCCAAATGAAGCAAAGCAGGCTTCTCTGGTACCGAGAATAATGTCTCCCCGTGGCTTCTCACAAAGCAGGTGTTTGGGATGGAGAGAAGCATGTGCCCAATGCTGTCCCACCAGAGAAAAGGGGGAGAAGCCTACACAGCCCCAAAGACCCCCCAACTCCCATCCCGTCTATTCCTACTCCCCTTACCCTGCCTTCCACTGGAGTCCTCCGAAAACCTCCCAAGAATCTTTCTTGTACCACTTTTATGGGTTTTTGTCATACGTGCACGCTCAGCTACGTGACAATTTACTATATTCTAAATCAACTCGCTTGTGCGCCTAAATAAATCCATTAAAGAAGCTTTGCACCCCTGCTCTAATAAGAAAATCAGAATCAATTTCCAGAAATGTTAAGTGGCCACAAAATAAATGCAATAAATTGAAACAAGTCAATGTGATTTTTTTATACTCTGGCGCTGGACCCTCCAAGGGCTGCATGCCTCTGGCTATTCTCCACCCGTTAGAAGAAGAAAATCAGCCAGCATTTGGGGTCAAAGACACACCAGCCACAAACTAAAAGTTTCTCCTTGATACTCAACAACCAGAAGCCTGGGAGAGAATTCAAAAGGGACCAGGCATCTGACCGCAGGATTCTGTGACATCAAAGCCCCATCTGAGTTACACAGAGAACAGTGGTGCTCAAAGGGCATCCGGACCACCACCAACCTGGAAAGTGAGTGTAGCCATGGCAACCAGGTAAGGCTCGTTCCCAGGTACCAATCTATGCCCCCCCCCCTTCAGGGTGAAGTGTCACAGTGCTTCTCTTCACATTAAAGAAAGTACCAGTTTGTAGCAGATTGGGAATTTTAAAACAGGTCCTACTCCACCGAGGGTGTGAGGTGCGCTTCTGGAAAATCTCTGGTACCTGCTGGGGCTGCGTCCACGTTCTGGGAAACAGGGATCATGACACTGGCCTCAGGAAAGTTCAGTTGCAGTAAAGTTCACGAGTGTAAATTCATCTGACACTGCGAACGGGCTCATTCATTCCCTGGCAAGTGCCTGCTGTGTCCTGGCTCTCCTCTCATTAGCTCTGGAGTCCTTTGTTGAAATCTGCTCTATTCCACATTTTGAAATGGATTATGCAACATCATCACCATCACCACCACCACCACCATCACTGCCACCACCATCACCAGCAACATCATCATCAGCACTACCACCATCGATACCATCACTGCCACCACATACATTACCACCATCATCACTACCACCATCACCACCATTACCAACAACAGCACCATCACTGCTACCACCACCTCACTACCACCATCACCACTGTCAATCCCACCACCATCACCATCACCACCATCACCATCATCACTACCACCAGTACCATCACTGCCACCACCTACTTTACCACCATCATCACTATGACCATCACCACCATCATCACATCACACCCTCACCATCACCACCACTACCAACAACAGCACCATCACTGCTACCACCACCATCACTACCATCACCACCATCACCATCATCACTACCACCAATACCATCACTGCCACCACCTACATTACCACCATCATCACTACCACCATCATCACCACCATTGTCACCACCATCACCACCACTACCAACAATCATCACTGCTACCACCATCACCACCATCATCACATCATACCCTCACCATCACTACTACCACCATCACCACCATCATTCCCACCACCATCACCAGCATCACCACGACCACTATCAATACCATCACTGCCACCACCTACATCACAACCACCACCTACACCATCGTCACTGCCACCATCACCACCATCACCACCACTACCAACACCAACACCATCACTACCACCATCATCACCAGCCCCACCATCACCATCACAGCCATCACCACCATCCCCACCACCATCTTCACGAGAACAACACTGCCACCACCGCCACTATCACAGCAGCTCCCACTGACACAGCCATCACCATCTGCCAGACACTGACCCTATTCCTGGACCTGTAAGTATAACTGACCCACATAATCCTCCTCGCAACCCTCGGGACCATCATTGCCTCCACTTTGCAGATGAGACACAGGTGACCAGAGATAACATAAAGTGGGCCAATGAATGGCAGGGGTCAGCATCACACACGGCAGGTAGGCTCCTGGCCCTCTTCTCGTCCCCTTTCTGCCCGATTCCTAACACTGGGCTGCCTCGGTGAACCAGCCACCTAGCAGGTGGTATGAGGTGTTCCCGCCCTGGAGGCCAGCATGGGACCAATGCAGGGGCAGCACTCACGGAGGAAGAGGTGGGTAGAGGTGCAGCCCACACCCCTTGCCCCTCACACCACGGTTCATGCCCGCATTCCTGCCTTCCTTCAGTGACTGGTGCCCTGCTGGTCTAGGCGCCACCAGTGGAGGAAACAGCAGGCAAGGTCCCCGCCCACCTGACGGACAAATTCTGGTCGCTGGGAACACAACACAGCAGCAAAGGCACCCCGGATTTCGGTAGAGTGTGGGACTAGGGGACCCACTTTATTTTGTTTGTTTGTTTGTTTGTTTGTTTTTTTAAAGATTTTTTATTTTATTTATTCATGAGAGACACAGAGAGAGATAAAGAGAAGCAGAGACACAGGCAGAGGGAGAAGCAGGCTCCATGCAGGAAGCCCGACGTGGGACTTGATCCCGGGTCTCCAGGATCACGCCCTGGGCTGCAGGCGGCGCTAAACCGCTGCGCCACCGGGGCTGCCCGGGGACCCACTTTAAATGGGGAGCTGGAGAGGGCTGCTCTGAGGAGGTGACATTTAACCTTTAACCAAGTGACAAGTGCTCTTAGTGAGGGAAGGGAAGGAGCAACCATGGGAACAATCTGACAAGTTCAAAGGGCGTGAGGAAAGGTCACCACGGCCGGAGCACCAAGCGCAGTGGGGAGAGAAAGAGACAGAAGACCCCAGCGGTGGCCACGTGTAGCTCAGCCGTGGGGACTGGCTCATCCTCAGAACCACCTACGGGGTGGTTAAGGTCAGGGCCACGGTCACAAGTGAGGAAAATGTGGATCCGGGCCACCAAGCAAGCACGCCAGGAGCCAGGCTTCAAACCCCCACAGTCTGCGGCTCCAGGCCCATGCCCCCCCCGATCCCCGGCTACGTGGCCACCGCACCACAGAGATGGAAGGTGACATTGGTGATGGAGCCTGGATGTCATTCAAGGGCAAGAGGAAGCAGGGACGGGGCGAGCTCTGATTTACACTTGGAGAGCCTCCCCCAGGCCTGAGCAGAAGGCGGCCCACAGAGGCCAAGGGCAGGTGCGGGAACCCACCAGAAGGCTGTGTGGTTGCCCAGGGGCCAAGGGGCAGTAGGTGCAGCAGCACAGCAGCCGAGGAGCCAGAAAGCTCACCCCGAGCTGGGGACAGCGGTGGAGGCGGTGAGTGGAGATGTCACAGAACAGGGGGACCCGGACACACAGGCAGGACTCAGGGGACTAGGGAAAACCAAAGAGGACACTGCAGCAAAGACATGGGGGCTGCCCTGGGGGCCCCGCTGGGCTCCGGGGCCTGGACTCGAGCAGTTTGCCTTCCGTGGCAGATTCCGCCCTCCCCTCCATCCACTCCACATTTCCGTGTGTCCCCCAAATGCACGAGCAGGGCCAGGGGCGATGTGATCCCCACCAGCAGCTCCCGGTCACCAGGCGCCCCCAGCCCAGAGGAGGTACGGAAGCCTCGGGATTCCTGCAGAACAGGACGCAGGAACAAAAGTGTACAAATGTTCAACAGGAAGAACCTCAGAGGCGCCTCCTATCACCGAGAGGGGCCTGATGCCGTTTACATACTTCCCAGGACGGTGAGCTCCCTCTCACCACCGGCCAGCGGCGCGCTGCGGATACCACGGAGAGCCTCCACCTCCAGCACAGCACCCTGGGCCCCCTGGGCCCGTGCCCGGGCCACCACCAAACGGGACTGCGAGGCCCCTGCGCACACAGGCCAGCGCCAGGCCAGGACGCCCCGAAGCCAACCCACTCCTGGAAGCGCCTGCGCTGGGCGAGCACAGCTCCCTGCCGCTTTGTTCTCAAGCGGGAGAGGTCAGCCGTGGCTCACCAGGCACTTGAGGAAAGCCTGTCACGTGAAAAAGAGACCATGAGAAACACGGGGGGGAAAAGAAACTCCCCAGAAGAAAGAGATGAGTCAGGAGGCAGATTATTTAATTTAAAAATACAAACTCCAAGGAGAAGCCTCAGAGAGGACGCGCGTGCTCGCAGGGAGTTGATCGCTGGCTGTCCCCGCCCCACAGAGCCCGGCTCGCCCTCTGGAATCACTCGGGACAAACCCCACCCTTTCTTTCCAAGGCTGCCATCCCGTCCCCCACATCTGTTCTAGAATAAAGAGCCGCGGCCCCCCAGCGTTCTTGCAAATTCCAGTCTGCCAACGTACTTCGGAAAACACAAGGTCCCAAAGTGAACCCAACTTCTAGCAGAGGGTCAAGCTGGACCCCAAGCCCCCTCACTCTGTACACTGTGCAGCACCTCCCCGAGGGCGAGGCGTAGACCTGGGGCTGAGGAGGTGATTTTAGGGGCCTCAGGGACCCAGCTGAGTGGGTGGTGGCTGCTACGATGATTCTGACACCTGCTGACGTTTGTGGATCTGGGTGTTTGAACCTTGGCGGAGGTCACGTCTAGTTCGAGCTAAACGGTCCGACGTCACCGTTGTGGAGTTATGCAAGCGACACCAGCGTTCCGCTTCAAGGCTTAACCAAAGACTGCCGTTGAGAATGAGCTCAGGTTAAAAAAAAAAAATGACTTTGGGTCAACAGTAAGGAGACTTGAATTAAAACAGTCACCAACTATGCTGCTAAGAGAGGCAGACAAACCACGAAGGCAGGAGAGGGCCGCGGGTGCGTGTTCGGTCCCGTCCCGCCACCGCCTCGGGGAGCAGAGCGGCGACGCTGCGCAGGTGCGCCTGGACCCCCCTCTTCTCACAAGCCCGTCCTGCTCCACCGGCCGGGCAGGGAGCCCCCACCCCGGGAGGGCAGGGCCAATCCCGAGGGGCAGCTCGCCCGCCCATCCCTCCCTTTCCTGCCCACCCCGAGCCCACTCCCACCGGCCCCACCTCGCACCTTCACCTGCGCCCGCCGCCCGCCCGGGGCCATCACGGGTCTCCCGGGGATGCCGCCGTGACCTCTGGCTAGTCTGCCCCTCGCTTCTGCACTTGGCGGCTCTACACGGAGGCCCGGGGCCCTTAATCCTGAGTCGATGGTGAGTCTCTGAGTCTGAAACCCTGCCATGGCTCCCAGCACACTGTGAGCTAAAGCCACCGTCCTGGTGGCACACATACCCCCCACCCCCCACCTCCCTGGCTGTCTCCTGCCACCATGGCTATCTGTCCCAGACCCTCCGGTGGGCTCCCACTGGGGTCTCCACACTGGCAGCTCCTTCCCCGAAGCTCTTCCCCCCTCCAGATCCACATGGCTCCTTCCAAGCCTTGCACAAACGTCACCTCCTCGGGGACGCCTACCCTGACACTCTATTTCAATCCTCGGTGCACTCAGGATTCCTGCACCTGCCCTCCTCCTGTGCATTTCCCACAACACTTACCACGAGCACGGGAACTACTTATTGTTTGTCTCCCCAACCGGGGTGCAGGCCCCGGGAGGCCGGCAATCCTGTCTGCTTTGCTCCTCCTGTCCCGGTCACCAGGACAGGGCTCGCACACTCCAGGCACCTAGAAGACTTGGGTCCAGCTCAGTGCAGAGGCCTGATTCCCACCCACGTCCACTTCTTGTGGGGCCTGGCAGTGAGCTTCATGAATCTAAGCGGGGTGTTTGAAGCCCCTCAGCATTAAACTCCTCCGCGTTGCTGAGGAGGGCACTCGATGGATGAGCACTGGGTGTTATACTATATGTTGGCAAATCAAACTTCATTAAAAACAAAAAAACAAAAAAACAAGGATGCTTGTGAGAGGGAGGTAGACAGTCAGAGAAGGGCAGGTGACAGAAGAATCAAAGGCCAGATGAGAGATTTGAAGATGCTGCACTGCTGGCTTTGAAAATGATGAAGGGGGGACGCCTGGGTGGCTCAGCGGTTGAGCATCTGCCTTTGGCCCAGGGCATGATCCTGGAGTCCTGGGATCGAGTCCCACATCGGGCTCCCTGCATGGAGCCTGCTTCTCCCTCTGCCTCTCTCTCTCTCTCTGTCTTTCATGAATAAATAAATAAAATATTTTTTAAAAAATGGCAAATGGGCTAGAGGCTAAGGCATGCAGGGGAGCTCTGCAAGCTGGAAAGGAGGAAATCGGGTTCTTCTCCGGGGCCTCCAGAAGGAATGCAGCCCTGCCGACACCTTGATTCTAGGATCTGTAATCTCCAGAACTGTGAGATAATAAATGTGTGTTTAAAAAAAATAAATAAAAACAAAACAAAACAAAAAACCCAGTCCTCCATGCTGGCTTGGCCGCCCAAGCAGTCTGTCAAAATATATATTCGACTCTTGAGTATGTCAGCCAGACTATTAATGCTTTCATCGATTCCTATCATCTACCCAGTTGATTAACTGTCAAGTTGCTAAGGCGAATGCTGATGGTTCAGGGCCTAGAGCCCTGTGACATTCCTTTGGAGAGAGCCTGCGGTGGTCAAACTACCATTATCACAATGTTTTATGAAATTTCGAACATTCAGAAAAGTAAGGGGAAAAAGTACAATCAACAATCATACGCAAAGCACCCAGACTCTTCCATTAACATCTTGCATTTCCTTCCTGTGCGTGTGCGCGTATGTGTGCGTAATCTCCGCCTAGAAACATACCCTCCAGGAAAATTCAGAGATTGGCACACTTTCTCTGCAACATCCAGTCGTAGACAATACGTCATGAGTATGCTTGTGTTCCAATAAAACGTTATTTACAAACCCAACAGCAGCCCACAAGCCCAGGGAGTAACAAGAGCTTGCACATGGTGAAACTTTCTCCCAACAGGTTCAGCCACAGCCCCCGACGAGGAAGCCGTGCGGTGGGGTGGGGGGACCCAGGATGGGAAGCCAAGGGCAGTGAGCTGGGCACCCACCAGCTCCTCACAGGGAGTGGAAGCCCGAGGCCTGCCTCCAAGCTCCGGGTGAGCACTACCTGGAGGGGTGGGCGGCCAGGGCCCAGCGCCACTCTCTGCACCACAGCGCAGGGAACAAAGTGGGTTTAGGGTCAGTGGGCTCAAGATGGGATTGAGAGCAAGGCCCTCCCACCCCTAAGCCTCACTCTGCCCATCTGTAAGACGGTAGCAATGATGGGACCTGCCCCCCAGGCCCAGGTGGGGGGCAGCTGGGCAGCACGTGCTCACACGGTGAAGCGCTGCTGGGAAGAACAGATGAAACGTTCTATTTCCAAAAGGCGAATTTAACACCACCCAATTTCTATTGTGCCATTTGCTTGTAGCAGAGCCCATGTGGAAAAAAGAAAAAACAAGGAGAGAAGGAGGCAGGAGGAAGGCAGGCGTGAGAGCTTCCTGTGAAGTGGCCTGGTGCCGGCGACACCCACGGCCCGGGGCTGGCACCCCATCTCCCACACACCCAGACCCCGGACGCGCTTTTCCCCCGGATGTGAGCCCTGCAGCTGCAGCTCCGGCACAGCTCTCTAGCTGGTACTCTATCCCCATCTTTGTCCCCAGGCAGGTTGAGGCAGGTGCCTCGGGCCCTCCGTTTATGGGGTTCTCCTGTTAACAGGTGGGGGTTGATTCACGGAGAAACCACAGAAGTCGGGAGCTTATGTATCAGGTGAGAATTAGCACGCTTTTAACCCCACCCCAGGAGAGGACTTGATAGCGGTACTGGTCAGACATCCCCAAAGAGATGTGGGCCAGGTGCATAATCATGTTCCTGGGATGAACTGCGACAGCGACCAACCATGTGTCAGAGCTGCGTGTGTGCCCCCCCCCCATGTGCCCACTACACCCAGAGCCGCTTTGCTCTAACACACGTTGTCTTGACTTAGCCGCTTTATGCACACACGGGAAAGCACAGCTGCGTCCCAAGCCCTATGACTGTTCTCGGCGTGTTAATATGATTTTTGAACTTGCAGAAAAGAATTAAGAATAGTATAATGAGCAGCCCAGGTGGAGCAATTATTAGTGGTTTGCTGTATGTGCCTCCTATGTTCACACACGCACCTGTTACGGACAGTGGGCAGGGCCAGGCCATCTCAGAGGATGCTAAAGCAGACGCTCTGCCTGCAAGTGGTTCATCCCCCTAAAGTAATAGGATCACAGCTAACACAACTATGAGAACACTCCCCTCACTCCCAAACCCCAGCCCCTTTAGTAAATAAAGTTTTCATCCAAACTTTGATTTATTTCCCCGTCACGTTCACCTCCAACCACATGGACAGGATATACAACCAATAAAAATCTCCTGCTCTGCTGTCTGAGTATTTCTTAAATTGGCTTGCCTTCCCCAGACCGAGGCATCTTGCAGCCCCTAAATATTTACTGACCCTGCCCTGGGATCTGCATCAGTGATTCTGAGCAGCACCTGACCAGCAGCATCACCTTTGAACCTGTTAGAAATGCAAATTCTAAAATGAAATGAAATGAAATGATGAAATAAAATAAAAAAATAAAATAATAAAATAAAATAAAATAAAATAAAATAAAATAAAATAAAATAAAATAGAAATGCACATTCTCACACCCACTCCGGGCCAGCAGAACCAGAAGCTCTGCAGGTGGATCCTGCAGTCACTGGTGTGACCATCCACCCCCACCCCCACCTCCCCTCCTGGGGATTCGAAGGCAGGTTCTCACACCCTGAGAGCAACTGGAAGAATGGTCCCTCCGGTCAGGTGCTCCCTCCACCAGGGAAATAGCATAGAAATAAAATGAAAGGACGGGTTTTATTTTGTATGTACCTTTCGAAGTGAATTGGGAATATCTGAACTTCCTGCCCAAGTAATAACCGCGCGATACGCTCTGGCAAAGACTATTTCCGCCCCACCAACCACAGATGCAGAACCCAGGAACCTCTGCAAAAACATGGGATTCAGCTGTGACATGTCAAATTATGTCAAGATGCAATGAAGAAACAGAGCTAAAAATAGCACCACAAGGCTGAGCACGGAGGGCTCTGGTTCATCAGCGCCAGGACCAGAGAGACACGGCCTCCAGCCCCTCCTCAGGCCCCGAGAGGCCCCGGGCAGGAGGAAGGAGCTGCTCCGTCCATATGTCATGTGCCCTCGTGCCCACGACACCGCGGGGGCAAAGCGCAGGGCTCCAAGGGAGGCAGGAGTGAGCAGGTTGCTCCTGAGGAGGATACTTGATGGTTTAAAAATAGAATGTTCTGAGCGTACACGATATGAACAGTCACCCCGCGAGCAGAGCTATTGCGTTATGTAACGGCGATGTCATTAAAGTGAGACACGGGTCGCGGGTCGATAATGCAGGTCAACTGCTCCGCAACCGAAGAGTCTACACCAAAAACAAATCCAAACGAAAAACCCCACAGACACGTCTCTAGCCCTTGCGCGTAGAGAGAGGCCTGCGAAGTGCTGTGCTGCTGATGGGTGTGGCTCGGGGAGGGACACTAACGGCGGGGGGGGGGGGGGGGGGCGGGGGGTGGACAGAAACCGGCGACTCCACTGGGCCTTGTTCCTTTAGCTCGGCCCCTAAAAGCCGGGAGGTGAAACAGCAGGTCTCGCTGGCCGTGGTTGCTTCTGCGGAGGGTGGCACCTAAGTGACAGCTGAGACGGCTCCGGGACAACGTCGCCCTGCTCCTCCGCCCCAGCAAACGGTGGACCCCTGACGATTTCTGAATGAACTTCAAGCAGGCTGTTTTTCTGCTGACTGGGTTATTCTTAGAGTTTGGAAGTGGTGCCATCATTATGCATGTGCATAATTCCCTAATTCATCCTTGCAGAGCAGCATGCCCGGGACTCGGCACCACCGCCATGCAAATGCTAAATTACCACCCTGCCTCCCTACGCCACCCTCCACCTCCCCCACCCCGGCCCCCAGGAACAGAGCAAGCATTTCGGGGGAGGGGGGCTCTGCAGGCTGGCAACTAACTGCCCTCTCCGGGAGTCCCCGGGACTTCATTTCCCTCTGAGTCCAAAAACTTGCAGCTGAGCAGCACAGCGGGGTGCCATCGGGAACCAATTTTGCTTCCAGGAACTTTGCGCGACCCGTATTAACACTTGGAATCGGTTCCCCCATCCCCCTCTGCAGCCGCAGCTCCAAACAGCCAACCTCACTTGCAAGCCGGGTTTTTTTTTTCAGAATCCCGAACCCACAAAGGATACTAAACGTAAAAATGACAGAAAAGCAAAAAACGCGTGCTCCTCCCCACCTCCTGCCTCCCAGCCAGGAGTCCTCCCCGGTGGGGATCCCACAGGGACACGGACTCCTGCTCCAGCAGCAGCGTTTATTCCAAACACGAAATGAAGGTTTCAATCTCCGACGTCGGAAACCTCCCCTACTTTAAATTTTTACGAAACCCCGGCTTTCGAATAGAACCCCCACCCCCCCAAAAAAAAAAAAAAAAAAAAAGAACCCCCACCCCGTGCTGTCAAAATGCACATCGGGGACAATCTATTATTTCCTGGAAATTTTCTTACAGGCTGGAGATGAAAAGGCATCCAGGTGGAATTTTTATTTTTAGCCCAGAAGGAATAGGGTCAAAATAACATTCACGTGGAAACAAAAGAGCGGGGCTTTGTAGCGGATCCGGGGCTGCCAGCAAACGCTGGCCTGCTCCACCAGAGGCATGGAGAGGACTTGGGGTTTTTTTTGGGGGGGGGGAGCGGACAGCACCCATCCCTCAGCCCAGACTCCAGACATGGACATTTGATTCAAGGGCGCCAACAGTGCCATTCTCCGGCTGCCCCTGCTGCTGCTAACGCTTGCAAAGCCTTGGACTTTTAGAGCCCCTGCACCCCCCACCCTGCCAAGAGATGCCCACCGCTCTCCCTCCCCCGCATGTCTGGGAGCACTCCACTTACCTTATGGTCAAAGAATGGGGCTGAACTACAGTCCTCATCCTCCCAGGAAACTCCGTCTCCCTGCGGGCTCCTGGATCCTGTCCCCCTAAACCTCTCCTGGAGGTAGGGCTTGGCAGAGAGCCCCCGCAGCACTCAGGACGAGCTCAGCTCCCAAAGAACCTCCAACCCCCAGCCCGGCACGACACTGCAATTGTCAGCAAGCTCCTGTCTGCCTTTTGGGGCTGAACACCGTTATTATCTGTAAACATTTTTAAATATAGACATTGCAGGAGTACGGGCTTGGGGTGGGGTGAAGAGGGCCGCTCGGGGCTGAGGAGCCAGCTCAGGGGACCACGCACCAGGCCCCAGGCCCCACCAAGCCCCCCGCTCTGCTCAGTGCCACGATGTGTCACCCAGCGCTGGCAGGACACCGCTCAGGCCAGCAGCGGGCCGGAGCCTGGCAAAAATCGCCAAACCACAGTCTGAAATCCCACCTACAAAACCCACCGTGCCAGCAATCTCTCCTGGCCTCAGGCAAGGGCCACTGGGTATGGCGACCCTCTCCCTTGTCCCCGAGCCCTGGCGCTGCCACATTGACCTTGGGGAGAGGGCACCTCGGCCGTGCAAAGTCGGGAGCCAGCTGCTGCAGTCTTAGACCAGGGAGGCTGCCCAGAGCCAAGCCCCAGGGAGCACGGCCGAGGACGGGATTCAGAGCTGCGGGACGCCAGTGAGAAGGGGCCCAGGGCAGGGTTTCCCAAGCTCAGCCCCACTGCTGCCTGGGGCCACATGCTTCTCTGCTGTGGGCCCGGCCCGTGCACTGTCATAGGATGCTAGGCGGCCTCCCTGGTCTCTCCCCACTAGATGCCAGGAGCACCCCCCACCCCACGGTGACAACCAAAGTGTCTCCAGACATCACCCATGTCCCCTGGGGGCAGAGCTGCCCTGTTGAGAACCTCTGGGCTACAGAAAGGCAGCTGTGGGTCTGAATCAGGAACTGCATGACTGTGTGAACTTGGGATTCGCTCCTCTGGGCCTCAGTGTTCTCATCTGCAAAGTGGGCAGTAGGGCCATGAAGAACTGAGCCCAGGCCCAGGGCGGATGAGTGGAGCTCTCACCCAGAGGGGCCCAGACACTTCCTGCCCAGGAGAGGGGCCGGGCTCTGCGGCCACATGCTGCAGCCGGGCATCACTCCCCTGTGCACTTCTGCTCACCCAACTGTGCAAGGGCACGCTCCCCAGGCCGGGTGAGCTGAGCTGAGCTGAGGTATGCGGAGTGCCATCGCACAGCAAAGGAGCTGGGGGAGGGGGTTCCAGAGGGCGGAGGAAGGCAATCCTGAGGGCAGGACTCCTGGGAGAGCCAGGTCCCCTCTGAACTGTCCCTGGGTGAGCATGTGAACCCTGAACATTTTTCCAGAGTTATTCCACATTTAGGGTCTTTTTGGAAACCTCTAATTCCAGGAGCCAATGATAGGTTGCTCTTGCCTTTTAGAAAAGAGAACTTGGGGATCCCTGGGTGGCGCAGCGGTTTGGCGCCTGCCTTTGGCCCAGGGCGCGATCCTGGAGACCCGGGATCGAATCCCACGTCGGGCTCCCGGTGCATGGAGCCTGCTTCTCCCTCTGCCTATGTCTCTGCCTCTCTCTCTCTCTCTCTGTGACTATCATAAATAAATAAAAAAAATAAATAAAAATAAAAAAAAAAAGAAAAGAGAACTTGCCCTGCTGATGACACCTCTACTCCATCTTGCCTGGGAGCTGCTGCGCACTTACCACTGAGGCTGGCAGCCCATCTCTGCCCCTTCCAGGGGGAGGGAGAGCAGAGGACCGAGACCCCAGCTGAGGGCAGACGGCGGAGGTTTAACCTGGTTGCTTTCCCTCACCTCCCGCTCAAGGTGTTTCTAGAGGCAGCACAGGGCTTCCAGGCCTCTGGAACAGCGTGGTCTCTCTGCCAGGCCCCGTGCAGAGGCCTTGCAGCCCTACCTGACCTCACCCTCACGCACGGGAGTCCCAAGGGCAGGCACTTCTATGATCCCTCTGTCTGGTGAGGAAACTGAGGCTCAGAGAGGTAGAGTGAGCGGCCCAAGGCCACTCATTAGGAGGTGGCTGGGGAGGGTCACAGACACTACCTCTGACTCTGAGCCTGAGTGTGACCCTCTGTGGCTCTAAAACAACAGCACCCAGGGAAACTGAGTCACTGCCCCAGCTCAGACACAAGTTCCAAACAAAGCCTGGAGCAAGTCCTGATCCCGGGGAGTAGAATTCCAGGGGTCCATTCCAGGTGCCTTCACTCCCCAGGGGCCCCTCCAAGCCAACTGAGCCCTTGTCCCATGCTGAGCCCCAGAACTGGCTGTGAGCAGGTGCAAGAGAACCCAAAGCCTTCTTCCCCAGCCAGGTCACTGAGTCACGCGTGGTTAACCACAGAAACTCCCTCAGCACAGTGCCAGCCTCCCCGGAGGCAGTCGGCACCCTGGGGCTAGTTTCCATGAGGATGATCCATTGCCAGACTCCCCCCACCTGTATTTCACGAGCCCATCTACTGCCAGGAACTGCCGATATCAGGTCGTCTGAATCCTCGCAAGAGGCCAGGGATGGAGGAACTCTCCCCATCCCACAGAGGGGGAAACTGAGACCAGAGGCAGCTCAGGAGGCAGCAGGGGGGGGGGGCGGGGTTACTGGACCCCGCCTTCCGACATTCCTGCCACTGTAACACACGAACCCTGAGAAGACAAACGGATTAGGGTTGTCCCAGAAAGATACCCCGAGAGCTCCAAGTTTATTGAAATCCATATACCATATTGACTCGGGTGTCAGGAGCCACACGTGAAGTGGGGTGCCCTCCTGCCCCCAGATACCTCACAATTCACTGGAACAGACATAGCCCATCTATCAGCAACTCACCCCAGCTCCTCCTCCAGAGTCTCCCTTTCTCTTCCACCCCAACCCCTCTGACTCCAGCCCAGACTGAGCCACGCTCACCTGTCGCCTGGAAGCCCCCACGGGCCTCCACCTGTCTCCCCACTAACGGAGAGCTGCCCTGGTGTCCATCTACCCCAGCAAACCCCCTGCATCCTCTGGGGCGTGTGGATCAGAGGGCAGACCTCCTCCACACATGGCTGAGGAACCGGATGGCAGAGGGTGGGGAGGCCGGGAGGGAGCTAGATTCCAAAGTGCACAGTCGTGCCCACAGAGAAGAGAGGCGGTGTGGGCTGCTCACACGCCATTGGTTCCACGCACCGAGTCCGGGCAAGGTCCACTCAATGCTCACATCCCAGAAGGTGCCCCATCGCTGTCCCGAAGTCTAGGTGAGCCAGAGGGACCAGAAGGGCACGCAGGATGCCTGCGGTCACACTAACACGCACAGAGCATCGGGCGCCCCGGCCCAGGACCACTGCTCCCAGATCAGGACTCCGCTCCTGACCCCGCGTGAGGGCACCTCGTTCACAGCCCCAGACAGGCGGGTGTTATTATCGCCTCCACTTTAGGGATGGGAAACTGAGGCAGCGGGTGCCCACAGTGATGAAGCTGAGCGCAGCTTCTCAGTCCGAGCACCACGGACACGGGGGCCGTGCGGGTCTCTGCAGCGGGGCTGCCCCGTGGGTCAGACGGCGCTCAGCAGCGCCCGGGGCTGCCCCGGTCCGTGCCGACAGAGCTGCCCCCGCCCCGGCTGTGACGACCCCAAATGCCTCTGGATGCGCCAAAGCCGCTGCCGGTGGAGACACCAGGGTGTCAGAGGTGGGGGGGGGGTGGCCTTTGCCTCTCGCTGGGGTCTCAGACTTCTTTCCACTGGAAAACAGGTAACAAGAGGAGCATTACTGGCCCCTGGAACGCATCCCGTCTTCCCGATCACTTTCCGCCGTGGGCGCTCCCCTGGCCAATGGCAGCAAGTGACGCCCGCCCGACCCCCGCCCAGACGTGGTCACTCATGAAGGCCGTGCCCACAGCCACAGCGTCTGGGCTTGCTCACGCGGAATTTCAGGAAGCATCTAGAGCCGTGGTCTGGAGGACCCTGTTCAGACTAAAAGGCCAGGCAAGGAACAGTGGCCAGGTGTGAGTGCTCCACGCAGGTAAGTGCTCCTCCCAACGGGTAGGACGGGTCCTCCCCGAGGCAGGCCGACAGCACTCGGCTGTTTTTCCTTCTGTATTTACCCACCGGCCCCTCCAAGTAGGACTCTCAGCAAAGAAAACGAAGCAGGGAACAAAACAGAAACCTAGTCTTTATGGAACGGACAGTCTGGCAGCCCAGCAATGCCAGAGCGCTGAGGTTTACAGACCAAGCCAGAAAATCCAGATGTTTAGGTGAAATACTGAAACTGTTTTTCTTTCTTTCCTTTCTTTCAATTTTAATTTCAGTCACTCAGCACAGTCTAACATTAGTTGCAGGTGCACAGTATAGAGATTCAGCGCTTGCACACATCGCCCGGCGCTCGTCACGACAGGTGCCCCCCTTCATCCCATCACCTCTTCCCCCAGCCCCCACCCACCTCCCGTCTGGTGACCAGCAGTACGTTCCCTGTTTCCGAGTTTAACTCTCTCTTTTTTCTGCTTTGCTCATTTGTTTTGTTTCCTAAATTCCACATATGAGCAAAATCATACGGTGTGTGTCTTTCTCTGACTTATTTTACTTAGCATGATTCTCTCTAGACCCATCCATGTCAGTGCAAATGGCAAGATCTCTTTCTTTTTCATGGCCGAGTAATATTCCCTTCGTATATACACCACAACTTCTTTATCCATTCATTAGGCAATGAACATGGGCTGCTTCTATAAAAAATGCTGCGTTAAACACAGGGCTGCATATGTCTTCTCCAACTGGCTGTATTCATATTCTCTGGGTAGATACCGAGCAGTGGAATTACTGGATCATATGGCAATTCTACTTTTAATTTTTGGAGGCACCCCATTCTGTCCTCCCAAGTGACTGCACCAGTTTGCATTCCCACCAACAGCGCACGCGGGTTCCCCTTTCTCCACATCCTCCTCAAAACCTGGTGTTTCTTGTGCTGTTAATTTTAGCCATTCTGACAGGTGTGAGGTGATACCTCAGTGTGGTTTTGATTTGTATTTCCCTGATGATGAATGATGTGGAGCATCTTTTCATGCGTCTGTTGACCATCTGGATGTCTTCTCTGGAAAAATTGTCTGCTCATGTCTTCTATCCACTTTTAATTGGATTATTTGGGGTTTCTTGATGTTGAGTCTTATAAGTTCTTCATATACTTTGGACACTAGCCCTTTATCTGATATGTCATTTGCAAATATCTTCTCCCATTCACTAGGTTGCTTTTTCAGTTTTGTTGATGGTTTCCTTCGCCGTGTAGAAGCTTTTTATTTTGATGTAGTCCCAAAAGTTTATTTTTACTTTTGTTTCCCTCTAGACATGCCTCAGGAGACATGTCTAGAAAGAGGTTGCTATGGTCAATGTCAGAGAAATTACTGCCTGTTCTCTCTTCTCAGATTTGTATGATGTCAGGTCTCATGTTTAGGCCCTTCACCCATTTTGAGTTTATTTTTGTGCATAATCTAAGAAAGGGTCAAGTTTCATGCTTTTGCACTTGGTTGTCCAGTTTCCCCAGCACCATTTGTTGAAGAGACTGTCTTTTCCCCCATTGCATAGTCTAGCCTCCTCCGTGGAAGATTAATTGACCACATAATTATGGGGTTTACTTCTGGGCTCTCTATCTGTTCCGTTGATCTATGTGTCTATTTTTATGCCAGTACCATCCTGTCTTATTTACAACAGCTTTGTAGTGTATCTTCAAATCTGGGACTGTGATACCTCTAGTTTTGTTCTTCTTTTTCAGGGTTGCTTTGGCTCTTCGGGGACTTTTGTGGTTCCAAATAAATCTTAGGATGATTTGTGTTAGTTCTGTAAAAAAGTGTAGTTAGTATTTTGATAAGGATTCCACTTATCCATAAGGTAGTATGGACATTTAACAATATTTGCTCCTCCAATCCATGAGCAGGGACTATTTTTTCACTTGTCAGTGTCATCTTCTATTTCTTTCATCAGTATTTTACACTTTTCAGAATACAGGCTTTCCACCCCTTTGGTTACATTTATTCCTACATATTTTATTATTTTTGATGTAGCTGTTAATGGGATTATTTTATTAATTTCTCTTTCGGCTACTTCTTTATTAGTGTATAGAAATACAATGGATTTCTATATATTGAAAATCCCTCAACTTTTCAATGTTCATTCCATTAAACACACACATACACACACACACATAAACACACAGTGTTCAGGCCAAATCAAGCAAGTCTATAGGCTAACGTTGGCCCATGGGCTTCCTGTTTTAAACCTTGGGTTTCTACCTTAGTTTCTACCAGATTTAGAGAAGAACAGGACCAAGCCACCTTTGTGGGCTGCTTCTAGATCTGGTGGCTTCCAATCCAGGCTTAAAAGAGAAAGGAGAAAGTATGATAGCTTCGGGGAAAGTGTGATCCTGTGTTTTACTTTCCCTGGCCAGGAGAGGGGAGGCTCACCGAGCATGGAGCTGCCCCCTGGCCCTTATCACGAAACATATGGATGGTCAAGTCTCCCACTTGCCTGGGCGAAGGAAGCCACATATGGAAGGCCAAATATTCTGGAAATCTCTTCCAGTTGGCTCCCATGATTTTCCATGCTGGGAAGGAAAGCTAAAAGAGGGAGAAAGCTCAGAATAAGCAGAAGGAGAACCACGTGGCTCTCCACAGACCAAATGTTCTCTTTCCCTGGACCAAGGGAGGAGCTGATGGGTATTGGGGCAGCCCCTCAAGGTCACTCAGAAGAGAGCACATGGGCACACACAGTACATCTCCAGCCTCCAGCTTGGGAGCAAACACGTGAGTCTACAAAGAAGAACAGGAGGGAGGCCATTGTACTTGTGCAGGTGCAAGGAGCATGTGGGTCCAGCCAGCGAGGTACGGTGAGGATGGGAACACCTGGGCACATCTGGGAGATATTTTGGAGATAGAAACCACAAGACCATCCTGGACTATGGACCCATAAACATCTAACCACATGGAAGCTGGCATGTACCTCAGGTTATAGGTACCAGCACCCGTGCTGTCGAGGGTCAGTACGCGTACTAACCACCAGCCGTCCAGGATGGAAACATGGAAAATGCCTGCTCCAGCACTTCCCCTCTCCTGAGAAGGCCAAGTGCAGAGAGAACAGGGAGGCATGGTGGAAACCGTGTCTCTACACTGAAAGTGTTGAGGATACGTGGTGCTGGACCACACGGGAGGCTGTTTCACAGGGAAAAAAGGGTCTTTTGACTCAAAATTCCTGGCCAATCTCCAGCTCTGGGAAGGCTATGTATGCATCTCTGAACTTGACCCAGATCAGTGAGATCCAGGGCTTTGCTCACACCCTCCTGAGAGGGGACCTGCCCTGACAACCACATCTGAAACAGGCCTTGCCACTCGCCTTGTCCTTGCTGGGCTTGGCTGACCTCCTGGAACTCCCTGCCCCCTGACATATCACACACTGGTCATGCACTGGTCACAGGACACACCCTCCTGAGACGGCAAGGGACTCATACACTCAGAACGTATGAGGTACTCAGTAGGTGTTTGTGGACAGATAAAGAGATGGACTAATGAACCCTCCAATGGAGGCAGGTATCAACACGAGAATGTCGTGAAAGGCAATTCAGGTTGAAAAAGTGAACAGGAGCAACTCAAATGTTCATCAGCTGATGAATGGATAAACAAAATGTGGTCCATCCATACCGTGGAATATTATTTAGCCACAAAAAAGGAATGAAGCTCTGATACACGCTACTCACGGATGAGCCTCAAAATCATTAGGCCACACAAAAGAAGCCAGTCATAATGGCCATGTATGGCATGATTCCATTCACATGAAATGTGCAAAGAAGGAAAATCTACAGAGACAGCAAATTGGTGGCTGGTGGGAGCTGGAGGAGGGGGTGGGGAGTGATTCCTAATGGGCCCAAGGCTCCTTTTCTGGGGGAAGATGGGGGTTCTAAAACTGATTATGGTGATGGCTGCACAATTCTGTGAATTATGAAAACCACGGCATAGTACGTTTTCAATAGGTAAATAGGTACGGATTTTATCATATGGTAAATTTTATCATATAATATGGGCTATATTTCAGTAAAGTTGATACCAAAAAAAAATCTAAAGAAAATTTCGGGGTGCCTGGGTGGCTCAGTCAGTTGAGCCGGACTCTTGATTTCAGCTCAAGGCATGGTCCTGAGATTGAGCCTGGTGTCAGGCTCTGCACTGGGTGTGGAGCCTGCTTAGTTTTCTCTCTCTCTCTGCCTCTCTGCCCTTCTGCCCCTCCCTACCCCACCCCCTGGCTCACATGCACATGTGTGCTATCTCTCAAAAAAAAATTATGATCATAAAAAAAAGAAAAAACAAAACAAAAAAGAAAGAAAAAGAAGATTCCCAAGGCAGCTCGTCCATGGGTCAGATGCTCTCAATTTGGAAGCTACATCCTGAGTTTGAATTAGGCAATAAGGAAAGCAGCCCTAATTACTTTGCATCCCCAGGTGATCGGTAATTAACTCCACCTTTGGTTGCTTTAAAAAAAAATAGTTTGAGACCTAGAATGCTAAGAAATCTCATGGCCACTCATGATGTCATCATTGGCTTTTCACTGAACACCTCCTCAGTGCAAGTGCATACCGAGAGCTCTCCCTGCAACCCCAGGGTAGACAGTCTTCGTCCTCATTTCACAGAGGCTGAGAGGTTGAGGCTCCAGGCTGAGGTCACAGACACCTCTGTAGCAGGTCCATTTTATCTACCTTTGCATGTGAGCTGCACCAAATTTCCTTCTCCCCATCCCCACCCCGTGAAGCTCTCTCTTCCTCCCCCTCCCTCAGGCCCTGGTATCAAAGCCACAGTGGACTGGATTCATCTTTGTGATTTTCTGCTTACGTCACCCCACGTCCCTATCATCTTTGCTCAACATCCCCCTCCTCCAAGGCTCAGGACTTGCAGCTCCACCAGTCCCCATCTCTGTCCATCATCAGCTTGTCCTGGCCATGGCCCCGGGGCCACAGGAGTCCAGCCAGTCTTGTCTCCTCCCGACCATCACCCATATGAGGACCAGTCCACCCCCTGGCATCATGAGTCCTTGACATTCTCAACACCAACCCCACCTCCAATCATCAGGACCATGGCCAACACGGAGACGGCTGCCCCCACATCTGCCTCCCGACTGAAAACGTGAAGCCCTTGTGTCTCACCGCCCCCAAGACCTCCCACCCCTCCACCCACAGAGCCCTCGGGGCCACACGGGCTCTCTCTCCTGCCTTCAGCCCCTCAGCCAGCTCCTCCCAGGTGTTGTTTCCATCCAGTTCAATCTGAGCCCCCCTGCTCAGCGTGTCCGACCAGCATTCGAGGCTCAATATGCCCCTGCCCTCCACCACAACCTCCTTGCCCCTGCCATCTGCTTTTTCTCATTTCTGCTCCCAGGCACATAGCTTAAAAGCTTCTGCAAAATCACAATACCGTGCTCTACAACAAATTCATTTTATTTGACTTCAGCTGGGTATTGAGTACCTGCAGGTTCTCTACTCATTCCCAGATGATTTTCTATCCCATTTTCCAGTTCTCATGGGGGTGCAGTGAAATCAAACCCCTTTGTGCACTGCTGATAGCACATCCCTAACACAATGGCAATCCTGCATTATTTTTCAAGAGGCATAGAACATTTAACTTCTTAAATTCGTGTCTCGGACTCTACCCTGAAGAAAAAAATCCAAAATACAGAGAACACTACATGCATGAAGGCTTTACCATTTTATTAGTAATCACACTGAAACATCTGAAGCATTGAAAATATCCAACAGAAGGAGGACCAGTTAAGTAAATTTTACTGAAGCAGATATTCTACTGAAATACTGCCTATGCCTGCATTTTGGAAACAAAACTTCAATTTAGGCTACTTGAAATAAGCTCTTTTATTTGATTACCAAATAAGACAAAGCGAACCAGGTGCAAGGCAAGCAGATTGTACTCTCAGGGCAGAAGGTGAGAGTGAGCATGTAACGCACACACAAGGGGACAGAATGTGAAAGCACCAGGAGACCCCACAACCAGACTGAAGTAGTTAGCAGGAGGACATTCACTCTCCTCTCACGAACAGCAGGGCAGAGGCTTCACAGGCAGGGCCTGGTTCTCGGGCCTGACTTAGGAAAGGTGGCATCCACCTGGTTGGCAGAGGACGTCTGGTACTTCCAGTGAGTGCTGGAGGTTAAGACGTGAATCAAGGTCTTAGCAACTTAGCAATCCTGGGACATACAAGACGGTGGGCAAGCAGCCCTTCGGCCTCGGCTGAGGTTGAGGAAGGGATAAAAGCCTGATCCCATGGTTTCTGCATTAACCACGAGCGAGCTCCCTGGGACCAGAGAAGAATGCTTGGAGGCTGAGGATGGGCTGTGGGTCAAGGCTGAGATTCAGTGGAGAGTAGGCTGGGTCGGGTCCTAGGATCCAGACTGGCTCGGTGATGAAACTGGGCCAGGAAAGAAGTACGAGAAGAGAAAGAGGAGGGCCAGGGCCAGGGTCCTAAGGAGGCTGAGGGCAGGCAGGACTGTACTGGTGAGCTGGCTGCTGGAGGTTAACTCTGGAGAAGAACCGTTGTGCGTGACGCAAGGATCCGGGGTCGGCTCCTGCAGGTGGGTTGCCGAAGGAACCAGCTACCAACTGGACTCCTCAGATTAATCAAATTAAAAGTTCATCACTGCTCCCTTTGTGGATTTTGCACTTCCTTGCCCTCTTGCTGTGGGGGAAACTTGTCTTTCTCATTCTTTTGCTTATTATTTCCCGTCAAGCATCATTTTCCCAGGCTGCTAAATAAAGTATATCCTTAACAAGGAAGACTCTACAAGTAAGTGAGGTTCTTCTCTCCTAAGTGTTCAGGAAACGGAGCGGAATCACAAGAACACAAGCACTTCTCAAGAACCGCTGCTCAAGAGACAAATGGAAGTTCGAACAAGCATCATACAATCCCAGACATCCTCTTGTTCAGGTATTCGGTAAAAGAGAGAATAGGATCCTCATCCATAATTGTTCCATGAAAGGTAAACACAAAACAAAAACCAGGCTGGTTTTCCAGTGAGCACCTTCTAGCACTACCTGGTTCTTTCTGTGGCCCGAGCACTACTCGGCTTTGCCCCCAGGGCACAACCCAAGGAGCTCAGTGTACCCAGCTAGAGAGAGGCCGAGCTGGTCGGTGCCGAGGGGCTCAGCGGAACCCAGCACACCACTCAGCAGGTCCCGCCGTCACCGAACTGAGCCTCCATCTGCGCAGAAGTTTCCAGAATAGCTTGCACTAGGTAAGGGTGAGCTGAAAGGGTTTCAGGGTAGAATAAACAACAAAAGGTCAACCCAAGGTGAACCGCAACTGTCCCTCCACCTGCTTATTCACCCACGCCCACGTCAACATACGTCCCCGGCTCGGCGGCCCTGCACCTCTGGGCTGGTCTGTCCAACCTGCGTATTTACCCAGTCACTCAGCCAGAAAGCTGGAGCCGTCCTTAGGAATGCCTCCCCCAGCAGCACCCCCAGATGCATGTCTACCTGGAACCTCAGAACGAGACCTCCTGCTCACCCTCCTGCAAGTCCCTTGCACACCCAGTTCTCTCGCCTGAACACGATCCTGATCCTTCTCTCATCTCCCACCTGCCACTCCTCATCTGAGGAATGCTGCTTCTCCGGGGGGGGGGGGGAGGGTCTTCAGGGGAAAGCCTGCTTCCCGGGGAGACCACCTCTGTCCCCACTCCTACCACAGACTGGATCACGGCTCCCTCTTAGCTGCCCCACCGTGTCCTGAGCTTCCTCACACATTCCCATCTATGACTGCTTGTCCACTACCCGTCTCTCCTCTAGACCTCAAGGGTAGAGCTGTCTCCGATTTACCCCCATGGCCCCAGTGCCTCGCACGGTCTAGCACACAGGGGCTGAGAGAATGAATAAATGAATGAATGAATGAATGAATGAACACAGGTGCACACGGAAAGCCCCTTGAATACATGGTTTCTGTCTCCAATGGTGTCCTATGCAGCACTGAGTACCATATGCCACCACGATCCCCTTTGGCAGGGGTCAAGAGAAAGTGACCCAACTGAAAGCAATCCGACCAGAAGACAGTGGGCCCACCGCAGGCAGGCTACTGCTGGTGGTCACCTTGTGGAAGAGGAAAGACAGGGCAGGTTTGGGTTTTGCACCACCTAACTGCTGAAGCCGGTCATGCAAACAGGTGAGATTTCCATCTGATTAGACATCCTGAAAACTCCCACCGAGAGGCAGGTCTGTCACTCCATGGCCAGCCTGAAGTCTGAAGGAGCCGAGGCCACAAGCACGTAGGAAATAACACGTATGGGCCTCTTTGGCCACAGAAAGAACACCCTACGGAAGGCCAAGCCAGACACCTTTCCAACATAGTTAAGAAGATTTGGCCAACACATTCACGGACACAGGCTGCAGGCGTGGGGGCCAAAGAACCAAGTTCTAAAACAAGGATGCTGGCAGTTATTCAGGGAGCATCATGATGGAAATGACCACTTGGAATTATCCTTACTATAGGGAATGACTTTGGAATCACACACCACACCCGGCAATAAAAGAACAGCGTGGCTGGAAAAGACCACTTTCTTTGGCTCAAACTTCCTTAATTCTGAGCAAAGTCACAGTACCTGGGTGAGGTTAGTAGATCATGGCCTCAGCCTCAAGCCTAACTTTCTCACATGACTGGATAATAAGAGACTTTGGAAAACCTGGACAATCCACTGTCTGCTTGAAAATTCTGAAATTTGACATCAGGAAAATGAGAATCAGTGTGAAGAGACATAGTCAAACAGAGCCTTAGGCCGCCACCTACTCTTCCTCATCCATCAGAATTCTGAAAGAGTAAAAGACATCAGTAAGGTAAATAAAAAGTATCCCCTGGAGATGAAGTCATGATCCCCTGAATTCCCTTCTCTATAATTTTCTCAGGCAAAGCAATGACTATTATAGCGTTTTTTTTTTAATTGACTAAATTAGAGATGTTTCTTAAAACAACTCACTTTCTGGCTCTCCAAGAGAACGATGTCCTTACTGTGTATATGCAGTGTTTACATATGACTAACATGAGCATGAAATTCAGGGAATGGAAACAAGTGATAGAAGACATTATTTAAGGAGTTTGGCAGCTGACTGCTCTCAGCCCTGACAGAACAATGACAGGATAGGAGGAAGGAGAAACAAAATGATATTTTAGTGAATTTTGGATGGCCAGATAACAGATCAGAACATGTAGAAGCCTGGTCACCGAGTGCGTTTTCACCCACAGGTAAAGGAAGAAAACAGAAAGAAACACCACCCTGCAATGTGTGGTGCCTTCCCCCAGTAAAAGGAAGAAGTCCCCTGAAAGTGGGGGGCTGAGGAGGAAACTCAAGAGAAATCCATCCTGGAAATTCCAGGGTTCAGCCACTGAAGTCTGAGGGCATGAGAATGTGTGTGGCAGGGAACTCCATCAAGGCGCTGCAGGCCTTCACTAAGTGTAAGACAGTTGGAGTCTCCCAAGTCAGGAAGCAGTTGGCAGCCACAGAAGAGCTCTCCAGGGGGACCGGTGAGCAACAGTAATACTCCATGACCCCTACTTTCTGCTAGCTAGGCTGTTTCAAGTGTCAGAAGGCTGGCAGCTCAGAGGTTAAGCACTAGAAAACTTAGGCTCGGAGCTCAGATAAGCACTTGCAGCCAGCAGTGAACCAAATCAGAATAAAGCTACAGGAGAGCCCAGACTCAGCTCAACTACAAACAAACTTGACTCAGGGCTCCAATTTCGAGAGCCTGAAAGAAGAGGAATATACTGTTATTGATACAAAATGTCTGACATGTTCACATTCCCACCAACAGTGTAAGAGGGTTCCCCTTTCTCCGCATCCTCTCCAACATTTGTGGTTTCCTGCCTTGTTAATTTTCCCCATTCTCACTGGTGTGAGGTGGGATCTCATTGTGGTTTTGATTTGTATTTCCCTGATGGCAAGTGATGCAGAGCATTTTCTCAGGTGCGTGTTGGCCATGTCTATGTCTTCCTCTGTGAGATTTCTGTTCATGTCTTTTGCCCATTTCATGATTGGATTGTTTGTTTCTTTGGTGTTGAGTTTAATAAGTTCTTTATAGATCTTGGAAACTAACCCTTTATCTGATACATCATTTGCAAATATCTTTTCCCATTCTGTAGGTTGTCTTTTAGTTTTGTTGACTGTATCCTTTGCTGTGCAAAAGCTTCTTAACTTTGATAAAGTCCCAATAGTTCATTTTTGCTTTTGTTTCTTTTGCCTTCATGGATGTATCTTGCAAGAAGTTACTGTGGCCGAGTTCAAAAAGGGTGTTGCCTGTGTTCTCCTCTAGGATTTTGATGGAATCTTGTCTCACATTTAGATCTTTCATCCTTTTTGAGTTTATCTTTATAGCAGCAATGTCCACAATAGTCAAACTGTGGAAGGAGCCTCGGTGTCCATCGAAAGATGAATGGATAAAGAAGATGTGGTTTATGTATACAATGGAATATTCCTCAGCCATTAGAAATGACAAATACCCACCATTTGCTTCGACGTGGATGGAACTGGAGGGTGTTATGCTGAGTGAAATAAGTCAATCGGAGAAGGACAAACATTATATGGTCTCATTCATTTGGGGAATATAAATAATAGTGAAAGGGAATAAAAGGGAAGGGAGAAGAAATAGGTAGGAAATATCAGAAAGGGAGACAGAACATGAAGACTCCTAACTCTGGGAAATGAACTAAGGGTGGTGGAAGGGGAGGAGGGTGGGGGGTGGGGGTGAATAGGTGACAGGCACTGAGGGGGGCACTTGACGGGATGAGCACTGGGTGTTATTCTGTACATTGGCAAATTGAACACCAATAAAAAATAAATTTATTATTTAAAAAAATGTCTGACATGTAGTAAAAAAAATTAGATATTGTGAAAAAGTGAGGAAATATGATGATGCTTGATCATGAGAGGAAAGAGATGATAGAAGAAGAACCTAAAATACTTTAGCTATTGAAATGGTCAGATAGAGACTTTAAAATAACCATGGTAAAAATTCTAAAGTATAGTGTGTGAAAAATAATAGTATGCCTGAAGGGATGGAGAATTGAAACACATAGAAACTAAGAGAAAAATCCAAATGGAAATGCTAAAATGAAAAATGCAATATCAGGAATGAAGAATTCATTAGATAGACTTACTGGCAGACTAGGCAAAGCAATGGAAATGATCAGTGAACTTGAAGACAGGTATAGAAGGCCAGTAGCTGATAGCAACAAGATAAATTGTAGACCTGCTAGTTCATCAGAAAAAGAGCTAAGATGAGCCCTCTTAGCCAAAAATTAGCCTCAAAAATAATTTTGCAAAGGGGATCCATATTTAACTGGATCAGACTGTAGAGCAATATACACCCGTGGGCACTGACAAAAATAATAGAGCAATCAGGTGACAATTAGTGGAGCCCAATAGCTTGGGGTGATGACAGCAAAGGCAAACAGATTAACAGAGAAATTAGGGGGAGAGGCCAGCCATCCAATAGAGATCTGCTAAAACTACTGTCATATGAGAGTGCCTATGCACATCCCCGAGGCTGCATCCTTTGCGAAGAAACACCAAAGGCTGTGGGGACAAATAAACGCCAAAATGGCCTATTTAAGTCACAAGACATAAACAAACAAGCCCAACGGAAAGGGAAACCAATATTCAGAGTTGCTAAGGTGTATTATCTAAAACATCTAATTAAAAAATACACTATGTGTAAACAAATAGGAAAATGTGACCAACACATAGGAAAAGAGCAGACAATGGAAACAGTTTATGAAAGAGGCCAGATGTCAGACTTAGCAGATAAAGATTTCCAAGCAGTTCTAAAAAATAGGTTCAAAGAACTGAAGGAAACCATACTTAGACAGGAAATGAGAGGTTTAACAGCAATGTCTTATTTAAAAAAAGGAATGTCAATAAAGAGAAATTATTTAAAAGAATCAAACGGAAACTCTGTAATAGAAAGTTACAGTAACTAAAATAAAAAATTTACTAGAGCAGATCAACAGGTGTTTTGAACTTGCAAAAGAAAGAATCATCAAACCTGAAAATAGACATTATTCCACCTGAAGAATAGAAAGAAAAGGAGGAAATGAGGAAAATACATAAAGACAGAGGCTCTGAAAATTTGGGGCCACTAGGAAGTGCACCAAGATACATGTAATAGGAAGCCCAGAATGAGAGGACAGTGAGAACGGGGCAGAAAAAAATACTGGAAGAAAAAATGGCTGAAACTTCCTAATTTGATTTTAAAAATTAATCTATATATCTAAGAAGCTCATTAAACTCCAAAGAGGACAAATACACAGATATCTGCATCCAGATACCAATATTGTAAGATAAAGACAAAGAAAGTACTTGAAAGCAGCAAGGGAAAAATGACAAGTGGCATATAAGAGAGCCCTATGATGACTAACAGCTGACTTCTCGTCAGAAATAATGGGGGCCAGAGGCAGTGGGGTGACACTCCCACTTTTAAACAGTTGAAGGAAACAACACTGTACACAAAGTCTTATATCCAACAAAACAATCTTTCCTTTTTTTTAAGATTTTATTTATTCATGAGAGACATACACAGAGAGGCAGAGACACAGGCAGAAGGAGAAGCAGGCTCCCTGTGGGAAGCCCGATGTGGGACTCGATCCCAGGACCCCAGGATCACGATCTGAGCTGAAGGCAGATGCTCAATTGCTGAGCCACCAAGGTGACCCACAAAACTACCTTTCAAACATGTCGGTGAATGAAAGACATTCCCAGATAAATAAAACAGAGGATTCACTGCTAGCAGACCTACCTTATAAGAAATGGTAGCAAAGAGTTGCAGGCTGAAAGCAAGTGACACTAGACAGTGATTCCAATCTACATACCAAAAAAAAAATTTTTTTAAAGCCACCCACAGTAAACATGATTATGTAATTATAAGAGATAGCATGAATGCATATTTCTCCTGCTTTATTCTGTTAACTGATTTTAAAAATCAATCAAATAAAATATATCACACATATGCACACACACATACACATTCATACAAGTACACACACATATTATTGGGTCCACAATTCACAGAAATGTAACATGCTTGACAATAGCAATAAGAAGGATGTATGTGGGACTAGGCTACATAAGGGTAAGGAAATCACACCAGATGGTCACTTGAATCCATGGGAACCAATGAAGAGAACTACAAATAGTAAACAGAAAGGCTAATATAACAAACTATATTCTCCTAGCTTCTTTAAAAGACATAATTTCATATGAAGTAATAATTAGAACAATGTATCATAGGAGTTGTAACACATAACATGTAATATGTAATTACATGTTGTAACATATAACATGTGTTATGTGTAATACGTAATCACATGTTATGTGACATAGAAGGGAACAGAGCTATCTATATAAGACTAATGTTTCTATATCTGACTGCAATTAAGTTGGTATAAATCTGAAGTGTTCTGAAAAGTTAGTACGCATACAGTAGGCCCTAGAGCAACTACTAAGAAAGTTCAAAAAGCCATTAAGAAAATGGAACTGTTACACTAAAAAATATTCACTAAAGCAGAACAAAGGAAGGAAGAATGGAAGAACAAAAGATATATGAGATATAGAAAACAAAGAGGAGAATGGCAGGTGCAAATCCACTCTGTCGATAACATTTTTTTAAGATTTCTTTATTCATTCATGAGAGACACAGAGAGAGAAGCAGAGACACAGGCAGAGGGAGAAGCAGGCTCCCTGCGGGGACCCCAATGCAGGACTTGATCCCAGGACCCCGGGATCACCCGCTGAGCCAAAGGCAGATGCTTAACCGCTGAGCCATCCAGGTGTCCCTATCAATAACATTAAATTCATTAAATAGAATACACAATTCAAGAAAAGGCAGGCTGTCAGACAATAAGAAGTCAGATCTAGCTATATACTGTCTACAACAACATACTTTATTATTTTTTTTATTTATGAGAGAGAGAGAGAGAGGAATAGAGGCAGAGGAACAAGCAGGAACAAGCACTTCTGTGCGAAGTGCAGAGCCCAATGCAGGGCTCTCAGGACCCTGAGATTATGACCTGAGCTGAAACCAAGAGCCAAATGTTTAACCAACTTAGCCACCGAGACACCCCCACAAGAACATACTTTAGATTCAAAGATATAACAGGTTGGACACAAAAGGAAGCAAAAAGATATATCATGGAAACAGCAACCATAAAAAAGCTGGAGAGCTTTACTACCATCAGACAAAATAACTTTAAAACAATGTTACTAGAGACAAAGAGATAAATGTTATAAAGATAAAAGGGTCAATCCATCAGGAATGCATAACAACTATAGACATAGAGACTTATGTACCTAACAACAGAGTTCCAGAATACACAATAGAGTTCAAGGGGAAATATAAACTTCCTAACAATAGCTGGAGATGTCAATAGCCCACTTTCGGTTGTGAATAGAACAACCAGGCAGCAGTTAAAGAAGGGACAGAAGATCTGGACAGCACTACACACCAACTGTACCATCTACAATATGACATATCTAGAGAACACTCCACCCAGCAACCACAGAACAGACATCCCTCTCAAGTGCTCATGGAACATTCTCTAGGACGGGGCATGCGCTAAGTCATAAAACAAGGCTTAATAAATTTAAAAGAATGTGAATCATAAAAAAGTATGACTTCTGATTACTTGGAATGAAATTAGAAATCCTTAATAGAAATTTGAAGGATTCATAAAAACATGGAAATTATATACATGTCCTAAATAACCCACGAACCAAAGAAAAAACCATAGGGAAATCAGAGTACTTTGAAATGAATAAAAATGGGGAAATAGCAAACCAAAACGTATGGCACACAGCTAAAGAAATGCATAAAGGGGAGTTTATAGATGCAAAATGCCTATATTAGAAGAAAAATCTCAAAACAATAACCTAATGCTCCAGCTGAAGACAACAGAAAAAGAAGCGTAAACCAAACCTAATGCAAACAGAAGGAAGATAAAGATTAGGGCAGAAACCAATGAAATAAAGAATAGAAAACAACAGAGAAAATTAGCAAGACCAAGACTTGGTTCTCGGAAGGATCAAAAAGATTTACAAATTCTTAGCTGGACCGATGAAGGAAAAAAAAGAGAGAAGGCGCAAATTTCTAAAAGCAGGAACGTAAGAGTAGCTTTCACTACCAACCTTGCGGGAATAAAAAGAATGAGAAGAGAACACTATGAACAATAAATAATCAGACACATCAATAAATCAGACAACTCAGGTGAAACAAATTCCTAGGAAGCCACAAACTACCAACCGTAGGATTTATGAAAACCCATTAAAGTATATGCTTTGAATGTGTGAATTGTATGGTATGTTTATCTCAATAAAGCTCTTTGTAAAAAATAAATTTAAAATATCATAATGATTCCTAGTCACCTGAACAGCAAAATTAGAACAACAGACAACACCCACTTCTGCAAAGGCTGCGAAACAAATGGAATTCACATCACTTAGAACTACTTTAAGTTCCTTATAATGTTAATCATATACCTACTCTACGTCATAGCAGTATCACTTCTTGTAAACTTACCCAGGAGATGTAAAAACATATATCCACAAAAAGAATTGTACAAAAATGTTCACGAGCAGCTTTATGTACACCAGCCAAAAGCCAGAAGCAACACAAATGTCCATCAACAGAAGAATAGACAAATTATGGGATATTTATATAAGGAAGTACTACTCAACAATAAAAAAGGAACAAACCAATTATATATATAAACACACACAATATGGAAGAATTTCTAAAACATTATGCTTAGTGAAAGAAGCCAGACACACACACAGACGCATACTGTATGACTCGACTCCGTTTATGTGACAATCTATGGTTGAGATCTACGGGAAAATCATTGTTTCTGTGAGTAAAGGTGGAATCGAGTGGAGGAAGAAATGAGGAAAGTCTCTGGAGTGATGGACCTCTTCCACATCTTGTTCCAGAAGGTGGTGAACTTGTTAACATGTTCCCCCATTTTTCCTGCAAGCTGGTAGTAAGGTCTAGAAGCTTGATCATATCCAGGGTTAGTTTTTTTAGGCAATAACCCTTTCCAGACAGTATGTGTGTTTCCAATTGTGTACAGGGAGGCCTACCGTGTGGTGGTCATACTTTTAGAGGGATGAAATGAGATCAGCCGATCCAAGTTATATGTGCAAGATTGATCCATTATACAATTCCCCACTGACGTATACCAAGGACGTTAATACACAGTGACAATTGTCTAGACCTGTTTTTCACTACAGTTGTCAAATGGTCATTCTCAAAATTGTATCTCTCCTTCTGCATTTATTAATTAGCATTTTTCTCTAAAGGAAAACATTTCATCCCCACCTACTTGGTTATCCTGAAATAGAAGCCAAATAGGACCGTAGAAATGCGAGACTCTCCCCTTATCTCATGATAAGCAGAGCAAGGAGCTGGTGCCCTGGCAACATATAATGGTGACCAATTATTTTTTGAAGTGTCACTCCGGAAGGCATAGATTTTCATAATTTTGAAGTGTTTCTATCAATTCTAGTCATTGTTTTGTTTGAAATGGAAGCATCTCAACTTAGCCTGTAGAAAATCATTCAATTTAATTCCTATATTCCTCTGACATAATCCCATTAACCTTTGAGAGCTTCCTTGCTTTCTGGTATAATAAAGCATCCAGACTAGGAACCTGTCATTTGTCCAAGCAAGGAGCTCTGCTTCCTTTCCATGGGAAATGGTATATAGCGAACAAACTCTGGGCAGTAGAGGGTGTTCACTGCCGCGGGGTTATCGCTGCTTCCAGCCGTCTTCAGCATGCAGAGTACGATGAGGTAGCTTGAAGAGCAAAGAACATAATGAATTCATTTGGGTATTTCCAATTCAGAGATTATAGGACTTCAGTTAACTTTGGAAAATACTCTTCCTCGCCTCTGTTCTATTCTGCTAAGGATCTTGATTCCCAGCATGAACACATCGCTTATTTTCTTTCTCTAAAATCATTCCTATAATAATTTCAAAGCAATAATATCAACATTATAGCTAATGAGGCTAACAAATGCTGTTGATGATCTCTTTGTATTGATACAGGCATATGTATTTTCACACCTCACTAGGGAAGGACAATTAAAATACTGGGTTTTAAAGTCACTTGAAGAAATTACTTTCTCTGAGGTGAAACCACCAATT
The DNA here is from genome assembly GCF_048164855.1 of Canis lupus baileyi. Lineage (NCBI taxonomy): Eukaryota > Metazoa > Chordata > Mammalia > Carnivora > Canidae > Canis > Canis lupus. The sequence continues at coordinate 46,338,746 of NC_132863.1, read as the reverse complement.
TGAACACAGTTAGGTTCAATTACTATATATCTTTCAGGTTTTTTCCCTTTTTAATTTTATTTTTTCAATATGTAAAATGTTTACATGTTTTAAAACTCAAAGTTATACCACAAAGTGCACACACGGAGGCCTCACTTCTTTATCTGTGCCTCTTGCCCTGTGGGCTTCCTCTCCTACATACAGCCATTTTCTCAGGTTTTCCTTGATGTTTCCAGAGATTCTTTTGGACAATTCAAACTTACACACATGCGCATGTGCGTGCATGCACACGCACACACACCCCTCTTCCCTTCTTGCCCGAAACATAGTATCCTGTAAACACTGCTCTGCACTTTGATTCTTCTCCCACTCAAGGCCACATCCCAAGCATCACTCCTCACTGGCAGAGAATGCATCCTCACTTCTTGAGAGCCTCCCAACACTCCACCGTGTGGATATACATTGTTTAGTCAACCAATCCACTATTTGGTAATATGTGGGTTGTTTTCCAACATTTTGCTATAACGAATAATGACAAAATGCATAGCCTTACATATGTGCTATTTTGTATTTTGCCAAGATATTCTGGGATAGATTCCTAGAAGTGGGATTAATGGTTCAAAGGGTAACTGTATATGTCATTCTGCTAAATATAGCCAAATTTCCTTCCATAAGGTTTACAGGGCTAGTCTGTAATGGCAATATAACATAGTTTTTTAGCTTTCCTAACTCCTATTTTTATATTTCTTTGTTAATTAATACACACTGGCAGGATATTTTGGCAACCAACAATAGTTCATAATTTACTACATACTTCAGTGGCTTGATCAATTCTACTTTCTGATATAAAGAATGCCACCACTTTAAAAAAAATGCAATCTGAATGTGTTGATCACTTTTAGATAACACTCAGGCAACAGAAAGTAAACAGGCATGCATCCAGTAGCCAGAATTAGCAAAGATTAACATCTTGACATAATTGCTTAAAATGGGTTTTCTTTGGGGTGTCTGGGTGGCTTAGTCAGTTAAGCATCTACCTTTGGCTCAGGTGATGATCTCAGGGTCCTGGGATCGAGCCCCACATCGGGCTCCTTGCTCAGCACAGAGTCTGCTTCTCCCTCTGCTTCTCCACCCTATTTGTACTCTCTCTCTCTCTCTCTCTCAAATAAATAGATGGAATCTTTTTTAAAAAATGGGTTTTCTCTTTATTAGGAGAAACAAGCATTACAGGTGGAGTTTAACCCCTGCAGTATGCTGGGGAGTCCAATGCATCACCTGACCCCACCACCTCAGCAGAGGCAGTGTCTGTAGTGGTGATGTATGGATTCTGTCATTCTCTCTGATATCCCACTCCTCTGGGATAGCTCCTCCCATTTTTTTCCTCTCCTGAATCCATGCTGTGATAAACGTCCCAAGATAACTCTCCTGCTACTCGGGGATGCAATTTTTCCCAGAGCAAAGGCTTGAAGAGGCATTACCAGGGTGGCATTTTGAACTCAAGGAGATATGCCATATCACTCTCCAAAGTGGTCCGATTCATTTATGCTATAACACCCACTGGGTGTAAAGGTCCCACTTCTCCAAATTTTGCCAACACTTACCACTGTTACACGTCTGTACTTTTGCCAGTTGGATGTGTAGAAATAGTATCTCGTTTTCATTTGCACTGAATAACGTTTTATTTTTTCATTTTATTTTATTTATTTATTCATGAGAGACAGAGAGGCAGAGACACAGACAGAGGGAGAAGCAGACTCCCTGCAGGAAGCCCGATGTGGGACTCGATCCTGGGACTCCGGGATCACACCCAGAGCCAAAGGCAGACACCCAACCGCTGAGCCACCCAGGCATCCCAGAGATAATGTTTTAAAACAACAGTATCTTTCTTTAATGGGAAAACTTTCTTTCAATTGGCTTTTTGAAATTAATTTTTATCCCCACAGGAACCATCAGCATAATGCTAAAGACAGAGAAGTGGTTCATATACATTATTTCTCATCACTAAGAACTTAGCATCTTTATGTCTGCAGCCTTTTATGTAAATCTTAGATATTTGCAAATACATAGACATACACTTTATTAATTTTAGAGAAAATGCAAGCACAAGCATGCAGATCCATTTGGAATCTTCCCTGATCTTTTTAATTGATGTTCTCTTGATGTTTAACTATTTCTTTATTTTGTTTCACAGCAGAAACAGATTTCTAAGAAACTTGTTTTAGAAAACATCAACAAAAAACCCTCCACATTTTGTATTATGAATATTATACTGTACTAGAGCCTGGCATTTCATTCTTTATAGTTGGATTTATTTTATGCTCATTTGCCAAAAGGAAATCCTGCCCAGGTCCCTTTATATCTATTTGTAGACCCATAAAAATTAAATATGTTAAATATGTGCACATCTATAAATTATTCATTTATATTTTGACAGATGTGTCAATTTTACCTTTTGACCTTCAGGGAAAAAAATACATGGGAAAATACCACTTGACTTTTAACACTGAAAAAATTAGAAACCTACCAATTATCAAGGGTACAAGACTCAAAAATAACTCAAGTAAGTCAAACAAAAGCTAATTTATAAAAGCATATCCCCACTGCAAATGAAGATAATGTAGGAAACTATATTATGAATTATGAGGTTTTTGCTTATTATTAACATGTGAAGGTCAACATTAATCGGGTATTTGCAGGATAATTTGTATCTAGTATGGAAGGCACTTCAATCTATCAGCAATACTTTATACTAGAGGCGTGATACCACTGAATATTACTGAGGCATGACCTGGTTTAAAAAAAAGACTTCAAAATAATCAATTTGTACTGGCATCTGAGTTCTCCTTAGAAAAGCATTTCTAACTAGGATTCTGAGAGGATGATCCTTTTTAACCGGCTGAGATAGAGCAAGGTTCTTTAAACCCAAATTAAAAAAAAATAGGTAAGAAATCCCCAAATATCCATTATATTACCACAAAATCCACCTTGAGTAACGTCCTCTAACTTATGACATGAAATACATGCTGTATTTAAAGAAACAAAGCATGGGGTGGGGGAATGGGTGAAATGGGTGAAGGGGATTAGGAGACACAAACTTCTAATTATAAAATAAATAAGTCATGGGGATAAGAAGTACAGTGTAGGGAATACAGTCAGTAATGTCATAATCATTTTGTACGGTGACAGATGGTGACTACGGTGTGAGCCGTCTGTAACGTATGTCATTGTCGAATCAATCACTATGCTGTACACCTGAAGCTAATATAATATTATATGTCAACTGTGCTTTAGGGCTAACAAAAAATCTACAGAACAAAAAAGGAAAGCAAGCAAGCACAGCGCCGCTGCATGCAGGTCACTGCTGAATTTACTTCATTAATTCATGCGAATGTGTTAGGGATAGAAAGCACATTAAAATGTGTGCCTTGAAAACTCTTTTAAGAAAAAATACATTTCTGTATCTTGGTTGGAATCTCTATAACCATCAAGCATTAAATAGAGTTGTTTTGTTCTAACCATTACCCTAATAACTTTTCTTATAACAATTTCATAGATGGGTTATTTGCTATTCAATATAGTTACCATAAAATTTCACTTCATTAGTCTTTTTTTTTTTTTTTTTTTTTGGATGCAAGGCCATGTCATAGAAAGAAAACCTAGTAATTAACTCAACTAAGTAAATAATTACCCAATGCATAAGCCCTGGGGTTGGGGGGAAATCATTTGGTTCTTTATTATACTCCTGAGTCGAGGACGCTGAGCGGGAGGGACAGAGCCAGGGGAATGAAGTCTCCATGTCCACCTTCCATGCAGGTGTCTCCAGACGGAGGAGCAGGAGGGTTCCCTAATTCAACCAGGTCTTTTGGAGGAAATGGTTACCAAGTCACCCCCAACCCCTTGGTGAAGCAGGCTGTCTGTGCTACTGGAGTGGCGGGGGGAGGTTCTCTAAGAGCGAGCTTCTCTCTCTCACCCACCCCTACACTGACTCACAGACACCCAATCTATCATTCTGCTAATCCAATGTGTCCTCTTTAATTAGTGCCAAAAGGATATGACAGTGACAGATGCTGGTGAGCTAAGGAAAGGACAAGGCCCACGGTAAGCAACAAGGTCAGTGCAGGTCTGTTACTGGGAAGGAGAACAAGTGGCATCATCAACCCCCAAAGGTCAAGCCTTCCAACTCCCTCCCTCCACCCCCACCCTGGTCTGGTGGGATAATGAAATTCAAGCCATCGTCTTGCTGGCTAAGCCATCACTGGGAAGTTTTCAAGGAGGGATTTTTAAAGACACTGAAATGGACTCCCACCCACCCACCCACCCACCCACTAGCCAGTACACCCCTTTCTGGTGGCGGCCCCTGGACGTCCCTTGGGGGTATCCATTTCTTGCCCATTCAGTCCATATGATTTCAGAGATGCTGACCACCCCCAGGCCAATAAGACAATTTCATAGAGTTTTGTTTTCAACTAATAGGAGAGGGAAGTCTCTTCTCTGGAATTGGCTGGAACCTGGAGCCTACGAGGGTCCCCAGAGGAGGAAGAGCTGGCCTGAGAACAGGTGAACACAGAGAACCCAGCTGAGAGACAGAGAGGGAATAGATATTGGGCTGTAATGAGACCTCTGCCCCCAGGGGGCCTGAAGTCAAACTCCCCCCAAACTAATCCAATCTGTAGGTCAATAAATAGCTTTTACAGGGAAGCCAGTGTGGTTGGCTAGGTTTCTCAAGGGCAATTAAACCACAGGCCACTCAAAGAATCCTGACTGATGAGATGGAGCACCTTCTGGAGGGAGGGTACCTTGCCCGCATCATTCAGAAATTAATCAAAAGAAGTGTTTTGATGTCAGCAGTCTACGTGGAACAGGAGCACATGGAGGGTTTCAAAGCTGGAAGGAAAGGCAGAAATGGAATAATCCAAAACCCAGATGGAACAGACAAGGAAGCCAAGCCAAGAAAGGCCCCGAGGGCCACAGGCACATCAGCAGGAACTGGAACCCAGACTCAGAGACACTAATTCTAATTACATTCAGGAAACCAGGTGAGGAATGTGGATGCTGCAGGAGAGGACTTCCTACGGGGTGTGCATGTCCACACAGGGATGCATGCACACCTAACACTCCTTTCCTTCTGAAACCATGAAGCCTGTTTGTCAAAGGGATACAGGGGCTAGTGGGGGAGGGGAAGAGAGGAGATAAAAGGATTAAAAGGGACTTGGGCCTGACACTGTCTCTGGGTCGGGGCTTCTACTGGAGACGCGCCATGGGGTCTTCTCAGGCAACGAGGGGCATTAAGATCCTAGGATCACCACAGGACACGGAAGGAGCTTCCCACGGTCATCAATTCCCATGCTCCAGACTATGGGTCCTCCTCGAACTAGTGGTGGCTGGCAGTGGGTGAGGGCCCAGGGCTCAACAGCCTCATGAAAAATATAGGAAAGCAGAGAGAAAAATACAACAAAGTGAATGAATGGATGAATGAATGAATTCATTATTTAAGCCTTCAATGTGCTAGGTGCCGGGTGCTGGAAAAGACTATCTTCATTTTAAATTATATTCTGGTCATGTAGACAGGCGCCCGTGCACACATGAATATATATCATCTGTACACATGTTTGTATCTTATATATAATTAATGTAAGCAGCAGTCAGTTGTACATAAATAATATATTTCTAGATGGTGCTAAGTGTGCTCGGGAGAAAATGCAGCAGGATGAGAAAAGGGAGTGACGGTGGTGATGAGGGAGGGGACAGCATCTGAGCGACAGTGGCCAGAGAAGTTCATCTGGATCAGAAACATGATAAGGGATCCAGGGGTGCCTTGGGAAGGTTATTCCAAGAGGGAAGGTCTTCCCTCCTTGCTTCCTTCTGCCCTCCTCCCTCTTTCCCTCTTGAATCTACAACAGAACGTGCGTTGGTTCTACAAATACCGAGCACCTGCCATCTGGGCATACGGAGGCCAGCCCTGGTGAAATGACGCCCCAGCACAGCAGCCCCAGCCAGGTGGGGTGAGCAATATGAGCGGGGGGTGCAGGTGCAGTAAAAGGGATGGACAGGCTGGGAGGGCTCAGGATAGCCTCCTGGGAGGACATGGGGGCAGCCAGGACTGCAATCAGCTCTGGGGACACCTGGATAAATGTGCCTCTGCCCAAAGCCCCATCTCCAGGTGCTCAGATCACACGGCTGCACGGGACAAGCTGTGTCTCACAGAGTCAGTATGTACCCCCGTCCATCCAACACACAGGAGCTCCTACTATGTGCCAGCCCTGGGCTAGACCCTGGAGTCCTGGTTGGAAACTAAGTAGATGCACTCCCACTCCATTGGGTTTCACGATTTAGTGTGTGTGTGCAGTGGGGGCTGGAGACCATGAAAGGGAAGAGCGCAGTGACATGGAACAAGTGACACCGTGGCCATTATTCTACGTTATCCACATCATTCACTATCACAACACGTAGAGGTTAATTCAAAACTGTTTTCACCTCAAAACACAGCACATACATATTTTTCCAGATACACAGCACACTCAGCTCCCTTTTTCCACTACAAACTGGCTGGGGAGCATAGCATCGGTCTTCTCTGCCCGACGGCCAGCTCTGTTAAGGAAGGTGGAGGTCATGTCCCTTTTGCTCACCTATCTCTGTGCCTGCACACAGTAGGCCTCTGAGGACCCTTAACCTATTAAAGGAGTCTCATCCTCCACCCCACTAGTCACGCAGTAAATGCTTGCAGGTGGATGGAGGGATCGCTGTGGAACATTCCAGGTCTACTGATGTCATCGAAAGAAAAGCTGTTCAAGCCCCAAGGTGTCTGATCTACCCCCTTCCTCGAGTACAGCCAGGAATGTTCTCTGACAAGCTTACAGAGCACCACCAAGTGGGACTCCACACCTCCTAAGGGCTACCCTTGCGCATCGGACCACCGAGGATGTAGCTGGATGGTTGCACCCCGCTCCTCCTCTTCATTTGGGAGTATTTTTAGACAAAGTGAAGGGACCGTGTCAACAGCACCTTTGCATTTGTCGGCAGGCTCCCCGAGGCCGGTGAGCACCACTGGCTCCCACTGGCTCCCACTCGCTCCTCCCTGTGCACTGGGCGTCGCCAGAGCTCGCCTGCGCTGGGATCTTACTTAGATGCATTTCAACATGCTTGTTTCCCTTCTAATTTTAGAGTCTCATTATCCTGTGAAGATCAAGGCAGATGTCTACCATTTCGTCTTGGAGTAAGGACACAGTTTCATGCAGAATTACTCAAGAAATAGGCAAAAGTTAGCAAAATTGGGAGGATCGCATTAAATCACGATGCCTAAAATAATGATAAAGAGAGATCGCTCTGTGTGTGCGTGAGTTTCCCCCAGTGCTTTGCAAGATAAGGCCAATTTCAAGAGATGAAGAAATTGGTTATAAACTTAATTCTCAGAGATGGGGAAAATCACCACAAATGAAGAAACGAATCACACTCATTTAATGTACACTGCGTGCTGGGGTGCTGTGCCAGATGTTTTCTCATCCACTCAGCCCCCACTTTCAGGGGTAGAATTACATCTCTTGAGGCGATTTGGTTCAGCCTCCAGCTCTCCACAAACACCCCACCTTCGGCAAGAAGGGACCTGAATGCCTCCTCCAACCTTCATCCTTTGACCCGGGGACCCTGCTCCTAGGTATTCAACCTAAAGAAATCACCAGAGATGTGCACAGAAAGATAAGGAGTCTGAAGTCCGTCACAGACCTATTTATATAGCAAGAGACAAAAAGCAAACACAAGTGTCAAGACAGACTAAGTGTCCAGGGAAAGAGGATGAGCAACAATAAGCAAGTACATTTAGGCCAGTTCATATCGTGGACACCATCACAGACCGTGGTTTCAAGTACGCGAAAAGATACAGAAGTATCTTTTCTTTCTTTTTTTTAAGATTTTATGTACTTATTCATGAGAGGCAGCAGAGAGAGAGAGAGAGAGAGAGAGAGAGAGAAGCAGGCTCCACACAGGGAGCCCAATGTGGGACTCGATCCCAGGACTCCAGGATCAAGCCCTGGGCTGAAGGCAGGCGCTAAACCGCCGAGCCACCCAGGCGTCCCCCGATATTCTAATTTAATAAAGAATATACTGAATAATCCCGATATAGTAAAAAAAAGAAGTTACATAGAAAAACAGCTTGGAAGGAAACAAAAAGCTGCAAGAGTTATCTCTGGGTAGGGGTGGGGAGCTTGTGAAGGGTGTTTATTTCCTTCTCAGTATTTTTCTGTGCTTTCTGAATTTTCAATAATGAGTATATTCACCCTTGTGATCAGAAGAGAAGTCTAAAAGAAAGATGAGAAGACATTAGAGCAACAAGCCAGTAACTAAATATTGAAATAAGCCAACACACCCTCCCCCCGCAAAAAAAAAAAAAATCCAGGATGCCAGGGAAACAAAAACCTGGGCCAGTGCGCTGCCTATGCCAGAGTTCCTTTGATCCAGACCCCTTCTTTCCAGAAGCTCATGCTCTGCAGACAGCCTGTCCACCAGACACCAACAGCCCCACGCCCACTGCCAACTGCAAAAAAACAAAACCACCAGAGACCCAGAGGGGTTCATCCCCAGGGAAGTTGTCACATTCTCCCTAAGAGCTGGAATAGCCATTGGTCATCTGCTCGGGTTTCCTAAGTGACAGGGAACCTGATTTTCACAGGAGGGCCTGGGACCCATGAAGTTTAATTGACTTTAAACAGACTAACAGAAGAGTAATTAATAAGATGGGACTAGGGCATCAATGCTGCATAATTTATCTGTATATACAGAGACACTGGAAACCACCAGGTCAGAGGTAATCGCTCCCTCAAGGCTGTGAGTCATCCTTGGCAAGATAATTATATATTATAAACAGATGTACACACGTATCAGATATCTGCATAAAGGCACGCATCTATCTATCTATCCCCTGAAAACGAGAGACGGGGGGGCGGGGTGCAACAATAGTGCCATAGACTTGATCATGTGTCTCTGCCCTGCTGATCCCTTTTTGGCCCATATTTATAACTTGGAAGTCAGGGGCCTGATTTCCAGAGATGCATTTATGTCGCTTTTGTCATGACAGGTGCACCTGTCCCTATTCTCCATAGAGCTCGTCAGCTTTGCCAGGCCCCTTGTTTAAGGCTGCGCTGCATTTCTCCAAAATGCAAGGTGAGAGTTCACAAGAACAAGCTGGTCATCGGTGTGGCCTCTCTCCAGAAACAGAACTTATGTCCTCATGGCGACTGCCTTCCCGTGCTGTATGATGGACCTAACACTTAGGCCACTCGTATTTTCCATTTCCTTCGGTCACTCCTGTTCTCATCTCTGACTTCTACACTGCCGGGTCAAGAAATATGTGTATCTTGGTTTTAGTTTTTTTTTTTTTAAGATTTTATTTATTCATGAGAGATAAAGAGAGGTAGAGATACAGGCAGAGGGAAAAGCAGGCTCCCCACGAGGAGCCCGATGTGGGACTCGATCTCAGGTCTCCGGGATCATGTCCTGAGCCTAAGGCAGACGCTCAACCACTGAGCCACCCAGACATCCCATGTATTGTGTTTTTAAAGAACAAGAATTGAAAGCAAACATTTTTAGAGTCAAGAAATTTCCTATGAAAATCTAGACGTCCAAGTTCTCTTAAAAGCCACAAGCTGGGCAACCATGAGCTCATATTCCCACATAATCACAACTAGCTGGCCTCACAACAGCATCCTCTTTCAGGCAGCGCCGGGGTGCTCAGGGGCTGCAGACCTCATCACTCCCAGGGTCTCCCCGCCCTGGGCTGGAGGCAGTGGCTGCATCTCCCCACACCTGGGGATGCCCACCTGGCCCCAGGGCATCTGCATCCTCTGCTTGTGCTCTGAGCCCAGCTCATACCCAACCAAGCTCTCTGGGAAAGTCTCTCAGACCGACCTGCACAATGTGCCAAGGCTTTCTCACACTCTCTGTGCTTGGTCCTACTCATGCCCCAAGGCTGGCGCTGCAGGAGGTTAAAGCCTGTCCCGGGATTACTCAGCTGGTGACCCACCTGCTATGCTCCCACTCTCCTGCTGCACATACAACAGGCCCAAACCCAGGTGCACAGGACCGAGGACACTCCCTTTGCCCTGTTCCACAGGAGGCCCTCTCCTGGGGCCAGGGCTGGAACCAAGAAGGCTTCTGTTTGCCTCGAGGGCGCACTGCAGCTGGTCTGTCCACTGCTTTTAGGGTTTTGGAGAGGGGTTTTTACATTCTAATAGATAATAAGGGTGATGGGCATTAAGGAGGGCACGTGATGGAATGAGCACTGGGTGTTATATCCAACTGATGATTCACTGAACCATATCTCTATGCTTCAAAATAATAATATGCTGTATGTTAATTAATCAAATTTAAATAAAATAAAAAATTTTTTAAACCTATTGGATAATATGGAGGAGAGAAGAAAACAGAATCTTAGAAAGTAAATTCCAACACAGTACATCTCTTCCAGGAGTTAAAAAAAAAAAAAAAAGAAAAGAAAACAGAGCGAAATGGGAAGTGACATAAAGGAAATGAGCACCTGCCAGACACCCATTTTGTGCCAACTTTTCTCCAAGTGTATGTATGCCCTCCCTCCTTCATGGACAGCCCCATAGGTTGGCCTGATGATGTGCAAACCGAGGTTCAGAGAGGAAAAGAAACTGGCCCTGAACCACGCAGCTAGTAAGTGGCAGGGCTGGAACTCAAACGTATGTGTTCTAGTGCCAGTACTTTGCGGCTGCCTCCAGACACACTTCAAAGTCACCTCGTGAATATTCTCATTTCAATCAGCCAGCCTGGAGAAGGTCCAAGACAGGAAGGTGGAGGATGAGGTTCAAGCTGAGAGATTCAAGTCAGCTGGAGGCTGGAGATGTGCCTGTTACCCTCCCCCCAACCCCGGCCTTGGAGCTTTACATGGTCAGTGTAAGCAGACACTGCCACGAGGGCATCTTGGCCAAAAGGAAAGAAAAGACATACATGCAAAGCTCTTCCTTAAGGTGCTTCTTTCTCCAGAGGCTGGGGGCAAGAAAACTGGGGTCCATGAGGGAAATCCCCCCCATTCCAGAATGTCTGCTTCTTTGAACATCTGTCCTTGCAGCTGCCCATCCCTCCATCCCTGTCCTTCCACCCACCTGTCCCTCCACCCGTACATCCACCCACCCACCCACCCATCATCATCCTCCCATTCACCCATCCATTCCCCAAGCCACTCACCCATCCACCCATCATCCAACCATCCACCCATCACCATTCACTCATCCATCTATCCACCCATCTATCCATCCACCTACCCATCACCCACCCATCCATCCATGCATCCCCCCACCCACTCACCCATCCACCCATCATCCAACCATCCACCCATCATCAATCCATCCCTTCATTCATCCATCCAGCTGTTCTGTTACTGAGATCCACTGTGTGTGCAGCATTGTGAAGGCACTGGGAGAGAGACAAGCTGGACACTGTCCCTGTCCTCACAAGTCTATGGCTCAACCTATATAACAGACTTACAACTACCAAGTACACAAAGAACAGTCAAAGCACAGTTGCGGTGAGTGCAACAGACCCCCTTCCCAAATGCTAACAGGCTTATACTAGAGGACTTTATGGGGTTGGGTTGGTTGAGCGGGGGGGTCAAGGAACCGAGGCAACATCGAATGTAGACCTTGGGGTTGGAGCAAGATGGCTCTGCAACTGTCCTGCTCAGACACTGCACAGTCTCACTCCCCTGGGCCTCAGTTCCCCTATATTCAAAATAAGAATAATAGAGAATCTCCAAGGGCTGTCATGAGATTTGAGGGAGGGAAGGGTGTAAAGAACTAAGTGTGGTCCCTGTGTCAGAAGAGCAGTCCATCAGTGGAGATGGTAGCTGCCATCATAGACCCATCACTGACCCCACCTTCCAGCAACTTCTCCACGGGAAGAAAACGCACCCAAACCGACCGCACTAAGAAGGATGTCTCTGCCAAAAGAATGAGTCAGCATGGGATAGGCAGATCTGCCAAAAGAATGACTTTTTTCTGTGCTGTTTGATGGGCTCTTTTTTCAACGTGGTATGTCGCTTGGTTTTAAGGCTCATTTCCAATCTGTTCAAATTGGGCACAATGGTTGGGGTGAGGAGAGGGACAGTCAGGAGTCCGTGATATGGTTGTTACCTTTAAGAAGACGTCTTTTCCAAGAGCAAAGCGTTTGTCACAGACACAAACTTCCATGGAGAGTTTAATCCCTGGAATTTTTACCAGCAGTAAGCCTGAACCAAGGAAAAGCTAAGATGTCACGGCCTGGCCAACAACTCCGTGACCCCAGGAGAAGGTGGAAGGCCCCGCTGGATTGGGAATGAAGGTCCCTCCAGGATGCGCCCACAGACCAGGCCACTGGTCCGCACTGAGAGGTCTACTGCACAAGGCCAGAGCCGCCCCCTGGTCAGGCACTCGGGAAACTGGGAAGCCAGAGGCACCAGTTCTGGCAGCCCCCAGTTCCACCTCTGACATGTCTCATCATGCGATCCCACACACAGAAACATATCCGCCAGCTTGCAAAGGTGTGACAAACCAGGGAGGGCAGTGACAGCCGCCCAGGAGGCTGGGAGAGTGGGCTGCTTTTGAAGCACGGCGATATTCTTGCCTAAACTGATCTAATGTGCTGCTGGCTGCACCGGATTGGCTCCTGGCCACTGTGGACCGCAGGTCCGTGTTTGTGAGACCATGGAGGGTCCACGACGAGCTCTCAACAGCGTCCCGGGGCCGGCGAAGTTTGCATCACTTGTTATGTTACGGAATGTGGAAATACGCACTGCAACGTATCAACAAAATACTGATGGCTAATACCCAGGTAGCTAGATGTTCTAGACCTCTCTATTCATCATCTTTACTCTATGTGTTTCATCATCGCGCTCCTCATTTTTGCTGATAATGGAGATAACAGCCCCCATTTATCATTGATGGGGTATAAAGAACGATGCCAGGGCCCTTACACACTCCTCCTTAGGACAAAATCATCCTCAAAACAACCCCACAAGGTAAATATCCTGGAATTCCTTTGGGAGCTGTGAAACCCTGAGGGGCCACCTGACTTCATCCAGCCAGAAAGCCTCTGCCAGCCAGATCTGCCCTGGCCCATCTCCCACACCTCCCCCTCCACCGCACCTCCCACTGGGAGCCTGAGGAGCAACCTGTTTAAGTCCAGACTCCGTTGCTCAGTGGCCTAGGGCCTGTGAGAGTTCAGTTTCCTCATCCAATAAATGGAGATACCAACGCCTGGCTCATCAGGAATAGGGGAGTGAAAACCTGTAAAGTGCACAGTAAAGCTCTCATTAAATATGAACCCCTAGTAAAGTCTGCTACGTGCAGACTCACCCCATGCCCCCACCATACTGCCCAAAGATTCAGGAACTGGTTCCAAACCACCGGCCCAACCCAGAAGTTACAAGGAGCAAGGGAAACAGCCGGAGACACTTCCAAGCAGTGACTTGTGGGGACACATCTTATTCAAAGTCAAAGCGATACAAACACAGAGGAGTAATTTCTTACCGTCAGACCCACAGAGGTCGGGGAGATGGGCAAAACCGAGCCTTAACTAAGGTGGGAGGGCACAGAAACCTCTCACACCTTTTGTAAGAACATAAACTGGTAAAGGTCTGTTAGGAGGGCATGTGACAACTCTGTATAAACATGAAAAACAGAACCACAAAGACGCTTTTGAGCAAGAGCTGTCATCCCTGGGCAGCCTGGGTGGCCCCTAAGTGGGAGCAGCCCAAAGAGCCAGCCCGAGAGGCTGTTGTACCCCCCCGAGACTCACAGACATGGACCACAATTCCACGGGGCTTTATGTGTGCACCTGACCTGCAGGCCAAGTGGGCGGCACCCCCTCTTCCGCAGCGTACAAATACATGAGAGTGACGCCAAACGTGCAGACGGGTCTACGGCCAGAGCACCCGATCCCGTCTGACCTCGCCCGCGTGCCCAGAGTGCAACTGCTACCAAAGGCGGCTACTGTACTTTAAATTTTAATTAACTAAGATTGCATAAAAAATGTACCAGACCTCTCTGGGAGCTACTCATTCTCCCACTGTAGTGTGAAAACAGCCACAGACAGAACATAAACAAATGGCTGCAGCTGTGTCCCAATAAAACTTTATTCACAAACACAAGAGGTGGGCTCCCGGGGCACGGTTTACTGATCTTTGCTCTAGTGAATGCCAGTACTACCATCATCACCCCGCGTGGAGGCCCACGTTAAATGCTGCACCTGCATCTTCTCCCTTGATCTTCCCTGCAACCCACTCGGGCTAATACCAGCATCCCCACTGTACAAAAAGGAGGAAACTGAGTCAGAGATGTGAGGTCCCCAAGCCACGTGCAGAAGCTGGAGTCCACACCCAGCCCACCCCGCCCCCAGGGGCTGCACTTGTAGCCACAACACACAAGCCCTCGGGAGAATGAGACGGAGCCTCAAGATCGCATTTCTGGCTCCAGTGCATTAAAACATCACTTTGTGTGGCAAACTCTTCCAAAGGCTTCATAAAGTCTGGATCTACGGTCTGGGTTTCGCAAAGCAGTAAAACAAAAGCCAAAAGCTCTGAAGAGCCGTGGAAAAATATGGATACTAATATTTAAACCCAGCAAAGATATAATAGAAAAAAAATTAGATGTTCTCCAATAACTTTATCTAGTTGGGCAATTTGAGAGAAAATACTCTTTGGAAAATTCAAAATAATAATTAAGTTAGCAAGCTATTAATCTGTTACAAAGCCTTTGGTTTTATAAGAACCTCCCATCTCCACGTTCTACATAATGCATTGTGTTGTCCATTAACCGCGAACTCTTACACCGCTCAGAGAGCCAGCGTGGAAAGCCACAGGAGGCAATAAGTGGGGAGCACGGGTGGCTCATTGTTAACACTAAATGTGTCATTAGCAGCTCCTGAGCATATGCTTTTCAGGGACTTACAGTGACTTGATGACATGCACACCCAGACAATACAAAAGTGTCCAAGCAAACCCCACTTGCGTGAAAAAAGCCTGAACCCCCAGTACCTGCTAAGTCACCGGGAGTCCTAAGGTCCTCCCAACAGCCAAGGGCACTGACAGTCACCTCCCGTCACACCCCCATCGACTCCCACGGCCCCCCAGACACTCCCGTGGGAAAAACCCCAGGAACCTTCGGTCAGGCAGACACACTGAAGACCCAGGGCAATCCCGTCATCTTCTGGAGTCTGCTGGGCACCTGGGAGCACGGCGAGGGGAGAGGCCGGGCGCTGGGGCCCCAGCCCGGCAGCCACACTAGTCCCGGGATCTGGGCGAGGGCCCTTCCCTCCTCGACGCGCCTGTGGTCATCAGAGCTCTGAGCTGCGAGGGGAACCAGCTTGGCATCAAAGGAAGCAGGTGTCGAGCTGAGAATCCAGGGGTGCACACAACTGCATCCAGGCGGAATGGAGCCAGCAGGACGGCGCCCCTCCCGTCCCGGACCCACCCTCCAGCAGGGCCCCCTGAGCAGGTCGGGGAAAGCGGCCACCAGCACTCCAGGCTGCCATCCTATGAGCCTAGGGACCTCTTCATAGGGAGAAAACGCCTCCTTCCAAATGAAGTCCGGGGATGGACCCCCGGGGCAGGGGGGTCAAGCCTGAGTCCCATGTCACCCTAGAACCACCCACCGTGGGCAGAGGGGCACCGTGGAGGGTGGCGGCCAGTTCTACAAGCATGGAGACAGGCGCTCCGTCACAACCGACGGTGACCAAAAGCAGGGCCTTCCTGGGCCCTCCCCCGGCTTTGGCCCTGGGGCCCAGGCCCTGCCGGGCTGTGGTCTCAGGAAGCCAGGCCGGTGATGCCCAGGGCTCACTGTGGCCTGCGAGGGGCACGCAGAGGAGAGGCCACTGGCCAAAGCCCAGAGCCCACACGGCTCAGGACAGCGACCTCGAGGAGGTGGTGCAGAGGGAAGGGGCCCTCTGGCTCCTGGTGTCCCCAACCCAGGTGACCCCTCCCAGGAAAGGTCAGGGCAGCCCCAGAGGTGCCACACGGGGCCTTCCGGGGACACTCCCATGGCTCCAAGGACCAGGAAATCCCGGCTCTTACACCTGTGCCAGCCTGCGACAACATTCCCCAGGTCCCCCACGCGAGGACAACGCAGTGAAGGGCTCCTGCACCCCAGGGCGCGCCTGCCCACTGCTCCACGCTCCGACTTCCATTTCTTTCGGGAAGTACCCGGTGGTCAGAGCCGGATGTTCCGCGGTTTTCATTATTCTCCTTTTGTTTCAAAACATCCCTACTAGGCCAAAATCATCAACCTGTGCCCACCCTGCCCTCCCGGTGGAGCCACCTTCATGAAGGACAAAGCACTCCCGGCTCCTCCCGGCCTCCCCAGCACCCCAAGGACTCGGAGGTGGGGGGTCTGCGGAGCACACCTCGCATCCCTGGAATGAGGATGGTCACAAGCTTCCGTGGGGGTCAGGGGCTTGCTGGATGCTTCTTGGGAATGCAGAGTCTCAGGCCCCACCCCCTAGACCCGATGAGTCAGAGCCCACACTGTCACAAGATCTCCGGGGCCTGTGCGCGTGTGCACACGCAAGTGTGAGAAGCAGGGGACCAGACTATCCGAGGGAGGACCTCTTCCCGCTAATGAGGCCACTAGGGGGCCCCCCGAGCATGGGCGTTCACCCCATGACTTTTAGCTGGAGGCCAGACTTCCCTAGAAGCACTTCTCTCCCAGCACCGGGCTAGGCCCCTCAGCTTGACTTCCTTTCAACAAAGACAGCCAGCAGTCCCAAAGCCTGGACCGTGACGGTCACCTCCGGCATCCCCACAGACCCACGTCCTGCCCTTCATGGAGCTGTCACCAAAGGCCTCCACACCCCCCCACCTACACCATCCACATAACCTTCCTCCCTGATTCCCCCCAGGGCCAAGGAGCCTATCAAGGCTTAGCAACACCCCCCCCATCCCTGTATCCCTGTGTCCACATCCCCTGTGCTATCCCTCCCCTGCCTCCTCCAGGCCGTAAGCTCCTCAAGGGCATGCCAGCCTGGGGTCCCCTCCTCCGTGTCCCCCTGAACCTCCAATGGCACCTCTGCCAGATGGGGATGGAGGGCTTCGGAATTCTGCATAACGCAACAGCTCCCGGATTTCGCAAGCTCGGCCACCACCCTCAAGGATTCTGTTGTAAGGAAACCACCTGGCCTATGATGAAGACGCTTTTAATGTCTTCTTGGGTAGGTTTAAAAGGAAATTTCAGCATCTACCTTAATGGAAACATAGTAGTTTTCAAATAAAAAATTAAACAAAGGTACATACTCTTTATATGACAGTCCATCACCTCCTTAAAGCGCGTGTAGGCCGCCCAGAGATCAGTACCCTGGTGGCCTGACCGGTAGGCGGCCACTAAAACATCCTCATGGGGAATGAGCATCCCGACCCAGGGCTCTTCAGTCCCGCACAGCCATCCCCTCTTCCCTTCGGCCACACCCAAGGGTGCGATCATCAAGGTCATCATGAGCTGGGATGCTTCTTCCTCCATCACTTCCCATCAGCCATGGCTGTGAATATAATGTGGGATGCTCACTCGGTGTCACCCCCTGGTATTATTGAGAGGACAATTATGGATTGAGAGGTGCTTTATTTTCTTTTTAAGTCTTGAAGAACTCCCACGGAATCACAAGAATTAATGTCCGATTCCAGAGGAGGAACTGTGTTTCTTCTGGTCCATCTTCTGACACGGGACAGAAGCTGCCTGCTGAAAGGGCACCTCCTGGCAGCAGCCTGAGCCTCGGGATGTGTTTGGGGCCACGGTGTAGCTCATGGCCCATGAGCATGTCCTCTTCTTGGCAAAGAGGACAGAGGCAGGACAAGTGCTCAGGAAGGAAACGCAAGGGCTCCCCATATCTCTCTGGCTGAATGATAGAGCATGTTTACGTGAACAGGGGACACGGCTGACAGGAGAGGTGACAGTCGAGTCTTTAGGGATTAATGATAAAGCACAATGACACGACCTGCAGCCACGGAACCCAGATCCCAAACACTTTGTTCGTTTCCCGAAGGATGTTTTAAACTTGCTTCTAAAGCAGCTGGCTAAAAAAATAAAATAAAATAAAGCAGCTGGCTCCAGGGAAGTGGCATTTGAGTTGTGGCCTGACAGTAACAAACACCAACGACAAGACCTAGTACGTCCACAGGCTGATCTGAGCCAGACACGGCTGTAAGTGCTTGGCTCATAAATACTTCCTGTAGGTGGCTGTTCCTGCTACTCTCACTTTGCAGATGAGGAAGCCGAGGCCCAGGATGGTTGACCAACCTGCCCAAGGCCACCCAGCCAGTACCCACCCCGGCGGGTGCCCCAGAGTCCAACCAGCATGTCCCAGCACCTCTCACGGTCAAGCCAGAGCATATTCACAATAACAAGGCTGCTCTGCTCAGCTCTTCCCAAGCATCAAGCCCTAAGTGCTTTTCCGTAGGTTGTCTCATGAAATTATCACAATGAGCCTCTGAAGTGAGAACCATTATCACAGATAATAACTAAAGAAATGCCAGGCCAGGGAGGTTAAGTAACTTGTCCCAGACAACACAGCTGTCTGAGAACATACACTAGTTGGCGTCTGGGCGCTGGCCCCACGCGGGGGAACAAGGCAGACAGGATCTCTGCAGTCCTGGAACCCGTGATCAGGGTGGGGTGAGAGGGAGAGGGAGACGGTAAACAAACAGCCCCTAAAAAGATGTAAGAGTTACAAACACAGAAAAAGAATAGGATATTGGGACGAAACGCTCAAGCTCTTGGAGAGAGAAGAGAAGGCATCCAGGAGCTGGGTAGGGATGCGCTCAGAGTCCAAGGTGGAGACACGTTATGAGGACAGGTGGAGCATGTGGCAGGAAAGCTGCAACTGGCACAGCCAAGGACCGCCGGAAACACAGCCTGGGCACCTGTCCTCGGAGGTGCACCGCTCTACCCCCTGCGTGGCCACCACATCCCCACTCTGCCTGCACCCTGCAGCATCCCACCTTTCTTCTGAGGACCACCCTGCCCCATCTCAGTGTATGAGCCTCGGTGGAGCTGACCTGGCTCAGGTGCAAGGGGCAGGCATGCGACCCGGCCAGTCAAAATCCTCCGCCCTCACTCTCCGGTCAATGAGTGGTTGGGACTGGACAGGTGACTCAGGTAAGCTCAAACAGCAGCTGCCCAAAGCACCTCACTCACCTGGCTCGGGGACTCCCTTTCTGCAGAGACTGCTGAGCCATAAGGAGTAAGTCTGGAACTGCCAAGAGCCATCCTATGGAGACAGCCTTCCAGAAAACGAAACCAACAGAGAGAAGCAAACAGGAGTGAGGGTGAGCAAGAGTCCCGATGCCAAGGTCTAAACACGTGGCTCCCACTGTGCCTGAACTCAGGGAACGCGGCGCCAGGCTGATTCCCCACTTGCACCGATAAATCCCTTCCCAGGGGAAGCCAATTCGAATTGGGTTGTTGGTTACTTGCAACTGATACCTGACCGGTCCAGCTTTGGGGGAAAGTGCGGCCAGGCCGACTCCGGGAGGAGAGGTGGTTGGGAGGCTCACGGGTCACTTTTGCCGAAGTGAGGAATCCCTGAGCATGACATCCGCGCCCAGAGGAGGAAGGAGCAAGGAAGGCTGAGATGTAAGAGGGGAGGGTCCTAGCCGAGGTAGGAGGAGGTGATGGTGTGGACGGAGACGGGCCGCTTCTGCCCTCAGAGGGATGGCAGGGAGGGCCACTCTTATGGGTTGAACCATCCCCTCTAAATTCTCTGAAATCTGGGGCACCTGGGTGGCTCAGTGGTTGAGCATCACCTTCAGCTCAGGTCATGGTCCCAGGGTCCTGGGATCGAGTCCCTCATCGGGCATCCCGCAGGGACCCTGCTTCTCCCTCTGCCTGTGTCTCTGCCCCTCTCTCTGTGTCTCTCATGAATGAATAAATAAAGTATTTAATAAATAATAAATAAATCCTCCAAAATCCACACTTGAAGTGCCACCCACAGCTCCCTGGAACGTGGCCTTATTTGGAGACAGGGTCTTTACAGAGGTGATCCAGTTACAAGGAGATCATTTAGCAGGGGGCCCTGATCACCTGCCTGGTCACAGAGGGAAGGCGACACCAAGAGACCCAGGGGAAGGTACGGTCTGCAGGCGGCCGCAGCAAGAAGCCTGGAAGGATGCTCCCTCATGAGGCTCAGAAGAAACCACCCCTGCTACCCCGCCACGGCCCGTGCCTTGATCTGGGACTTCCAGCCTCCAGAACACGAGAGAATAAGTTTCGCCTCCATAGTCTGTAGTGCTCATTTCCAGCCACCCCAGGGAACCCCCATAGCCCCACGAGGGGAGGGGAACGCGGGGAAACTAAGGCCCTGGGGCGGCTTGTGCAGAAGGTGGGGAGGGCTCCTGAGGTTGGGCGGGAAGACCTACATCAGCCCCGAAGGACTGGTGGCATCTCAGGAGCCAGATGCTTTCAATCTGCCAGTAAAGTCTCACCTGCCTGTGGTAAATCTGTAACTGATAAAATTTCACACAACTTACAGCCAACATGTGCAGGTAAAGCCTGAGGACGCTGGCTCGGGCCTCTGGTTCGAATATTGCCGCAAAGTCAGTCTCCTGGTGTCAGCGACCGGTGAGAGCGAAGGCGTGACTGTGTCCCATGACTGCCACGTGAGTTTAAAATGGACTTAGAAATAAAGAGTTCAGAAAATGTAAAAAAAAATTAAAGAGCAAACCTTTGCCCCTTGCAAGCGGCTCACAGGCAACACGGCCACGGGTCTTTCCGAGAGGCCAGCCTCCTTCGGGCCCAGCTGTGAGCACCCGGGGGGCTCAGTGGTTGAGCATCTGCCTTCGGCTCAGGGCGTGACCCTGGGGTCCCAGGATTGAGTCCCAAGTTGGGCTCCCTGCAGGGAGCCTGCTTCTCCCTCTGTCTGTGTCTCTCATGAATATATAAATAAAATCTTTTAAAAAGAAATGAAAAGGAGCTGTAGGGAACCTTCCAGAACGCTCATTCCCCCACAGGCAGGTTCGGAGGCCCCCTGGCTGCCAGGAGAAAGGAACCAACGGTCTCGCCACTTTGCATTTCTTTGTGGTTTTGTTCATTTTGTCAGCCGCAGCCCCGGGAGGGAACAGGGCTAGCTTTCTCCCGCGGAGAGGAGGCTCGGCGCAGCCTGAGAGCAAAGGCCTCATTGAGGCGCAGGCGCTCGGGCCGACGCGCGCAGGCCGCGCTCTCTGTGAAACGCCTAATTTCAGTTTCCAGCCATCATTTGCTCTTCCACGGCGTCCCGGGGCCTGCCTCAATGGCGAGCCTTGTCCACGGGCAGCACAAAGCCGCCTTTGCCGGGGGAGCCAAAGCAGGGGAGCTGCGGCGGAGGGGGGCGCCCCCACACTGACTGGGCCCTTTCTTCCCCGCTCGCCCAGGGCCGCCCTGCCCGGGGACGCAGGCTCTGGACTCCCAAGTGCCTCTCTCCCGGCAAGTGGAGAGTGTAAATAAATCCTGGGCCGAGGAAACGGGAGGGAAGCACGGCGTCCAGATGACACCGTGCTCAAGAGGTCACGGGCCCTGGAAACTTCTCACCAGGATCCTGAGGAAGTCGGGGCGCCCGGGGGGCTCAGTCCGTGAAGCGTCTGCCTTCGGCTCAGGTCATGATCCTGGGGTCCTGGGATCGAGCCTCACCTCAGGCTCCCTGCTCTGCGGGGGTGGGGGGACCTGTTTCTCCCTCTCCTTCTGCCCCCCTCTGCTTATGTGTCTCTCTCTCTCTCTCTCTCTCTCTCACATGGACTCTCTTTCTCTCTTAAACAAATAAATAAAATCTTAAAAAAAAAAGAAAGAACCCTGAGGAAGTAGTGACTTGCCTGTCCCGGGGGGCATTCAAGCAGGGGCAAGGCTCCATCTGGGCAGGAGTCTAGGGCAGGGCTGGAGGGAAGTGAGTGATGGATGGGTAGACGAGAGCCTGACACACAGACGGGGGTACACAGATGACGGAGAGCGGTCAGTAGATGATTGATAGAGGAGGTTCACAGATTGATGGATGATGGATCAATCGGTAGGTGAAAAGATGGGGATGGCAGGTAGGCAAACAGATAATGGATCCTAGAGAGATGAGGGCTACAGGTGAGTAGATGACAGGCAGGGAGGGAGGGGGGAGCAGCGGAGGGGGAGGGAGGGCCATGCTTCCCGGGCCTGGGGGGGCACAGCGGGCCGCCAGAGGGTGCCCCGGCCACTCAGTGCTGTCCCACCCAGGTGTGTCTGCACCTCTGCAGGCTGCGGCGTCTCCCCGATGGCCACAGCTGTCCAGGCGCTCAGGCCGGAACCCTCGGGACCACCCCCGCCCCCCTCCCCCCCTCGGCACACCCAGCGGGCTCCCCCTTCACAGCACACGCGGAGATGTGTGATGGTCTGATGTCCCCGGAAGCAGAGCCCGGGGCGGGCTTCAGAGGACGCCGTCGGCTCGGGATCTGGTCCCAGGAAGTGGGAGCGACGGAACAGGAGACCTCGTGCAGGTGCGGTGCGGTCCGAAGGTCACTGCTGCAGGGCGGACTCGCAGGAGCTGTGAGCATGGCCCACCCCAAAGACAAAAGATGAGGCAGGAGCTCCCCTGCACCTAGGGCCGCCCTCAGGCGTGGCTCCCCGACGTTCAGCCTCCACACCCGTGCTTCAGGGTAGAGGGCCCGGGGCACCCAGCGCACGCCGCAGGTGGGGTCCCCGTCCTGGGTGCCCGTGGTGTAAATACTTCCACTGCGGCCAATTTCAAGCTACCAGCAGGACGGCAACCATGCAGCAGGACGTGCACGCCACGCATGGCACTTGTGCGCCAGCTCCGGCCTGGGGGGCTCCAGCCCACCACCTGGTGCCCACCTGCCACGTGGGCAGGGCTGGAACCACAGCGGAGGACAAGGCAGCGGTGGTCGTGGGGAACAGGAGGCAGGTACCGAACAGCAGCTACGAACACTATGCTCTCAGCCACTGCGATCTCTGACTACCTGACGCACTCCTGTCCACACAGCCTGATGCCCCGCTGCAGCCAGGGCAACCCCCTTCCAAGCGTTAGCTCTGGAAACTAAGCCACGTCCCCAGCTGGGCCTCGGCACCTCGCCGGCATCCAACCCTGGCTGCCCAAGCCGCACTGGCTTCAGTGCCTCCACTCCCCCATCACGCACTGTCCCCCTGTTCACCAACACCCCAAGCACACATCTACCCCAGGACCTTTGTACTTCCTATCCTTCTGCCTAGAGGGCTATTCTCCAAGGCATTTATATGACTAATTCCTTCACTTCCGTCTTGTGTCTCTGGCCATGCCACCCAAACACAGCCAGCCTCTGCTCCCTACCCCCCTCCCTCCTCCAGCCTGGCTTGGGGGCATGTATCACTGTCTAGTGTCACATCACCATCCATCGCTTTCTGCCATGTTTCCCCTCATCTCCCTAGACGATTCACTCAGCAGAGGCGGGGACGTCATAGTCTCCACTGCTGTATCCCCAGCACCCAAACCAGAGGCGGGCACAGAACAGGTGCTCAATAAATACTTGCTGATAACGGCTGCCAATCCCAAAGTCTGGGGAGAACATTCAGATTGACTGCAGTTTTTTAGATCCCCAGAGGGGAAGGCAAGGAACATGCCCGGCTCAGAACACCTGAGTTGAATATCCTTCAAAACTCCAACCCAACCCGGGTGTCCTCTGATGGGCTGGCCTCTCCCCGGCACGAGAAGCACTCAGCTCTCCCTGGTCCTGGTTCGCAGGACAGAAACCTTTGAAGCCATCGACACAGACCATCAGCACAGACAGCCGCACCTGTAACAGGTGCATCCTCCGAATTCACTGCAGACCCAGAATCTGCCAGAAACAGAGAAAAACCTTATAGAAAAGGCACCACCTGCCCAGCAGCTTGAAACAAAGGGCCACACACAGTGTGAGAAATAGCCCCCGGGACCAGCAAGAGTTTGTATCGGTTACCTATCGGCGCGTAACAAACCAGCCCACAACGGCATATTTCAGGACTATTTCAGGACTTCGTGGTTCACTTGCATCTGCTCGGCGTCGGGGAGGGCTCTCTTGTGCAGCTGCGTTCAGCTGGGAGCCTGGCCTGGGCTGGGGTCCCCCAGGACGGCTGCACTCACCAGCTGGCAGCCGGCGCTGGCTGTCACGGGCCACCTCATGCTCTTCTGGCAGAAGGGCCCAAACAGTTCTACACGGCAGTCCAGACGGCTGAGACAGAAGCCAGACCCACAAGTCATACCGTGTTGCTTCTGCTACACCCTGTGGGTCCAAGCAAGTGACCGGGGACACCAGGGGGAGCTGGAGACGGCCGCCCTCCAGATGGGGGACACGGCAAAGTGACACTGCAACCAGGGTGTGGTGGCAGGTAATGGCTGGGGCCTCCTTTGGAAACAGTTTGAGTCACATTGTCGTCCTCTTTTCCCAGGTGAAGGGGGGCCCAGGGAAGTCCAGCAACTGACCTGAGGTCTCCCAGACTTAGGACTTGAGGCTGCACAACCTGACCCAGCATCCCGCTCCCCTCGGCACCACCCCCCAGAGTCTGAGTTCTGACCCAGATGGAGCCCCCGGTGTGGCCAGCACAATGCTCAGCCTCGCTGCAGGGGGCCAGGGACTCTGCCGGGCTGCCCCCCGCCCCCCGCTGGCAGTGCTACGCCCAGGCCGTAGGTGGACAGGCAGCTGGCTGGCTGCTCAGGGTCCCCCGACGTCACACGAGACAGGGAAGAGCCTGGGTGACATTTGAAGTCACTCCCGGAGGCCCACACCCAGACTGCGAAGGAAAGCACGGGCCTCCGTTTGCACGTCAGCATGATCTTGTTCCCCACCCGCCCGGCTTACACGTCCAGGTCCCTCTTGGCAGCTGCCCCGCTCTGTCTCCTAAAGTTGAGCTCCTCCCTCCCCTTCCCTAAATCGCTCACCTCAATCCTCCCCATCTGAGGGCACAGGCCACGCACCTCGGTGTCCCTCCCATTCCCCTCCCCTGCCGCGCACCCAGGGCTCACCCTGCGCATCCCACGTCCACCTACGTGTCCCCGTCACTTCCTCTCAGGTAACGACCTCCCACAGGCTCAGGCTGCACCACCCCCCGTCTCCCCCCCCCCACCCCGACCCCGGTGCTCACACTCGACACCCCCTTCCGCCACAGGGCCGCCACACGCTGCTCCCTCGGCCTGGAACAGCCACCTGCGACTTCTGGCTCCTTCCCTCGTTCCCTTCAGATTCCACATCCATCCCCCAGACCCAGCTTGAAGAGGGGAAAGCAAGGCGGAGAAGGGGAAGAGGCTAAGGCAATACCGCAGAGCAGTCTTCTGACAGCACGTGCCAAAGCTCGCGGGGCTGCCTCGGGGAGGAGGACTGGGAGCACGGGTGACACCCGTTTCCAGTAATCGAGGAAGGGCCCGTACGGGAGACAGCGCCCCACAGGACACCCCGCATCGCTCTGGGCCGACCAGGACCACGCGGCGCGCGCATGACCACAGGGTCCCCACCCCGCGGGGGGAAACGGAGGCTGGGACAGGAGGAGCGGGCACTGGCCAGACCCCGCCGGCCCGCACTGGCGACCTGCCCCCTCCGTGTCCGGCCTCGCGGGTTTCTCTACATTTACAGGTACCACGTTTCCAGCTTTAAACACCTGTTTGTTTTTCACAAAGCGCTCTCTGCTCCCCCCGCCCCCCGGAAACACCCCCCTTCCCTTCTCTGCCCTGACTTCCGGGGCGGGGATGCGCGTGGGTTACTGTCCCGAGGCCTTCCCAGCACAGTGGAGTGCCGCCCCCCCAGACTCCGCTGGGGGACCCAGGGGACCCGGGGGAGCTGCCAGCCGCAGGGCGCCTCGCCTTCACCACCACCGGTGACAGTCCTGCGCCCAGGTCACCCGCCTCTCGGGAAGTGGAGGTCACGGTCTCCACACACGAAGGAGGGCAGAGCACCAGCTGATGCCCAGGCACCTGCAAGGCCAGCGGGGGGCGCTGGGTGGGGGTGCGGGCTCCAGCCATCTGCAGGAACGTGGGACCATTGGACGCGGGGCCGGGCCCAGTCCCCTCCTGCCTGACGCCTCATCCCATGATGAGGAGGGGGCGCCCAGGTGCCTCGGTCGGGGGGGGGGGGGGGGGGCATCCAACTCTTGATTGTGGCTCAGGTGATGATCCCAGGGTCCTGAGATGGAGCCCCTAGTGGGGAACCTGCGCTCGCTCGCGGGGAGTCCGCTGGAGACTCCCCACGCAGGCACTCATGCTCACTCTCCGAAACAAATAGTTTAAACAAAAACAAATAAATAAAATAAATGTTAAAAACATGTGAGGAGTTACAGCAGTTAGCTCAACGCGCACACACCATATCCGTGCACACATACACACACGTGCACACACGTGTGCCAGGACTCCCTCCCCCAACAATTTTTGCCAAAAGTAAGCGCGAGAAGCTATGTGAGCGTTATCGCCTGGAAGACAGATGGCACGCTGCCCTTCAAAGAGCTGCTGGGGAGGGTCCCCCACCACTGCCTCTTCTTTTCGGGGAGGCAGGAGGGAGGAGCAGCGGGTGGGGGGAGGGAGACAAGGAAGGAAGGACAAAGGGGAACAAAGGGAGGGAGGGAGGGGGGTGGAGGGAGACCCTACCCCTCAGTCCTCCGGGCCCGCCCACCTTCTTTCCCCTCAGCACCCAGCACGGGCGCCACCCACCGGAGCCCTGGACCTCAGGGTGCAGGGGCCTGTGCTCAGCACCCCGTGCACAGGCAGCGCGGGAGAAAGGCCGCTGGGAGAAACACGTGGGGGGGCTCTGGATGGTGCGTGGCGGTGAATACGGACTCACAGGTCCCTCGTCGCAGGGGCAGGGAGGGGGGAGGACGGGTGGCACAGGGCAGGTGCCCCCATCACGCTCCCAGCCCCAATGCTGGGATGGTCCCCAAGCTTCCCAAAGGCGACAGGGACCCCACAGTGGTGCCCCCCATCCCCTCAGTGAGGCCTGATTCTGGGCCCCCACCCACGGGAGGACAGAGCCCGCTCAGGAGAAACCCCAGGGAAGCCTGCAGCCAGGGTCCCTCACCAACACCCCACAGGGGTCTGCTAACCGGAGGGAAAAGCAGGCTGGAAACGTGAAGTCTTCACAGGCCCTGAGAATTGCCTGTCAGCCCCTCTCTCCCTGGCACACAGGCGCACACGCGTGTGCACACACACGGACGCCCCGGCCCCCCCTCCAGGCACCTCCCTCCCTCCTCCACACCATCCCACCACACTCCCCACTCCTCCCCACCCTCCAGCACCCCTCGAGCTCCCTCCCACCTCTGGGCCTTTGCATGGGCCATCTTCTCCACCCAGAAAACCCTGCCCTTCCCACTTGGGCGGGTTCGCTCCATCCCACCTTCTGGGCCTTGACTCAAGTGACACCTTGTCCGAGCTCCCCCAGCCTGTAGGCCCCTTCTCAGTACCAGGGCGGCCCCATCCTGGTGAGACTAGCGTTCACCTACGGGATAACCCGGTCCCAGCCCGCCCCCCCAAGCTACACGACAGGGACGGGGCAAGGCCTCTGCTGACCGTCTGTCCCCATGCCTGCCATCACACCTGGCCTAAGAGAAGGCACTCGGTTTGGCCCATGGGAGGAAGGAAGGCAGGGAGGTGGAGGGGGCACCCTGCTTGCAATGAGCCACCTGGTGTCGTCATGCGTGTGCTCCGTGCCTCTTCTCTTCCCAAGCGGGGCTCTCCCTCTCTGTGGGGAGAAGCCCTCTTACACCCTCTCTGCAGTGAGTGATGGCCCACCCCATGAAATGTTCGGTCACTGGGCTCCTGGGTGCCAGTGGGAGAAACTCCCTGTGCCCCCAGCCAAAGGGTTTGCCAAGCAAGATGCAACGTCAGCTCCGCCCAGGGTCGGAAAAAGGAACCAGAAAAACAAGATGAGTGACTGGAGCCTCTATTTCCCTGAGAGAACAGCTGCTCCAGGCTAATGTCCTCTTGGAATAAATTGTCATTAGTTCATTTAAAAAAACAACACAGAGACTAATTATTAACAAATTTGTAGGCTTCTTTTTAGCAAGGCGTACCACCAATAAGTTGTGCTCTGAGCAGCTGCCCTTTACACCTGCTCATCTATCTGCTCCAGGAATCTCCAAAAAGTCAAGACCATTCGCCCCGAAGTCCTCATGCCCCGTTGTGGCTGTTCTTTGCTAGGGGGGCTTTTCCCCCCTCAATCCTACTCTCCCTTATGGGTCCCTGCAAGTAGGAAGAAGGAGCTGCAGGGTGTCAGTACCATACACTCAAGATAAAGCCAGTGTTCAGGGGACGTCCACACCGAGCAGGACCGGAGTTCTGGAGCTGCGAACAGAACGGTGGACAACACAAATCCTGACAGAAAAAAGGTACAAATATAGTTCCCAGAAAGTGGGAAAAGCTGGAAAAATATTAGTCGTCACCAGTGTTTGCAGTAATGACCTTAAGAAAAAGGTGAGCTCCCGGGGGGACACAGAGAGAGGGGCCTGTGCCCCCACCGCACGGGCTGCCGGACGAGCAGAAGCACAAAGCGGTGCTTGGAATGTTCCATGTTTGTGTGACAAAACGTCCCCCACTACTCACCCTCCCACTCGAGCACTATGACAAAATAATAAATTATCCCTCAATCTTCCGTTGCTTCATATTAAGGCCGAACCAGCTACCCAGGAGGACTGGGGGCAGGAAAACACAAGAGGAGCAGGAGGGCCCGGCTGTCCCCATGCCCGCTCCTGGGCCCAACGCCAACCCCAAGCATCAGCCCAGCACGCTCACGGCGTCATCCCAGCTGGGGCTGTGACTCAGCCTTCGACCTTGGCCTTCGACCTGGGTCTGTTACACTGCCGCAGCCCAGCCCCCCAGCTAGGAAGAGGGGCACAGGGCCTGCAGAGGAATGAAGGGTCAAGCAGGGACGAGGGTGGGGAGGTGAGAAGGGATGCCTGATGTCGCCTGGCGGTGCTGACCTCAAGCCAGGAGGGACTCTTCTGGCAACATCGTGAGGGCACCAGTGGGAGACATGGGAGTCAGGGCCTCGATACTGCACAGGATCAGAGCCCCCCACTGTCACTGGCCAAAATGCCCAGGAGCCACCAAGAGGCCTTGGGTGGAAGCTTCTCCGTAGCGACAGGCATTGTGCTCCACGCTTTATAGAGGCCAACCCACCCCCGATCCTCATGACCACCCTTCACGGTAGACACTGCTACAAGTAATCCTCATTTTACAGATGGGGAAACCGAGCCTCAGAGGTGTCAAGTGGCTCTGTCCAAGTCATGCAGACCCAGGAAGTGTGACACCAGAGAGTCCATGTCCCTGCCAGCTCCCCCCTCCAGACCTTGTCTGTCGGCCTCCCTACGTCAGGCCTGCCTTGTTAGAGGCAGCGGGAGATGCCTCGTCTCTGGGAGCTCGTGGTCTAGGAGGAGAAGGGAGCCTCCTGTGCGCACTGCACCGCGGCCCCAGTTCTCCACCCCTGCTGTATCTGCTGTGACTTGCCTGCTCCTCCCACCGAGGGGGGTTCATTTCCCTCTCCTTGGCCTTCGACTGCACGTGTGCTCGCTCTCATAGACTGAGGCAGAAATGCAGGCCCTGGACACTAAGAGGCTCCATGCATCTCCCCCGCTGCCACAAGACAGCACTGCTGGGTCCATGGAGGGTGAGGTACATGCAGAGAAGGGGCGCTAGCTGAGCCAGCCTTGATCCTCGACCCCCCAGCCTGCAGGCACCTGCCTGCGCTCCCCGCTGCAGACGCTGATCGCTAGTAGGGGATGAACTAGATATAACACAGAAGGGGACAAACTTGAGAGGTCTGGTGCTTGGGACACGGGGACCCCATCATCGTCCTTGTTGATGTGGTAGGCCGCTAGTCAAACCGTGAGCTTCCAGGATGGGCAATACTTCTTTACACGCCCCCACACACACCTTGCTCCCTGCACACCGCAGGGCCGACTGTGTCAGCAGATGAATACCAACCAGAGTCACAAGCCCTGGATGATAATCTATGGCATTTCCCCCATTTCCCTGAAACCGACACCACCTTTATGACCTTTGCTGTGTCTGGGTCTCCTCATGTTTCAATGTCTGACCCCAGCTACTTGATTCATGGTTTAAGGTCGTCTTCTTCTGTATGTAAATAAATCTGGTTTAAAGGAAGATCATAGACGACCCTCTCTATGGAGAATCCATATCCCCCACCATACCCGGAGTCTAACAAGAAAACACAGAATGTGGGGCAGAGCCAGGTGACCCCGGCACAGCAGCACCCAGGTGCTGAGACATCCTGATGCTCGCGAGCACTCAGGAGCCTTGCACGGGAGACCCTGCTGACAAATGTGCCAAGGTCAGCAACAACCTGACTCATGTGACTGCAGAACAGTCATCCCCGAATTAACATTGCCCGAGACGATGCTTTCCTGCCAAAGGGAAGCAAAAGGATAATTTCTGGCACCTCTCTCTGACTTTATTCAAATCCCCTGAGCCAGTGATTACAACAAGGCAAAAAATTTTTCTGCACATGGGTACAAACTTCCAAGAAGTAGTGGGACCAAAAAAGTAAAGTAGTAACACAACTCATCAGTAAGAGTATTGAGACAGATGGTGCCTTTAACAAAGTGTTACATTTAAAACAACTGCATAGGGCAGCCCGGGGGGGGGGGGGGGGGGGGGTTCAGCTTCTCAGCGCCGCCTTTAGCCCAGGGCGTGATCCTGGGGACCAGGGATCGAGTCCCACGTCGGGCTCCCTGCATGGAGCCTGCTTCTCCCTCTGCCTGTGTCTCTGCCTCTCTCTCTGTCTCTCTCATGAATAAATAAAATCATAAATAAATAAATAAATAAATAAATAAATAAATAAAATTAAACCACTGCATAACAATGTGTAATAAGTACATTTAGTAAGCCAGGTGGCCATAGCTCTGTCCTCCACCTGGGTCTTGGCAGATTCATTTTGTGACCGTCCACTCATGTCAGGCTACTTGTGCCGTGCCCATTAGGTAAGGTGCATTGCCAAACTACCCACCCAGTGACTTGCTCTAACAAACAGAGACGCCGCCCCAGCCCGTTAAAGATGAAACGTTCGATGACTCCGCCGACAGCGGATTCTCTGCCACCACCTTGCCTGACTTTCAATAAATAAATGTCATCCCGGTGGCCATTCCGGTTAAATGGCCTGGGAAATAAGTGGAAGAGTATGTCTGCGTCTGTGTGTTTATGCCACTACAGATACACATACACCTGTCGATGGGTCGCCGGAGCCAGGAAAGGGATGGAACCCAGGTACCTGTTCATCTAAGAGACCGGAGCCTTCAGGTGAGGTGTATGAAGGAGCCAGCACTGATGGGTGGGGCAGGCCGTGGGCGGGGCATCAGGCTCCCTGGATTCAAGCTCTCCCCCGCCACCCCTCCCTGCATCTGTGCCCAGGGGTGGGACACTGGGCGCCCCCAGCCCTCCCCAGCCCTGCTGAGCCACCTCAAGGGCTTAGAAGGAGATGAAAGGGAAGATAGCATGATGGCCCCGTGTGGAACACAGAGTTGACAACAGGCACATTTTCACTCCAGCTATCAATAATTTACCAGACTGTCAGCTCCGTGAAGGCCAGTGACCTTGTCAGTCTCGTACCCTGGATAAATATTATCAAATAAAATTTGGATGGACATAATGTTCAGGCTGAGATCACACATCTTAGTCCAACCTTTAATTTCTTGGTAAAGAAATGTCATGAAACATGATAATTGCTTCAGCCTCCCGGAGATTCCTTCTACATATTTTTCAAAGGGCAGCCTGCAGGCCACATGCAGCCCCAGATGCGCTTGGTTTGGGTTGGGATTTTGTTTGTTTTTAGGTTGGCGTGGCAGGACTGCAGCTGATTACCTATAGCCAGTCTGACTATCCCCTTCTTTTCCCATTAGGGGTAACCAGGCATCTATCCAAAACAAACAACCACAAACCAAACAAAACCCACATTTCCGAGCCCCCAGCAGTTGCCAGTGGCAATCCGAAGCCCTTCTGGCCAAGGAGGTATAAGTGGGTGTCCCTGGGTGGGGCTCCCAGGAAGGCAGCATCATGACTCAGCAGGTGGACACCCCTCAACCTGTCACCAATCCCTTCTTCCTGCCCATAAGGTGTATCTGCTGCTAGAGGTATAGCAACCAGCCTGTAACCAGCAGCTAGCAAGAGAGTCACAGAGCCTTGGACCCTGCAACCAGGTGTGCCACCTGCCCTTCCGTAAGAGAAAACACCGATCTTATTTTAGCCACTACTTAGCTTTCCTATTACATGAAGCCAAACCAATCCCTAACTGATGAACTTGGTAATATTTAAAAATCACATTTCACATTAAAAACCTGGATGTCCAGACTCTGGATATAAATAGGGTGATCTGGTAATGATGTTCCCGCATGGTCCTAACTGGGTCTATGCAAGCACTGTGCTCCCTGACTCACCTGCTTGCCATGGTGCGACCCCTGTAGATCCCGTGGCTCACACCCCATATGAAACGATTTTATAAGACATGGAATAGCTCCCACCTTGCAGATTCAAAATAATAAATCCTAAATCCTCTGATATCCATTGGTTATGTTCACACTTTATCCTCTTGCCTCTCTCCCTGTAACAATTTATGTCCAGCCCATAAATGACAGTCTGGTTGAAGCACCGGTGGGGTGTCCAGAATATTCCCACCCTCCACTTCCTCATGGGCAGCTGCACCTGGTATGACCATCCGCAGCCTGAAGTGTTACAGTGGCTCAGCTGTGTCCCTCCAGAAGGTGCCCTTCCCCAGAAGAGCCCGCCAGGCAGACTCACAAAAGTGAAACAATCCCCTCCCCACCAAATACACATTCAGGTCTTATTTCAAGATCGCCAAAATGCTGTCCCAGAATTATAGCACCAGAATTGGTAACTGGGAGAAGGTGAGGGGGCTCTGGATGGACTGCAGAGTGAGCAGGGGGCTGGCAGGTAGCTGGGGAGCAGCGTCTGAGCAGAAGGATCTGCTGGACAGGAAGGAAGCAGGGTCTGAGGAGGAGGATCTGGGGCTGGACAGGGAGGAAGCAGCATCTGAGAAGGAGGATCTGGATCAGACAGGAAGGAAGCAGTGTCTGAGAAGGAGGGTCTGGGACTGGACAGGGAGGAAGCAGCTTCTGAGGAGGAGTATCTGGGCTGGACAGGGAGGAAGCAGCATCTGAGGAGGAGTATCTGAGCCTGACAAGGAGGAAGCAGCGTCTGAGGAGGAGTACCTGGGCTGAACAGGGAGGAAGCATGTGGGTAGACCAGAATCTGAATCAGAACCAGAATCTCCTCCTCTTTCTTATTACTATTTCCTAAGAATGGATGCTGAGACCCTCCGGGGCCCCGAGTCCTGAGGAACCCCTGCTGGGTCAATATGGGCTTACCCACATTCACACATGGGGAGGCTGACAGCTTGGCCTCCACATGCACCCAGTTTTAGGAGGGGTTGCAAATGGCCCCAGGAGCTGTCCCTCCTACACCTCTCCACTCTCATCACAGGGCCCTCTGCCCCCTGACTTTATTCATAGAAGACGAAATGATCTCGAGGTGATCAGAGAATGTCTGAGGGGACATTTGCCTCCTTGGAGCTATGAAACCAGTGACCAGTGTCTCAAAATTTACTCACTTTAATAGACAGTAGCTCACTAAGCCTCACCTGCCAGGAGTTAGGGACAATATTACCACTACGTGACATAAGGGAAATGGATGTTTGGAGAGGTGAGGTGACTTGCCCAAAGTCACTTAGCCTGTATGCAGCAGAGCCAGGACTTTGACCCATCCATCCAGCTCCAGACTGTGTATGTCTGGAGGTCACTGCTCTCTCAACCAAAGAGAACCGTCCAGCAAGCACCAAACATGCGATACTTAAGTTTCTCTGCGGAAGCTCACTGAGTTGAAATAAATTAATCTTGTGTGGATAAGAAATGGTGTCTGTTTGAACGTCCTCCCCTTAAGAACATGAGAAGATCAGACTGAAGGAGGCCCAAGAAGAGCTCTGGACCATGATGATCCCACTCTGGTGAACTAAGTCAACAAACATTCACTGGGAAACGACTAAGTGCGGCACAACCAGGAAGACGATGGACAAGGCCCTGCCCTCAGGGGGTCTGCAGTCCGGAGCAGTGCTGTCCAACACTGTGGGGATGGAATGTTCTAGATCTACACTATCCAGTATGGAAGCCACCAGCCCCATGTGGCCTTTGAGTTCTTAAAATGTAGTCGGTGCGACTGAGGAAGGGAAATTTTCATTTTAATTTCTTTAACTCAGATTTAAATGGCTACGGGTAGCTAGGGACTGCTGCGCTGGACGGCGCTGTCTAGAGGGCGCGACATCAACTAGCTTGTCAGATTCACCAGTGAGACCATCCCGAAGAGTGATCGGCAAGGTGATCAAGAGGGGCGCAGGGTGGAGCGGGGCAAGCCGGGCCCCTGATCTCGGTGGTGACCTTCCCGTGCTCACGGCCTTCTGTGTGGCATCGGGTGAGAAGGGGGCAGGGAACTGCACCTTCACAGGTAGCCGGTGGTTTCCTGTAACGAGTGTGCAGCACTTCTATCGTCGGAGAGAAAGCTCTGAAGTTTCTAAACTCTGTATCTTTTTAAAGCATCCAGCTTTTACATTTAATAAGCCCAAAGAAGCCGGCAAGGTAATTACCGCCTAGCTCTGCTGCTAATTAAGGCGTGTGGACACTGTGCCAAGGGCCACCGGGAGATCCCCAGGACTCGCACTGGGGAGCAGGGCACAGGAGCACGGGGCCCTGCAGGAACCGCCCAGATGAAGGGGACGCGTCCCCCTCATCCTTGTCACCGCCTGGCCGTGGAGCTGCAGCAAAGGACAGACCAGACCCTGTTGACATTCTGGGAAACCTCCCGCCCTGCCGCGGGACCAGGAAGGGGGAAGAGAAGACTGAGGCTCAGGACCGAGGGTCCAGCAGGGGGGAGGGGAGAGGCGTGCTGGCAGGAGAGGAAGCAGCCCCATGGAGCACGGGGTGCCCAGCTGTCTGCAGGAGGGGTGACACACCTGGCAAGGGGCCAGCGTGGGCCACCGAGCAGGAGGGCAGGGAGGGAGGTGTCTCTGTGTCCATCCATCTGCAGCTCAGGAGGGCACATGTGGGTCCAAAAGGCTTCTCTCTCTCCAGGCAAGAGGGCGGAAGTAGACCTGCCCCTGCAGGAGGATGCAGCTGCTGGCCTCTTGGCCACCCTTTGGCTGTGCCCGAGCTGCTTTTCCACGGGGCCGGTCCAGCTGGCCAGCCACAAGCCCCATCAGCTAAGGCACTGGGGCCTGGTGCTCACACCCATTCCTTCCACAAATGCTCACTGGAGCCTCCTGCATGTGAGGTCCATGCTGGATTCCGGGCCTAGAGGGGGGCAGGCCACACAGATGTCAGACCCGGAGACCCCAAGCAGCAATGAGCGCCATGAGCAAATCAGAACTGAGGGACAAGATCAGGGGTTGGCTGGGGCAGGATGTCTACTTCAGTCTAACCAGGTGAACGAGGAAGGCGTTCTGAAGGGGTGGTAACAGCCCAAGACCTGAAGGATGGGAAGGGGACAGCAGGACACAGAGGTCTTGGCACTCAGGAGTCAAGACAGGGCAGGGCAGGGCCCATGCAGACACTCACATGGACACGGACACGTGGATGGGGACACACGTGCATAAGTGGCCTGCAGAGGGATGGAGGCCGCGGCGCCAGGCTTCCTGGGATGAGCTCCCCTGAACCGCATCTCCCAGCAGCACCCGCGTGTCTTGTTGGAAATGCACGTTACCAGGGCCCACCACCGGCATGCTGGATCAGAAACACTGGAGGCGGGGTTTCAACAAGCCTTCCAGGTGACTGACACACGGCCAGGTTTCAGAATGATGATCTACACCCACAGCTCTCCAGGGAGACTGCCCCGAGAGGACACCTGGCAAGGTCTGAAGACATTTTTGGTTGTCACAACTAGGGGCTGCGGAGCTCCTGTCATCTAGCAGATAGAGGCCAGGGATGCTGCTAACCAGTCTGCATACGGTACACACGATGGCCCCTACTGCAGAGTGACCGGCCATGAATGTCAACAGTGCCAAGTCTGAGAAATCCTGCCCTAACCCAAGATCCCCACCTGCTTGGCCCGCCAGAGCAGAATCTTTTTTTTTTTTTTTTTTTTAAATTTTTATTTATTTATGATAGTCACACAGAGAGAGAGAGAGGCAGAGACACAGGCAGAAGGAGAGGCAGAGACACAGGCAGAGGGAGAAGCAGGCTCCATGCACCGGGAGCCTGACGTGGGATTCGATCCCGGGTCTCCAGGATCGCGCCCTGGGCCAAAGGCAGGCGCTAAACCCCTGCGCCACCCAGGGATCCCAGAGCAGAATCTTTACCAAGGGAAATGGCCAGGCCTCATAGAAATGTTTTAAAAGGTATCCCAGGCAGCTCTCAGCCCAGCCTCTGGTCCTGCATGTAGGAACCGCCGAGGCACCCGGAGGGACTCAGAGTGGAAGAAGAAGGCAGCACAGGCTCTGCCCGGACCCCAAGGTGCCCTGCTGGGAAGAGAGGAAGAAGCTGGGTGAGCAGGGAGCCAGGAGTGCGAAAAGCAGAGTCCGAGGGAAGAGAGGGTCAGAAAGAGGAAGGAGGGACAAGACAAGGACAGTGGGGGGACGAGACAGGGCAGGCCGAGCAGGTGGCGCACACTGGGCAAGGAGGTCCCAGACCACCTTCTCTGGGCCCCGGGATCGTGCCAGGGCAGGCGCCTGGCACGGAGGGGCCGAAAGAGGCCGGAGAGCAAAGCGGAAGTCGCTGTGAGCAGGAACTCCTAGGAAGGAGGAGGTCATGGGTGCACTGCCTTCCCTTGTTAAAAGCTCAATTTTGGGAGAAGTCCTCCCATGCCCGTGGGTAGAGAGAAGGGGTTTACAGAGAGGAGTCTTGCAAAGATGCAGACAGAATCATTAACGCAGCAATGATGCGGAGAGCGAGGAAGGAGAGGCCCTCGGGGAAAACCGCTCATCCTGCCACGCCGTCCCTGGTCATGGACGTGGCCACTGAGAGATTTAATGCACTAATAAGGCCACAAAAAGCTGCTCAAGCTCACTAGCAATCAAGGAGCCACAAATTAACACACTGAGCCACCATTTGTCACTCTCTGTGCGAGAAAAGGAGATTGATGAGCTCAGACGTTGGCAACCCATCAGAGAAAGGGCACTCTCGGAGATTCTGGAAAGAATGTCAATGGGTACGTTTTCCAGGGTGCAATATCATAAAAAGAAAATGCGGGTCCCCTGTGACCCAGACATTCCACAAGATGGGACACACCCTATGGGAAATTTACTCATGAGCGCAAGGAGCCTTGGCCTGGGTCACCACAGCCAGGTTGACTGTGATGGGTAAAAACTGGAAACCACGCAAATACATAAAACAAAAACTATTCCCTGGAATACTATGCACATATTAAGAGAGAGGGAGATGGAAACATACCCTGGGACGAGACCTCCAAGACCCGGTTTGAGTAGGAACGCCAGTCGAAGAACCTTACACACAGCGTTTTCCTAAAGACTTTGTCCAAGAACACGTAGCTATAAACCTGCGGGAAAGGTCCAGAGGAGCTCCTCTAAGCCCATCACAGAGGTAACGACGGAGAGACGGGTAGTTTACCTTTCCGAGAATGTTCTGGGTTTTTACTAAGAGCACAGTGGTGCATTAAAAATGCGTTCAGGGGTGCCTGGGTGGCTCAGTCCATTAAGCATCCAACTCTTGATCTCAGCTCACGTCTTGATCTCAGGGTCGTGAGTTCAAGCCCCAAGCCGGGCTCACGCTGGGCATGGTGCCTACTTTAAAAAAACGCACTTGGGGAGCGAGGGCAAACGCAATCTTGGGCTGTCTTACAAAAATATTGAGTCCAGACGAAAGGAGGCAACTCCTTTCCTTGACTTTTACTGGGTTATTCCACAGCTGGTACACCAGCTCCGACTTTCAGGGGTAGGTCTTTAGAGCAGCAGGAGGACAAATGAAGAGGTCCTGAAGGGAGGGCAAGATGAGGGCTGGGACTTTTCAGACCTACTGTAGAAGACTCGGATCGGTGTGATGACTGCCCTAAAATAGCAGGCTCTCTGAAACCCCCAGTAACACGCACCATGAGAAGGTCCCACCAGGACTGATGGCTCGAAGGCTCCAAGGGGCCATGTGGAGAATTTTTAAATAGGTCTGCCCAAAGAGGAGCATGCACTGCCCCCAGAAAGAAGTGAGTCCCCCATCCAAAGAGGTATGCAAGCACAGTGCCGAGCCGACCAGGCAAGGCAGTTATAGAAAATGCTCCCCTCGTCCACCCTTCCTGCTTCAAGCTCCCGGGCTGCTTCCAACTTGAAGATTCTGATTTTCTTTCTGCCAGAACTCCTCTGCTTAACACAATCCATAAATACTTAATTGCTTGGTATCTTTAGCAAGGTTCTACGACTCACTGAATTGTACACGCTTAGACTTTGCACCTCAGACATCTGCTCTCAGGATCCCATTTTGACCGCGCGAGCCAGAGGCTAACTCGGGCGCTTGCCCTCCCACGGCATCATGTAATCACCCAAGCCCTTCCACCTCTCCCTGGTGGACTGGCACCAGCCACCTGCCGAGCCCTCTGTTCCCACCCACGGAGGCATCAACTCACAGACAGCCAAAAAGCTAAATCCTCCATAATTTCCGTTTCAAGTTTGCTTCCTTTTACTGCCAGGGAGACAAAAGGAGCTGGGAAGGATTCTCTCGTGACGAGCCACTCAACTTCCATAATTGGAACAATCATGGATGTGCATCTCCAACACAGAGAAAACCAATCCATCATGGAGAGCTGCAGGCTTAATCCCCGATTCCTAATAAAAGGATTAATTAAAGCCTTAAGGGTCGGCTTACGGCAGGCTCGGCTTCAAACTCCAAGGAAAATTAACTTGCCCTCCCAGATGTAGAAAAGCCCGGGATTTCCTCGGCTGGTACCTTAGTTTGACCAAGTGACACAGTGTCAACAGTCCTAACAAAGAAATCTTACAAGCCTTGCATGGGTTTATTGTTTAAAATTTCAAATTGGGGCCCTGATGCCCACAGAGCTGCCTTTAATAGGTCCTTCTTTGTAGCGAGGGAGTAAGGCTCCTGTGTGTTCCCGGGAAGTGAAGGAATCCCTCCCCACAAAGCCTGCCTTCACCCCGGCCCCAGGGATTATCTGGCTTCTGATGCCCACCATTTCCCGCGATCAAGTCCCCATCTGGGGCTGGTGC
This sequence comes from Canis lupus baileyi, assembly GCF_048164855.1. Lineage (NCBI taxonomy): Eukaryota > Metazoa > Chordata > Mammalia > Carnivora > Canidae > Canis > Canis lupus. The sequence continues at coordinate 46,299,622 of NC_132863.1, read as the reverse complement.
ATCCGGAGAGAATAAGTCCTCTAAGGACGGTGAGGGCGACTTATCGTTAAAACATCATCTAATGAGGTGGGGGGGGGGGGGGGACTGTGCTTCTGGAAGGTAGGAAATCGAGTCCAGTGGCTTGATACCAAAACACCCAGCTTTGATTTCTTTTTTTGAACCCTACATTTCAGAAGCTTCAGACTTCTCTCTGTGAAGTGAAAATTGCCTTCTGGTGGAGAAAGGTTTTAATGATCACTTTGCTTCCTGCGTCTCCATGGTGACAGGCCCCGCGCAGCTCACCCCCCTCCTGCTTTATTAGGCCTTTCTTCCTCTCTGGAAAGTAATCAATCAAGCCCTATAGACGCCTTTGTAACCAGATTTATCACCTCCACCATCGCCGCGGCCGCGGGGGCGGGGGAGCGGGCAGAGTGCACGCCCCGTCGTCGCCCAGGCGGGCTGGGTGCGGGCGCACGCCCCGGGGCTCCCCGCCCCAGCTCCGCGGGCGCACCTGCCGCGAGGGGCGGGCGCGCCCAGGTGCGCGGGGCCTGGGGGAGTCGGGCGCCCCGCGGAAGGCCCTGCGCGCTGCGGCCCCGGAGCGCTGCGCCCCCCATCCCCGGCCGCCCCGGAGCGCTGCGCCCCCCATCCCCGGCCGCCCCGGAGCGCTGCGCCCCCCATCCCCGGCCGCCCCGGAGCGCTGCGCCCCCCATCCCCGGCCGCCCCGGAGCGCTGCGCCCCCCATCCCCGGCCGCCCCGGAGCGCTGCGCCCCCCATCCCCGGCCGCCCCGGAGCTCTGCGCCCCCCATCCCCGGCCGCCCCGGAGCGCTGCGCCCCCCATCCCCGGCCGCCCCGGAGCGCTGCGCCCCCCATCCCCGGCCGCCCCGGAGCGCTGCGCCCCCCATCCCCGGCCGCCCCGGAGCGCTGCGCCCCCCCATCCCCGGCGGCCCCGGAGCTCGGAGCCCGCGCTGGCGGAGGCGGCCACGAGTCTGCGTCTCTCGCCCGGGCTGCTCGGGCCCCGCCGCAGGGCAGCTCCGCGGAGGGGGCGCCGCAGCCCGGCCGCCTGCACCGAGGGCCGAGGCGGAGCGCCCGGGAGCCCGGAGCTTCCCCGGACAAAGGCTCCGCGGCGCCCCGGCCGCGCTCCCGGGGACGCGGACGGCGGGGCCCGAGCGCCCGGGTCCGGCGCGGCTCCCCGGCTGCGGAGCGCGGAGCGCGGACGAGCCCGGCGCCACCTGCCCCCCGCCCGCCCACCTGCCCGGCCCCTCGCCCGGCCCGTTACCTGGGTTCTCCCCGGCGTCGGCGGAGGAGGCGGCCGAGGAGTCGGTGAGGACGCTGGGGTCACTCTGCGAGCGGCCCCGCGACACGAGGCAGCCGCTCCCGTCCTCGGACGCGGCCATCGGGCCTGGCCGGCGCGGGGGCAAGTTGGAGCGAGCCGCGTGGAATCAGAGCATCCGAGGCGGCCAAGGTCACGGGCGCGGGGGCTGGAGGGGGCGTCGTTTTAAAAAAGGAAAATCAAAAAGGGCAGGGAAAGGGAAGGAGCCCGGGGACCACGCCAGGCGGGCTTCAGGGCGCAGAGACAATGGCCTCGCGGCTGCAGCCAGGCGCATCCCGGCGCGCGCGGCCTCGCTCTGCTATTTATTCGTGTTTATTCCCATTCTTCAGTCTATATTCCAGGCCAAAAAAAAAAAAAAAAGTTGAACCAGGAAATAAAAAGTTTTTCTTGCCAGTGTTTATTGCGTGCTTGGGGCAGGGGGTGATGTCCAGGAATTTCTGGGGGCGCTCCCTCCCCCCACCCCACCCCCCACCCCCCCGGAAAAAAAAGGGAAAAAGGAAAATCTTTGCTCTTGCAATTGCTTTAATCTGAAAGCTGTTCTTGGAGCATCTGTTGGAAAACATTAGGATTCTCCCATCATGCCATGCGAGAGGAGCATGACGTCACGAGAGAGGGGAGTGAGAGCCAGCGTGGTGATGGGGAGGGGTCTCAAATACCTGGGCTGCCTGCCGTGTGCCTGCCTGCCCGAGGGAGGTGGGGGCCGATCGGGAGTTATGAACTGCCCACCCCCACCCCCGCAGCGCTCGAGAAGCAAGAAGGCTCCCAGTCCCATTTCTCCCCTCCCCAGTGGGAGGGGAGGAGACCCTGAGGCTCCCTCCCTTGGAGGCAGGGCCTAATCTCCCCAGCGGCTCCAGGCAGCTGGTTTCCAGGGACCTGTCTCTCTCGGGGTAATGGAGGCCAGTAGGTCCTGCTGCCCAGACTCCACCATGGGGGGTGGGGGCCGGACAGGGGTGCCCTCCAGAGCTCTAGCCCCGCAACCTTAACCCCCTCCCCACTGCCCAGCCCTGCTTCCTCCAGGCCCTTAGCCCCTTGCCTGGGAGGAATCAGGCAGGAGGGGCACTGGGTGCCTTCTAGGGAGGCTTCCCCCAGATGCCTCGATAGAGCTGATGGGCTAGGCAGCGAAGGTGACACCCCCGAGGGCTGCCACTTACCTCCAAAGTGCTAATGAGCAATTCTCACCATTCAGAGAGTGGTGTAGGGGAAGCACAGGCAACCCCAGTGTCTCCAGCTAAGGCCTAGGGGACAGGAAGGATAAGGAAAAGAGGAAAGCCCAGTAAATGGCTGGGCCACAGGGACGGGGGGAGGCTGCTCCCACCTAAAACTCACTGCGCACAGAGGCAGTGCACAGAAGCTGCAGTGGTGTGACCCCCTCTCACAGACAGCGCCGGATTGGGGGGGCAGGTCCGCTGTTGAGATCAGAGGAGGAGCTAGCCTGGGTCCCGCAGCTGGCGAGGGCAGAGCAGGGACTGGGACTTGCCAAGGGGGCTGTTCCTCAGGACCTAAAGACGGGCTGGGGTGTAGGGGGAGCACCCTGGCAGCATAGAAGAAGTGGGGAAGTAACATGGGCACTCCTTCCACGCACAGCTTTGGGCTGTCAGCAGCAACCAGCTCCGGGGAAAGCGTGCATGCACGTGTGTGTCTGTGTGTGTGTGTGTGTGTGCGCGTGCATTCATTCATTCATTCATTCCAATAATCCGCAGAGTCTAGCATGTGCCGGGTACCACATCAGGCATTACAGATGCAACAGGGAACAAATGCAGAAACAACCCCCACAATGGGTCTTCCAGGATTGGAGGGGAGGGTAGAGCTGAGAATGGTCACCAACAAACCAGGAGATGTCCCCCCAAAACAGGCACAGTTAATGATACCATGAAACAAAGAGGAAACGGGGAGGACATTTTCTGCAATACTTTTGATCCCCATGGAAATGTGCCCGATGGGGATGTGCCCAGCTCTGGGCTGAGCACTTCACTCGGGGGATCAGTTCTTCCTCACGATGCCTAAGGAGCTGCGGGCAACTGGAGTCCCCACCTGAGACGTGAGGGCAAGGCAGAGGGGTGAGCGGCCTGCCCGGGTCACAGGCCAGGACCAGCAGGGCCGAGGCTTCTGGCCCTGTAGTCTCTCCAAGTGAGTCCTCTGGAGCCCCCCGAGAGCCAGCCCTGCCCCCCCGCCCCCCTGCAGACTCTGGAACCTCCACTAAGCACACCATCAACACCTCCCACATGGAGATGAGGGAGCCAGCGCAGGAACAGACATGGACCAGCAGGCTGGGGGGAAGGAGGGCAGCCCAGGGTCCCAGCGAAGAACAAGGGCGCCAGTGGCTTCCAGCTCTCTGCCTCCCCCCACCCCCCTCCCCCTCTCTGGGCTTCCCTACTCAGAACCTGCACTGCCACTGGCTTGAGATTTTTCTTTAAATCAATTCTTGGCACTTACATGCGTTTGAAAGAAAACCATCGCCACAGCGACAGAGAGGTGACCTCCCTGTCATCTCCGGGAAGGACTATGGTGCTGACTGGGACCTGCCCGCCGGGTCCCCTGCGGGCTCCCGCGTTGCTGAAAAGGGAGATGGGCAGGGTGGGAGAGGCGTTCAGACCCTTGGGCGCCAGACAGAGATGTTCTTAATGCTCCCAGAAGGACAAAGCATGGAAAGAATTTTTTTAAGGGAGCCAGTATTCCTAAATGCCTGTCCATGCACCACCTAAAGTAATTTCTAGTCTCCTCAGACGGTCTGCACTGCAATGCCATTCACCGGCTCCGCCAAACGTATGGGCAGGACTTAAAAGCACAAGAGAGAAGACTTGGCATTTGCTCCAGGAGTGGAGAGACAGAAGACAAGAGTGACAACCAAGATTTAGTTAAAAAATACGCTTTAGCAAAATATTGTGATTTGTCAGAGCTGAGTAGACACGCAGCTTGTCGTCGTATTTTTCTCTGGCTTTGAAATATTCCATGATAAAAATAGCATTAAATTGAAAAAAAAAAAAAGTGACCACTGCTTCTGGTCGTAAGAAACTAGTCTGCTGGGTAAGCACCTTCGGGAGAGACTCTGGCCTCCAAGTCACTCAGCCTGGGGGCAGGGAGGGCTGGAAGCCTGGGAGGACCCAGCCCACGGTGCCAGAAGACAGGTGTCCACAGGGGGTCGGGAATCCTCGAGGGGTCTTCACGAAAGCTACCAGCCGGCCCCCTCAACAAGGTCCCCGTAAGCACCTGCTGGTGACCTTACAGGAACCAACAAGACTGCACAACATAGAAACGACCCAAATGTCCATGCACTGATAAAAGGATAAATACAACGCGGCACATCCACCCACCGTAAGTATTATTATTGTTAATAATACTTATATTATTGTTAATAATAAGAGATGGGCCAATGAGTGGTTGCCTGGGGCTGGAAGTTGGGGGGGTATTCAGAATGGGCGCTAATGAGTTCAGGGTTTCCTTTTGGGGTGACAGAAATGTTCCAAATGTTCTAAAATTAGATTATGGTGAGGGTTTCACAACTGTGAATATATTACAAACCGTCGAATGCTGTACTTTAAACAGGTGAGCTTTGTGGTATATTATTTCAATAAATCTGTTTTTAAGGAGGATCCCCAGGTGGCTCAGTGGTCGAGCGTCTGCCTTCGGCCCGAGGCATGATGCTGGAGACCCGGGGTAGAGTCCCATGTCGGGCTCCCTGCATGGAGCCTGCTTCTCCCTCTGCCTGTGTCTCTGTCTCTCTGTCTCTCTCTGTGGGTCTCTCATGAATAAATAAATAAAATCTTTTTTTAAAAAAGCTGTTTTTAAAAAAGATATGCATGCACACAGTACACAAAGATATTGAGGCTGAGCTTTAGGTTTGAAGGATGACTGGGTTTTGCCTCTCACCTCTGCAGAATGCAATCACACTGAAAACCTCTCCTGTCCTTGCCTAGGGCTTCAAGTCAGGTTCTAAAGCCCTCTCGAGGGTCACCCTTCTGGTCCTTGATCAGAAAACCCAAAGCTATTTCTTGACTCCGGCAGCCACGAAAACCCCAACATAGTTGCCTCAAAGAGCTACGAAGAGCCAAAGTCAGTAAAATCTGTCCCTTCAAAAAACACAAAGAGGCAAAGGCAAAAGGAAGGTCTTCCTCTGCCTGGTGCAGTCAGGAAGGACTTCATGGCGGAGGTGACCCCGGGCCTGGCAGAGACGTGTAGCAAGTGTCCACTGTCATCAGGACGTAGGGGGAACGGGGCGGGGGCGCTGCAAGGAGCCCAATCTCACCCACATGCGTCTCTAGGGTTGGTTTCATTCTCACACAACGTGCAGATTAACATCTATTTTGTGCCAAACACATGATTTTCCCAGAATATCACAATGAACACAATATGACTGGTCCTTGGCTTCAGGGAGCTCGTGGTCTCGAGATGACAAGATTAAGGACACAGTCAATCAGCCGACGGATGTCAAGGAGCAGAGAGCTGGGCGTGCCTCGCCCGGGCAGGGAAGAGCCTGGGCTGAGGAAGGGATGCGCCCTCTGAGGCAGAAGGCTCCGTAGGGATTAACCAGACAAGTCAGAGAGGGAGCCGGGCCCAGGCAGAGGGGCAGGTGGGGGCAGAGGCCGGGAGGTGGGAGCAACATGGGGCTCCAAAGGCCAAAGAGGCAGAGTGAGGGGCTGGGGTGTGAGCAGGCCGGAGAGAGAGGGGAAGGACGCAGACCACGCTGTGTCCTGGGCTGCTCCTTAGGAGTCTGGATTTTGTTCCAGGGCTGATGAAAAACAGCTGATGGCAGAAATGTCTCCAGAAGATCCCTCGGGCTGCTGATGGAGAAGGGACCTCGGGCACGGGGAGAGGGACCAGGGGGCCAGCAACTATCCCGGTGGGCACGGGGGAGCCAAGTCAGATGGGGTGTGTGCTGCACAGGTGGTCCCTCAAGCCTGTGGAGGAGCAGCTGCGGAGGGATGGGGCGAGGGGCACAGGTGACTCCCAGATTGTTGACTTTTGAGGACTAACTGGATGTGGGGTGCAGGGATGTCAAGGTACCCACCCAGTCTTATACTGACAACCAGATGGGCACGTGCCATTTCCCGGGCAAGGGGTGGGGATCCCAGAAGGGGCAGGATGAGGCGGAAAGACCCCATCTTTCTTGCACACACTCCATCAGCCACCATGTGGAAGAGCCCGCAGCCTCCGTCAACACCCACTGAGACTCACAGACACCGTCTTGTTCCTTAACGGGGGGGGGGGGGGGGGGGGGAGCATGAAAGGACACGAGCTCCAGCATCCCACAGACCCTCTGGTACCAGCTGCCGGCCCGGTGACACCTCCCTGGGTCTCTAACTCATCTTAGAATGAGCATGATCGCTCCTGCTCAGCCGCTCCGGGATGGTCATTCCAGGGGGCTCAGGGGGCGAGTGCTGAACCCACCCTGGTGGTGGCTCCCCGGGACCCCCTCCCCAGGGCTTCAGCGCCGGCTACTCCAGCTTCTGCAGGCCCCGTTCCCTGTGGACCAAACCCACATAAAAAGCACCCGGAGGGATCCCTGGGTGGCGCAGCGGTTTGGCGCCTGCCTTTGGCCCAGGGCGCGATCCTGGAGACCCAGGATCGAATCCCGCATCGGGCTCCCGGTGCATGGAGCCTGCTTCTCCCTCTGCCTGTGTCTCTGCGCCTCTCTCTCTCTCTGTGACTATCATAAATAAATTAAAAAAAAAAAAATTAAAAAAAAAAAAAAAAAAAGCACCCGGAGAGCACAGCAGCGGGACAGTGAGTTACAGTCGGCCACCAACACAGGGCCGCAGTCTGCAGGCACCTGGACTGTGACTCTAGCACGCCGTCTCCTGCTGCCCGCACCTACTGACTTCTCCTCCGGGTCCCTTGTGGTCCCCAGGCCCCTCTGAGAGCTGATGTCCCCAGAATCTGGGCTGCCAGGATGTCAGCACCATGAGTTCAGGGATCTTTGTCTGCTCACCCGAGATGTGGCTGGCACACCGCAGGCCCCCAGCAAACAAACACGTGTGGTCCTAACCAATGCCCCGATGCACACACTTGGTGGGTGTGGGATCCCGACTCCGGGACAGAGGGCTCAGCCTCCCCACTGCCCACGTCAATAGGGTTAGAACTCTCTTTCTCTGACTGGCTTATTTCACTTCGCATAACACTCTCTAGATCCACCCATGGTGTTGCCAATGGCCAGATTTCACTCATATGCGGAATTTAAGAAACAAATGAACAAAAGAAAAAAAGAGGGACACCAAGAAACAGAGCCTTACCTCTAGAGAACACACCGATGCTTCCCAGAGGGGAGGTGGGATGGGGATGAAGGAGTACACTTGTCCTGATGAGCCCTGAGGAGTGTGGAGAGTTGTTGGGTCACTACACTCCACACCTGAAACTACTGTAACTCTCTCTGTTCACTACAACTGGGATTAAAATTAAAAAAAGAAAAACAGGAACAGAATTAAACGAGCAAACTCAATCTCTTCCCAATCACGGCTCAAGCTGCCATCTCTGTCCAAGGAACCAGTGGACGAGGGACCAGAGGGCAAACCCTAGGATGGGGACTGGAGGCCGAGGGACCAGTCCGGGGGGGACCAGACAAGTGCGCGGCAGCAGAGCCCGGCGGTGAGGAGGGCAGCCGCGCCCTCTGCTGGCCCCCGGAGGGACGGCAGTCCCCTGGGTCCTGGGGACCCGGCTTGGGGACTCAGCCTCGCACTAGATTTCCTCTGTTCTTTGGCCACATTCTTGATGGGGTCTGTACCTGCAGCCCCATCCAGAGGGCTGCCCAGGGTGGTACGGAAAGGCGCCGGCAGCCGGAGCTGCCTGAAAAGCACGCTGGGGGAGACCCTCCGCTGCCCAGCGGTGCCCCCGGCCGTCCTCGGGGTGCTGTCCACTCCCAGGCCGTCTAGCAAAGCCCTTCTGAGCAGGAGCTGAAGTCCAGGGCATGAGACGGCGGGGGGGGGGGGGGGGGGGCGCGTCAATCACTTCCTCTGGGTGGCCTTTGGCTTGCCACACTGCTCCTGTGCCCCGTGTGTGAGCGAGGGAAGGCCCAGCCTCACTCGCAGGCCTGGGGCCTCGGGCATAGCACCCAGCACCCAGCACCCAGGGCACCTCCGTAGGTGTTAGCTGCCATCAAATCAAACTGTCCTCTGATGCAAGACATCGGCCTCTGATATCGTCTTAAGTGCCTCACGCACGTGCAGGGAGCCGGGGGAGGGCAAGTGGTTGGTGACAATGGATTTGGGGCAGGAAGTGCCACCAGAGGAAGGAGGAGGGCAGAGCACGCCCTGCAGGGAAAGAGGAGAACGCACCACACGGCAGCGGGCTGATGGGGGTTGATGGGGGTCCGGAGCCCGGAGCCTCGGGGGGGCTCCGTCCCAGCGCCAGCGTCCTGTGCCTGTCCTTGCCGTGTGTCTGGGCTCAGGGGAGCGCCGAGCCTCGGGCTGATGGCGGAGGGGACCGGCTCCCAAGGCCCCGGGAAACGCTGCTGCAGACCGAGGGCCACCTACAGAGAAGGCGTCTGTCTCGGAGTCCGTGGCAGTGGCAGTGAGCTGGGCTCCGCCTCCTGCCCATGGGTCGGTAGCCCCACGATCCGGCCCGCGACCCTACAGCGCCGCCCGTCCCCCGAGGCGTCGGGCTGCCTCGCCCAGGCCCTGGGCCAAAGGAACAGCGCCCCGCGGCTTAGCCGCTGCCCTGGCCTTGGGGCGCCCACGGCAGACGGAGCCCGGCAGCTGGCACCTCCGCGGACGGACCCGCAGGGCTGGTGACCAGAACGTGGCCAAACAAGGCAGGTCCCGGGACCTCCCCATCACACAAAGCGCTTAGAGCTTGCCGGGAGCGCAGAGGCCGGGTGTGACCCCAGGTCCTGTCACCCGTCGGGCACAGCCTCAGTGGCACAGGCAGGGGCTCGGCGCTTCTCCGGACCCCCCGAGAGCCACTCGCTTGACGACCGTGACGGTGGAAGATTCAGCCGCGCTTCTGCAGTCACACGCCCAGCGGGAGGCCCACACGCAGACCCCAAGCGTCCTCCTCCAGCAAACCACAGACGTGAGCCCCCGAGGGTGCGCGGCCGCTGACGGGCCCAGAGCGACGACGTGGCAGCCACAGGGGAGGAAAGGACCGCGGCATCTTTCCGGGGCGCCCGCTCGTCCCCGCCGTGACCCCCGCCGCCGCCGCGTGCCTGGACAGACACATGGACGGGACGGCGACTCCACCCCGGGCCACCGCCGCCGGAAGCCCACAGGCCGGGGCCAGAGACGCCGCCCCGGGCCCTCAACCCCGCGCGGGATCCCCTGGCAGCTCCTCCACAGAGACCCAAGGACACAGGAAGGCACAGCGAGGCCGAGAAAGCAAAGACCACCCGACGCGCCTCAAAGCTGAATGGCGACCTCGGGTTTATCCAAACCGGGGGGGGGGGGGGGGGGGGGTGCACTTCACAGTGGCTTGGTTTTGGGTTTTTTGGGGGTTTTTTTGTTTTTTTTTTTTTTTTTAATGAAATGCATCTGTGTGTTGTCAGGCCCTCGGAGCTCGCCTGCTTCCCCGGGCAGGTGGATACGCTGCAGGCTAAGGCCAGGCGGCCAGATGCCAACCTCCCGGTGGGTACACATAGGCCCAAGCCCCTGTCGAGCCCGGAGGGTCTGAGCGGCTCTGTCCTCTGCTGCCCCAGCGGCGGCCCCCAGGAGCCCCAGGAGAGGCTGCTCCCCCACACTCCCCGCCAGAGCCGCTTTCACCTGTGCTGGGAGAAGGAGATCACCAAGCGCTTGCATCATCGTGACGTTAAAGGTGACGAAAAGGACAAACCCGCACCCTTCTTGGGGTCATTTTACTCTTCACCATTTAAGAAAAGTTAATTCAGGGGGTGGCCCCGGTAGCACAGCAGTTTAGCGCCGCCTGCAGCCCACGGCGTGATCCTGGAGACCCGGGATCGAGTCCCACATCCGGCTCCCTGCATGGAGGCTGCTTCTCCCTCTGCCTGTGTCTCTGCCTCTGTCTCTGGGTCTCTCATGAATAAATAAATGAAATCTTTAAAATAATAATAATAAATAAATAAAAGTTAATTCATGTGTAAGCAACGGTCTCCGTACCCCCAACCCTTACTCCTTCCTCCAATAAATTGTGAACGTTTTAGCACATTCACCAGATTTATATTCTGGAGAGACGTGTTCCCCTCCCGTGGGGCGCGGAGCCGGCCTTACTGACTTGGCCATAGAGGGGACCGATAGCACCAACACCCTGTCATGGAAACAGCAGAGCAAGTGCCTCACGGCATAACGGTTCAAACACAGCACCGAGCCTGATCCATAAATTACAGAAAATCCATAGCGCCAGGTTTATAGGTAGTACTTTAAAAATACATCAGAAGTCCCGCAGCTGGAGCGATGACCCCAAGAATCCGCTTGTACAAACCCATAAATAATGTCCATACGTCCATATTTTCATAGAAGCTGAGATCTCTCTTAGAGCCCAGCGCTCATGGAGCCGCCCGGGGGGCTCAGCGGCTCAGCGGTTTAGCGTCGCCTTCCGCCCAGGGCCTGATCCTGGAGACCCGGGATCGAGTCCCACGTCAGGCTCCCTGCATGGAGCCTGCTTCTCCCTCTGTATCTCTCTCTCTCTCTCTCTCTGTCCCTCATGAATAAATAAATAAAATCTGAAAAAAAAAAAAAAAAAAAAGAACCCAGCGCTCATTGAAACTGGCGTGTGCTCTAAAGCGGGCGGGCCGACCGGGACGTGGTGTCTGGGGGAGCAATAACCTCGGCAATCAGACCTGCCGGTCTCCGTTCTGGAATATTAGCCCCAGGATCAGGGATCTCTGGAGCCTCCGGGGGGACAGCATGGATTTCTGTATTTAGCCAAGGACACCTCCATCAGCCCTTGGGATGCAGCAGGTCCCTCCTGGTGTCTTGCAATGCAGTGTTGGGGGTTTCTGACCCTCCTGGTTCTTTCCCAGGGCTACTTGGGAGGCCCATGTGTCTACTGCTGCCGTGGCATAAAAGGGAGCCTGGGGGTGTTAGGGCAATGGGCAGGCTGTCAGCAGGAGGGAAGAGAAGTGCAGGAATCTGCAATGGGATTGGCCCTGGCTCCCTCTAGGATGGAAACCGTACATGGTGAAGACGAGAAGCTGGTTCATTTAGATCTAGGCAGAGGCCCGAAGACCACACAGAGCCACCAGGCTGGGTCTGAGAGACACACCTCTGAGAACATAAAGGCCCTGTGTTGGGTTTGACAGATGGATTTGCTCACGCTGAGTCTTCTCTCATTCATTCATTGTACGTGCCAGGTGTTATGCAGGCAGCAGGGGAGAGTGCTCCTGACAACAGCATGTGCAAAGGCCCTGAGGTTGGGTAGTTTGAGCAGCTGAGAAAGGCCTGGGCGGGTGGCTGGCTGGTGGGAGCAGGGTGGCAGGCAGTGGAGTGGGAGGAGGCCCAGAATTCAAAGTGCCTCCTGACCCACAGGGTGGAGCATGGGTTTCATTCTGAGAGGAACAAAAAGCCCAGGAGGGTCTCCAGACAGGACAGAGACAGGATTTACCTTCTCTTGAGAGGTTATGGGGCCAACGGTGGAAGGTCAAGTGGCTGGAGGCAAGAAGGGGCCCAGAGACAAAGCACAGAGAGAGGCCAGGGAAGTCCAGGGCAGCGGGGAGAGCGGGATCCCCTGAACCTACATCCCACCCACTCCTTACTCAAAGGTACCCAGCAGCTACAACCGTAATAGAGGGAAAAAATCTGATGCACCATAACTATTAAAATACAGATAATTAACAATCGATTTATGTGCTCCGTAGGTCAGAGAGAGGCTTTGTTTCAATGTCTGGGTTCCTTAAAGCAGGACTCAGCCACCCAGCCCCAGAAACTCGTGCACCCAGGGCGATGTGGTCCCCTGGGCTGGCGTCACCTCACTCACCCCCCTGGACCAAGCAGCGCCCTGTGGGCCAGACCCTGGGTTAATCCACTTACCCACAGTGTGGACAGCAGAATGCTAATCCCCCCGGGGTTCCTGACCCCCTGTAGGCCCTGCCGTGAAGGCATCGGCGGCCCAATTCAGGACCACAATCAGCAGGCCTGAAGACAGGGAGATTATCCGGGATCATCTGGATGGCCCAGTGCAATCACAGGCGCCCCACAAAGCAGAGGGGAAGGCAGGAGAGGAAAAGAGATGGGGTGGAGGGGAGGGGAGAGGGGCCTGAGGCCGCGGGGAGGATTCAGCCCCACTGAGCCAGGGAGCACAGCGGCCTCCGGCCTCTGGAAGCTGAGCCATCCCTGCCGACAGGGATCCGACAGCCCTGGAGCTGCAATCAGCCGACGCCCTGCGTGAGCAGGAAGCCGAGCCTCCCTGCCAGCGCCCCCATAAGGAGTGCACACCTGCAGACCCCGATCTTGCCCGCCAGGACCAAGGGCAGGGGCTCAGCCCAGCCCACCCGACTCAGACCCACGGAAGGCAGTGAAAATAAATGCGTGGTGCTCGAGGCCGTTCCAGCAGCCACAGGAAACAAATGCACACGTGCTGTCTTTCCCCCTCCTGGGGGGCTGAGGACATCGGTTCTGGGGTCTCCACCCCTGACGAGCACAGCACGAATCAGAGGGGGAGGTCACGCACGCAAGGTCATGCGGGGCGCCCGTGGTGGAGCTGGACCCAGCCATCCAGCCATCCGCCTGACTCCAGGGGTCCGTCCCCCACCTCTGCATGGCTGCACCCCTCGGCCCCGCATCCACGGTCCACAGAAGAGAGATGCATTCACGTCCAAGGTCGACGCAAGGCTCCAACAAACGGACCCGGCTGCAGAGGAGCAGGGCCGTGGTGCAGCCCCGGGGCATCCCCCCTGCAGGGCACCATGCAGCACAGCCCCTGCCTGCCACCACCTTCCTTGTGTCTGGAGCAGACACCTCCAGGCCGGAATCAGGTCATGCATTAAGGACCCCCAACTTATACACGAAGAACCAGCACTGCCTTCCAGAACAGAAGGTAGAGAACATCAATTTTGAGAGGCATGAGAGCAAATGACTGGAATCCAGACCCGACTAAGGAGACCGCCCAGGTTCAAGGGGAGCGCCACCAGCTGTGTGGCCCCGGGGCAAGTGACCCCGTCTCCCCCAGACTGGGTCACAGCTCCCGTACAGACGTGCAGACGCAGGAGCAGACTGAGCACAGCAGTCAGCCCGGAGCCTGGCGCCGGTCGCCGCGATGAGTGCCGTCCCCACGGGGTGACCCCGGGGAGGCTTCTCTCGGGTCCCACACTGCGGGGACCCTCGCAAACCCAGCGCAGGTGAGAAGTGGCAAGTACTTGGCCCTCTGACCCATGACCACATGCTCCAAGTTGGAGATCACGTTCCTCTACCAGTAGGAGAGACCTTTCTTTTTATTATCCCAAACGTGGAACGCACAGGTAAAAATCTGCCATGATTTCTTGTGGATTATAGGGGCGAAAAGCACAGACAACAAAGCCATTAAAATAAAAATAGAAACAGAAATTGGCAGCCAGCCTCTAGCGTGCAGGCGTCCTCGCCGTGTGCGTGCGTGTGGGTTACGGGAGCCAAAGAGCCTTGACGCCGTCGGGTGGGATTCGCTTCCGAGAGCGGGCCTGGGCACTCGCGGGCGAGAGGCGCGGCTCTTCCCTCGGGTCAGCCTCCTCCAGGGCGGCCTGCGTTTCGTTCTCCCTCTCTGGGGAAGCGGCAGAGAACGACCATCAAAATCTGTAACGCGCACGCCCCAGGCCGCAGGACGCCCGTCCACCTTCCGAGGGGCCACGCTGGTGGCGGGAGGAACCGGTCGAGGTGCACGGGGAGCAGGGAAAGGCGGGGACACTTCAGTTAGGGCTCAGGTGAAGGTGACTGCCAGGTGTCTACTAGGTCCCTCGTACGCAGGGCATGGGGGGGGCACCAGAGGATCGGCCCCTGCAGCCTACACACCCCCAGTTCACGTTTTGTTGTAGAAATGGTACATAAATCGTTCAATACAACCTAAAAATATGATGTGCTTTCAGGAGAACGTGGGAGCCACTCAAACAGATGCGTATGAAGAGGCCCCAACCTGCCTCCTGCCCTGTGCAGGGTAAGTGCTACTGATTTGGGGGGATTCCTGGGCCTAATGGTGCCCCTTTAGGGAGGGGGGAGGCCCCCTCTCAGAACAGAACGCCACCTGGAGGAAGACTCTGCTGTAAGCCCTGAGGATGCCTCTCTCCACGGGGCCAGGAAAGAGGGGGACTCCCACCACCCACCGCCGCTCATGTGCTCAGTAAAACCACAGGATTTATGATGCACCTGCTACACACCAGGCACCGAGTTATGTGCTACACACGTCACTGCTGCAACAGGTGGACGTTTGGCAGGGAAGATGGGTCACTAATGGGACAGCAAACACAGGACTATTGTGTGAGGGTCTCTAGGGCCACCTCCAGATCTGGGGAGTCAGCGGGGGGACTCCCAGGAGTCAGATACAGTCACACAGCTACGACTCATTAAAGTGAAAGGACACGGAGCACAATCAGCAAAGGGGAACGCTGTGCAGGGTGAGGCCCAGGGGAAACCGGGCACAGGCTTCCAGAAATCTCTCCCAATGGAGGGATGCTGACAGCATTTAGTTCCTCCAGCAACAAGTTCTGACAACTCCTGTGAACTCCTGTCTCCCAAGGAAGCCCCTATGAGACCCGGATCCACAGTGAGCACTGGCGGCTGGTTCCATAGATACGCTCTGCCTGGCGCACGCCAGGATGCCAGAGCCCCAGAGGGATAGCAGGTGCTCGGCACAAGCCACAGCGTCTGTGCAGACAGTTCAGGAGCAGCGAGCCACTAGGGTCAGTTAGCAGATGGTGGGAACCGCCCCGACGTCCAGGTGTTCAGGCACCAGCTGAAGGCCAGCCTTGCAAACAGGTCTTTCTAAGGAAAGCAGGCAGGCTGGCTCAGTTTACCCTTTCCAACACAATCGCACACAGTGGTGAGGGCTGCACGGCAATTAGGAAGCGTGTGTGTTAGGCCTGGTGCAGCAAGAGGAAGGGGTTGTTTAGACAGCGTGGCAGGTAACTTCCAAATATGGGCACAGCATCGTCCCACCTCACGCGTCCTCACCATGTGACCTTGTACCTCCCCAACCGACAGAGGGGCGTCAGCTCTCACCCCTGCAGGTAGGTGACTCCCAGGGCCAGATCGTCCAAGAGGATAGAACCTGAGCCTGTTTCTCTTGGGATGCTCTGTCTTGGGACCCCCCCCCCTTTTCACATGTGAAGCCCATGGAGCAAGGATCTGAAACCCACCACCCCCCTGGCTGAGCTCCCAGCTAACAGCAAACCCCACTTGCCAGCTGTTCTGGTCCCAACTGTGTCCCTTTAAAACTCATACACATAAGCCCTTGACTAGATCTGGAGACAGGGTTTTAAAGTCACAGTTAAGAAAAAGTGAGGGGCACCTGCGTGGCTCAGTTGGTTGAGCATCTGCCTTCAGCTCAGGTCATGACCTCAGGGTCCTGAGGTCAAGCCCCGTGTCAGGCTCCCTGCTGGGCGGGGAGTCTGCTTCTCCTTCTCCCTCTGTCCCTCTCCTCTGGTGCATGCCTGTGTGTGTTCTCTCTCTCTTGCTCTCTCTCAAATAAATAAAATTTAAAAAAAAAAAAAGGGAAAAATGAGGCCATTAGTGTGAGCCCTGCTCCAGTCTGACTGGTATCCTTAGAAGCAGAGGAAATCTGGACACGCAGAGAGCCACCGGGGGCATGCGCGCACAGAGGCTGTGTGAGGAGGTGGCCACCTGCACGCAGAGGAGAGAGGAAAAAAAAAACAAACAAACCCTGTCTATACCTTGATCGTGCGCTTCCGGCTTCCAGAACCATAAGAAACCTAAGCCCCCCGCCCCATCTGTGGTGTTTTGTTACGGCGACCCCAGCAAGCTAACATACCAGCCGGATTAGTTAGGAGAAACGTAACGGGCAGGAGACATGTGGATACAGATGAAGAGGGCCTGGCTCACGTGCATCACGGAGGCTGGGAAGTCCAACAATCTGCAGAGGGAACACCCGGGCCGAGGTCCTACCTGCACCTGAAGACCCAGAGCCAACGTCCAAGGGCAGGAGAAGAGAAGAGGGGCCCCAGCTCTGAGGCCACAGGACTGCTGGATTCTACTCGGAGCAAGGCCTTATGAGGACACACAGGTTCATGCGCACCCAGTGACAGGTGGAACCAGTCACCTACCCTGGAAACACAGCAATCACACAAAATCAACATCTTCCCAGGTAATCTCGGTCACCAGCCTACAAAAGGCAACATGCACCCCCGCCCCCCCGATCCCATCCTCCCCGCCTCATGACTGCAGATTACACAGTGTAGACCTGAGCCTGCCAGGAGCCTGCTGGGCCCCAGTCATACCATCCGAACCAAGCCACCACACCAGCTCGGAGAAATCTGATGCGAGGGGTGTGGGCCGCTGCTGTTATTTTTCCTTAAAACGGAATTTCCTACAATCAAATTTTGATAGAAATCCCAAATGCAGCAGGTTGCCTTAATGAAGTCCAAACAAAGGAGGAGTTTGGGGAATCCAGTGCCCTGGGTCTCCCGAGAGTAGGTCATGAGGATGCCGGTCTTGGCGGCACACGGGGAGGGTCTCCTTCCAGGGGGCCGGGCCGTGGAAACAGCCAGGGCAGTGGCGAGGAGGCACATCTAGATGTCTCTGAACAGGGCAGCCCCGGTGGTGCAGCGGTTTAGCACCTCCTTCAGCCCAGGGCCTGATCCTGGAGACCTTGGATCTAGTCCCATGTCGGGTTCCCTGCATGGAGCCTGCTTCTCCCTCTGCCTGTGTCTCTGCCTTTCTTTCTCTGTCTCTCGTGAATAAATAAATAAAATATTTTTTAAAAAATAGATTTCTCTGAACAGCTGGCCCCTGTGAGTCGCTGCTTCTCAGTAAAAGGAATTTATTAAATGCGTAACCAAATGGCAATCATATCAATAAAGTCATATACTTTATGAAATAAGAAAACAAACTTGTGCCCAAAACCTGCTTCCGTTTATGGTTCAGAAGACATGAGCTGCTTTGTGATCGTGTGGAAAGTCAACTGCCCGCAGCCCCCGCCGCCCCTCAAGACCCCGCCGCCCCTCAAGACCGCCTCTCCTCCCTGGGGACAGGATGCTTCCCCCAGAATCAGAGGTGCCCTGGATTAAATATTCCGACTCTAGGAATCCCTGTTATCAGTCTTGATTCTACCTCAGACTATTCACAAAAATGAATTACAGGGGATTAGAAACATAAATGTAAAAAACGAAAAAGAAAAAGAAAAAAAAACCCTCTTCAGCCATTAAAAGGAAACATGACGTATATGTTTGTGACGCACCATCTGGTTTCCCCCAGGGACTCGAGATCTAGGGACACAGAACTTTCAGTGCTAAAACCAGGACCGTCTCAGGCAAACTAGGGCAAGGTGTTCACTCTACATTTGAGGCAGAAGAGGGTTTCTTAAGAACCAACAAGCAAAGACATCAAGAAGCAGCTTGATGAGTTTTACTACATCAAGACTCGAAGCGTGGGGATGTGCCACACGGGGTGCCGAGGGGAGTTACCAGCACCGGGGTGCAGATTCGAAAGCTGCTAAGAGACAGGATCTAAAAGTTCTCATCACAAGAAAAAAACTTGCTATTATGTGAGGTGAGGGATGTTCACTAGACTTATTGTGGGGATCATTTTGCAACGTATACCTGTATCCAGTCCTTACACTGTGCACCTGAAACGAATACTATGTTTTATCTCCGTTTTATCTGGAAAAAAAAAAAAACTAAAAACGTCTAGTCCACCAAAGACACCAGAGGCAAAATTAAAAGACAAGCCACAGGGACAGCAAAACCATTTGCAGCAGGTAGAGGATTAGAATCCAGAACCTATAAAGAGTTCTTACAAACTAGTTAGAAAAAAGACTAACAACCGCCCAGAAAGACTGCCAGGCGGGAGGCAACCCATGGAAATTAACCAAATGCTCAATTAACCTTCAAAAAAAACCCTTGAAAACAATCTAGGGAATGCAAATTAAACCAAAGAAGTGCCACTTCTTTTTTTCCTATAAAATTGGTGACACGTGAGAATCTGAATAGTTCGACAGGGCTGGAGAAACCCAGCTCAGACGCTGCCGCCGTTGGGAGCAACGCAGCCCTTTTGGGAATAACTGTAGTACCAACTACGATTTAAAATGTGTGATCCCACCATGGCGATTAAAGGTTTAAAATCAAAAAAAAAAAAAAAAATGTGTGCATCCAATGCCCCAGAAATCCCCCTTCTTACAACGCACCCCATGGAGAAGCGCTTGCACGGGTGCACACGGGACACTCGGAGACACAGAAGATCGAGAGTGATCTTGCAAGGCCAGCAGCAGAAAGGCTAAGACAGCAGTGGAACACTCTCAAGCAATTAGAAAGAATCTATTAACCCAGATATATCTCCAAGACACCTTGGTGAACAAAAACAATACAGCTCGGAACAAGATGTGCTGTCTTCAGATGCCATTTCTTGAAAACACTTACAGGAAACCACTTGGTACATCTCCCGAGCCCCCCGCCCCCATACACACACACACACACACACACACACACACGTCCAGACAGCCTGCTGGGAACCCCGGGGAAATGTTCCTAGTGGGGTCACCTCTGGGAGTAAGGGAGAAGTGCAAGGAGCCGTGCACGCCTTATCTGTAACGTTTGCACTTCTCACTTGGACAAGGCAGTTGTGAAACACTAGTATAATTGTATTTTTCCCCCAAAGAAGCCTGTTGCCTGCACAGGAAAACACACTGTGTATGCTTCATCCGACAAATATTCACTGAGTGCCAACCACAGGCCAGACCTGTTCTAAGGCCTGAGTCACGCACTGCCCAGAAAACAGAAATGGAACCATCGACTATGTCATCTGGCCACGTTCATCAGCAGGCAGCTATCCCTAAGGTAAAAGGATGGCTGATACCTGCGGACGAGGGACAAGCAGAAGAATGCCCTGGTTACCTGGGCAGGTGATGGGACGGG
Source organism: Canis lupus baileyi (assembly GCF_048164855.1). NCBI lineage: Eukaryota > Metazoa > Chordata > Mammalia > Carnivora > Canidae > Canis > Canis lupus. Next base: position 46,280,387 of record NC_132863.1, on the reverse strand, counting down.
AGGGAAGGTCTTAAGCTGGATCACAAACCCTGGCAGGGCCTCCACTGCCTGCTGGTCACAAACTGCCCTTTGCCTCCAAGCACACACTTGTCCCAGGAGAGAGGAGGCTGAGGCCTGCAGGATGGCTCCGGACCCACAGTGGGTTCTGCAGGTCAGGTAAGCACAGGCCTGGGGTTCCCGCACCACTGGGGGCACAGATGGAAGCGTGCTGGCTGGTGTTTGCAGTGTCTGGCGCCCACTCTCCTTCTTCTGCAGGCACCCCCCTTAATTCTCCTGGGGGTCTCCGGCCTGGCTACTGAGGGATGTGCATCCCCACCTGGCCTCTGCCATCCAGCTCCACCCCATTCCCAGGCCGCAGCAATAGGTGCAAGGGCGGGTGATGTGAGCCAGCCTGAGCCCTGTACAGACAATGGGACGTTGGCTAGAGCTACGGAGCCACCCAGTCTCCTGAACTGGCAAGCACTCCTTTGGTTTCTGAGGTCTAGTCACTTGTTAGCCCAAAAGCTTGCTACGTGCAGGTGAACATCATTCTGATTTCAACAGACCTGGACAACTCTCCTATCCATGGCTTCAGGGAGCCAGGCCCAGCCCTAACTCTGAACCCTGAGCTGAGCCAGGGAAACAGGCATTCCATTTCCATCTGCCTTTTGCAGTCCCTAAAGCCACAACTTTTTAATGAGCATCAGCTGGGATGTGTCATGATATCATCCATCATGCCTTACCCTTAAAAAAAAAAAAAAAAAACTTCATTTGGTACAGAAATACCCCAGTACGAGTCAATGCTTCCAAGTCAGGCTTCAAAGTCTGGAAGAATGAGTGGCTAATTTGTTCCTAAATTAAAGCAGCAGCTCTGGCCACATAACACATTGTCCCTTTAAGGTTGGGAATTAGGATCCACTCAAAGCAAGCTCCGGGAAGTAACCACACAAATCAAGGGAGCTGAGCATCCAGTGGCAGCTGGACAAATCCTCCTGCCCCTTGCTTCCCAAGGTCTGGCCATCAGAACCCACAGTTGTGGGCACACGGCCAGGCTCTACCCTGGCTCCCTGGACCCTTGCTCCAAATCGAAATTTGGTGTTTGGACTGTCCTGATTCAATACTGAACCCCAGAAGCTCGGCCCCACTCAGCCTCCGGCCCCTTCCACCTCCCGGGCTATGTCCTGTAGGTGCCAGCTCCACCCTGATGACCCTCAGCCTGGAGGCTCCAGGCCAACCTTGGCCCCAAGCTCCAGACTCTGATATGCGACAGCCCATGCCACGTGCCCTTGCGGACGTCAATGAGCCTCTCCCCACTAGAGTGGCCTCCTCCAACCAACCTTCTCCTCCACCAGCCTCTCTTTCGATGCCTTCGAGGGCCATACACAGAGCCGCCCCCACCCTCCAGATGCCCCAGATACAGAACCTGTGCGCTCTCCTGGATTTCGGGCCCCCAAGGCATGGGGGCTGTCCACTTGCCCCACCTCTGTCCCCTGGGCAGCAGGCATCTCTCCTCCCCACCAGGAGCCAGGAGTCGGGGCTCCACCTGCCCACCTCACCAAGAGCAGCTCCCCCATCTCCTTTGCTCACGGGTCTGCAGCCTCGGGGACCCTCCCGCTCCCCATTTCCACCCAGCCCATTCCCATCTCATTCCCTTTGCCCCCTGCCGGGAATGCTCACACCCGCTGCCGCACATGACTCCCCGCTTCGCCCCGGCCAAGCCTGCAGCCAAATACCCTCTTCAAGAGCCTTCCTCAATTGCCACCTCTCGGTGCTAACCTTCTTCTCAGCCATTCTCTGCCTGGGGACTATCTCGTTCTGTTTTCTTTGATGTGTCTGCCTCCCACTAGAATAAAAGCTCCCTGAGGGTGGGACTTGCCCTCCTGCCCAGCATCTAGGTCAGCGCCTGAACCATTTTCAGTGATTAATCAACATCTGCTGACCTGCTACCTGAGCAGTTGGCTTTCTCCCTGGGAAAAGTGGGTTAGCAGAGGCTGAGCCCGGCCATCCTTCAAGGCCTACACAGAAGCCACAGAACTATTTTAAAAATGCCCAACAATTGAAATGAACGTGTGGGGCAGGAGTTGCATAACGTCCACGGGCAGCTCATATACTTGTGACGGCTCTGAGTGCACCGCCCAGGTGCTGGAAGTCAGGATCTAGAACGTCCTTTCTCAAAATCCAACCCCAAATACACCTGGCTGCAAACTCAGTACCCAAGGTGTGTGGGTGGGTGGGTTGGGGGTGCTTTCAGGGACTAAGCCGGCACGGGGTGCAGGAACTTCTGTCCCCCATTAGAAGGCGAGTGCCCTGGATGGGGGCATCTCACTCTTGGTCACTGCTGTACCCCTAGAGCTCAGCATAAGGCCTATGGTTAGTGGGTGCTCAGTATCCAGGAGGGATGGATTCAGCAGCAGAAGGGCCACCCATCCCCTGTGCTGGGGCTCCAGATGCCCCATTTACCACACGTAAGTGCCCCCAAGCTCCAGCCATGGACTTCTCACTCTCAGGGCACCACAGAGGGCCTGGCAAAGCAGGCTCTCATAGGATACCTGCTGGTCCCCAAACCCCAGCGTCACTGCCTTCTGGACCCCTGTCTCTGTGTACCTCAGTTTCCTAACCCCCGCACTTTACTATCATCCTCCTCTTTTCTTCTCTGCGGGGAGGAGGGAGGCTGTCCTGCGCATCCTTAGGATGTTTAGAGCACACCTGGCTTCGTCCCACTGGATGCTAGTAGTAATTAGGGGACAGCTGTAACAACCAAAAATGGGGGTGGGGCCGCAAGCAGAATGCCCCCAGCCGAGAGCCACCAGCAAAGTGTTACTGATGTTTCTAAGCCAGCTCCCAGACTGGCTGGATCCCAGAATCACCTGGGGCACTGTTAAAAATACGAATTCCAGGAGAATCTGAGGGGCAGGCCTAGGGTGGTGCCCCCAGGGAAGCTACTTGCAACAGGGGTTCTCACCAGGGGGCCAGCCTGGAAACAGTGGTCCAAGTCTCCTGTGCCCCAATAGCCTTCGGCCTTCTGGTCACTAAATGCACCAATGCTCTCTGGCCTCCTCTCCTGGACGGCTAAGCCCCCTCCCACTCCCAGCGCCCCCTCCCCGGGCAGGGGGTGCGCTCAACCTTTATCCAGGCTTCCTCAGCCCCTGTCCTGAGATCCTGTCCCTTTAACTTCGGCTGGACCCGCTCCAGGACCAGGTGTCTGTCTGCAGGAGCCCTGGCCTCTCCTGCCTGACACAGGTGGTGGCCCCGCTGTGCTCCTTGCGGGGGGGGGGGGGGGGGGGTGAGGAAGGGGACAACGGAACACGCGTGGAACTCTAACTGGGTTGGGGGCGCTGCCACGTGATCCCACCTCCTGCCCCAGGACTCACCCAGTGGATCGCCCCATTTTACAGATGCGGCCACGGAGGCCAGTGCCCCGCGCACAGCACACGCAGCCAGCAGAGGCGGGTTCCCCGGACCCAGACCCCAAGGCCAGCGGCGGCCACTGCGCGCACTGCCCTCGTTTGGCGAGGGTCGCCCGCCGTGGCTGCAGGGACAGCCCGAGCCAGGAGGCGCCCACCTCTGCGTCCCGGCCACCCCGCAGCGGCCGCAGCCAGGGCGCGGACTCCCGGCGCGCTCGCCCCCCGCCCCGCGCCCCCGGCCCGCCGCCCCTCCGCCCCTCCCCGCGGAGCGCTCACCTTGCGCCGGGCCTCGGGCGGCGGCGGCGGCGGCGGCGGCGGCGTCCCGGGCCCCGAAGGCGCGCAGCAGCGAGCGCACCGGCCCCGGCCAGCGGGCGCGCCCCCCGCTCCGGCCGCGCATCGCTCGAGAGGGCCGCTCCGGACCGCGTCCGCCGGGGCCCGCCGAGCGCCACGCAGAGCCCGGGGGAGCGGGAGGGGCTGCGGAGCCGGGGGCGGGGCTGCGAGGCCGGGGGCGGGGCTGCGAGGCCGGGGGCGGGGCTGCGAGGCCGGGGGCGGGGCCTCGGGGCCGGGGCGGGGCCGCGGGGCCGGGGCGGGGCTGCGGGGCTGTGGAGCTGCGGAGCTGCGGAGCCGGGGGCGGGGCTGCGGGGCCGGGGGCGGGACTGCAGGGCTGCGGGGCTGCGGGGCTGCGGAGCTGCGGAGCCGGGGGCGGGGCTTCGGGGCCGGGGGCGGGGCTTCGGGGCCGAGGGCGGAGCTGCGGGGCCGGGGGCGGGACTGCGGGGCTGCGGGGCTGCGGAGCTGCGGAGCCGGGGGCGGGGCTGCGGGGCCGGGGGCGGGGCTTCGGGGCCGAGGGCGGAGCTGCGGGGCCGGGGGCGGGACTGCGGGGCTGCGGGGCTGCGGGGCTGCGGAGCTGCGGAGCCGGGGGCGGGGCTTCGGGGCCGGGGGCGGGGCTTCAGGGCTGTGGAGCTGCGGAGCCGGGGACGGGGCTGAGAGGCCGGGGGCGGGGCCTCGGGGCCGGGGCGGGGCTGCGAGGCCGGGGGCGGGGCTTCGGGGCCGAGGGCTGAGCTGCGGGGCCGGGGGCGGGACTGCAGGGCTGCGGGGCTGCGGAGCTGCGGAGCCGGGGGCGGGGCTTCGGGGCCGGGGGCGGGGCTTCAGGGCTGTGGAGCTGCGGAGCCGGGGGCGGGGCTGCGGGGCCGGGGGCGGGGCTTACAAGCCGGGGCGGGGCCTCGGGGCCGGGGCGGGGCTGCGGGGCCGGGGGCGGGACTGCGGGGCTGCGGGGCTGCGGAGCTGCGGAGCCGGGGGCGGGGCTGCGGGGCCGGGGGCGGGGCTTCAGGGCTGTGGAGCTGCGGAGCCGGGGACGGGGCTGAGAGGCCGGGGGCGGGGCCTCGGGGCCGGGGCGGGGCTGCGAGGCCGGGGGCGGGGCTTCGGGGCCGAGGGCTGAGCTGCGGGGCCGGGGGCGGGACTGCAGGGCTGCGGGGCTGCGGAGCTGCGGAGCCGGGGGCGGGGCTTCGGGGCCGGGGGCGGGGCTTCAGGGCTGTGGAGCTGCGGAGCCGGGGGCGGGGCTGCGGGGCCGGGGGCGGGGCTTACAAGCCGGGGCGGGGCCTCGGGGCCGGGGCGGGGCTGAGGGGCCGGGGGCGGGGCTGAGAGGCCCGGGGTGGGGGCGGGGCTGCGGGGCCGGGGGCGGGGCTGCAGAACCTGGGGCGGGGCTGCGGGACCGGGAGGAGGACGGCGCCAGGGGCCAGGGGCGGGGCTGCGGGTCGGGGGCGGGGACGGGGCACCAAGCGAGCCTGCCCCTCCGCGGGGCTGGGCGCCGGGGGGCGCCTCCTTGACCTTGATCTCTCGGGACCCCCGTGCCCTGGGCGCCCTGGAAGCGTTACCGGGACCGCGGGCAGGAGGTGCAGCCTCCAGTTCCTGACTGCGCGGAGGCTGCCCGGGGCGAGCCGCGGTGGGACCCTCTGAGCGCCAGCGTTCTGGGGTGTAGACCGACCCGGGAAGGGGGAGTGAGACGCGGGTGAGTCTACACTGGGCCAGCGCCAGGCTCTCCGGCTCTCTCCGGGGTGGGAGGTGGGAGGCGCCGAGGCTGCCCTTAATACACCTGCTAACGACGCAGAAGCCATTGTTGTGCTAATACACCGTGACCTAGGTTGTCTATCTTTGTGAAAAATCAAATTAAAAACATAACTGTTTAGCTTAATGCGTACTGTATGTGGGGCACCCTTGTAGCTGCCAACTAGCTCAAGAACTGGAACTGTGCCAGCTCCCCCTCCCCAGCCCCTCGGAGGGCTCCCACCAATCACAGCCCCTGCCCCAGCTAGTCTTCAAAGGGCTGGGGCAGTCTCTGCTGATTTGGGGGCAGAGTCTCCGGCCTGAGATGGGCTCAGGACCCTCATCAGCACCAGGGTCACCTGGAGAGGTCCTTGTAACCATCAGACTGACGGCTCAGCATAGAAGGTCAAGGTCCTCAGAGCCCCAGAAGGACAACGCCCCTCCACCCCCACCACTGAGCATTTTCCGCGTGCAGCTCCAGGCAAGGCCCTCCTGTCCAAACCCTGGGACTCCACGACCAGGTGCAATCCTGTCCATTTCACAGATGCAGAAGCGCAGGCCACATACAGGAAGGAGGTGTCCATGGCCACAGGGCTGCTGAGTGCAGTGCTGGTTTTGGCTGCTACTGGGCAACCCGCCCACCTGCTTCCTCCCCTGGGCACAAGGCTGCCTGCTTCTAGCATTTCCTGTCCTCTCCTCACTTTAGAACTTTGTAATGATAGTAACAACTATTAGCAGCTAACCTAGGTGCCAGCGCGAGCATATATTCATATAATTTTTAGTACAACTCCTTGAGGAAGACACGATTGTCATCTCCGCTGCCTAGAGAACTTCATCGCCAGCCTCCTCCTATTTTCTCCTCCATCAGCTCCCATAGGGAGGCACTGTGATCACCCCACTTTTTAGAAGAAGGAAGTAGACTCAGAGCGATGAAGGAGCCTGTCCTAGGAAGTTAGGATGTCTCACTGCCTTTGTTCTCTGCCCAGCCCACTGGGCATGTCCTGGTGAACTCCTATTCATCCTTCAAGACCTGGCTTAAGCATTACCTCTTCTCTGAAGAGTTTCTTTGCTTCTCCTCCCCATGCATCTGGTTCCTGCCTGTCCATACCCCCAGCACCATGTGTATGTTCTCTTGGGCATGTGCCACAGCACCATGCAGCCATGTGCCCGCACATCTGCCCCCATCCCTCACTGGGCTGGGATTCTAGGGGACAGGCATTCATGCTGGTCACTGCCTACCCAGGCCCACGTATGTGCCGTGAACCTCTGTTTTGCAGCCTCTGTCCCCCTCTGCTGGTAACCAAAGTTCTATTTTTCGTCAGGGCAGCTCCCTCCTGAAGGCCAGTGGAGCCAAGACCTCTCCCTAATGCCAGAGGTGGGCGAGCACCTGACCCAGTCTGACCAATCAGCATAGTCCATTCAGCTGGCCTCAGTGACCGGTTCAGGAAGATTGGTTCCAGGAAGAACACACTTGGGACTTTCACTGGACTAGGAGACAGAAGCCCTTTTAATCCACTGGTCCTAAAGAGGACGCTCTGGGATTCTGGAAGTCATCACATACTTCAGGTTTCCAACAACATGGAAGGGAGAATATCCCAGGGACAAAGGTATACCGGGACCACCAGCATTGTCCGAGTACCTGGTTCCAGCTGTGCCTGAATTTTCAGTCACACCCTCCCTGATATTTCCTTTCCACCCGAGCCATGGTGGGAAAGAAAAAATAAGACACAGACACGATAGCATAATCATAAATCAAGACTGTTCAGTGGGCAACCCACAGATTTGGAGAAAATATTTGCAAATCATACTCATATCCAGAATATCTGGAGAACTCCTAAAACCCAACAATAGAAGAACAAACAACCCAATTCAAAAATAGGCAAAGGACTTGAACAGACATTTCTCCAAAGAAGACATACAAATGGCCCATAGCACGTGGAAAGATGCTTGACATCACTCGTCATTAGGGAAATGCAAACCAAAACCACAGTGGGATATGACCTCACACCCACTGCATTTTAAAAATACAAAAAATAAAACAGTAACAAATCTTGGTAAAGATGTGGAGAAAACGGAACCCTTGTGCACTGTTGGTGGGAATGTACAATGTAAAATGTAAATGTAGAGTATAAAGTATAAAATGGTACTGCTGCAGGAAACAGTGTGCAGGTTCCTCAAGAATCTCAAAAACACAATTACCCTGTGATCCAGAAGCAATTCCACTTCTGGATATATGTAAAAAAGAATTGAAAGCAGGGTCTCAAAGATACCCATACACCTATGTTCATAGCAGCATTATTCACATTAGCTAAAACGTGGAAGCAACCAAATGTTCATCAACAGACGAGTGGATAAGCAAATGTGGTTTATCCATACACATACGATGGAAAATTTCCAATCTTAAAAAGGAAGGCAACTTTGAACTTGCCAGAACATGGATGAACCTTGAGGGTATGAACAACAGCACAACAAAGACAAAAAACACCAGCCCTGCAAATACTGTATGATTCATTTTTTTAAATTTTAGATTTATTTCTTTATGTGGGGGGGGGGGGGCGAGGGAGAGGGAGACAGAGAATCTCAAGCAAACTCCATGCTTAGCACAGAGCCTGATGCAGAGCTTGATCCCTCAGCCCCTCCGCCCTGGGATCATGACCTGAGCTGAAACCAAGAGTTGGAGGCCCCCAGACCTCCCTGATTCCATTCTATATGAGGCCCCTAGAGGTGTCAGACTCACAGAGACAAAGGTGGAAGGGCAGGTGCCAGGGTCTGGTGAAGGGGAAACAGGGAGTTAGTGTTTCATGGGGACAGGTTCAGTTTAGGAAGATGAAAAGTTCTGGAGGTGCAGTTGACAGTCCAACATTATGAATATATTTAATTCACTAAACTGCATGTTTAAAATGGTGAGTTTTGGGATCCCTGGGTGGCGCAGCAGTTTGGCGCCTGCCTTTGGCCCCGGGCGTGATCCTGGAGACCCGGGATCGAATCCCACGTCGGGCTCCCTGCATGGAGCCTGCTTCTCCCTCTGCCTGTGTCTCTGCCTCTCTCTCTCTCTCTCTGTGACTATCATAAATAAATAAAAATTTTAAATAAATAAATAAATAAAATGGTGAATTTTGTATTTGCACCTCTACTGAGTTAGTTGATTAGATCTAACAATTTTCGGTGGAGTCTTTAGGATTTTCTACATATAGAATCATGTCATCTGCAAACAGAGATAATTGTACATTTTCCTTTCAAAATCTGATGCTTTTTTTTTTCTTGCTTGATTGCTCTGGCAAGGAGCGCCGGCGTCATGTTAAATAGGAGAGGTGAGAGTGGACACCTGAATGCCCATCAACAGATGGGTGGATAAAGAAAATGTGGGGGATATGGAGTGGAATACTCTTCAGCCATGAAAAAGAAGGAAATCCTGCCATTTGTGACAACATCGATGGACCTTGGGGGCATTGTGCGAAGTGAAATAAGTCAGAGAAGGACAAATACTGTGTGATCTCACTTACATGTGGAGTCTAAAAAACAAAAACACAAAACGCATAGAAACAGAGATCAAATCTGTGATTACCAGAGGTGGGGAGTGGGGAGTGGGGTGGGTTGGAGGAAGGTGGTCAAAAGGTTTGAACGTCCAGCCCTAAGATAATAAGTCCCCGATATGTGATCATGGGATGCACCAGCATGAGGAGTGTGGCTAACTGCTGCATGGCATGGTTGATGGTTGTTGAGAGAATAGATCCTAAAAGTTCTTGTCACAAGGCAAAAAGCATTTTCTTTTTTTCTTTATCTTCTTTATTTCTTTCCTTCTTTCTTTCTGAAATGATGGATGCTAATAAACTTATGGTGGTGATCATTTCACAATATATATGTACATCAAGCCATTGCCCTCTGCACTTTAAACTTACATGGTGCTGTATGTCGATTGTATCTCAATAAAACTGAAAGAAAAGAAAATACAAAGGAATTTTAGTGACAGTTGCTCTTTTAGGATGAATTTTGAGTGACGTCTGCTCTAAAACAGAAATAAAATTACTTTTATGTTACATGGATTTTACCTCAATAGTTTTTTCTCTTTTTTTTTTTCAATAGTTTTTTTCTTAAAGAGAAAAGCACCGTCCTTTCAAACAGCACCAGTCACTTCGTGTGGCTCGGCTGAAGAAGAAGATGGAATCTGGAGAAAGTACACTGAGCCGCTATGTGCGCAAGTGTGTTTCTCTCTTGGCCACTGGGAATCGGTGTTACCCCAAAAGCAAAAGACAGAGACTCTCAACATCCAAATTCAAGTGAGAAGAGAATCAGTGTGTGCCCTGCAGTGGTCTGGGACTGAAATGATGAAGTTCCTTTAAATCTTTTTTTATTCTAAAAATTCATTCTGTGCACACACATAAAGTTTCCCTCCAAGTGGTCCAGCGGAGCCCACGCCGGGGGAGTGGGTAATCAGCCCCGTGACCGTCCTGGAGCTGCACCCGGCGAGGGGCCCAGCGCTGTGACCCACCTGGAGATGACTCTCCAACAACCGTCCCCGTCTCCCGCTTGTCCCGGGGCCCATTTTATACCCCTGCTTCTTTCTTTCTTTTTCTTTCTTTCTTTCTTTCTTTCTTTCTTTCTTTCTTTCTTTCTTTCTTTCTTTTTTCTTTCTTTCTTTCTTTCTTTCTTTCTTTCTTTCTTTCTTTCTTTCTCTTTCTTTCTTTCTTTCTTTCTTTCTTTCTTTCTTTCTTTCTTTCTTTCTTTCCTTCCTTCTTTCTTTCTGTAGGCTCCATGCCCAACGTAGAGACCAATGCTTGACTTGAACTCACGACTCTGAGAACAAGCCCCAGGCTGAGGGCACCCGGGTGGCTCAGTCAGTTGAGCTTTGGCTCAGGTCATGATCCCGGGATCCTGGGATCTAGCCCCACATTGGGTTCTCTGCTCAGTGGGGAGTCTGCTTCTCTCTCTTCCCTCTGCCTGCCTCTCTCCCTGAATATTATTCTCTCTCTCTCTCTCACTCTTTCTCTCTCTCTCTCTGTTAAATAAATAAAATCTTACAAGAAGGAGAAGAAGAAGAAGAAGAAGAAGACGACAACCTGGGCTAAAATCAAGATTCGGACATTTAACGGCTTGAACCCCCCCGATGCCCCCTCTCTCTACCATCTTGTCTCTGGGGTCGCCGGGAACCCCGAGGCCCTTCTCAAACTCACGTCTCTTCTGCTGCTGAATTTCGTGAATGACCCTATCCTGCCCCACGCCCTGTTTGAGTCAAACGCAGATATGCAGACAGCAGTGGCTGCCATTTCTGGGGCACCTACTGTGGCCGTGTGCTGGCCCCCTGCCCTCCCCCCGGGGACCCCTCATGCCCTGCTTCTCAGCATCTTCTGGGGGTGGACACAGGTTCAAGGTCTCTGGAGTGGCCCAGGCCAGACGGCTCTGGGGAGGGCTTTGCCTCCAGCGATCATATTCTCACCTGCCCTCTCGTCTGTCCACGAGCTGATTTAGGTGAAGAGCCTGAGTCTGTCACTGTCCCCCGGGGAAGTTTTGGGGTGAGCAGTAAGGATCAGCGTTGGAGCTGGCAGCGTTGGAGAGAAAGAAACTCAGAAACCAAGGATTTCCAGGAATGTGCGACTCGGGGAGCGGTCTGGGTGCCCTCTAGTGGCCACTAGGATGGATGCAGAAGCGCTGGTCCAAGGTTCCCCAAGGTGGGGAGTGGGGTGCAGGTGCTGGGGGGCTGCAGGTGCTCAGGGGGCTGCACTTGCCAGGGGGTCTGCAGGTTCTCAGGGGGTGCAGGTGCTGGGGTCTGTAGGTTCTGGGGGTCTGCAGGTGCTGGGGGAGCTGCAGGTGCTGGGGGCTTCAGGTGCTGGGGGGCTGCAGATGCTCAGGGGGCTGCAGGTGCTGGGGGGCTGCAGATGCTGGGGGCTGCACTTGCCAGGGGGTTCTGCAGGTGCTCAGGGGGTGCAGGTGCTGGGGTCTGTAGGTTCTCGGGGGCTGCAGGTGCTGGGGGAGCTGCAGATGCTGGGGGCTTCAGGTGCTGGGGGCCTGCACATGCCATGGGGCTGCACATGCCACAGGGATGCACATGCCAAGGTGTCTGCAGGTGCTCAGGGTATCTGCAGATACTCAGGGGGACTGCAGGTGCTGGGGGTCTGCAGGTGCTCAGGGGATCTGCAGGTGCTGAGGGGCTGCAGGTGCTGGGGGGCTGCAGGTACTGGCAGGGATGGAGTAGCTGATGTTTGGGGGTACGATGAAAATATTCCACAAACGCGGCATGCAGACAGCCCATCCCCTTGTTTTCTAAAATTCACCCAACCTGCCATCCTAGCCAACACACATCCATGCACAATCAACATTGCCGCCTTCCTCCATTTTCTGCTGTTTTAGGGATGAGCGTGAGCCTCTTCAAAACCTTTGCAAAGCATTGTGGGGATATAGATCAATAGTGAACAACAAGTCCTCGTAGTGCAAAACGGTGCCGCCACCTTGGAAAGCAAGGCCTCAAGCCCTCAAAAAGCTGAGCACGGGCGCCTGCCCACGGGAGCTGGAAACGTGTGTCACCAAAAACTGGCAATGGCTCTTCCCGGCAGCATTGCAACTCGCAATAGACAGCAAGCGGGAAGGGCATCCTGCCCCACAGTGCGCGGTGAGCTTGGCAGCAGTGTGCTCACGCAGTGCCAGCCAGTGTGTGGTTCCATTTAGAAAGAACGGGGCGGAAGAGGAACAGGAGGCAGGTTAGCAGTCGTCAGGGTGGGGGGGGCACTAATGGGTATGAGGTTTCCTTATACAGTGATTTAAAAAGTTCTGGAATTGGATGGTGGTGATGGTTCTACAACCTTGTGAATATACTAAAAACGGCAGAATTGTACACTTTCCAATGGTGAAGTTAGGATGTGTCAACTACATCTCAGTGAGAAACCCAGTTCTCCATGCAGCCACCGGGGTGGGTGCCTACCACCTGCCAGATTGTTCAGAAGTTATCAGTTAGGGACGCTTGCGTGGCTCAGCGGTTGAGCATCTGCCTTCGGCTCAGAGTGTGACCCCAGGGTCCTGGGATCGAGTCCTGCATTGGGCTCTGGCAGGGAGCCTGCTACTCCCTCTGCCTGCATCTCTGCCTCTCTCTGTGTGTCTCTCTCATGTGTGTCTCTCATGAATAAATAAATAAAATCTTTTAAAAAAAAAAAGTCACTGGGCAGCCCCAGTGGCGCAGCGGTGTTGCAGCCCGGGGTTGATCCTGGGGACCCTGGATCAAGTCCCACATCGGGCTCCCTGCATGGAGCCTGCTTCTCCCTCTGCCTGTGTCTCTGCCTCTCTCTCTCTCTCTCTCTCTCTCTGTGTGTGTCTTTATGAATAAATAAATAAAATATTTTTTAAAAATTTAAAAAAATTTTTTAAAAGTCATCTTTTAACCACCACCCCCACCCCCGGACTCCACACCCCTGGCAGTTGGGAAAGCAAACCTGTTTTACATCAAGAACAGAGTCCAACAAAACAAAAAAAACAAAACAAAAAAAAGAACAGAGTCCAGGAGGCCACTGTGTTAGGACTGGGACCAGGCTCCGCATCTTCCCTTGCTGGGGGGAGCAGGCGGGGGGAGGGGGTCCCTTGGGAACCGACTATGAGAACAGCCAGGCCTCTGGAGCTGAACCAGCAAGAGGAGGACACCCATCGGAGCTCACCCACCCATGCATGCCTCTGTCCGTCCGTCCATCTGTGCTCCCTCCCGTCTCTCCTTCGTGTGTCTGTTCATCTTTCCTCTGTGTCCCTTCCCTTCCCTGCTCCCCCTGGGTCTCCGTGGGCTGGCTCTCGGGCTCTTGCCTCTTGCCTCTGTCTCTCCATCTCTGTTCCAGCCTCTCCCCACCCCCGCACTCCCTTGCTCTGCAGCTGGTGTGGTCTGGGGGCTCCTTCTCCACACCCTGCCCTGCCCCCGAGGGCAGGAATCCCCCAGCTTCTTTCCTCTCCTCTGATTCCTCCTTCTTTACCCCTGATAGGAAGATACCCCAGGCCAGGACTTAGGGTGAGCTGCAAGCTGGGGACACTCCTTCCAGGCTTCTCTCCAAACTTGGAATCCAGCAATTTCTATCCCAGGCCCCTGCACACGCATCTGGAGTGCCCCCAGCCCTCCCTAGGACCTGTTTCTTCTTACCTCCCCCCCCAGCATCCCTTCCTTAGAAAACCCTCCACCCCCCTTGTGGGGTTCTGTGCCTCTGCTGCCCCGGGCATCCTCCTGGGAACAGCCTGCTCTTCTCAGAGGCTCAGCTGAGCACACTGTCCTCCCCCTCTTAACATCTGGAAGGCTCCTGCCTCCTCCCCACTCCTGAGCTAAGCTGAGAGAGGGCAGCCCCAGAGCTGAAGTGGGGGAAGTTGCAGGGCGGCCACCCCTCATCACACCCATTGTTGTAGCACCCCAAAGCCTGAATAAGGAAGGATAGCAGGTATTTACCCTGTAAACTGGGCACTCGCAAGAATGAAAGGAGGTGCTGTCCCAAGACAGTGAGGCAACAGGGCTACCTGGGACTGTCCCAGGCAATCAGTGATGCGGGGCCACCCTTTGTTTAAGGGACACCCTCAGGATGGGCCCTCTGTAGGTGGGAAAGAAAAGGACTTGCCGTGGCCTCCTACGTGCCCCTGGTCAAAGATCTGTTCAGGGAGCCCTCACTCCCTGGGACACCCCTGCCTCTAGGCTCAGAGCAGGGTCAACAGCAATTCCCAGCGTCTGCAGGGAGGCCTGGGCAGCAGCGAGGCCCCTCCAGCTGCTAGGGGACAGGTGCACTCCAGGTAGGATCTCTGCGGCACCATGAGGAGTTGGGGCCCCAGAACCCAGCCCCCCATGGCCAGAAACACGTACAGTTTAGGGAGCATCCTCTGCATCTCCCCTGGCCAGGCCTGCAGGCCTCTGTGGTGGCCTCAGTCATAAGAGATGACAGTGGAGGAGTAAGTCCTGGTGGCAGATGATTCTCCCTCAGAGGCCAGTGATGGTGGCAAGGATGGTCTCACACTCACTCTTGGTGCCATGGCCCTAGAATTGGGAACCTTGGTCCTTCTCAACAACAATTTGCTTTGGGGCACCTCGGTGGGACTCAGTGGGTTGAGTGTTTGAACTCTTGGTTTCGGCTCAGGTCATGATCTCAGGGGCATGAGACTGAGCCCCAAGTCAGGTTCCACACTCAGCAGCAAGTCTGCTTGGGATTCTCTCTCCCCCTCTGCCCCTCCACCCTGATCTTGCATGATCTCTCCCTCTCTCTCAAATAAACAAATCTTAAAAAAAAAAAAATCTGCTTCTTTTGATGGAGAATGTAGGTCACAGCACTGATTAGGTGTCCCTCTAGTGGCTATAAGAAGGTGGCAATGGAATCCCAACATTTCTGGGGGAGACCCTCAGCTCAGGAAGGAGCGAGATACCCTCCTTGAAGGGGAAAGGTCTGCAGCTGAGGCAAGGAAGCAAGGTCTGGTCTCAGCTGCAAAGCACATGAGTTTCGCACCCTCCCTCTTTAGGTTAAATCTTTTTTTTTTTTTTTTTTTTAAATGATAGTCACACACACAGAGAGAGAGAGAGAGAGAGAGAGAGAGAGGCAGAGACACAGGCAGAGGGAGAAGCAGGCTCCATGCACTGGGAGCCCGATGTGGGATTCAATCCCCGGTCTCCAGGATCGCGCCCTGGGCCAAAGGCAGGCGCTAAACCGCTGCGCCACCCAGGGATCCCCCTCCCTCTTAGGTTAATGTAAAACAACTAGGTCTGCCTGGGGCTCTCCCTGGCTGAACACATGTTCCTTGACCGTGTGGTGCCCCCGGCCTCTCCTCTCTCCTCTGCTGTAGAGGTCTGCACAACGGGCTTTGGAACAGGGACAGCTGTCAGCTCTGGGACCGTGCCCCCCAGTAGACATGGGACTGTAGTCCCAAGGGGAGGCTATAAAAATAATAATGAAGGCAGCCCGGGTGGCTCAATGGTTAGCACACCTTCAGCCCAGAGCCTGATCCTGGAGTCCCAGGATCAAGTCCCACATCGGGCTCCCTGCATGGAGCCTGCTTCTCCCTCTGCCTGTGTCTCTGCCTCTGTGTGTGTGTGTGTGTGTGTCTCATGAATAAAAAAATTAAAAATCTTTTAAAAATATAATAATGAATGAAGCAGAAGAGAGAATCAGTGACATGGAAGATAAAATGATGGAAAATAAGGAAGCTGGAAAGAAGAGGGAAAGAAATCTATTAGGTCACAAAGGGAGATTTAGAGAACACAGTGATTCCATAAAGTGAAATATCTGTACAATTTGGGTTCCAGAAGATGAAGAGTGGGAGAGGGGGTGGAAGGTTTCTTTGAGCAAATCATAGCTGAGAACTTCCATAATCTGGGGAAGGAAATAGACATCCAAGTCCAGGAGGCAAAGAGAACCCCCCTCAAAATCAGTAAAAATAGGTTAACACTTTGACATCTTATAGTGAAACTTGCAAATTTAAAAGATAGAGAGAAAATCCTGAAGGCAACTTGAGATAAAATGTCCTTAACCCACAAGTGTAGACACATATGGCTGGCAGCAGACCTGTCCACAGAAACCTGGCAGGCTAGAAAGGGCTGGCATGATACATTCAACACACTAAATGGGAAAAATACGCAGCCAAGAACACTTTGTCCAGCAAGGCTGTCATTCAGATTGAAAGGAAAGATCAAGAGTTCCCAGGACAAAGAAAAACTGAAGGGATTTGTGAACACTAAACCAGCCCCGCAAGAAATATTAAAGGGGATCCTTAGTGGAGAAAGAGTCCAAAAGTCACAAAGACAGAAAGAAACAGGAATGATCTACATGAATAGTGACTTTACAGGCAATACAATGGCACTAAGTTCATATCTTTCAATAATTACTCTGAATGTAAATGGACTGAATGCACCAATCAAAAGACAGAGGTTATCAGAATGGATTTAAAAAGACCCATCAAGGGATCCCTGGGTGGCGCAGCGGTTTGGCGCCTGCCTTTGACCCAGGGCGCGATCCTGGAGACCCGGGATCGAATCCCACGTCGGGCTCCCGGTGCATGGAGCCTGCTTCTCCCTCTGCCTGTGTCTCTGCCTCTCTCTCTCTCACTGTGTGCCTATCATAAATAAATTTAAAAAAAAAAAAAAAAAAAAAAAAGACCCATCAATATGCTGCTAACAAGAAACTCATCTTAGACCCAAAGACACCTCCAGTTTGAAGGTGAGGAGGTGGAGAACCATGTATCATGCTAGTGGACATCAAAGGAAAGCTGGGGTAGCCATTCTTTTATCAGACTAATTAGATTTTAAACCAAAGACTGTAATAAGAGATGAAGAAAAACACTATATTATACTTAAAGGGTCTAACTGATAAAAAGATCTAACAGTGGTAAATATTTATGCCCCTAACCTGGGAGCAGCCTATTATATAAACTAATTAATAATAAAATTAAAGGAAATCATCGATAATAATATGGTAATGGTGGGAGATGTTAACACCCCCACTGACAGCAATGGACAGATCATCGAAGCAGAAGATTGACAAGGAAACAAGATTGAATGACACACTGGGCCAGATGGACTTCACAGATATCCTCAGAGTGCTTCATCCTACAGCAGCAGAATACACATTTGTATTCTGTGCATATGGAACAAACTCCAGATTAGATCACAAGCTGGGTCACAAATCAGATCTCAGCTGGTACCAAAAGACTGGGGCTATTCCCTGCATATTTTCAGACCATGATGCTATAAAACTTGAAGTCAACCACAAGAAAACCTTGGAAGGACCACAAATACATGGAGGTTAAAGAACATCCTACCAAAGAACGAATGGGTTAATTAGGAAATTAAAGAAGAATTAAAAAGTACATGGAAGCAAATGAAAATGAAAACCCAACAGTTCAAATCCTTTAGGATGAAGCAAAGCCTGTCCCTAGAAGGAAGTAAATAGCAATGCAAGCCTTTCTCAAGAAACTAGAAAAGTCTCAACTATACAAGCTAAGCTTACACCTAAAGGAGCTGGAGAGAGAACAGCAAATAAAGCCTAAACCAAGCAGGAGACAAGAAATAATGAAGATTAGAGCAGAAATAAATAAAATAGAAACCAAAAAAAAAAAAAAAAAACCAGTAGAACAGATCGATGAAACTAGGATCTGGCCCTTTAAAAGAAATTAAAAGATCGCTAAACCCCTACCCAGACTTATCAAAAAGAAAAGAGAAAGGACCCAAATTAATAAAATCATGAGTGAAAGAAGAGAGATCATGACCAACACTGAAGAAATAGGAACCATTATAAGAGAATATTATGAGCAAGTGTATGCCAGCAAATTAGGCAATCTGGAAGAAATGGATACATTCCTACAAACATAAAAACTACCAAACCTGAAACAGGAAAAATTTTCAGAGAACCTGAACAGACCCATATCCAGCAAGGAAATTGAAGCAGTCACCAAAAATCTCTCAACAAACAAGATTCCAGGACTAGATGGCTTCCAGGGGAATTCTACCGAACATTTATTATTTTTTTAAAGATTTTATTTATTTATTCATGAGAAACACAGAGAAAGGCAGAGGCATACACAGAGGGAGAAACAGGCTCCTGCAGAGAACCCAATGTGGGACTCGATCCCAGGACCCCGGGATCACACCCTGAGCTGAAGGCAGATGCTCAACCGCGGAGCCACCCGGGTGTCCCTCTACCAACTATTTAAAGAAGAATTAATATCTATTCTTCTGAAACTGTTCCAAAAAATAGAAATGGAAGGAAAATTTCCAAACTCCTTCTATGAGTCCAGCATCACCTTGATCCCAGAATCAGACAAAGACCCCACCAAAAAGGAGAATTACAGACCAACATCCCTGACAAACATATTCTCCCCAAGATGCTAGCTAATAGGATCCAACATTCCACTAAGAGGATTGTTCACCACAACCAAGTGGGATTTATTCCTGACCTGCAGGAATGGTTCAACATCACAAATCAATCAATGTGATGCATCACATTAATAAGAAAAAAAAAAGGACGAGAACCACGTGATCCTCCCAATAGATGCAGAAAAAGCATTTGACAAAGTACAACATCCTATCTTGATTAAAACTCTCCACAGTGTAGGGATAGTGGGAACACATGTCACTATCATAAAAGCCATCTACAGAAAACCCACAGCAAATATCAGTCTCCATCAAAAACTGAGAGCTTTTCCACTAAGGTCAAGAACATGACAGGGACGCCCACTCTCACCACTGCTGCTCAACATAGTACTGGAAGTCCTCGCCTCATCAGTCAGCAACAAAAGTAAATAAAAGGCATCCGAATTGGCAAAGAAGTCAAGTCAAACTCTTCGTAGATGACATGCTACTGTATGTAGAAAACCCAAAAGACTCCACCCTAAAATTACTAGAACTCATACAGGAATTCAGCAACACGGCAGCATATAAAATCAATGCACAGAAATCAGTGGCATTTCTATACACTAACAATGAGATAGAAGAAAGAGAAATTAAGGAATCATTCCCACTTACAATTGCACCAGAAACCGCAAGGTACCTAAGAATAAACCTAACCAAAGAGGTAAAGGATATGTACTCAGAAAACTATAGAACACTCATGAAAGAAATTGAGGAAGACACACAAAAAAAATGGAAAAACATTCCATGCTCATGAATTGGAAGAACAAGTATTTAAATGTTATGCTACCCAAAGCAGTCTACATGCTCAGTGGAATCCCTATCAAATACCATCAACCTTTTTCACAGATCTGGCACAAATGATCCTAACATTTGTATGGAACCAGAAAAGATCCCAAATAGCCAGAGTAATGTTGAAAAAGAGAACCAGACCTGGAGGCATCACAATGTTGGACGTCAAGCTCTATTACAAAGCTGTGATCATCAAGACAGTGTGGTCAAAACAGATGCAGAGATCGATGGAACAGAATAGAGACCCCAGAAATGGACCCTCAACTCTATGGTCAACTCAGTTTCGACAAAGCAGGAAAGAATATCCAATGGAAAAAGGACAGTCTCTTCAGCAAATGATGCCAGGGAAATTGGACAGCCCGATGCAGAAGAATGAAGCTGGACCATTTCCTCACACCACACACAAAGATAGACTCAAGATGAATGAAAGACCTAACTGTGAGACAGAAATCCATCAAAATCCTAGAGGAGAACACAGGCAGCAACCTCTTGACCTCGGCCGCAGCAACTTCTTGCTGGACACGTCTCCAAAGGCAAGAGAAACACAAGCAAACATGAACTATTGGGACTTCATTAAAATAAAAATCTTCTGCACAGCAAAGGAAACCGCCAACACAACTGAAAGGAAACCTGTACAATGAGAGAAGATATTTGCAAATGATGTATCAGATAAAGGGCTAGAATCCAAGATCTATAGAGAATTTATCAAACTTGGCACCCAAAAAGCAAAAGAATCCAGTCAAGAAAATGGGCAGAAGACATGAACAGACATTTCTCCAGAGAAGCCCTACACATGGCCAACAAGCACGTGAAACAATGCTCCACATCACTCGGCATCAGGGAAATACAAATCAAAACCACCATGAGATCCCACCTCACGCCACTGAGAATGGCTAAAATAACAAGACAGGAAACAACAAAATGCTGGTGAGGATGTGGAGAAAGGGGAGCCCTCTTGCCCTGTTGGTGGGAATGCAAGCTGGTGCGGCCTCTGGAAAACAGTATGGAGGTTCCTCCAAAAGTTGAAAATGGAGCTACCCTGTGACCCAGGAATTGTACTACTAGGAATTTACCCCAAAGATACAGATGTAGTGATCCAGAGGGGCACCTGCACCCCAATGTTCACAGCAGCAATGTCTATAATAGGCAACCTGTGGAAGGAGCTCAGATGTCCATCGACAGACGAATGGATAAAGAAGACGTGCCCTATATCTACAATGGAATATTCCTCTGCCATGGGAAAGGACGCATACTTACTATTCACATCAACGTGGATGGAGCTGGAGGGTATGATGCGGAGTGAAATAAATCAGCCAGAGAAAAACCATTATTATATGATTTCACTCGTATGTGGAATATATGACAGTGCAGGGGATCATAGGGGAAGGTATGGAAAACTGGGAAGAAATCAGAGAGGGAGGCAAACCATGAGAGACTCTTACCTCTTGGAAACACAGAGGGGTCGCTGGAGGGGATGCTGGGTGGGGGGGCTGGGGTAACTGGGCGACGGGCATTAAGGAGGGCACAGGATGTGACGAGCACCAGGTGCCGTATACAACTGATTAATCACTGAATTCTATTCTAAAGTAATAATACAGTGTACGTTCACTAAATTGATTTTAAATAAAAAATTTAACAAAATGAAGGCTGTTTTCCCTGGAGCAAAGAGCACGATAGTCCGCGGCATGAAGTGGTTGCGGAGATGCCCAGAATGCCCGCGCCGGACACTTCCCGCCAGCCCCGTAAGAAGCAAGGAGTGAGTGACCGTGGGTGTCCTGAGCATTTCTGGGGGAGAGTAAGGAATAGAGTGATGTTAGCTGGCAGCTGTCATCGTCCCCGGATGAAGTGGTGGGAGGGTCAGAGGAGGCCCGGCCGCCGTTCCCAGCTCAGGCGCCACCGACTGTGAGGCCCGAGGGCTCGCGGGCACCTGTCGCCTCAGGCGTCGAGTGGCTGAAGTCCAAGGCAAGTCCGCCCTCCTGGCAGGCGTGTGCTGCTGCAGGGAAGGCACGGACCCCGGAGGCCAGGGTCCTCCAGTGCCGATGGGGACGCCCAGGGAGCCCCCAGGGGAGCCGTGAGGCCGGCCTCGGTGTGGGTGTGGGTGTGGGTGTGGGGCCGGTTCATGCTCCGCCTCGCGTGGAGACTCTCTCCATTTGTCTCTGTGCCTTTGGATTGTGTCCCACGTCTCTGTCTGTCTCTGTCTTTCCCGCACATCTGATTTTGCTTCCTGGTTGAGTCTCCCTCCCGATGGGCCCGCTTTCTCTCCCCCGAGGTGACATGGAACACGGAAGCCCTTTGATCACACAACCCCTCCGCCCTGCCACTTGCCCGGGTCGGGCCCACGCAAGGAAGGCCGCGTCCCCCCTCTCCTGGGCTCTTTGGACTCATCTTCTGCGTCTGAGTGGGGAGGGCCTTGGCAGGGGAGGGAAGAGGGCCTCTTGTCACCTCTTGGTATCAAGGCCGTCGGTTGGCAGGGTGTCCACCCAGCCAATGGCAGTGTCCCCAGGCCCAGTCCAGCTCTGTCCCTTCCCGAGGTGACAACCAAATGCTCACAGGAACGCCAGCCTGTCGTGACCGCAGACATTTCGTGACACCCAGATCTGACTCCTTCTAGCAACTGCTTCACAACACTGAGTCTGCAAATTTTCTCATCAAATTATTTTTAAAGGTAGAGGCTGAGGGGCACCCGGGTGTCTCATGGATGAGCATCTGCCTTCGACTCAGGAAGTGATCCCGGCGTGCCAGGATCGAGTCCCGCCTCGGGCTCCCTGCAGGGAGCCTGCTTCTCCCCCTGCCTGTGTCTCTGCTTCTCTCACTGTCTCTTATGAATAAATACATAAAATCTTAAAAAAAATAATAAAATGATCTCAGGGTCATGAGTTCAAGCCCCACCTCAGACTCCATGCCCAGGGTGGAGTCTGCTTGGGCTTCTCTCTCTGTCTCCCTCTGCACCTCTTCCTACTCATCCTTCTCTATATAAACTAAAGACATAAAATCTTAAAAAAAAAAAGATAGAGGCTGAAAGACCCCCATCTGCCCAGGGTTGTGGGCTGAGCAGAACAGAATTCCTGCTACATTGGTCTCAATTGTCTAACAGCTCCCATGAACCTTCCAGTCCATTCCACCCTCTATCCTTATTGATTTTGCTGAAGTGTAATTTCTGCTAAAAGGTAAGGTCGTGACTTTCATATGCAAATATAAATAAACCCGTGTCAGCGATTCAACTCTGGTCACTAAGTGATGGAGGAACCAGTAGGAGCTAAAACCAGTTCGAGGGAGAATCCCGGGAGCAGCCGGCCCAGAGGCCGCCAGCCATGCGCTCACGGAGGAGGAGCGCTGGCTTTTGGGGGGTCCGCGGTTCCGCCAGCCGACGGCCCCCTGCTTCTCCGTGGCAGGATTAATCCACACCCCCATCGTTGGCTACATTTGATTAGGGCTGTGACACAGCTCGAAGACCGTGAAGGGCATAGGGAGCCTGTAAACCAGAGGACCAGCGGGCAGACTGGAGATGAAGGATCCTCTACCGGATCCCCAAGAGTCCAAGGGGGTCTGGAGGGGCGGCAGGTGTGCAGCTGCTAACCTGCTGCCCGAGCGAGGCTCACGTCGGGGTGTCGTGGGCACGGCAGGGGTGCCAGCGGATAATCGAGAGCTGCTCAGTTGCCCCTCAGCACCCAGCTGGCGAGTTCAGTGAGCCGTGTGCGCGGCCAGGCTGCGACAACAACGACATGGGGGACCGGCTCGGCCAGGGTCCCCGCGGCTCACCACGAGCGCCCACCTGGTACCGGGTGCCCGGTGCAGGCACAGCCCGGGCCTCCTCAGGGGAAGCGACTCACGCCCCACCCCGTCCTGTCCCACGAACCTCCAGGCCGGAGGAGCCCTTCCCATCGCCCCGGGGACCCCCTCCCCTGGGGCCCCCCGCCCTCACCGTCTCACCTGACCTTTAACCCAGGGAGCAAAGTCACATCCAGAACGCGGGGGACACACACTCAAAACCACAGTCTGCGCTGAATTCCGGGACAGTGAGGGCGCCGGGGACGGAGCGCAGCCCTGCCACCGCCTGCCAAAGCCAATAACTGCTCCAGTCTGGGGTATGGACGGCCGGTGACAGTGACGGCGATGACCTCTGGTACCCCGAGGGCACCGTGTCAGCTTCTCCATCCCAGGGGCCTTTCGGACCAGCCATACTGAGCTGTTAATGTGACGGGGTTCATCCCCTCCCCGCCTGCAGCAATGCCCCCTGCCCCCGGCATGCAGAACCGCCTTTTGGGGCTGGGGTAACCCTGGCGGCTGGGCGGGAGGTCATGACCCCACGACGTAAGGGCGCGAGCCCGTTCAGGTGTGGTGACACTCTGTCATGAGCAGCCGAGATGTCAGTGCCGGTGGCGCGGTGGGAGCCAGGGTCACCACCCCCCCACCCACGGGCATGCCTGCGCCTGTCTGTAAGGGCTCATCACGTTTGCCCCAAAGCCCTCTGGTGTCATCCACTTAAACCTACCCTCGGGGATCCCTGAGTGGTTCAGTGGTTTTGCACCTGCCTTCAGCCCAGGGCCTGATCCTGGAGACCAGGGATCAAGTCCCATGTCCGGCTCCCTGCATGGAGCCTGCTTCTCCCTCTGCCTGTGTCTCTGTCTCTCTGTCTCTGTCTGTGTGTGTGTGTGTATGTGTGTGTCTCATGAATAAATACAGTCTTTTTAAAAAAATTAAAAAAAAATAGAAAGAAATCCACCCTCAACGGCGGCGGTGGGGGCAGGCAGGGGTCCTGCAAAAATCGTCATGTGAGCCCTGGGCGCAGGAGCCCAGAAGCGTCTCCCAGTTACTTCCTGGCAGCAGTGAAGGGCTGCTGGCCCGGGGTGGGGGGTGGAGGCCTCTGTCCCTCCTCTAACTGTGCCACCATGCCCCAGAGACGCGGGGTCTGCAGTAGCCCTTCACCCAGGCTGCATGGGACTCCCTGGCTGTTGTCTCTGTCCTTCAGCTTGTGGATACCGGTCTCCTTTCAGTGACTGCGTTGTTAGCTACGCCATCAGCCGTCTTGTGTGGAGTGAAAACAGATCTCCGCGTGAGGCGGCCCCCGGGCCACCACGGGACTCCCCCAGTGGCCAGAGAGCACCTTGCCGGCCCCTCAGCCCTCAGCACCCACCACCCCATGGCCCCAGTGCTGGGGAGCGAGCCCGGGTGGGCTCCACTGGTGACCTAACTCGCTGCACCACACCGTCGGGCAGGTGGCCTCTGGGGCATCACCAGGAGCCAGGTGTGAACTCTTCTGCCTACAGCATCTTGGTGTCGAAGCGGCCGAGAAGCCGCCACGCGGAGGGGTGCCGAGTAGAATGCGCGTTCCCCTCGGAGAGAAGAGGCAGGATGAGCCTCAGAAGCGGGCACCGCTGCCCGGACCCGAGCGTCCCTCCCAGCAGCGCACACAGGCCATGGCCTGCACGCCGGGGCTGGGAGGGCTCTGCCCCCTGGGGACCGGGTGCTCCAGGCCCCGCCTGGCCCATCCCGCGTGGCCAAGGAAGGCTCGAGAGCCCGCACGTGAGACGCCGATCCCAACAATTACCACGACCCAGCAGCCCCCCTCTGGGAACAAACCCCAAAGAAATGAAAACAGGGTCTCCGCGACGTAGTCGCACCTCCGCGTTCACAGCAGCGTTACTCACAGGAGACAAACGGTGCAGCAACCCAGGCTGCATCGATGGGCGGCTGGGGAGACCAGTGCGGTGCGGACGTACAGGGGAAGGTGATTCAGCCTAAGAAAGAAGGAAGCCTAAGAAAAATAAAATAAAAACTTAAAAAAAAAAAAAGAAGGAAACCGATATGCCTCGTGGCTGAACCCTGAGTAAACCAGTTGCAAAAAGGCAAATACAACACGACGCCTCTTCCCTGCGTATGGAGAGCGGTCCGACTCTCGGAGAGCACAGGGGGGCTGCCCGGGGCTGGGGTGCAGCTGTTCGGCAGGGCCAGACTTTCAGTTTCTCGAGGTGAAAAGCTCTAGTGACCTGTTATGCCACAATGTGCGTGGAGTTAACACTGCCGAACACTTAATAATGGCTGGGATGGTAAATTTTACATGTTTTTATCACAATGAATGAAAAGGAGCACATTTTGTTTATGGTTCCTACACCACTGTGTTCAGATCTTGGGGTCTGACTCGTGCCTTTGGTGGACCGTGTCACAGGACAACGGCCTCGCAGAGAGGCCCAAGTCCTCCTCTGAACCCGTGAGGGCAGTGGCTTAGGCGAGGGGGAATGAAGGCTGTAGATGGAATTAAGGCTCATCAGCCAACCTTTAAATGGGGGGATTGTCCTGGATTATCTGGCTTAGCCTGGTGTAATCACAAAGATCCTTAAGCTAGGAAGAAGGAAGCCGGAGAGATCAGAAGGATGTGCCGTGAGGAGGAGTCATCCTGTGCTGTGGATGGAACCGTGTCTCCCCAAAATGCACAAATTAAAGCCCTAGTTCCCAGTGAGACTGTAACTGGATCTAAGGATTTCAGGGGTGGGACCCCAAGCCCCTGGGACTGCGGCTCACATGCTTTCGAAAGCAGCTGTCTCCAGCCACGGGGAGAGAACATGCTAGAAACCAACCCGACAACACCTACATCTGGGACCTCTCGCCTCCAGAGCCATGAGGTTGGAGGTGTCTATTGTCGAAGCCCCCCACCTCGGTCTGCAGAGACAGAGCTGACTGGTGCTGGCTTTGAAGATGGGGGAAGTGGCCAGGGGCTAGCAAAGGGAAAGAGCAAGGACACAGATTCTCCCCTAGAGCCTCCAGAAGGAACATAGCCCTGCCAACACCCGTGTCAGGCTCCCATGCTATAGAACCATGAGATGATAGGTTTGTATGGTTTTAAGCCACTAATTTTGTGGTAATTTGTTGTGGCAGCAATAGGAAACCAACGCATATGCCAAGATTGAGTGAAGAAGCCTGGACTTTCCCTAAGCCTAACATCTGTGGTTTTATAGATCTAACATATTCTCCTAACTTTTCCAGAACTCTGCAGACTAATGAGTCCAGTTGTTTTTAAAGTCTCTTATAATAGCTTTAAATAGGACTTTAAAGTCCTAATTGTTTTACATCTCTTCCCCTAGGTCTTCCTTCTCTTCCTTGCCCATGGACACGGTGAGGGAAACTCCCCACAGAGCCCAGGATTCAGTCGTGTAATGGCTTTGGATGAGGTCATAATGATTTTTGCTTTGTTTCCAAAATTGACTTCATTATGGTGCTTACCCAGATGTTGTGAGCTACGTTAGTTTAGTGGCAGCAGATGAAGCCAATGTCTATGGGAACAATATACAATTGCTCTTTATTGCCTTTGTAACTGATTCCTCATAGTTACTGTATATGCAGAGTTTGGGTTATGCAGGCTCTAAATGTAAAAGTGTAACTGAGGCTCATCTGCCACCTTTTAATTGGTTTATAGCATACGGAGGAATTTGCATGAATTTGCATGCATCTTGCCACCTGGAAGAACCTTACATCATCTGTGAAGTGGGATATTTACCAGCACACTCTCTATTTAGCCATGCTGTAACATAATTTTAAATAGACACCAGCCCTGCCACTTAAGACTTCATTGTTTTTCATCCAAGACAAAATCAATTCATGTCTATTGAGTTGTCTGCTCCTAATCCATTTCCATTTTAGGACAGAGCACTTCCCATTTATCTCCTCACCCATGCCCCACCTCATTGCCATCAATGGTAGTTTGATAATAATCTCCCTGTAGAAACTTAAAGGAACTTTCTATTTTATATATTTTGAATCTATGTTATTAGGTGCATATGCATTTTTTAAAAGATTTTATTTATTTATTCATGAGAGAGGCGGAGATACAGGCAGAGGCATAAGCAGATCCCTGTGGGGATTCCGATGCAGGACTCAATCCCAGGGCCCCAGGATCATGCCCTGAGCCAAAGGCAGACACTCAATCACTGAGCTACCCAGGCATCTGTGCATATGCATTTATATTGTTTTATATATATATATATTTACATATAAATATATATAATCTTCCTGGTAGATTGACCCACTTATCTTAGTGAAATGACTTTCTTCATCTCCAGTAATGTGTCTTAACTTTAAGTCTACTTCATCTGATGCTATCAGTATATATAAGCCACCTTTTTTCTGGTTAGTATTTCTACTTATCTCTTCCAACAGTCCACTTCGTATTTTCTCTGCCCTTAGGTCTAGGTAGTGTATCTTGAAAGAAGCAACAAGTGTGTGTGGTTTTCTTTATCTCTAGCCTGGCAATCTCTGTTTTTTGTTTTTTGTTTTTTGTTTTTAATTTATTTTTAATCTCTGTTTCTTATTTGGACTATCTAATCCATTTATGTTAAATAAAACTCACAATATAGATTTATTTCTTATCCTCTTACTATTGGTTTCCTTTTGCCCTATATTTATCTCCTCTATAATTCTCTTCATTCTTGCCTTTAAAAAATCAAGTATGTTTTATATTCCATTTTCCCCCCTAATAGCTTGGTGGTTATAAATTATTTTACAGTATTTCAAGCCAAAACAACCAATCCTTATAGAACAAATTATATACCCATTTTGGAATCCAGAAGGCAGTCCGCCTAGACGATATTGGTCTTGAAGCATCTTTTGATGTTGGAGTGAGGTCAGGCAGTGGCAATTTTGATGAATTTTCTGGTTTATGGTTTGCATGACTCTGGTGACAACATTAGATGTTCTTATAACTGAACCCAAGTCCATCCACCTGATGCACAGAAAAGGCCATCACTGAGACACCAGGTATGCAATAAGGAAAGAGTTTATTCGAGAGGTAGCCAAATGATGAGATGGGAGGGCAAGTCTCAAATCTATGTCCCCAAATGGAGAAAGAATAAGTTTTTTATAATCATAAGAGATAAGATCCTATACATATCCATGTAAAGGTCAGGGAAATGTGACTATTCATGAGAAAAGATAGAGCATGTGCATTGAGCAAACACATATGTAACATACATCCCATATTCACTTTGGGGTGGAGACCGAACATCAAAATGAGGCAAAATTCAGCTCCTGATGCCAGGAGGTTGCTTTAGGACAAGGAGGAGCATGGGCTCCAAGAGCCAGTGTAAACTGGATGGAGTCTTGGGCTCCTTATCTTGGGTAAGGAATGTAGGGCCTTGCTTGTTCATAGGCTAAGACTGTATCAGTTGGCCTTGAGTCCAAGCTTCTGCCGAGATGGCTAGTGAGTTTGTTAGTGGGGTCTGAAAAGACATAGTAGCCGATGAGGGGGAAACATTTCTCTGAAAATCAAGGTTTAAAGTCTCTGCAAGTTTCAACCTCATTAACCCTACGGGGCACAGTTTCACCCTCATGATTTCCTGAGTAACCCACACTGCAGTAGGCATGGAGGTTGTCCATACATGATCCATTGTGGTGATTTCTCCAAAGTTTATATTAAGTCATTAGCTTCAGCTCATAGGGCTTTGAGAAAAAGGAAATTTTAATTTTTTTTAAGATTTTATTCATGAGGGATCCCTGGGTGGCGCAGCGGTTTGGCGCCTGCCTTTGGCCCAGGGCGAGATCCTGGAGACCCGGGATCGAATCCCACGTCGGGCTCCCGGTGCATGGAGCCTGCTTCTCCCTCTGCCTATGTCTCTGCCTCTCTCTCTCTCTCTCTCTCTCTCTCTCTGTGACTATCATAAAAAATTAAAAAATAAAAATAAATAAATAAATAAATAAAAGATTTTATTCATGAGAGAGACAGAGATTCAGGCAGAGGGAGAAGCAGGCTCCCTGCAGGGAGGCTGATGTGGGACGGGATCCTGGGATTCCAGGATCACTCCCTGAGCTGAAGGCAGACACTTAATTGCTGAGCCACCCAGGTGTCCCGAAAAAGGAAATTTTAGATTGTAGTAATTTTATATCAGAAGCATGGGAGGAAAATGGAAAATGTTAATTATTTTTTAAAATTGTATTTATTTATTTGAGTGGGAGAGAGAGAGCAAGCACAGGTGGGTGGAGGGACAAAGGGAAAAGTAGACTCCCCATTGAGCAGGGAGCCCAACATGGGGCTCAATCTCAGGACTCTGGCTGGGATCATAACCTGAGCCAAAGACAGATCCTCAACACCCTGAGCCACAGGTGCTCTGGAAAATGTTAATTATTGACAAAATGGCAGCCACTAAAGAAAAAACTCAAAATTAGGGCATGCAACTCACTGTTCAATAACCCACAAGGGTGTGCTATAACTTTTTTATTGAAACATAGATTTCTTTCTCTACAATCACCTCCATTTTCATCAAAGATAAAAGATAAAAAAAATAAAAAATAAAAAATAAAAAAATAAAAAAGATAAAAGATCAATTTGTTTGCAAAATGAGATGAATTTCATTAAACTTGGCCCAATTATTTACATAAGTTCAGCAAGAATAGTAATTGACCATACAGACCCTTTTAATTTTGCTTTGCTAGAACTTTTATAAGGAAATTCATTTAAATTTTTTCAAGGCCTTATTCTTAGAACAGTTTTAGGTTTGCAGCAAAAAATGAGGGGAAGTTCTTAAAATTTCCCATATATGGCCTGCCTCGCACACAGGCAGTCTCCCCCATTTTTTTTTTTTTTTTTTATGATAGTCACACAGAGAGAGAGAGAGAGAGGCAGAGACACAGGCTGAGGGAGAAGCAGGCTCCATGCACCAGGAGCCTGACGTGGGATTCGATCCGGGGTCTCCAGGATCCCACCCTGGGCCAAAGGCAGGTGCTAAACTGCTGCGCCACCCAGGGATCCCTCCCCCATTATTAACATCCCCCCACAGAGGGGTCCATCATTACAAGTGATGAACCTACATTGCCACATCATCATCACCCGAAGTCCATAATTTACCTTATGGTTTACTCTTGGAGCTGTACATTGTATGGGTTTGGACAAATTATGACATGTCTCCATCATTATGGTATCACACGGAGTGTGTTCACTGCCCTAAAAATCCCCTGTGCTCTGCTTATGTGTTCCTCCCTCCTTCCCCACCAGCCCCTGGCAACTACTGATCTCTTTACTATCTCCATTGTTTGGCCTTTTCCAGAATGTCACATATTTGGAACTAAACAGGATGTGTCCTCTTCAGATGGGCTTCCCTCAGTAACATGAATTTAGGTTTCCTCTTTCTCTCTCCATGGCTTGATAGCCCATTTCCCTTCTGCCCTGGGTAAGAGTCCACTTACTGGATGGACCCCAGTCCATTCATCCACTCAGCTACTGAAGGACATTTTGGTTGCTTTCAAGTTTTAACAATTATGAATAAAGCTGCTACACACTTGCCCGTGCAGGGTTTTTTGTGGTCATTCTGATAGGTGTGTGGTGGAATCTCATTGTTGTTCTAATTTGCATTTCCCTGATTCATATGATTGCTTGCATCTGTATATCTTCCTTGGTGAGGTTGGAATGTTTGACCACTTCTTCAATCAGGTTGCATGTTTTCTCATAGTTAAGTTTTAAGACTTTGTGTACTTTGGTGACAGTCCTTCATCAGAAGTGTCTTTTGCAAATACGTTTCTCACAGTCTGTGGCTCTTCTCATTCTCTGATTACTACTCATGAAGACTGACCCAGGTGGCAGCCACCGCTGAGTCTCAATCTGCCAACAGCAGAGACCAACACAGAATCTCCAATATGGCACCACTCCCTGGGCACCGTGGGCTCCTCATGCCTCTGACTCAGCAGGCAAGGAAGGGAGTTAGATGTTGGCTGTGGTCATTGATCCTGATACCAAGGGGAATGTGGACAGCTGCTCCACAGTGAAGGTGAGGAAGAACATGTCTGGGACACAGGGGATCCCTTCAGGGGTCTCTTGGTGTCGCTGCGCCCTGTGATGAAGGTCTGTGGAAAACCACAACCCAATCCAGGAGGGCTACTTAGAGGCCCGGACCCTCCAGGAATGAAGGTTTGGGTCGCCCTGCCAGGAGAGCGCCACAGCCGGGTGAGGTGCTTGCTGAAGGCCACGGGAACACTCAACAGGTGGTGGGAGGAGGGAATTCCAAATACCAGCTATGACCACGGGACCAGTTGCAGAAGCGAGAGCTTGTAATTGCCATGAGCTTTCCCTCCTCGTTTTGTCATGAACACCTTTACATGTCTACGTACCTACATCAGGCAAATATCCTTATTTTCTTTCATCTCTTATCTCCTTATTATGTAACATAAGCTTTAATCACTTTATGTGAGTGCTTAAGTACTCACTTAAGTAAGTGCTTAAGTGTTTAAGTGTGTTAATTTTACATCGTAGTATTTAAGTTAGAATCTAGCAAGAGGAGAGTGAACATCACTCAAGGACTCTCCCTCCTCCTCTGAGGAAGGGTTAGTGCATTTCCAGTGTATGCAGGATGGTTGTATCATGTTAGGCAAAACTATGACCTCATTATTGTCTTTATTTGAAGGTTAGATTTGGTTTAAGGGGATGCATGTGGGTGTCCAGGTGACACACAGGGGGATCGTGATTGATTTTATGGGTTTCCATGACTAGACTAAGGGATGCCCATAGTATCCAGCAGGTGAAACATTATTTCTGGGCGTGCTTCGGAGGGTGTTTCCAGCAGAGATGAGCTTATGAATCAGTAGACCTAATTAAGAAGATGCCCTCACCAGTGCAGGTGGAAACCATCCAACCCACTGGGAGCCTGAATACAACAAAAGGGCAGAGGAGGGGAGAATTTGCTCTCCCTGCTTGAGCTGAGACGTCCGTCTTCTGCCCTAGGACATTTGTGCTCCTGGCTCTAGGGCATTTGGACTCAGACTGGGACTTAGGATCACCACCGCCCTCCCCGCAGATTCCCGGCCTGTCTATGCAACTGAATCACACCACCAGCTTTTCTGGGTCCCCAGCCTGCAGACAGCAAATGCTCAGAATTCTCGGCTGCATATCCGCATGAGCCAATCCCATAAGTCTCTCTCTCTCTCTCTCTCTCTTTCTCTCATCTATCTTCTCTTGGTTCTGCTCTCTGGAGATCCTGACTTAGCAGGATTCTTGTTAAATTGGACAATGTAGAGACAAACAAGGATTCCAAAAGCCAGCTCTAGCTGCAAGAGTCCGTGGGAGCTTGGGTAGACTTTGGTCAACGAGAGCATCTTTGTCCTTGGGGCATGATACACACGTACTGTGTGTTCAAAAGCCACCATGTTCACGATCATTTGTTTTGCACATTAATAATTAATATACCGCCCAAGATTCGCTTTGCTTTTTGGTGACTTTCTGTTTAGCTTTTCTGCCTTCTGACTACACATCATAAACATGTGGCAAGCTCCCTGTGGCTTTTCTCTGGAGCCGGCCCTTCAGACCTGGCTGACTCGGCACTCCTAAATTCCAGTTTTTGTGTCCCCAGGCCTGTGGGATTTCCAAGAACTCTGGTGGCTTTGCTGCCTCTTGGCAGGGACCTGGGGCTCTCAGGCTCTCCCTGTGTCAGGAATCAGCAAATGCTTGCAGGGAAAAGTGGCAACATGGTGGAGGCTCCTGCAACTCTTCTCTTGTCTTCAAGATCTTAGCCCCTAAAATCCTGGCCACCTGACGGCTCTCGGGCACCGGGCTCCTGTTCCTGAGGCTCTCAGGCAGAGTGTTCATCCTAGGGAGCTGCTCCATCAGAGCCAGAAACAGAAATCTCCGATGCTTTATTCTCTACTTCCTGCTACACCACCTCCTGGATGCAAATAAAATATAGGGCAAAGTCGGAGGAGTTGTAGGAATTCTCACATTTGTTCTGGTTTTATGATATTACTTCTGTAGGTTCTAAAGTTCAGGGTGTCTCATGCGGTGTCTGCAGACATCCTGAAAGTATTCCAGAAATCTCAGAGTCCTCAGAGAATTTTTCAAATTTTCGTGTTTTCATTTCCAAAACAGTTTTTAAAAAACTATCATCAGTTATTTAAAAGAGAGAGCGAGTGAGAGAGAGAGCTCCTCTCTCAGTGGTATTTGCAGTTGAGAACATACATCTTTTAAAAGACCTTGGAGGGGATCCCTGGGTGGCTCAGCGGTTTAGCGCCTGACTTTGGCCCAGGGCGTGATCCTGGAGACCTGGGATCGAGTCCCACATCAGGCTCCCTGCATGGAGCCTGCTTCTCCCTCTACCTGTGTCTCTGCCTCTTTCTCCCTCTATGTCTATCATGAATAAATAAATAAAATCTTTAAAAAAATAAAAAATAAATAAAGACCTTGGATTTTTCTACCATAATTTCACAGTCTGGAGCCACATGCACACTTAGGGGATGGAGGACACTTTTCAGGGTTGAGAGAGAACTTTTTTCCTTCAGAGGAAACCGCACACGAGGCTCGTGGGCAAGTGTGACAAGGACAGGTGTTATCAGCGTGAAGTCGGTGGCTCCGGTGGTCATCAAGAGAGTCTGGCCCAGGGCTTCTCTAACATTTAGGCTGATGCTCCCATAAGGAGAGATGACCCTTACCTGGTTACCTGAAGGGATTGGAAGGGGTGGCTAGTTTACCGTGATGCAACATCATAGCCACATATTAATAATGCAAGCAATAATATTTTTGGCATCCTCTTGTCTATTCTTTAAAAATGTGAATTTTGCCATCTACTCAGTATCTTTGTTCTTGTACTAGTACAAAAGCAATCATCTGCACCCCTGATGTCTTGGGACATGTAGGATTTTTGTATCGGGCATCTGGAGAAGGCTTCTGAGTGCACCTGATCCTGGAACGGCCTCACTCTGATGGCAGCCAGGCTGGGCGGTGGCTCCTGGTCTTCACCGATGGAGTCCCCAGGTGTGGGGCAAACCCGTGTCATCGTCTGAAACTCCCCTCATCTCAGTCCCTCCACAGCTGGGACAAGACACAGGCGTCTGGGAGAGGGCACCCAGCTCTTCCTGGCAGCACAGACACCCTCATTCCCATTTGATTTCCCAGCTGTGCTCACTGCCCCCCTCCCCTGACTGGTCACCCACCCAAGTGTCAGGCCTCTCACCTCTGTTTCTGCCTTTCTGGAATGCTGCTGACCTCGCCGTTTAGTGCCCAGCATCAGGCATCTGGTGCTTTCTGGGCACTTGTTCATGCAGGGCCTGGGCTAAGCAATA
This sequence comes from Canis lupus baileyi, assembly GCF_048164855.1. NCBI lineage: Eukaryota > Metazoa > Chordata > Mammalia > Carnivora > Canidae > Canis > Canis lupus. Next base: position 46,246,316 of record NC_132863.1, on the reverse strand, counting down.
GGCACCTGACAAGGAGCAGCACAGATGCGGAGCAGGTGCAGCAGCAGCGTGGCCCATGGTGGTGACACTGTGGCAGCCCTGCGAGAGCAGTTAGCTCCGTGGGCAGCCAGAGCCCTGCAGAGGGGAAACCTAACTTAGGTGACTGTTTTGGGTGGTACAGAATTTTGTGAAGGTCAGGAAACGGAATTCCTGAAGACCATCGGGGGAGTGGGGGGGGGGGGTTGGTCAGAGGCCTTGGCAATGGCTACCTCCATGTTCCTTAGCAAACAGGCCACCACGTGTAATCCAAGAAAGGAGCTTGTCCCTGGTGTGTGCAAGACTCTCCTGGAGTCTGGAGGAGGAGTCTGGAGGGGGCCTGGAGCACCACGTAGAGCTCACCGGGGCACACGCTGTGACCTGGAGGCTCAGCGCCAGCTTCTGTAGGAGACTGGAGCAGCCCCAGCTCTCCCCGTGGCCCAGTGGGTGCAATGGGGTGTCATCCGGAAGCCCTCAGCCCGTGGAAGCTCTTTCATCCTCATATCCTTGCCTTATTTTATAGCCCATCTTGCTCTAATGATAGCTTAAAATGGATCACAGGGGTGCAGAAAAAGCAGCTGCAGAAAAAGCAGCTGCAAAAAAAGGCCCTCGGAGCAGATGGATCAGAAAGCCAGGGCTGGGCGGAGGGGAGGGTCACACTCCCCTGCTCATTCATCCCTTCAGACTGGGGCCGTCTGTCAGTCCGGCCGAGCTCAGGCATGAGGGAGACCCTGGGATAAAAATCATGCAGTTTCCTGGGATGTCTGTTTTACTCAGATTTTTTGCAGCGGAATCGATTACTTTGACGTTAACACAAAAGCTGAGAATTTAATAGAAGGCAGGACTCAAATGATCTGTGATTTTTAAGGGTTTCCGAGGGGCATCATTATTAACCAAGGGGCTTGCATCATCCGCACCTGAGTGCAGCGGCCTCTGCCCTGTCACCAGCCTCGCTTTGAGAGGTTTTGTGCCTTGAAGGCCTGTGCGCTTCTTCCATTAGCCACTAGAGGGATGCGTGCTGCCGCTGAGCAGCAGGGACACCCGGCTGAGCTCCCGCCCTGGTCACACCCGGGTGTCCCTCCAGAGCTGGTCCGCAGGGTAAGCACACTTCTCGGTGTGCACGTGCAAGACGACCAGAAGTTCCATTTCAGACCCACCCTCTATCGATTGCAGGGAACAAACCTGCAGACCAGGAGGCTTCCCACTGTGCAGGAGTAGAGAGGGGTGAGGTTGGCTGGTGACGTCTCGCGGAGGTGACGGGCACAGTGTCGGGGCTCTTGGTCTGAGATACTTTAAGAAAAGGGAGCCTGGGGACACCTGGGTGGCTCAGCAGTAGAGCATCTACCTAAAGGCTCAGGGCGTGATCCCGGGGTCCTGGGATCGAGTCCCACACCGGGATCCCTGCAGGGAGCCTGCTTCTCCCTCTGCCTGGGTCTCTGCAATAAATAAATAAAATCTTAGAAAAGAAAGAAAAGAAAGAAAAAAAGAAGGTGCCTGGGTGGCTCAGGGGTTGAGTGTCTGTCTGCAGCTCAGGTCATGATCCCAGGTCCTGGGATCAAATCCCATATCAGGCTCCCTGCTCAGTGGGGGAGTCTGCTTCTCCTTCTGCCCTACTTGTGCTCTCTCATTCTCTCTCAAATAAATAAATAAAATCTTTTTTTCAAAAAGGATACTTTAAGAATCATTTAAGAAAACAGAAATTTAGGGACACCTGGGTGGCTCAGCGGTTGGGCACCTGCCTTCGGCCCAGGGTGTAATCCTGGGGTCCTGGGATGGAGTCCCACATCGGGATCCCTGCAGAGAGCCTGCTTCTCCCTCTGCCTATGTCTCTACCTCTCTGTGTGTCTCTCATGAATAAATAAATAAATAAATAAATAAATAAATAAATAAATAAATAAATTTTTTAAAAAACAGGAATTTATAGGTAGATTGGATATAACAAAATTGGCCAAATACTGGGGCTCAGAGGAGGGCATATGGAGATTTATTTTCCCATCCACTTTACTTCTGAGATGCTTGAGCTTTTCCGGAACAACAGGAATACCTCGACTCCCATGCTTTTCTCCTGGAGACCCTGGATGGGCTCCCGTCCCCACCTCCCCGTGGCGGCGGGGTCCCGCAAGCCGGGGCGATTCCCAAATCCCAGGAAGAGCAGCTCAGGTGCCGCGGGGAGGGCAGGAGGCAGCGGCCCTGGGCACAGGGTCACGCTTCATCTTTCAAGTCCTGGAACCTTACGCATCATCGGCTATGTAATGCTTCCAGAGTCATTGCTTACATAGGGATCTTTGGTTAAAAAAAAAAATTAAATGGAATTTTTTAATTTTCAAAGGTTCGAGGTAACTAGTCCTACAGGTCTTTAGGGCAAGTTCACGAGGACCCCAGGGCTGGTGGGCCACTCACCCTGAGCACCCCGAGCTCGGAGCCCAGTGGGGGCCCAGGACCGCGGGGCTGACTGAGCCTGGCCTGCCTGTTTCCTGCCCTGAGCCGCCCTCACTGTCCTGTCCTGTTGATGAGCCACTGTGAGCCCCTGAGCCCCGGGGGAGGAGCCTGAGGGGACCTCACCATGACGGTGTGATCTTCAATTAGCTTCTGTTTGGGGGGAGCCTGCATGCTGTGCCCACTCTTGCCACCCATGCCAGGTGCACAACGTGGTTGGGGCCACGTCATCCGTTTGCAAGAGGACACGGGTGTGCAGGGAGGTCACAGGGCTGCACTGCACGCAGGCACAGTGTGCCCGGGGGTCCACCGCCTGGGGATGGGGGGACAGCTCACCCTCAGCTCCCCATGAGCCTGGGGCCTTTTCCGGGGCCCCCACTTGGCTGCCTGCAGCTCTCTGGGACAGGTCACCAGGCCCTGGGGGGAGAATGTTTATGATCCGCTGATGTCACAGGGACAAGGGTGACCACGAACCTCACAAGTGCTGATCATCAATACGTGGAAAAGAGGTCTTTCTCTAGAAAAATCAGCTTGCTTCGACCCCAGGGTCCTGACTTGTGCAACCCAGGCTCTCTCAAGAGGGCAGACCCGGGGGGACAGGGAGGGCGTGTTTGGGATAGGAAAAACTTGGGGCACTTCCCAATAAATGTTTCATATGGCAGGGTTTTGTTTGTTTGTTTTGGGAGAGGAAAAATGTAAAACAGCAATAACAACAAAAATTGGTTTTAGCAGCCTAATGACACAGGCCCTCATGTCCTCAGACACGGTGGGGGGGTGGGTGGCTTTGAGGAAATTCATGTGAAGTGAACCAGGCTCAAGGGAGAGAAGGAGCTCCCTCCTGTGGCTGCTGGAAAGAAGACCCAGGAAAACTTAAAGATTACACATGAAAGTGTTTTCTCTTTTCTCTGAAACCACAGATCTCACGCATTTTGCTCTTGTAGCTCCTTCCAATGTCAAAAATTGCTGAGGATCCCAAAGAGCTTTTGGTTTACGCAGAGTAGACAGGTAGATAGAGGAATTTGCTGTGCTTGATATAAAAATTTGCAGTTTAAAAATATTTATGTATTAATAATAATAATAATTAATAATTAATCCAGCCAATATGCTGCTGGTGAGGAGACCAACAGTAAGCCACCTCAGAAATTGGATGGCAGCCCCTTACATAGCTAAGCATATATTGACCACAGACCCAGCAATTCCACTCCCCAGTATTTATCCAAGAGAAACGAAGACATATCCACGTGCACAAAATATAGGTCTATATTCATATTCAGCATTATTCACAACAACCAAAATTGGAGAGACTCAAATCTCCAGCGATCGGTGAATGGATAAAGGCATTGTGGAACATGCAAATAATAAAAATGAACAAGATGTTAATCCAGACACCAACACGGATGGACCTCAAAAACTCCTATCTCTAATTTATGGAAAAGTCCTAAAATCTGAGAAGAATTTGAGCAAAACTCAAAGTTTAAGAAACAAGCTGAAGATACAAAGAAGTCACAGCAAGATAAGTGCAAATGGTCCTTAATCGTATGCAAAGGGACTCTGCCTTATTTATGAGAAATAAGAAAGTGTATTGAGGTGTAATTGTCACTTAACAAATTGGGAGGGAAAAAATCCAAAAGTTTGTAGCACACCCTGCTGGTAACACTGTGGAGAAACAGACGCTCCCACGCTGCTCCTGGGGCCGCATGTTCCCAGTGAAGGTGACTTTGGCAATCCCATGGGAGCTTACCCTCTGACCTGTCAATCTTACTTCTAGGACTCTCCCCAAAGAAACACAGGAAAAATAGCAAAATCAGCATGCAAAAGGGACACACAGTGTATCCACATATGCACTTAAATTATCAAAATGAAACAATGGAAATGCAAACAAATCTAATAAACTCGGTGGTCTGTGGGGGGAGGAAACTCCTAGAACAGAGGTGGCAGGGAGGATGCACCGTTTCTCTGCGTGTAAAGTTTACATAGTTTTGCTTCTGGAACTGTGTAAATATTTTTGTATAATTAAAAAAAAAAGACTAAGTTTAAAAAGAAAAAAGCAATCCCTAAAATTCTAAAAACAAAAGGAAACACATCAACCCAAAATTCTATTAGACTGGTGGCATCACAACATGGAGAAAATCATTGGTTCAATTGAATTTAAAACACACTTTTGGATATATATTCCTGATAGGATGTATTCTCAGGACAAAAATGCCTCAAAGAAATTTAAATCTGAGTTCATTATTGGAATGGTTGTTTTGAAACTATTATAGGTATATTATAGGATAAAGCAAATGATTTTGTTAATGCAGTTAGCAACCAAGATTTTTAAGCTAAGAGGACATAGAAAAATCAAAAATGTTAAGTAATTCTCTGGAATCTTAATGTTGAACTTAAAGTATCAGTATAAACTTATGAATTGGGATCCCTGGGTGGCGCAGCGGTTTGGCGCCTGCCTTTGACCCAGGGCGCGATCCTGGAGACCCGGGATCGAATCCCACGTCGGGCTCCCGGTGCATGGAGCCTGCTTCTCCCTCTGCCTATGTCTCTGCTTCTCTCTCTCTCTCTCTGTGACTATCATAAATAAATAAAAATTAAAAAAAAAAATAAAATAAAAAATAAACTTATGAATTTTCTATGAAATAATTTTCTGTTTAATAAGATTTAGAAGAATACCACCCAGTAGTATTTAAAAATGAACATCCTAGTATGCCGACTATAGTCCCTAAATACTCACTCCATCTTATTATCCTGAAAAACTGGTAAATAACAGGAAAGAAGAAAACATTTATCTTGACCATCCCATACAGACTCGAGTCCAGAGTTGCCAACTAGGTGCCAAGAGAAAGTCTTCTTTGGCAAAAATGCCAGCTAATAAATTCAGGGGGAATGACAGATTTTTAAAAATTACTCTTTTGAGCCCCTAATAATAGTAGATCTAGACCATAGCTATCCGTGAGCACTAAGATCAGGACATGCAGTGTCGGTGGGTGCCATTATACTGGCTCAGCCAGCTCGCAGCGTGTGAGCCAACTGTGGTTCATCATCATGGAAGTGAGACCAGGACTCATGCCCCACACGACCCAATGCCCGCCTGTGAAAGATTTTCCCTTTTACACTGAACCCAATGGTACTTCCTCACGAGATACCCATTTGTATGAACTACAAAATACAGAGGAAACGTTGAAAGTACCACACAAAGGAGCCATCGGCACATCCAGAATGTGAGTCATTCCAACAACTTGGAATGGATCCAAGTTGGTGGCAGGATCTGCTCTGGAGCGGAGTAGGGTCTCTGTAGGGGGGCAGGGACCAGTCGTGCAACACAAGGGAGTTGGCAAAGTGCACCACGATGCAAAGCCAAATGGCCCTAAATAAACAAATACAGGCTTAACTTTGCTTATAACAAAAGAAATGCTGATTACAATTGATCAGAAAGGCATTTCTCTTAGGTCAATTTGCCTAAGATCTAAAACTTTGGCTTCTTCTCTGTTGACGAGACCGTGAAATAGGCATTCCCATCAGCTACTGATCAGAGAAGGAAAAATAGTACGACTCCTGTAACGGGGAAGGTGACATTTCTTTGTTTAGAAAAGTGGTCTGTATATTTCCCCTTGAATCCAGCACTTCTACGTCCAGGGATTTATGGTAAGGATTCATGGGCATAAAACACAAAAAGACATATGCACAAGACCAATCACGGCAGCTTTTCCTGCAAAGTCAAACATCCGGAAACAATTCAATGTCCACTAAGAGGGGCTGGTTGGATATAGTGTGGGTCAATGGAGCATCATTCTGCTGATAAAGGAATGAGCCGTGCTTTAACGCACTGCTCTGGAGTGCTTCTGGGATGGATTATTCATCGAAAATACAAGTGTGGAAAAGTGTGTACAGTACACTATTTACCCAAGAAAGAGGGGCATCAAATGTGCATGTCCACGTGTGCTCATATATACTAAAGAGGAAGCAAAATGTTAAAAGTTTAAGTCTTCTTATAGAAAGAGAAGAGACCAGCATGGAGGAGGCAGGGGTAGGAGCTACACTTGTCATCGTATATCCTGTTTGTAGATAGGGTTCTGGAGCCAGGCAAATATTTTTATATCAATTACGCAAAATTAATTATACCTATATAAAATTAACAGTAAGTAGCAGTAACATCATGTAATTATACACTAAAATTATGTAATTCTGTAGGGATGATTATTTTTTAAAAATCAATCCCTACCACCCACAGTGAAAATGAAGCAATTAAGCCTCTCTGTATATCAAGTTGGTAGAATGGCGACAAAAAAGAAACTCTCTCTTTTCAGACTTTAAAATAGTTATTTGACAGTATAGGTCCTTTGGGTGTCATACCAAAAAGAAAAAAAAAATACTGGAAAAAAAATCTTAAACAGATTTTAGTAACCCAAATTTTTCTGGTAGTGATGGGTTTTTATTCTGAAAGTATTTGGCATACACTGTAGGAGAAAGCAATTGAGTGATTACTTTGACGTTGGCAGCAGGAATTCTTAGGCTGGGAGAAAGAAGGTAGCAGATGTAGGATCAATGAGGTTAGTGAAATTCCTACAAGTCTGAAATTGTTTTGAAAGTCTCAGTGTGATTCTGACTGCATTTGATCTTTATGCATATTTCCTAGTTTTCTCCACTAACAAGCCGTGGAAACAATGGCCTGTACATGACAGAGTGCTGGGCACCCCCAGCCCACAGATGGTGGTCTCTACTTCCCTGACCTCGAAAACAAGCCAGAACTCCTTGGAGAAATAACTGATTCCAGGTCTGGGGCAGAACATGTCGCAGATAATCCTAGAATAATTACATTATTGAAGCCTGCTAAGCTCATTTAGGAAAGGCTTGGGTGCCAGCTTGGATGAGCTCCACCCAAAAATGGACAAACAGAAGCATCAATACGAATAATGAAGGCAATGAATTAAAAATATGCAATGTTTTAATCTACAAAATCACGATGATGTGAAACAAAACCTAACTGGTCATGCGTTAAAGATGTTAGGAAATGGGTTGCCTGGGTGGCTCAGTGGTTCAACATCTGCCTTTGGTTCAGGGCGTGATCCGGGGTCCTGGGAGCGAATCCCGCAACAGGCCCCCCACGGGGAGCCTGCTTCTCCCTCTGCCTGTGTCTCTGCCTCTCTCTGTGTGTGTCCCTCATGAATAAATAAATCTTTATTTTTTTTAAAAAAGGATGTTATGAAACCAACTCAATATTTTGAAAACGGGTTTCAAAGAAGAGAAAAAGATCCACCCTTTTCCTGACTTTCCTATACAAACTGCACCACGGGGTGACTGAATGGTTGGCCAGGGAAACCGATCTTTATAAAGTGTTTCAGCTCCAAGTAATAAATGAAGAAATGATGGATTTAGAATATGTCACAGCCCCTAATGGAATAACACATTTGGGCAATAGCCATAAATGGCTCTAAACATCATAAAATGAGGGACAGACATCATAGGTCCCTGATGGATAGAGACAAGTTCTCTTATCATTATAAACTTATCTTATATCTTATACTCTTATCCCCTGCCTCTGCCCAAATGAATCAAGCCTCCAGGTATAGCTCTGAAGTCACAGGAAGCACAGAGAAACAGAAGACGGGGATGTGCTGCGAGACGACACAGGGATGCGATCAGAAAAACCCAGGTTGTTGTGGGACACTTTCCAGACAAATGACCCAAATGCATGAACAAACAGACTGCAGGAGGCTACGGAGTGTGGATTAAGGGACCGAAGAGACGTATAACCAAGTGGGATGAACGCACCCGACTTGGGTCCCGACTTGAATGAACAGCCACCCAGCAGAACAGCCAAGGCCATCAGAGTGTGTGGCCCCATGGGCTGCAAGGACAGCGCCCCTCCCCCCCGAGGATTCACGCCCTGGTGCAAGGAAGTACGAGGGAATGAAGCCCTGAAGGAGGGAGCATGTCCCCCAGAATCAGGTGGCCCATGCTACCAGCAGGGTCCGCTGAAGTGGAAGAGGGAGAAAGAAGGGTCAGTGTTGGGGCGACAAGCGTGGGAAAGGCTGCACCAGAAGGATTGCCAGCCTCCGAGAGGGAGGCAGGGAGCTGGGGAGGCCCGGGAATGATTGTCCCCAGAGGCTCGGGGGGACCAGGCCTGCCCACCCCTTGGCCATCACCCAGCGGGACGCATCTCAGGCTCCTGACCTTGAGCCCCTAAGGTAAAGCCACGTGGGGGGCACACGGTCACAGCAGCCATGGGGAGCTCTGTGGGACAAGGACGGGCGTCGTGCGCTGGGGTGGTGGCTCTCCTGTGCCATAGAGGGAACGGCTACAACGTGGAGCAGCACCCACGTCTCGCCGTCCCGCGGTGGGGAGGGTGGGCACAGCGGGTCTCGCCTGGGGCCCCACGGCCTGCACTCGGGCTGCTCCAGCGGAGGCTCAACCGGAGGCTCAACCGGGGCCGCGTCCACGCTCCCCACGCTGCTTTGGCGGCAGCCACCTGCCCGACGGCCCGGGCTTCCCACCGGTGGGGGCTGGAGGCCGTCTTCGGCCCGGAGGCGCCCACAGCTGTCTGACTGCGCTCTGCAGGCCACCAGAGTCCCTCTCCCGCCTGCGGCGTGATGCCGCCCAAGCAAGGCAGTGATAGCCCGCCACCGTTGCCATATCGTGTCACAGATGCCACCGCACCCAAGGGGCCAGGGAACAGAGGTCCCACGCGGGCCACGTCTGAGTGCTGCCCACCGCAGGGCTGCTGGGACATCCCCCTCTGGCCCCCTAGGTGGCTGCTCTTCAGTGAACAGGGTTGGGGGTGCCCGGCTGGGTCCGTCGGGGAGCCTGCGACTCTCCATCCTGGGGTCATGCATTCAGGCCCCACATTGGGTGCAGAGCCTACTTTAAATTTAAATAAATAGGGGCTATACAAAAAACTTAAAAAATAAAAAAATAATAAATAAATAAATACACAGAGGTGCCTGGGTGGCTCCGTGGGTGAAGTGTCTGCCTTCGGCTCAGGTCCTGGGTTCAAGTCACTCTTCCCCTGGTTGACTTCCTGCTGGCGGGGGGCGGGGGGGAGTCTACTTCTCCCTCTCCCTCTGACTCTCTCCCCTACTCATGCTCTGTCTCTCTCTCAAATAAATAAATAAAAATTTTTTAAAAGTATATAAATAGGGGCACCTGGGTGGCTCAGCGATTGAGCATCTGCCTTTGGCTCAGGTCTGATCCTGGGGTCTGGGGATCGAGTCCCGCATCGTGCTTCCTGCAGGGAGCCTGCTTCTCCCTCTGTCTCTGCCTCTCTCTCTGTGTCTCTCATGAATAATAAAATCTTTTTTAAAAATGAAATTATTAAATAAATAAATAATTAAATAACGTGTACAGGTTGGTTGTTTTAAAAGTATAGATGAACAGTTAACACCAGAACAATTCAGTAGAATAACAGGGCTGTTACGTCCGAAGGCCGGCCTGTGTAGGTCACAACACAACCAGGGCAGCTCCGTGGGTCCCTGGGGCGGCTGGGACGTGGGGGCCTCGTGGCATCACGGCGGGAGCGGCGGGGATGGTGGGGGACGACAGAAGGGGAAGAAAGATGACCAGATGACAGAGAGAACAGAATTTTTAAAAAAATATTTTTTATTTATTCATGAGAGACACAGAGAGAGGCAGAAACATAGGCAGAGGGAGAGGCAGGCTCCCTGCAGGAAGCACGATGTGGGGCTCGATCCCCAGACCCCAGGATCAGACCTGAGCCAAAGGCAGATGCTCAACCGCTAAGCCACCCAGGCTTCCCTTTTTTTTTTTTTTTTTTTTTTTAAATATTTTTTAGAGAGAACAGAACTTAAGCAAAATAATCAGGGAAGAGCTGAGCTGAGCTTGGGCCAGTTGGTTTTCTCTTCTCTTCTGGGCGCGGAGTGCTGGGGAGCACAACCCCGTGAGCAGGGCAGGGCCGGGCAGGACCCCTCCACGGGCTCAGCAACCCCACAAGGAGCCTCAGCCTCCAGGGCAGGGTGCAAACATAGCACTTCTGAGAATTGCTTTTGTGTGGTCTTCAATTCTAAGGGACTTTCACATTTTCGCCCTGTGAGAGGCATGCTCTCATCAATACAAAAAGTGGTAGATGGTATATAAGGTTACAGGCCGTTGAAGTTTTAAGAGCTGAGATGTGGAAGATGTGTCAGGGGCGTCTCAGGCCGGGTGACCAGAGCGCGCACGTGCCCCAAGGCCGAGTGCTGAGCCCGCATGTGTCCCCCGCACTGGCACAGCCCGCTCAGGCCTCACCCTGGCTCCTTCCTTCCCACCCCGGTTTCTATTCCCTTCATCCCCCCTCCCTCCCCACGCACAGCATCCAAGCCCCGTCTGCTATTCTCATTTGTGCACCGTGGGGGCCTCTGAAACCCTCAAAGAAAGAGGGAGCCCAGAAAATGCCTCACAAAGGTGGCTGGATTGGACGTGAGCTTGCAGCTGGGGCATTACCTCCTGCCGGACCCAGGAGGCCTCCAGGACACCAACCAGGGGACTCCACGGGGGTCGCGGGGCTGAGAAAACTGATGAACGGACACAAGTCACACAGCTGCACATCTGCTCCGTCCACCTGTGCTCTCCGTGGGGGTCGCAGGAACTCCGGACAGGTGGGGGAAGGGGCTGGGGGTGCAGCAGCGAGCCGGGGGGACACCGTCCTGCCCTCGTGGGGCTCACAGCTCAGCTGGGAGGACAACCAGTTCCCTCAAACGAGGAGAAAGCACGGAGAGAAACACTGTGCTCAGAGTCCTGCAAAGCAGCCTGACATCAGGGAGCTTCCCCGACGGCAGGAGCCGGGGCCCAGACGTGGGGGCTGAGCAGGGGTACCCAGGGGTCCCGGGCCTGAGGCCGGCCCCCACTCCATCGCTGAGAGCATGCTGCCGCTCGCAGCTCGTGGTCCGCGTGTCCCCTCGCGGGGAGAGGCGTCGCTTGGCCTCAAAACTGTGCGTAAGGCTATAGGTTACCTGTTCCTGGGAGAGCTTCTAAAGGCTGCCGGCCAAGCGCAGGCACCCGCCGGGCAGGACGCGGAACCGAACAGTGGGATAGAGGAGGAGGGTGACGGAGACGATGTCAGCAGTGAAGACACACACAGGAGTGGTCCTGCGGCTGGCCGGTAGTTGGGGTCTGGCGCACAGTCCCGGGAGTGGGGAGAAACCGCATCCCCTCTCATCCGGGGGCGCCCTGGGGAGAGCTGCCCCCGGCCCACCGCGGAGGGGCCCTGCAGACACCGCCCTCGGCGCCCCGCTCGGGCCGGGCATCTGGGGCGCAGGCTCGGGGGCATGGCCTACATGGTTTTGAACCGCCCTGCTTCATCTTTCAAACTCCATGGAAACGTCACACGGCCACCTCCATAACCTAGAAACGTTTGTGTGGAGTACAGTGATCTGGCTTTTCATTTTCTATTTGGAAGGTATGAGGAGCCTCGGGTGTGTCCCTGAGGTCCCCCGGTTCCGGCACACGGACAAGACCCCTGGGGGGTGAGCAGCCAGGGCCTGAGACGCCTGCCCACCCTCCCCCCGACTCCGTCCAGGCCTGGAAGGTGATGGGTGGCGACAGCTCACTGGTCCATCTCATGCCCCCACGCACCCCGCATTTCCGTCCTGCTCTAATTTACGTCACCCTCTGAGACACCCCGCAGACGAGAGGGTGTATGAATAAGCCGGCAACAATGGCGATTTGATTAAGCAGGAGCTCCCGTGTAGGGGTGGCTATTGTGCGCCAGGGCCTGGGTGAGGCCGTCCTCCCACTCCCTCCTCAGTCCTGCAAAGTAGACGCTTATTATCATCGGACAGAGAACACGGTGGCCAGGAAGTTTAATTGAGTTACAAGTGGTCACACAGCTGCCCCCGCATCCTTCATCCTGCCTGGTTGTGAGCCTGGGTGGCATCGTATTTAGGGCAGAGGTTTGGGGGTGATTATTCTCATCTTTTGTACTGACCCCGTACCCTGTCCCAGGCCGGGAACCCAGCCACAGGGTTGTCTATCACCCTTGTACCGAGCCACCCCACTGCTAGGAGAAATAAACCCACATTGTTCAAGGACAAGTATGGTCTGGGGTCTTTGGCTGGAGGACAGGACACAGGCCCAGGTGGCCAGTTCCAAATGGTGACCCACAGCCCTGACCTGAGTCCTGCAGGGACTGCAGCCGATCGCCAAAATAGCCAGGGCCGTTGCAGGGACCAAACAGGCAATGATGTATTGAGAATCTCACGCATGGAGAAGTCACATTTCTCCAAGAACATGTTTCCTTTTCTTATAGGGACACAGTAAAACCTGCCAGGAATTTTTTTTTTAATTTTATTTATTTATGATAGTCACACAGAGAGAGAAGGAGGCAGAGACATAGGCAGAGGGAGAAGCAGGCTCCATGCACCGGGAGCCCAACGTGGGATTCGATCCTGGGTCTCCAGGATCACGCCCTGGGCTAAAGCCAGGTGCTAAACCACTGCGCCACCCAGGGATCCCTTTTTTTTTTTTTTTTAATTAGGAATTTTTGATTGTCTTCTGTTGTGGGTTGAATTGTGATCCCCCCAAATTCAGACATTGAAATCCTAAAAAAAAAAAAAAAAAAAAACCAGGGCCTCAGATTGTGACCTTGTTTGGAAATAGGATCCTTGCAAACGTAATTAGTGCAAATGAGGTCACACTCAACTGGGTGGGTCCCTAACTTAGTAAGATCGATGTCCTTTAAAAGGAGAGAAGTTGGATAGGAGACAGAGAGCATGATGTGAAGATACAGGAGAACGCTCCGTAAGGAGGACGGCCACCCACTCCTGAGCCCGCCAGAAGCCGGGAGGGAGGCCAACACCTTGATCTCAGACTTCTGGACTCCAGACCATGGGCCACACATTTCCGTTGTCCTAAGTGACCCAACAAAATTATCTAAAAAAAAAATCCCCATGGAAAGACATTTTCACATTTTTTTTTATTTTTTATTTTTTAGATTTTATTTACAATTTAATATGTTATATTCTTAAATGGAGGTTTTTAACACTGGGGGTCCTCAGATCTGTCCTGAGGGTCTTAAGGATTATTTCCATTCAGAAGTCAAGTTTCTGGGTTTGAGGAATAGCAGTGCCTCTCCACGGGCTTCCTCTGGGGTAGGGCGCCCGCCAAGAAGAGGGATTCTGGGGCCCGAGTCTGGCTTCCAGTCCCAGCTCCATCTCTGAGCAGGTTCCTTGGTTTTTCAACGCGTCCATTATCCCATCTGCAAAATGGGGCTGTACATAGTTGACCTCATGGTGTGTTGCCGCAGATTAAATCCGCTAACATATGTGTGGTTGGCTGAAGAATGTCCGTTCCATATATGCCCATGGCCTTACATTGAAAGGGCATCTGTGCAGATGTGGTGAAGTTAAGGATCTGGAGATGGGGTGGCTATCCTGGACCCCGGGTGGGCCACGTGTCTCCGTGTGAGAGGGGGGCAGAGGCAGGCTGGACTCACAGAAGGAGACGGAGCACCTGGCCTCGAAGGCAGGAGTGATGGGCCACTGCAGCCACCAGGAACTGCCAGACTGCATGGCCTGTTAGTTGGATGGTTGGTTTACCCATTGACCGAATATCCCCACCCCAAACCTGGGGCCCACAGAGGAGGTGCCAATAGGTGAACGGGAGGGTCTGAAGAGGAGGCAATGAGTGTCATTCTGTGAAACTGAAGCAAAGTTCAGAGCTGGGTCCCCAGGGAGGAGGTGGCCAGAGGAAGGGACAAATGTGAGAGGGAAAGCGGGGAAGAGGAGAGGGAGCACGCCCAGGGCCCTGCCCCCAGACCCTCAGAGCTTGTCCCGGGCTCCAGTCTGTGAACGACCACATCTGGACAGGTAACTGGTCCATCTGGTGAGGCGGGGTGGGGGGTGTGGTGAATGGGTCCATCTCATGCACATGGCCCCAGGAACGGCTGGCTGTCCGGGCACCGTGTGGCCAGCCAGGTGCTTCCCGGTGGGTGCACACCAGCAGCTCCTGCACGCATCTTGCTCTGGGACTGTGCATCAGAACAGCCTGACGCTGTGAACCAGTGGGGCCACCCTCTGCTCTCGTCAGTCGGGCTCCCTGGGGTACAACCCAGCACGAGCACGTGCTCGGGTCCATCCCACGGGAGGGTGACATGCAGCCAGGTTGCAGGACACTGGTCGGAAGGCAGCTCTGTCCAGGAAACCAGGAATCACATGGCCTTGAAGGGAGGGAAGAAGCAGGCGTTGGCACCAATCTGACTTGAAAACGAGGCAGAGGATAAGAGCAACCACTCCAACACCAGGAAACATCCAGAACAGTCATGCCGCTGGGCCACTGCTTTGCCCCCAGGAGCACGGTGAGCAGTGGAGGTGATGCGCGGAAAGGCTGCCGGAGAGGTCACAGTGAAGTGTCACGGATTTTCCCATCAAAATCCTCCTAAGTTGAACAAATAGAACTCACCACCTCCCCTGCAGAGTTACGGGGTGGGGGCACAAAAGCATTCCATTTCCTTCATTTTCCCCCTGAGCTTTAAAATTGATAGAAATGTCATGTTTACTCCCTAATATGGGCATGTTTCTTTGGGTATAAAATAATGGGATTTTTTAAGTCTTGCAAGTTTCCAGTTAGGAGATGTACGTAGAAGATGTAAAACTAGGGCTTTATAGCACCCACCCCCCCGCGCCCCGGAGGCCAAGTGACCCCAGGGTAAGGGGGCCAGAGTCTGAAAAGCATAGGCTCAGAGCCCAACACATGGCCACCTCCCTCCAGCGGGTCAGGACAGGACAGGGGCGGCCACCTGGTCGTCTCCTGCCTTCCGTTTGTTACCTGCTTTCTTGTTCACCCCACCTTTTAAATTTACTTCAGATTTGGGCTTCTGGACCTTTCTCAGAATGGAGAAAGGACACAATCAAATCATAACAACGGTGGCTTGATTAAAACAAGAGCTGCCAATTGTGTGAAAAACTCGAAGTTCCCTTTAGGAGGTCTGGATGGGGAGTCACAAAATCACATATTTTTTGTTATTTCTCCAAAATGCATTCAAAGTTTGTATTCCAAGCACAACACAACTGTGTTCATTTAAGAGGAAAATTTGCTTTTTATGAGACTTCATAGAAAATAAAGTCCTCGCTGAAACCAAGGCAGCAGAGGCTATGTGCCCTGAGACCACCGGTCTGGGCCATGTGCATCAGGGGTTCGGATCCTGTCTCTGCTTTTCATTTGTTCTACTTTTATTTTTTTTAATAATAAATTTATTTTTTATTGGTGTTCAGTTTGCCAACATACAGAATAACACCCAGTGCTCATCCCGTCAAGTTGTTCTACTTTTAAAGCCATGAGGAAGGAACCTCGCTGTGTCTCAGGCTCTCTGCATTGCCAATATCAGGATGGTAGCTGTATCTATGCCACAGGACTGCTGGATTTATTTTTTATTTATTTTATTTATTTGAGAAAGACAGAGAGCATGATGGCAGGGTGGGGGAGAGGGTAGGGGAGAAGCAGGCTCCCTGCTCAGGGCTGGATCCCAGGACCCTGAGATCATGACCTGAGCCAAAGGCAGATGCTTCACTGACTGAGCCCCCCCAGGTGCCCCAGGACTGTTGGGTTTAAAAAGACACAATCCCCAGGACAATACCTAGAATCCTGCCCGGACAGAGGGGACCCTGTGCACAACTGTTAGAGATCCCTGTATCAGCAGAAGATGCACCGGGTCATCTCACAGCTTTCCCAGTCCTTGGCATGTGGTCCAGGGCTCCCTGCAGGACCCACCCCAGTCTAACAAGAAGGAGTTTAGAAATAAATCAGCGGTCCCTCCTAGCAAGTACGTATTTCTCATTCCTGGTTTCACTCAATGGTACTCTCTACTTTTCCCCCCTTTGTCTCATTTTTAATTTTCTTTGCTACCTATGCCTAATTTTTGTTTTGTTGCTATGTTTTCTATTTCTCTGGGACATCTTTTTTTTTAATTTTTATTTATTTATGATGGTCACACAGAGAGAGAGAGAGAGAGAGAGGCAGAGACACAAGCAGAGGGAGAAGCAGGCTCCATGCACTGGGAGCCCGATGTGGGATTCGATCCCGGGTCTCCAGGATCGCGCCCTGGGCCAAAGGCAGGCGCTAAACCGCTGCGCCACCCAGGGATCCCTCTCTGGGACATTTTATTCCAGCTTTCAACAGCAATGCCTTACCTTTATCGGAGATCTACCCGGCACGGTACCGGGTGATCCTGTTCATCATACCTCATGACAAAAATCTCAGGGAGAAACTGTGGCCCAAGTCCTACAGCACTGGTCAGAGTGTCTCCAAGAGCTTATGTAATCTACCCACAAAACTGTAACTACTAGTGGTGAAAAGTTGAAGAGAAAAAAAAAATCCATTGAGTCATTTATGTGCATAAAACCAAAACAACAGGACACAGGTAAGAGGGCATGAGCCCCAGAGCCCCAGCGCCCTAACAGCCAGAATCAGGAAGGGAAGGAGAACACTTTTGTCAGACGCTGAGCAGGGGAGAGGATATGAGGAAAAAAATTGTGCCAAGAAGCTTGAAAATTTTGATAATGAACAATTTTTTAAAAAGCCATGTTATTAAAACCTATAAAAGAAGAATTAAAAAAATCTGAATAAGCAGTCCAGGCCCTTCCCAAGAGCGATTAAGTCAGACTTTCTGGGTGTGTGGCCAGAGCACCAGGGTTTCCAGACTCTTCTGGGTGATAGGCAAGGGCAGCCGGGGCTGAGAACTCCAGGTCTGGAGGGCAGCCCTTGCTGGTGTATGAAATCACATGCATCACACGCCTTGCAGCTAGGTGACCCACCCTCCGGGTTTGCAGGGTCTTCAGGCAAGAACTAGGGAGGCCTGTGCAGACTGGGACAGCTGGTCACCCCATTTACAGTGTGGCAGAGAGACTGCAGGGACAGGAGCATGGGAGGGCCTTTCCTGGCCTCAGCAAGGGGGAGTCACGCACCAGCAAAGTCCGGTCCCAGGCCAACTGGGTGGTTGTCACCCCCACTGGCACCCAAACTGGAGGGAGCAGAGAGGACAAAGAGAACCATAAGGATAACAATGACAAGATCAAGGAAGGGTCATAAGATGGCACTCCCTCTCTCCCACTGACGTCCTGGGCTCTCCTCCAGGCAGTGCTGCTTAGCCCTGGCCTTGTGTTGGAATCAAGAAAAGAAGGAGGAAGGGCTTTAAGACCCCAGCAGGTAGGATCTGCCCTGGCCTCCCCGAAGCTTCTGGTGGAGGCGGTGGTCCCTGGCATTCTGGGCTTGCAGCTGCCCCAGCCCAGCCCGTGTCATCAGGGGGCCTGCTCCCCGTGCGCCTGCCTCTCTTCTCCTTTTCTAAGGACCCTGGTCCTTGGCAACCACCATGGGCTTTCTACCTCAGTGAATGTGACGATTCTAGGGACCTCCTGCTAGTGGATCAAAGGGTATTTGTGGCTGGCCTCATTTCATTTGCATAATGTCCACAAGGTTGCATTTTTCAATATAAACATCCTTTTTACATCTAAGTTGTCTTTTTTTTTTTTTAAGATTTTTAATTTGTTTATCCATGAGAGACACACAGAGAGGCAGAGACACAGGCAGAGGGAGAAGCAGGCTCCCCACAGGGAGCCCGATGAGGGACTGGATCCCAGGACCCCGGGATCACAACCTGAGCTGAAGGCAGATGCTCAACCGCTGAGCCACCCAGGTGTCCCACCCTTTTTTTTTTTTTTTTAAGATTTTATTTATTTATTTGATGGAGAAATAAAGAGAGTCAGAAAGCACAAGTGAGGGGAGCAGCAGAGGGAGAGGGAGAAGCAGACTCCCCCCTGAACAGGGAGCCCAATGCAGGGGCTCGATCCCAGGATCCACAGATGCTTCACCAATGAGCCACCCCAGCACCCTCACATCCAGATTCTTAGTGAAAAGATGTCCTGCAGGCTTACCTAACCCCAAGCACATTGATGGGGACCCCTGGGAGTGCAGGTCTGCAGTGCAGCATGTGGCACAGCCTGGGCACCCACCCTACATCCCTTGTGCCAGCCCCCCACCCCCACCCCCAGGCCCATTTACCATCCTGGCCCTGCACTCATTCCCTGGGCAGCCCCTCTTCTCCCTACTCCGAACCACAGGCTGGGTCCTGCTGCTCTAATTTATGAGGCATTGTGAGCCCAAGGGGCCCTCTTTGAAATGAAAGGAGTATGTGAATAAACCCCTAACAATGGGAATTTGATTAAAATGCTAGCTCCAGCCATGGAGGGTCCTTCAGATCCCTCAGGAGGGACTTCACACACCCTCTCTCACTCCATCCCACACCAACGCAAAGAGGAAGGTTTATTACTCTCATTTGATAGAAGCCATTATGGCCCAAAAAGGTTAATTAATTTTCAGAAGGTCACACTGCTGGGTTGAGATGAATCATTCTAGCTGTATCCGGGGTGGAAAAACACAGGCATCACCCAGGTTTGGTGGTAAATCCACTGCCCCTGAGTCCAGGGCGGGTGGGGCGGGGGAAGATGTCTGCAATTGAATAATGATGGGGGCCAAGAGCAAGGGAGGGAGATGGGACCCTAGCAGATGACTAGTCATAATGGTGTGCCCAAGACTGGGGGTTATCTGGGGACAGTGGGATGAATAAGGGCTCCCCAAGGTGTGCACATGCTAATCCCTTGAACTTATATGGTAATAGGAGTTTGCAGATGGGATTAAGTTAATGTTCTTAAGATGGGGAGGTTATCCTAGATTATTCCAGTTGGCCCAATGGAACCACCAAAGTTCCCATGAGAAGGAGGCTGGGGGCTCCGAATCAGGGATTGGAAATGCCACTGGCTTTGAAAGTGGAGGAAGGGCCAAGAGCCATGACGAAGGCAGTTTCCAGGAGCTGGAAAAGACAAGGAAATGAATTCTCCCCTCGAGCTTCCAGAAGGAACGCAGCCCAGTGAGACTGATTTGAGAACATCTGACCTCCAGAACTCTAAGACAACACATTTGGGTTGTCTTCAGTCACTAGCTTTGTAATTAATTCAAGCAGCCAGAGGACATACCCCACGGGGACTTGCAGCTTCTAGCATCAGGAAGGCCTGGGGCACAGGGGACCAGCCGGTCACCCTAGACCCCAGGGGGACTTCCGTTCGCTGAGGTTGGTTTAGGAAAGGCAGCCACTGTCTCTCCAGGGACTCACGGGGGACGTGGTGCACGCGGCGCTGAAGCAGGTCCCAGGCTGGGTGCTGGAAGGGCCGTGACACTAAGGCTGAGAGCTCCGTGGGCTCCGAAGAGCTGCCCCAGCCCTTCCTGCCCAGCACCTGCATCACCCTCGCGGGCACCGTGAGCCTGGGACTCAGTATCCCCCCACCCACCCCGCTGGCGGGGCCTCCTGTGGAGACTTTTCCGGAAGGGATGTGCCGCCAGAAATTGAATCGTCACTTTCTTTGCTGTGGGAACCTTTTATTTATTTATTTATTTATTTTATTTTATTTATTAGTCACAGAGAGAGAGAGAGAGAGAGAGGCAGAGACATAGGCAGAGGGAGAAGCAGGCTCCATGCACCAGGAGCCCGATGTGGGATTCGATCCCGGGTCTCCAGGATCGCGCCCTGGGCCAAAGGCAGGCACCAAACCGCTGCGCCACCCAGGGATCCCTGTGGGAACCTTTTAGAAAGAACTTTACAAAAGCCTCCCGAGTAGAGGGTTAATGCACATCAGAAATACTGTTGGAGCTTAAGCCTCAGATTCCGACATCCGAGTCCTCCAACTGGAGTTTGGAGCTCCGACTGCGTAAGGGCCAGGCCGGGAGAGACAGGTGGGGGGAGAGGGGGGTCTAGGTAATCAGGCTCACAGAAGTCCCCAAAATGCTAATATGTAAGGAAACCAGAGATAAGGGAACAAACCAGACCTGCCCCAGGTGTGTGTGTGTGTGTGGGGGGGTGGCTTTTTAAAGACAGTGACCTGTGACCAACAAAGACTAACCAGACCCCAGAAAGGAGCCATTATAGATGTTGTCACCAGTCCTCACTCAAACCAAGACAGTGTGAGAATGATAAGGCCACAAGCTCCCTGGTCGGTTGTATATGAAAGACTATCGGTGGAGTCTCATGTGGGCAACTCTGTGGGGACCCCTCTCACTCCTGAGAGCTTTCTCTGGATCCCCCCTTAATAAAACTCCACTGCTTTACTCACTCTCGTTCATCGGCGAGGCTCATGCTCCGACTCTGGGAGACAAGAGCCTAGCCGTCCCACTTCTTGATCACCCTTGGCATGAAGTTTCCTTCGGGAATTTGCCCAAGTCTGAGAAATCGGTAGCTGCTCAGGCCTCCTCTGTAGGGCCTCGGAGCCGTCCCTGCACCTCCCAGGGCCACCTAACGACTGGCTTTCCAGAAAATAACGTGCACACAGGGACTTGCACACACGTTCGTGTTTGGTTTTTATTTTTGTTAATTTTAATTAATTAATTAATTTATTTATTTATTTAAATTTTTAAAAGATTTTATTTATTTACTCATGAGAGAGACACACAGGGAGGCAGAGACACAGGCAGAGGGAGAAGCAGGCTCCATGCAGGGAGCCCAATGTGGGACTCAATCCCGGGACCCCAGGATCGTGCCCTGGGCCAAAGGCAGGTGATCAACCTCTGAACCACCCGCGGATCCCCACGTTCGTGTTTGTTATAAAGCTTACCGACACAAAGGGTATGTAGCAAGAAACCACAGGCCGTAAGTTACCGTGCTCTATTAAAAATTCCACACAACTATGACTTCAATGTACGTGGCATTTCTTGCAAAATCCATCGTCAGCTTTTAAAATTCTATTGCCAACAATAGAGTCACATTAGCAGGCTGTGAATGAACACTTGATTGATATCTGATTCAGCCTAGAATTCGGCTCACATCATTGACAAACAATTATAGTTCCGACCTGAATGCTGGTTGATATTTTCATTTATGTTAGCTAGTAAGATGAAAGTAATATTACAAAGACACATGTCAAAACTTCGCTCATTTGACAATGATGTGAGTAACTTCCTCGCTGAATTAGATAATCGTTTTCAAATACTGGAAGAATATTTCCTCAATGTTTTTGTGCTATTCACAATGTAGCAGACACAGATGTGACATATTTGAGGTTAATTTGCATTATTAACATGTTTCTATCACTTTATTAAGACTAGATAATCAACAAAACAATACAACAAGGACTGCCTTCCATGGCATAAATACTCCCCTCAGAGGCGATCGCAAACTACTGATGTGACACTGCTGATGACTATTTGGGAAGAGATGCCAATCAGCAGATGGTATTTCTGCCTCACGGACACACTTTAGACATAAATGACCCCAAGAACACAGATAGTAGCAAAATAGAATTTAAAAATTTGGAAGTGGGAGGGCAGCCTGGGTGGCTCAGCGGTTTAGCACCGCCTTCGGCCCAGGCCTGATCCTGAAGGCCCCAGGATCGAGTCCCACGTAGGGCTCCCTGCATGGAGCCTGCTTCTCCCTCTGCCTGTGTCTCTGTTTGTCTGTCTGTCTGTCTCTCTCTGTGTCTCTCAAGAATAAATAAATATCAGAAAGGGAGACAGAACATAAAGACTCCTAACTCTGGGAAACGAACTAGGGGTGATGGAAGGGGAGGAGGGCGGGGGGTGGGGGTGAATGGGTGACGGGCACTGAGGGGGCACTTGACGGGATGAGCACTGGGTGTTATTCTGTATGTTGGTAAATTGAACACCAATAAAAAATAAATTTATTATTAAAAAAAGAATAAATAAATAAAATATTAAAAAAAAATTGGAAGTGGGGCCCCTGGTGGCTCAGTTGGTGAAGCGTCTGCCTTTGGTTCAGGTCATGATCCCGGGGTCCTGGGATCCAATCCTGCATCAGGGTCCCTGCTCAGCGAGGAGCCTGCTTCTCCCTCTGCCTGAGGTTCCCCCTGCTTGTGCTCTCTGTCTCCCATGCACATGCTCTATCAAATGGATAAATAAAATCTTTTTAAAAAGTAATAAAAAATAAAAATTGGGAAGTGATAGCTTTTGAGTAATTATTTACTTTTTTAAATATCATTTTGATTTGAACATTTTAATTTTTAATAATGGTTGTGGTAAGAAGCAACTTACAAATTCCTGAAAATTTGACCATTGGCTCTGATGAGCCATGACTGGGTAGCCCTCGTACAACGCTGAAGGAAGTAGCCTAAGTTACTGACTTAAGCACCACTTTTTTTGAGGTGCCTTGTATTCCCACAAAATACATTTAGATGATACAATCATTCGGGTTTTTTCTTTTAAAGATTTATTTATTTATGCATGAAAGACACAGAGAGAGAGAGAGAGAGAGAGAGGCAGAGACACAGGCAGAGGGAGAGGCAGGCTCCTCACAGGGAGCCCGATGAGGGACTCGATCCCAGGATCACCTCCTGAGCCCAAGGCGGATGCTCAACGGCTGAGTCACCCAGGTGTCCCTACAATCATTTTTTTAAAATTTATTTTTTATTCAATCATTTGTTTTAATGCAAAGACTGTTTCTCCCAATCTTCGGTGAAATTGGTCTTTGATAAAATTGAATGGCAAAGTGTAATGGTGAAGAATACTATCCTATGCTTTCCCTTAAGTGATGAGGGAACAGAAGGCAAGCTGAGGACGAAGTAGAAACTGCCCCCCCCCCCCAGCCCTTCCCCCCTGGTGGGACAGGTGGGACATTCCTCAGGCACTCCTGGCCACCCTAAAGCTAAGAAGGGAAAAACAAACAGTAAACTTACAGAGATCACAATCCTGCAAGACACGAGTTTCCTTCACTTTATAAATGTCTTAGTAATTTACAAGAACAAAGCATTTTTATCAATGGACTAGCTTCCGGAAGGAAATGTAGATATAATTAAATGTCCTTATAATCTGCAGCCCATTGGCAGATACTTGAAGTGGGCAAGGTGTACTGTTCCTCCAGAAGCTCTCAACTATTTTAATGTTAATGCCTTGCTTTCTAGAAGGAAAGATAACCTTAACAATGGCAAGGCCTCTGGTATCCAGTGAGTCCTCTTTAACATATGAAAATGCTTTTGAAATCTTCCTTTTCCTTACCTCTCCCAACTCCCCGGTGTATAATCAACCACCCCTCCCAACCCTAGCTAGAGGCAGCAGCTCTTTCTGCCCGCGGGTCCTGTCCCTGTGATTTAATAAAACCACCCTTTTGCACCAAGGATGTCTCAAGAATTCTTTCTTGGGGGATCCCTGGGTGGCTCAGTGGTTTGGCGCCTGCCTTTGGCCCAGGGCGCGATCCTGGAGACCCGGGATCGAGTCCCACGTCAGGCTCCTGGTGCATGGAGCCTGCTTCTCCCTCTGCCTATGTCTCTGCCTCTCTCTCTCTCTCTCTCTCTCTCTCTCTGTCTCTGTGACTATCATAAATAAATAAAAATTAAAAAAAAAAAAAGAATTCTTTCTTGGCTGTCAGCTCTGGACCTCAGGACTTCACCCCACCAAACCTCACCTATATTCCAAAACCACATCATTAAGAAGCTATTAACATTAAAATTAAATTAAGCCCACCACAATGAGACATCACTTCACACCCATTAGGCTGGCTAGTATCAAGGCAAACAAACAATAAGTAAGGGTTGGCGAGGACGTGAAGAAATTGGAACCCTTACGCATTGTTGATGGGAGTACAAACTGGTGCAGCCACTGTGGAAAATAGTATTGTCATCCATCAAAATATTAAACATAGAATTACCATATGATCCAGAAATTCTACTTCTGGGCATATACCCAAAAGAAATGAAAGCAGAGTCTCAAAGGGATGCTTGGATACCCACGTTCATCAGCAACATTATTCATAATAGCCCCAAAGTGCAAGCAGTCCAAGTGTCCAAAGATGGATGAATGGATGCATGAAATGTGGTCCATCCATACAATGGAATATTATTCAACTTTAACAAGGAAGGAAATCCTGACACCTGCTATGACCTGGATGAAACTTGGGGACATGCTGAGTGAAATAAGCCAGACACAGAAAGGCAAATACTGTAGGTTCCACTTATGAGGTTCTTAGAGTTGTCAGATTCAGAGACAGAAAATAGATGTTGGGTGCCAGGGGTTGGGGTAGGGAGGGTTGTGCAACAGGGATGAGGAGTTAGTGTTTAGTGGGTATAAGTTTCAACAGGGAAAGATGGATGGTGGTGATGGTCACACAACAATGTGAATATACTTAATGCTAAGCACTCAAAAAAGGTTGAAATGGTAAATTTTCTGTTGTATATATTTTACCACAATAAAAAAAAAACAAAGTAAGTAGATGGAAGGAAGTAATAATAAGAGTAGAAATTAAGAAAAAAGAAACTCTAACAACGACATAGAGAAGTTAAACCAAAAAAATTCCTTGAAAAGTTCTACAAAGTTGGTAAACCTTTAGACAGACTGATCAAGACACAAATGACCAATATCAGGAACGAAAGAAGAGAGAAAATATGGTTTTGTGCACTTTGAAACGCATTAGAAAGTTAGGTCTCATGCTAAATGTTCTCCTAGAAAAACAAAAAACAAGGAAACTCTGATAGGTGGTGGATGCGTCTATGACCTTGACTGTGGGGATGGCATCACAGGTATTCACATATGTCCAAACTTATCAAACTGTACACATGAGATATGTGCATTCTTTGTATAGGAATTACAACTCAATAAAGGTATTGAAAAAGAGAGAACACCACCGATGCTAAACAGCTTTATGCTGATACATTTCATAAATTAGATGAAATCAATGGATTCCTTGAAAGAAAAGAAGTTCCAAAATGGATTAAAAGGAAGAAAGAAAACGAAAGAGCTCTATATCAATTGAGAAATGGAATTCACAATTAAAAAACCTTCCACAGGGACAGTGTGATAATTTATGTTAGCCAATTCCAAGGAATCAAAAAAGGCTCTAATTGTTTAAAGTTTCATGTTAATTGTGGTAATAAATGAATTTATCGTATTTGTTAAGTTTTACAAAAAGAAGGTCTTCCGATAACTGTAGAGCAGTTGCTTTGAATCAATATACAAAACCAATGTATTTCTACATGCTAGCAAACAATTGGAAAAGGAAATTTTAAGATACCATCAAACAACATGAAATATTTGGTAAAAAATTTAACCATACAGATTTAAGATCAATAGCTACAAAATCTTGCTGAGAGCAATTAAAAAGGACCTCAACAAATAGACACATCGTGTTCATAGATTGAAAGACTTGATATTTGCCTGTAGATTCAGAGCAACTGCAATCACAATCTCAGCAGGCTTTTTTGTAAATTTAACAACTGATTCTAAGATGTATGTGGAAATACAAAGGACCAAGAATAGCTCAAATGACTATGAAACAGGAAAACAAAGTTGGTGGACTCATACTGTCTGACTTATGACTTTTTATAAGCAGGAATCAAGACAGTATGATATCGCATTAAGATAGACAAATCAATGAAACAGAAGAGTAGGTTCTGAAATCCATTCTCACTCAAGATGGTCGAGTGATTTTCAAGAAGATGCAAAGAGAATTCCACCAGAAAGGCTAGCATTTTCAAAAACTGGTGCTGGAAAAACTGAGTATCTGTATGGGGAGGGGGGGGGGGATCTTGATATTCTTAACATACAATGTACAAAAAATGAGCTCAAATTTGATCAGAAATCTAAATACAAAAATCAATATTACCATGTATCTAAAAAAAAAGAAACCAAGGAGGAGTGCCTGGGTGGCTTAGTCATTTAAGCCTCTGACTCTTGATTTCAGCTCAGGGTCCTGGGGTGGAGCTAGCTCCATGCTCAGCAGTGAATCTGCTTGAGGTTCTCTCTCCCCCTCACTCTGCCCCTCCCCTGCTCCTGCCCTGTGTCTCTCTCAAATAAATAAATCCTTAAAAAAAAAATAAAAAAAAGAAAAAAGAAAAGAAAACAAAGGAGAAAATCTTTACCATCTCAGCATAGGTCTTAGGTCTGATACCAAACCAAACCAAGCCATAAATAAAAATTGATGTATCTTTAATTTTAAAGATGAGGTCAAATTTAAGTGGTCACCTAAGAAAAATGAAAGCCAAGTCAACAGAAAGCCCACGAATGTTCACGGCGACTTTATCCATAGTAGCCCAAACTGTAAACAACCCAAATGTCCCTCAGCAGATGAATAGTTACATATCCATGCCCTTGACTACTACTCAGCAATAACAAACAGAACCAATTACAGATACACTCAAAACATGAATGGATCTCAAAAACACTTTGCGGCATGAAAGAAGCTAGACGCAAACAGCTCCATGAGTCCTTTTATGTGGAAATGAGGAAAACGTAGAATTATCTATAGTGACAAAAGGGGGCAGGAGCGAACATTTTGAAAGAGATGAAAACGTTCCTTATCTGTACTGTTGTGGTCACACACGTGCTTACCTTTGCTAAAACTCGCTGAACTATAAATGGATGATCTTCACTGTATATGAATTGAAAGGTAGAGTTGAGAAGAACTTCTGTGTTAGGACAGGTGTGATCTAAGAGAGGCATGTGTATGTGTGTGTGTGTGGTGGTGTCTGTGGAGAGTGCATATTTGGGACAATAGGCAGAAGGCAAAGACAGAAATGGCCCCATAAGGCACTTGGAGGAAAAGAGAGGGACCCTTTCTGTGGGCAGGGAAGAGGTGGGCTAGGAGCTCTGGTTGTTTCAAATGGACAATCAGGCTTTGTCCTCAGCCTGGATCTTAATCCTCCAAGGCCTGGAATTGCGGTGTCTGGCTGCCCCGGGACAAGCCCATGTTAGGGCCATGCTCACTCAAGGGGTCATATCTAGATTCTGTGCGTAGCAGGAGCCCAACGTTTAGGGTGGGGGTGCACTCATTGCTGCTCATGCAGACGTCTGCGGGCAGGTGGCCTTTGTCTGATATGGGTGCATGGCAAGTGCGCTGCTGTAATGTAGCTGGGTCTTGACAGGGACAAACAGCCAGCAGTGGTACCCAAACTCTGGTCCAACCGAGGAAAGGAGAGGTAAGAAAAATATTATTTGTAGTAAGAAATAAACAGGTATGGCTTTTGCCTGAGCAAATGTTTTACTTCTGTCTCATGGGCCCTGGTTGGGACCACGTGTTCCTCTACTGCTTCCTAGGAAGATTGCAGCCCTGAGTCCAGACTCCCAGTGCTGGAGGGTCTTAGGGTGCCCTGCAGGGGTGTGGGTGCTCACCACCAATGGGTGGGAGGCAGCGCCTCTCCTACTCCCAATTTTTGTGCTTTGTCTATTAAAATTAATGAGAATTTTATCTTTCACTCTTTAACAGTAAGATTTTTTACAATATAAAAGTAATTGCATTCTTTTTTTTTTTTTTAGTAATTGCATTCTTAATTTTCAAATGTTTAAGTTAAAAGGTGTCCCAGGGCTTCATAGAAACCCATGAACCCATGCACCTAGCCAGGATCCCTGGGGCTTGGGGCCCCACATGGGGCCCATGCACCCCGCTGGACCCACTCCTGGGCCAGCTTGGAGTTTGCTCCCACTCCCCTACCCACTCCAAACTGCCTACCGCTCTGGCCGATGTGCCATCATGAGTCCTCTTTGAGAGAGGGGGAGTGTGATATGTACCTAACAATGGTGATCTGATTAGAATTAGCTGCCATTTACGGAGCATCTATTATGTGCCAGGCACTGGCTAAAGTGCTCACATTCCCTCCTCCTAACACTGCAGGGGGTTGTTTGCCACTCTGACTTCACAGAGGACGCAGAGGCCCCAAAAGATAGGCGGTAACACAGGGCCCCACTGCTAGTAGAGGGGTTCTGCTCACTTTCTGGGGGGCTGGCACTGCCATCACAGTGCTGGGACAGGCCCCCCTTCTAGCCACTGTTGCTAAGCACTCATGAGGACACACACACACATACACACACACAGCTCCACACTGTTCCTTTCCCAAAGTGCATTTGCGTGGTGACCCTAACACCTGTCAGGACAGGGACCAGCCTCTGAGGCCCCTCACTCAGAGCCCCTCTCCTTCCCAGCTCCCTTCTCTCCCCTCCTCTTTATCCTATGCTAGTCCTGGGGGTGGGGTGGGACTGGGTAGGCATCCTGTAGCCACCCCCTGCAGCAGGGGGACACTCTCCGTTCTGCATTGTTACCCCCGCCCCACGCACTGGCGTGGGAGTGCAGAGCGAGGCAAAGCACAGCGAGTGTCTCTGGCGGGCTCCGTGGGGGAGGCAGTACCACCAAACAGGCTGGGGGTCAGAAGGGAAGCAAATCAGTAAAGGAAGCTCAGCAGGGCCCCACACAGCCTGTGCAGCATGACACAGCAATCAACAGCAGCTTTAGTCAAAAATCAGGAAAAATGGTGTGAGTAACGCTTGTTTTGCTTTTTTTCTTCTGGGCCTTATGAATTTTGGAGCTCATGAATTTGGAACTCATTGCCCTCTGGTGATCATCAGAAAGCACGTCGTAACTGGCGCTGCCCCATCCACCAGAGGGCAAGATGCAGCATGGAGAGGCATGAGCAAATGCTAGATGTTTCTGAAGCTCCTTGTTTGATGTTAAGAATGCAACTGGTTTTTCAGTCTACCTCCAACTTTGTGCATTTCGGGTTTAAAGATAAAAATCACATTTAATGCCATCCCTATCGAAATACCAATAGCACTCCTCATAGAACTAGGACAAATCATCCTAAGATTAGAATGGAACCAGAAAAGACCCCAAATAACTAAAATAATCCTGAAAAAGAAGAACGAAACTGAACTTATCATAATCCCAGATCTCAAGCTAGACTACAAAGCTGTCGTAATCAAAACGGTATGGCACTGACACAAAAATCGGCGCAAAAATGTTAATGGAACAGAGTAGAGAGCCCAGAAATAAATCCACGATTATGTGGTCAATTAATCTCCAACAAAGGAGGTAAGTTATGTAAATGGGAAAAACAGTCTCTCCAACAAATGGTGCTGGGAAAACTGGACAACTACATGCAGAAGAATGAAACTGGACCAGTTTCTTATACTGAACACAAAAATAAGCTCACAGTGGGTTAAGGAATGCAAACACCTGAAACCATGCAAATCTGAGAAGAGAGCACGGGCAGTGATTTCTCTGACGTTGACCACAGCAGCATTTTTCTAGACCTGCCTCTTGAGGGGAGGGAAATGAACTTTTGAGACTTCATCAATATAAAAAACTTCTAGAAGCACAGAGAAGGAAACAATCAACAAAACTAAAAGGCAACCTACCGAGTGGAGAAGATACTTGCACATGACACATCAGATAAGGGGTTAGTATCCAAAATAAATGAAGAGCTTATCCAACTAAACACCAAAAAGTTAAATAATCCCATTTGGAAAACGGGCAGAAGAAACAAACAGACGAGATTTCTCCGGAGAGGACATCCAGGTGGTCCACGGACACATAAAACGATGCTCAGCCCCACTCATCATCAGGGAAATGCAAGTCAAAACCACCACGAGACACCACCTCACACCTGTAAGAATGGCTAAAATTGGCAACAGTGAAGCACCTGCCTTCAGCTCTGGTCATGGTCCTGGGTTCGAGCTCCGAGTTGGGCTCCCCGCTCAGTGGGGAGTTGGCTTCTCCCTCTCCCGCTGCCCCTCCCCCTCTGTGCCCAGCTCATGCTCTCTTTCTCTCTCAAATAAATAATAAAAGAAAAGAATGGCTAAAATTAACAACGGAAGAAACAACAGGTGTTGGCGAGGATGGGGGGACAGGATCACTCGTGCGCTGTTGGTGGGAATGCGCACTGGTGCAGCCACTCTGGAAAACAGTATGGAGGTCCCTGAAAACGTTAAAGAGAGAACTAGCATGCTATCCAGTAATTCCACTACTGGATATTACCCAAGAAATATAAAAACCCTAATTCCAGAAGATACGCACCCCGATGTTTATTGCAGCATTATCTACAAGAGCCAGATTACGGGAGCAGCCCAAGCGTCCATCAACAGACGAATGGATAAAGAAGATGTGGTCCATATACACGATGGAATGGCATTGCTCAAACTCATTTACTTGGTGTGTATAACACAATGGGATGTTGTCACTAAAAAAAGAATGAGATCTTGCTACTTGCAACAACAGGGATGGATCTAGAGGTTTATAACGTTGAGCGAAATGGCCAGAGAAAGACAGACACCATATGATTTCACCCCTACGTGGAATTTAAGGAACAAACGAGCCAAGAAGATACTAACGAGGAGCTGGACTCTTAACTACAGGAAACACTGATGGTCCCCAGAGGGAGGCGGTGAGGGGGCGAAGGGCCCACTCCCACGATGAGCACGGAGTCATGCGTGGACTCGGGCCGGCCGCTCTGCCGCCCACGGGGCTCACCTGGGAGCCCACCCGAGGTCCCTACCCTTGCATTTTCTTCCATGTTTGGTTTTCCCCTTATTTTATTTTATTTTTTAAATTTTTGATAGTCACAGAGAGAGAAAAAGAGAGAGAGGCAGAGACACAGGCAGAGGGAGAAGCAGGCTCCATGCACCGGGAGCCCAACGTGGGATTCGATCCCGGGTCTCCAGGATCGCGCCCTGGGCCAAAGGCAGGCTCTAAACCGCTGTGCCACCCAGGGATCCCTGGTTTTCCCCTTATTTTAAATTCTGTTATGCTGCTGGGATTATAATAATTGTAGCCAATATTTATCATGTCCTTATGACAATTCACCCTCACCTTTGAGATGGCGACTATTAATACCCTCGGTAAAAAGAGTAAACTGAGGCAGGAGAGTCAAGCAACAGCCCAAGGCCACAAGTGACCGGCAAAACAGAGTCTAGAATGCCAGCAACTGGACAAAAGCCTGTGCTCTGTCTGGACGGCCGGGCCACTCACGACTCACGCACAGTGGCACAGAAGCCACCCCAAACTCTTTGTAACAGAGAATGGCCTGTGAGCAACATTCACAAGAGCCCCGAACCCACAACAACCCCAATGTCCACCAACTGTAGCCCACAGACTAGTCCTACGGACTGGGACTTGCTCGAGCAATAGGATAGGACATTAGAACAACGACGAAACGAATGAATCCCACAGACAGGAGCTCAAACAGAAGATGCCAGAGGCATATAGACATACCCTGTAATGCCTCTTAAATTTTGGAAACAGTGCGTGGGTACCTTTGGGGAGCAGAGGAGCTGGTGAGGGTGCAGGGAGCCTGCCGCGGCCCTGGGATGTTGTGTGCGCCGCCGTGGGTGGTGGCGGGTGTGAAGGTGCAGGGACAGGCACGACGCTGCACCCCGTAAGTCAGCAGCGGCCGAAGGGCCCCAGATCTCTGGCTCCTGTGGCCGTTACCTGACATGGCCCACAGGACTTTGCAGATGTGATTTAGAGTACATTTGGCCCACTCAGTGAATCCAGGATAACCCCTTGTTTTAAGGGGGGGCTTATCTGAGTGGGCCCGACGTACCACCATGACCTCTAAAAAAAAGGATTTTCCATTTTCCCTGGCTGGAGAGGTTTGAAGCCTAGATTCATTTTCCATTGTTGCTGTAACAAATTGCCCCAAACGTAGCAGCTTCAGGCAATGCAACCTTATGGTTTTACGGCTTCTGGAGGTCAGAAGTCCAGGGGGGCTCTGGGCTCTCCACTTGGGGTCTCTCAAGGCCTAAATCAAGGTGTTGGCCAGATGTTCTGTGCTGGAGGCTGGGGGAGTCTGGGGGGTGGTCCAGAATCCTCCCCCTCTCCCCAGAGCTTCTTTCCAGATAAACCCAAGGCCATGCCCCTCCAAGAAAGCTGGAAAGAAGGGCATCTATTAGGCAGGGCCAGACCCGGCGAGGTATGAACCTCAGACACAGAGACTGAGGAGGGGGCCCTGAGAGGAGTGCGGGCCTGCTGTGCGCATCCTGGGGACCTAACCCGTCTCATCCTGGCCCCAGCCCCGCTGAGCAGACCCCAGGTACTCAAGGAGAGGATCAGCCTCCCTGCGGCACGTGGCTTCTAGGGCTTCAGATCAATGCATACTCGTTCACTCACTCACGCCCTCATTCCCTCACACCCCAGTCCTGGCCCCAGGGGGTAGGAAGTGCACATAGTGTCAGGTGCCGTGCTGGGAGCTGGGACCCCTGGTAAGTTCCCCACCTGGGCTGGGGTCCCTCTTCTGAGTGGGGCCTACTTAGAGTTGCTGCATTTAGCAAAAAAACAAAACAAAACAAAACCACAAAAAAAGGGGGTGCCCAGTTCAATTTAATTTCAGTATATAACAGAATTTTTGAGTAGGAGTATGCTGCATGTACTATTTGGGGGCACACTTATAGTAGAAATAAGTATGTGCTGTTATTTGAATTTCAAAGCTCCCTGGACACTCTGCATCTCACCTGAGGCCTCTGCCCCACTGTGGCCAGCTGGGAAAGTCACGCTTTCCTTAGTTACCCTGGCCACTGTGGGGCCTGGCCTGCTCCGGGACCCCCTGCAAAGGACAGCTGACCACACGGGGACAGCCATCCCCCGGGTGGCAGGCGGCCACCTGCACAGCCCTCCTGCAGTCCTGCCCAGCTTGGCTGCTAAGTCGACTCCAGGTCCCCTGAAGCTCAGGATCTCCGATGTGGCTGCACAGTGAAATCACCCAGGAGCTTAGGGACCTCCTGCCACCCGATGCCACCCCAGGGATTTGGACCGAATCGAAACTCTCAGAGCTTCCTGAGGGATGTGATGTGCAGCCAGGTTGGATACACCCCCTGGGGTGGGGGGTGGCCTGACTCAGGACACCTGTCTGAGAACAAACCTCGAATGAGAAGCAGGGTACCTGGCTGTGGCTGGCGGGTTCCCGTCCTGCCTCTGTCATTTGCTAGCTGTGTGGCCTCGGGGGGTGGCCTCTGCTCCCTGAGCACCAGAGTCCTCCCTTGTCTCTCGCTAGGCTGTGGTGAACCGTCCATCAAGACCGCCCTTCCCACAGTTCCCTGGACCAGCCGCACCGTCAGCACCTGGGACCTCGGGAGAGAGGCAAATTCTTAGAAACTTGAGGGTGGGGCCAGCAAGCTGCCTTTTAACAAGCCTTCCAGGTGATTTTCGGATTCATGCCCAGCCACAGGTGTGAGTAAGGTGAAACAGGTTAAGGGCAAGACACAGAAAGATGGAGAAGTGAGAACTAAGGGCCCAGCACTGACTCCTGAATCTGGGGGCTCCCTCTCGCCACCAGACCCCAATGATGTTGCTCTTTCCCCGCTGCCTGCACAAGTTTAAGGCTGGTCATTGTGCAAGAACTTGCCGGTGGCCCCAAGACTCAGCACATTTCCTCCCCAGCCCAGGGATGCCCACCTGCCACCTCTGAGAGATGAAAGCCCCACCAGGCACCTGCCTTGCTCCCTCACTCCAGGCTGGGTTCCCTCCACCCTGCCCCCCAACCGATGCCCCTCTCTTCCCCCAACACTAGGCCGAGAGCTTCCTGCCCCAATGGAGCCTGGCAGCCACGATGCTCCCCTGGATTCTCCAGAATCTGGAGTTCAGGCACACTTTGGGGACAAAGCTTCCCATTCACCTCCCAATTCTTTAAACCCTGCAAGCCACCTACTGCTTGAAAGTAAAAACGTAGAGTGATTGCTGATTGTGAGCTAGAACTGAAATAATACCGATTTTCGTACTTTGGCTAAGTGAAAATAGCTTCTATCTCTCTTGGCCTGGGGCTTTGGAATCACAGAAGCCCTGTGCTCAGCCCAGATTGGCTGGATCAGTTGACTTCTCTGAGCCCCAATTTACTCAGCTCAAGTAATGTTAATAATCACTATTACAATGATCGGGTAATAGAATTTGTGAGGGCTTTATCCTCCCAGCCACTCTCAGAGGCAGCTGGGGAGCCCACAGCTGGTAGACGGCCCAGATTCCTGCTCGGAGGGAGCCCACCTTCCCCTTCTTTGGGGAACAGAACCCCTGTTTTCTTCTGCCCCCCCCTTCAGATGCACGGGCCTCAGGGGCTGTGACACAGGCGTTTTGGGGACCCAGTCGTCACACGTGGGTTACATAAGCTACCACAAAAGGATCGAACCCAAGTCAACATATGGTGACTTAAAAAACGATTAACTTCATTTAAGAAAAAAAAGAAAAGATGACTTTTTGTTGAGTTAAAAGAAAAAAAAAAGAGCAACAACAGAGCAAGTCTGTGTCATTAACTGGAAGCAGATGGCGGCCTCCGCGGATGGCCTGCGTGCAAGCTCATCCCTGTTCCCTCTCCAGCCTACCCGCTCCGAGGCCTTCGTTCTTCACAAGGCTGGGCCTGGGCTGCCATAGGTGCAGAGCTGAGCCGCGGGCCCTGAGCCCCCCTGCCTCGACTTCCTGCAATCACAGAACATCTGCTGTGCTGAGCCTGCCCTGGGTCCCCAGGGCCTGGCAGGGCCATTAGTCATCGTCTCATCTGGCGATGTCACAAACGCCCCCTCACTCTCCCTGCTCCAGCTGGTCCAGGGGCCCCCCAGGGGCCTGAGGGATGAGGCTGGCTCCAAGGCCCCCTCCTACCTCTGCATCCCCAGCCACGCGGGCCCTGAAGCCAGGACCCTGAGTGACAGCCCATTGACACAGGCCAGGGCCATGTACATAGGCAAGACTCTTCAGCGATGGAAGGGAGGTTACAGCTCTCTGGCTGGCTCTCTGAGTATCCGTACCTGGTTCTCTCCCTTCTCACAAGATGGGCACAGGCAGCCCCTTTGCCCAGAGACCTGAGTGGGGTTCCTGGTACATATATTTTTATTAAAGCCCCTGTATTGATGCAGGCTCCTCAACTGCAAGAGACCCAACTCACAGTGGCTTGAGCAAATGGAAGAGTGGTGGGCTCATTGCCTGAGAAAGCCAGAGATTCCTGGCTTCAGGCATGGCTGGATCTAGGTGGTCCAAATGCGTCATAGGAGTGTGATGTCTTCCATCTCTCAGTGCTTGTTTCTTTATCTGCTACCAATCTCTGTGCAGCAAATTACCACAAAATGTATCGGCCTAAAACAGTAAACGTCTAAAACCTCACACAATTTTTGTGGATCAGGAATTCAGAGGAGGTGTCATGGTTTGAGGTCTCTTGTGAGGTTACGATCAAGATGTCAGTCAGCCTGTCCATGTCATCGGACGGGTGGAATGGAGCTGGAAGGGCTGCCTCCGGGGTGGCACACACACCCTGGCGGCTGTGGGCAGGAGACAGCAGTTTCTTGCCACACGGACCTCTCCATTCGGCTGCTTGCGTGTCCTCACAACATGGCCACGGGCTGAGTGATCAAGGAGGAGGCTGCGATGTCTTCTGGGACCCAGAAGTCACCCTTCCTCATCTCTGCAGCCTTGTATTGGTAACAGCAGTGGGCTTTCGCGAGGTGAGCGGGGATTCCGTCCAGCACGGATACCAGCAGGTGAGAATCATCAGGGGGCACAGGGGGCATCTGGAAGGCTGGCGACCACGGCTTCTTTCCAGGTCTTGCAGAAGAGGCTGCAGCCCCAGCAGCACACAACTTCCCTGTGCCATGCCCATCGCCCACCTGATGATCGTGACTCCGACCAGCCATGCCGAGCCAGGTGCTCATTGCTCCGGTCAGGGAGGGAGGAGGGTGAACCCATCCAAGCCCCATGGACCAAGAGTCTGATCGGAGCTCCTCCCCGAGCAGAATCGAGTGTGCTGGGTACAGAGCAGACAAGAGCAGCAGGTGGCCCCACCGATGACAACGCCTCTGTCCCCCTGGGAGCGGGTGGGCGCTGAGGATGGATGCTGTGGGGCGGGCCTCCAGAGAGAAGGGGATGGCAGCTGGAATACCCCTGGGGTGGCCAGCCAGCTCCCCGAGCTCCTGCCCTAGGCAGCAGTGTGGCCAGCACACCCCTTTCTCAGTGGGCAAGTAGGACCCACTGGGCATCCCGCACCTCGACTCAGGTGATCCTTACCCAGGGGCCAGGACGTGGATGGGAACACTAATCCCAGGAACTAGCAGTGACAGCCGAGAGCTGAGGCTCTGGAGCTGGGAGCCTTCAACCCGGCTCGGCTGCGCTCCCGCTGTGGGGCCTTGGCCAAGCTCTTAGCTCCTCAGACCCTCAGTTCCCTCACCTGTGACATGGGTGATGCCTGGACCAAGCCCCAAACATCACTGTGAGTGCTGAATGGTGCAAAGGAAGTGCCCGGCCACATACGGGCACCCGGATGAGCCCTCACCGTGACTGTGCCCCCTGGTGCCCGTTCCTGGGGGGATGCAAACCTGTCCCCCGAGAGGCAGATGACCCAGCGGCCAAGTACAAGGTAAAGGGTCAGTCGAACCTTTGGTTTGGAAACCAAGTCTGCCATTTCTAGTGGGGTGGACTTCCCTGTGCCTCAGTTTCCGTGTCTATAAAATGGGCATCCTATGCCCTGCCCCTTAGAGCGATAATCGGGACAGATAATGCATACAAACCATCCCACACAGTCGCTCGGAAACACCACGAGCCACTTCATCAACAATGCAATTATCACCACAAAGCACAGAGGTAAAGAGCTGGGCCCCAGCGCCGACTTCCTGAGCTGGGATCCGGATCCTTATTGCTTTGTGGCTGCGACCCCTGGGCCAGCCTCTCTGACCCCCAGGGTGAACACCCACCTCAGGCTGTCGTGAGCACTGAAGTGCCAGCTGCCTGCCCGGTGCATACGGCCCCGTCGCCGTGCGTGTTTAACGGGCCTGTGGAGAGAGGACGGGATCGTTGGCATTTTCATTTACAAAATTCCGATTGCGGGCGTCAGTGGACCCCGTTAGCACTGGCCTTGGGGTAATCTCCGCAGGTGCTATTTACAGTCGTGAGCGAGGGCAGGCAGTCCCCTGCCGGCGTACCAGGGCTGCCCTGCGGGCCGGGCCCAGGTGGGAAGCCAGCCCAGGACAGGGCCCCTGGGGGGCGGGGGTGTCCCAGCGCGGTGCCCCTGGCCTGCCTGAGATCACAGGGCCCCCAGCACCCCGTCTG
Organism: Canis lupus baileyi; assembly: GCF_048164855.1. Taxonomy (NCBI): domain Eukaryota; kingdom Metazoa; phylum Chordata; class Mammalia; order Carnivora; family Canidae; genus Canis; species Canis lupus. The sequence continues at coordinate 46,209,121 of NC_132863.1, read as the reverse complement.
CTGCCCCCTGAGTGGTGGGAGGCAGCTCCAAGGGCAAAGAACCTGCCTTGGGTTCAGACATCACCGGGGAGTCCTGGACAAATCAACAGACACTCCCCCCGGGGAGCCCCCTTCTCTGCACTTGTTCAAAGTAGGCTGCACACAGGTTCCCCTGGCTGGGGGGTGCTGGGCAGGTGTCAGGGCAAGCGGGCCCCCGTCAGCACCCGGGGCTGCGGAAGACCCCAACCAACAGAGCCCTGATGTGTTAAGTGGGGGCTGGATGAGGGGAGCTGCCGCCGGGAGGGTGCTGGGCTGCTGATGCCCGCACCCCCGCCCTGCTCATCCCCATCATCATCATCGGCGCTCAGAGGAATGACTGAGGGGGGCCGGGGCCGAGAGAGACCCATAGGACCCACGAATAGGAGGGGGCGGGTGAGGCCACCTGCACCTCCCTGGGGGAGCCACACCCCAACAGGGCCTCCTCTTCCTCTTGGGGGGGCAGGTGCTCTGAAATCTCAGGGAAAGTTCTAGAGGAAATACTGCTCTCTGACCAGAGGGGGTGCTATTGCCTCACAAATGAGCTGCCCAAGCCTGCTGCTGGAAAACCGCTTCTCTCTGCAGTCCAAAGACTCTCCGAGAAGTTTCCATCTGCAGAGGGCTTTGGAACAGAGCCTGAATCCTGACAGATCCCGGGCCTTTCTCCTGCTGGTACCCTCGTCTCCAGGGAAGGCCCCTCTAACTCCCAGAGGTTGCAGGAAGAAGAAGAGACCATCAGAGGGAGGGAACACTGGTACACATCCCGCAAGGTGTCACCCACCCCCATGATGTACCAGAGCCCATGGCCTGCGTGTGTGTATGTGCATGTGCGTGCGTGTGTGTGTGTGTGTGTGTGTGTGTGCCCAGGATGGGCAACATATTGGAAGGAGCTACGCTGGGTCCCGGTGCAGCAAAAGCTTGGCCCCCCGTAGTCTCCAAATCACCCCCGCGGGGTAGATATGACTGTCCCCACCCTGCAGAAGTGGCTCAGCACTTGCCTGAGCTTGTAGGACCTTGCCCGTGACGCAGCCACCATGGGCTCCGGCGGCTCTGTGGCTGCGGCGCAAAGGCTCCTCACGGCTCTGTTTTTGGGGGTCGGGGGGTGGTGGGGCCTGAGGCCCAGAATGGCACTTCTCCTCCCCAACTGCACGTCCAGTCCTGCGGAGGGGAGTGCGTGTGTGCGGCCGGCCCAGGGCTGCGGCCCCGCGGGGGCTCCGGCGTGCAGAGAACCCCTGGGGAGGTTTCCATTAAACCATCGGCTCTGGCCAGATGTTCTCAGTTTTCAAGCCACATTTTTTTATGACCTAAGAGGGACCCTTTCGTCATTTTTCTGGAAGAAAAGACCGTAAGTGAGAAATTTCAGCTCCAGCCGCCTGGTGTACACGGTGGTGCTGGGAGGCCAGGCCAAGGTCCGGGCCCCCCGCTTCAGCTGAGCCAGCAATAAGCCGCGTGCAAGCCCGTGAGTCAGGCAGGGCCAGATAGGAGAGGCGCGATGTGTTTTCTTTTCACATTTACGCATTAAGGAGAGAGAGATGGAAAGTGGGCCGGACAGCCATTAGCACGGCTCCGCCCGCGCCCGGGTTTGGGGAAAAGCATACGTCAAGCCAATGTTCACAAAAACGGACTTTTTTCCACTGTGGATTGCTCTGTCAGCTAATCTGGTCCGTATCTCAGGGCCGCTCTCCGTTTTTGTAAATAAAACCAACGAGGACCACTTGTAAAAACGAGCATTCTTAGGCAAAACTTGCTAATTTGATGCCAACTGGAATTAATTGGGCGTACCGACCTCCCGGGAGCCTCACGAGGACTCTCGGGATGGGGTTTCTAAATGGCCTGACATCTGTCCAGGGTGCTCGCTCCACCCCAACCAGGGCTGGCGGTCCGAGAGTCTGGGCCCACGTCCTGGGGCCTGAGAAGGTGGACGAGCTGGCCGCGGAGGAGCTCTTGGCACAGCGGCCTGGAGGGTCCCAGTGGCCCTCGGCAGGCTCTGCTCAGCACACTTGAAATGTATACAGGACACACATCTGTTCTGGATCCTCTTCCTTATACTTCATCGGCTCTTCTCGATGCTTCTTACAGCAGCCGTGAGCCAACCAGCACAGGGACATTATGCTCCCTGCTGGTGGCTTTCCAAGTCCTCACCTCCAGACCCCCCTGGGGTCACCTGGGAGTTCTTCCCACGGAGCTGCTGACTTTGAGGGAGGGGCTCTCTGGAGCCAAGACAGGGAGAGGTCTTGTCCCTTCTTTGGGGTCTGTATGATGACACACAGCATATACGCACCATAACCCTGGGGGTTCTTAACTGGGGGGGGGCGATCCTGCCCCCCAGGGGGATATTTGACATCATCTGGAGACATTTTTGGCTGTCACAACTGGGGAGGCAGCCTCCCGGCATCGAGGGTGTACAGTGCCCCGAAACATCCTGCCATACACGGGACAGCCCCACTACAGAGAATTACCCAGTCCCAAGGGTCAGCAGCGCGGAGGTTGAGAAACCTTGGTCATCCGTCCACTCAACCTGCTCCCTAGGGATCCGCATCCGTAAGTCCCAAATATTTTGCTGTTACAAACATCATTGCAAAGACCACTTTATACCTGGCTTTACTCTGCCATGGGTCATCGTAAGTGCCAGAGCACGCAGTGCGGAGCCACTGGGCAGAAGGACAGCGGGGACACACAGCTCTGTGCACAAGGCACCTCCACAAACAGACGCGAGAGGGCGCTTCCCTGGAGCTCTCCCCGCCAGCTCGGCTCTCCCAGCCCCCGGGGCACTTTCTGGTCTTTCCGGATCCAGGGAGGATGAGAAGGGCTGGAAAGGGGAGCCCGAGGGACCGGAGGGGACCGGCTGAGCCCCGAGGGCAGAGCGCCTCCTCCCCGCATGACTCTGCTGGCTGCCCGCTCTGGGCTCTGCTCAGGCCCCGGGGCCTCCCCAGCTGGCTCCCCTGCCCCCCTGCCGCCCTGTGCCCTCCACCCTCCTCTGGCTCCCCCACATCTCGTGGGCTGGCAGGCCTTGCCTCTCCCCTCTGCTCCCTTCCCCACGCTCCCTTCGGGGCACCTGCCCTGACCAGGTGTGGCCTGGCACCCGCCCCTCTCACCCTCACCCATCTTGTCATTTCCTATGTCTTTGTATGAATCTTCGGCCGCCAGCCCCCCTCCCCCTAGATGGTAAACTTCACCGAGGGGTTCCGCAGGCGTTCTCCTCTGGTGATGCATCCAGACCTTGCACGGTACCGGGCACAGAGGAAGTGCTCTAACCCGCCCGGCGCCGCATGGTGTCATCGTGGCTGCTGTCCCTAGTGCAGTGGCCTGGACTGCTCCCCTCTCCGTCTAGTGCTCCCTACAGCATCACTCAGTTGTGTCCTCTTCCTAGCACTCAAGAAAGACTGAAAATTTTCTCTTTTCTTCAGACTGGGAGCTGCCCATGAGCAGGACTTCTACAGCGTGGTGCCTGGCCTGTGACAGGAGCTCATAATGGATGGATGGATGGATGGGTTGATGGGTGGATGGGTGGATGGATGTGTGGATGGATGGGTGGATGGGTGAGTGAGTGAGGGAGGGAGGGAGCAAAAGGAAGGGAGCAAGGGAGCTGGGGACAGACAGGCAGACTAGACATGATACCAGCAGTTCATACCTACATCCTTCATGTAATCATGACTCCACATGTAAACATATCAACCCATTTTACAAACAAAAAAACTGAGGCCCATGGGTGGCTCATCGTGCCCTCTGATTACCAAAGCTGGCAAATGCTGGCGCCTTCCCCCGCGCCCCCCCAGAGCCCTCTGTCTCCATGTTCAGCTGCCTTTTGAAAGCCGTGTGACAACCAGGGGGTGAGACTCAACACCCGCTCAAGGAGCCCCGTGCTAATTGCCTCTGTGCAAACGCGCCACATTGCATATGAGGGAAAGTCGTAAATTCATCCCTTCCCTCCCCAGCTGCATGTTTATTCCAACTCAGTCTGAGCACAACTGTGTCCTCGGGAGAGAAAGGAGATCCAAATGTCTCCATGCCAAGAGCAATCATCATTTCCTATGAAATTTGAAAAACGCTCCACTTGCAAGTGTCATTGCATCCTGCGGCATTATACATCATGGCACGGCTCAGGCTCACCCCCCTCCTCGGGCTGCCCCGGGCCGGCGCCCGTGATCCGAATGCATCCGCGGCCGTCAGCGGTGACTGACAGGGGCCCTTGGTAACTAGCAGCAGCCTCGTTGCTGTTGCTGCCTCGGAAGCAGTTGATTTGTTTCATATTTCAGATATTGTTGACACTTTAAATCTTAGCTATTTCGGAGTACAAATGGCAAGTAGGTGTTCGGGCTTGGCTTGCTCAAAAAGAGGGAGAAGGAGGGAGGAGGGCAGGAGGGAGCGAGGAGGAGAGAAACGGTATCAGATACGAGGCTGAGCAGGTGTTGGAGGCGATGTTTGAGGAGCGCGGAGAGCCCGGATGGGAGAGCGGGGCTAATAGGCCCCCGGCGCCCTGTGGAAGAAACCTTTACTTACTGCTTAGTTTTAAGAACCTCGGTGATAAAGCACTCGTGCCTGACAGCTGTGTTATCTACAGCCAACTTTTTAATTTCACTTTGCCAGGTTCCTCATTCTTGAAATGTGTGTTCTTTATACCCAGAGGAATACTTTCTATTTTCCAAACTTCAAGAAAGCTGTTTGAATAGAAAAACAGGGATCTTTGAGCCAGGCCATCAATAGCTTTTTTGAATTAAAGTGCAAGAAGAAGCAAGAGGAACGGGGTTAAGGGACGTTTCCCAAGGCTACCTGTGGATCTGTGTGACGTTTACGACCACCGTGGGGTCGCCGAAGACGCCCACACGATCTTTCTCCCTATCAGTTCCCGATTTCCAATAACGCATATCAATGAGGGATTTATGCATCCCTCCATATGCTCCTCTGCCAATTAATTTATTCGGCGTGAGTTGAATAGCACAGCGTTCATTACGTGCAGCCCTGCTATGTAGGGCGATGGGGTGATTTTCCTGGTCCTGCAAGGGACGCCACTTTGTCTTGCATCTCATCTCAGGACCTCACACTAGGGCTTCTTCACCCTTCTCTTCACTTCCAGGAAGTCAAGAGGAGGGAAGGAAGGGGATACAGCCCTTGCTTGTTGCCCAGTCTCCTCCTACACAAATAAACCTTGTCCTTGTCTCCACTCTGGGTCTTCCCAGCACAGCGCAGTCTCAGGAGCTGCTGGTGAGGAGAAGCCCCTTCCCCAAACTGCCCCTCTGTGTTGTCTCAGCCAAGAGTGAGAGACGCTGTGCTGGCGATCAGGGACTTCCACCTGGGTCAGGGGCAGCCAATCCGATGGTCTCTTGCTAGACCTCTAACCCCTGCTCAGGGCCTCCTGCCTTGGTCTCACGGCCACCTGGTCCAGCCTTCCTCACCCCAGGACGAGCACCCAAGAGTGGAGAGGAGCTCACCTCCTGCTCCTGCTCAGAGTCTCTGTTGACCTCCCGCGGCCTCCATGTGAATCCTAGGTCCTTAGCATGGCTGTCAAGGTTCCTCATGACTCAACCACTATCTTCCACATTTCCATGTGGGAGAGTTGGTGGGCTCCCCCAACCCACGCCGTGTCCCCATGCCTTGGCTCCTTGCCTGCCTGCAGTGGCTGACCCTTTCTCCAGTCCTTCCTGCCTACTCCACACCCAGGAAACACCTCACCCTGTCCATGGGGGCTCCCAGCCCCTTTGGGCCTCTCTGGACACATAGTCCCTGTCTACATTGTGAGCTCCGTGAAGATCCAGGGCAGCTCTCAACCAGATGTCCCCCCTACACACACTGTGGTTAGCAAGGACTCCACACTCAGCAGGGGCTCGACCAACCTTGATTCTCAGTGAATGAACGCGAGCTCTCCGCTTGTCTCCGTGTCGTGTGAGCCCACGTAGACAGACTGCCCGATAGCCATCCATGTATCCGAGAGAGAAAATTCATTTGTTCCACTTTTTGTGGCAGTGACATGTCATTTTTAAAATTACATAGCTGACACCATTTACAATGGCCACGTTGTCCCTTGGGGTTTGTTTCAGGGGCCTCCCGGGAGGCTCTAAAGGTCCCCTGACTTTATGGACGTAAGTCACGTTCTCTCAGAGAGAAGAGGACAATCTCTTCTTCACTTTCCATTTCAACAAAGCATACTTGCTAAAGGAAAAGTGCTAGTCTGTGCACTTCCTGCCAGCCTACCTTGATCCTACGAGACCGATGGTTACTGCTACCTCCATTGTACAAATAAAGAATTCGAGGCCCAGTAAGTGCTAAACGTCACCCATGGGAGCAGGTACGAGGAAGAGCCGGGACACTGCGATCTGCTTTACACTTGACCCTCTTGCTGTCACATCTCCCCTGGTCTTGGGACTCGACGCCCTGGGAAGCTGGTAGAGCAGAGCCAATCGTCCCCATGGTCCAGCTAAAGGAATGGGGGTTCAGAGACGGGCAGCGATTTTGGCCAAGATCGGCACAGCTGGCTGGAGGCAGCGTGGGACTCAAAGCCAGTCTGTCGGCTTCTTCGCCACCGTGTCCGCACATCACCAGCTCGCTCAGTGCCTGGAGCCTCATCGTGGGACACGGTGACGTGGTGGCGCGTGTGCAGTTGTGTGCATGACTTATACCCACGTTTCCCACGTGACGTGCCTCACCTAGAGGCGGCCTGGCACGGTGTCTGCCCGCGTGATGCTTCAGCAATTTCATCTGGAGGATGTCGCTGGCCTTGGACTATTTTAAGCCATATTTAAAAGCCTCTAGTACGCCATTCAACACACATCAGACTCCCATTCAATAAAGTGTTGTTGCCCAACTGGCTGGAAGGGATTAAAGGGAAAAGCACGGTAAATCACAAACGGAAGAGACTCAAGAGTTAATGAAAGCCTGACTTTGGGACGCAGCATTCCAAGAAGTAGCACGTTCAAGCCGGCACGGGCTCTGCCCTGAGTTTCTTTTCCAATCCCCTTAAAGGCAGGCTCTTAATTGGACTTTTAAAATACGATGCTTATACACTGTTTGACTCCTGTTTATATCTCTGAAGATAGACTTTAATTGAGTCTATTACTTTTATTATAAGTATTACTGTTTTCATGACTACGTTTTCTAAAAATAACGGCACTGTGTTGTGAGCCGTGCAGTCGAGCCGACTTCATTTCCTTTGGTGTCAGAGTTCAGGGTTCAGATGATGGGTCTTTGGGGAGTGTTTCAGCCTGAGCAGAATGACATTTTTATGAAGACCAGGCAAAAAAAACGAGTGATCACAGTTGGAGGGCAATTGGGGGTTTTTCAAGTCTATGTGAATAGCACACATTCTGGAGCCTAGAGCATATTCAATTAAAGGGCCCGAGGAGAAAGCACTGAAGACCAAAGAGGGCATTTTTTGAATTTGTCCTCGTTCAAGTCATTTTCTCTCTAAGTGCAGACTTTGATGGTCTTTCAAGCAGAAAGTGAGCTGGAGGTGGGGTGAGCGGGGCCAGCCTCTCGTCCAGTCTTCCGCAGACCTTTGCTCTCACGCAGCAGACACAGATCTTAACGGGCTTCTATTTTTCCAGCTCTAGGACGTGCTCAGCGTTGCTATCTCATGCTAAAACCTAAGTGGTGAGCCCATAAGCCCCCCATTCCGTTTTCTGCCACTTTATATCTCCTCTCTCTTGCAAGTTAAGAGAGAACGGACTTTTGGTAAAGCCCTTTGTTATTCATTTGCTCCTGTGATCTTTGTTGATGGCACTCGCCTTCTGCGTCTCAGAATTCTGTCATTTCCAACATTTGGCAGAGACACAAAAAGCAAATAAATCAATATTGCCATGGAGACTATCATTTCTGAGGCAGACTTAATTATGAATTATTAAGAATGGTTCAGTTGAATTAAAAGAATTAGCAGGGCTCCTCTGTTTAATGCAGGCTCCAGTGATGCGTGTTAAGTAGCAACTAGGTTCATTACCAAAAGTTAGATTCATTAGGTTATATAATTTGCAAGTTTCTATTCTTAATTTCTTCTAGCCAATTCCAATTATTTTCTTGAAATAGCATAATTAGTGGCAGGGAAAAAAACACATTAACATGACATGAAAATAACACATTTTTCTTTCCATTTGGTTACAAAAATCTTTTGAACGTGTTTTTTGGCTCGTATATAATAGCACGTTTATGCCACAGAGGTAGGTGTCTCTTCACATTCATACACACAACTCACCCGCTTAACCTCAGTGAGCATTACCAGCAACAGGTATTCTGGGTAAGCAATTTCATCTTACCTTTTGGAAAAATCTAAGATTTGCATTTGCCTTTTGGTACCTAATTAAAATTTCCACAGAATGTCTTGGTGCCTTTTTTTTTTTTTTTTTTTTTGCCCGCTTTTCCTTTCATGAGAAAGTAATTGAGGTTCCAAGTGAGCCTCGTGGACCTGACCTTTGAAAACACCCACATTTTGCATGTAACGCTGGAAATTTTAAGGAGGGGGTGGCAGCTGGCAGTGGAGGGAAAGAATGTAGAACCTTTCGGAAATGATTTTAAATTAGATCCCTAATAGGCAATTTTATAACCTGTTTGTCTTCTAAATGCTTCTGTGGCTTTTGGTATTTCTTATTATCTTGTGTGAGTAAGCATTTAGCTCAGGTAAGACACTGCTTGTTACGAAGCAGAGAGGAAAACGGACAATTAGCCAGTTGATTTCAGCTATATAAACAACTGAAGTGGAATATTCCAGCCGAGAAATGGAGGAAGGAGGGAAAAGAGAAGGAAAAAAGAAGGAGGGAGGGATGGAGGGGGAAGAGGAGGGATAGAGTGAGAAAGAAAGGAGGAGAGAAGGAAAAACTCACCCCATGGATCTAGCAATTTGTCCAGACTCGGAGGGACAGTTGTAATCTTATCTCTATCAGACTTTCTCTTTATTTGGGTCAGACATATTCTAAATGGCTTAGTCTCTGTGGCTTTGCCCATTCCAGACGTGGACTCTGCTTCATGGTGCTCAAGGGAGAACTTGAGGCCTGGGTTGTGTCTATTTATCTGTCAACTTTTTCATGCCGATGCATTATACTTCCAGACAGCTTTGCCTCTGCATCTGGGAATGGGACGGAGGCATTTGCCATGGGATGGAGGTGCCCCAGTGAACACACTCCTGGAATTCCAAGCCTGGATACTACTGTGGCTTCACCCAGATGTATGGAGTCATTTACCCACAGGAGAAGATGGGAAAAGCATTAGGTCCACTGCCAAGAAGGCAGGAATGAGTAATAAGGAGCACCGAGGTGATTTTCCCCTAAACTCACAGAGAAGAATAAAGTCCCATTTCCTATAAACTGTATCATTCCAATATTATGCCTTTGTTAATTTCAGAATCTTCTAGAAATTTTCTAACTCCAGGAGAAGGGAAGGATCTGGTTGAAAAAAAATGGCACTTTAAAATCAAGTTAAATTTAAATTTTATTTTAATTAAAAAAAATTTTTTTAAAGGCCCCCTTTGGATGTGCCTGGGTAGCTCAGTGGGCTGGGCGTCTGACTCTTGATTTCAGCTCAGGTCTTGATCTCAGGATCTTGAGTTCAAGCCCATGTTGGGCTCCATGCTGGGTTTGGAGCCTACTTACAAAAAAAAAAAAAAAAAAGATCCCCCCCTTCAATGTTGTTTTCTTACATTTAGAAATTCAAATGACCTCTCCTGTGTTTCAGGCCAGGCTCTGGGTCAGTTCTCCATGGCTTGGTGACCTTTTGGTGCCTCTGCTTAGTTAGCTACCCAACAGCTGCAGAGCCCCTGTGCCTGGCTAAGTCGGAAAGCTCACAATCAATCTTGTTCTCCAAATTAGAGCAGCCTTGAAAATATTTCATTTACAATAAGAGACAAATGCTCATTTTGCCATGTTTCGACAAGATAGCTGAGCTGAAGAGGCACGTGGTTGGATTTAATCGTTTGGTCCATTAGGTGGGTGTCTGGAAGTGTTTTTAATGGCCTTTTCCTTCTTGCAAAAAGAATTATATGGGTCAGCAAGATGGAAGTGGGAGGCACAGGGGCCTTCTGGAGAGGGAGTAGGAGCTCTTTTTCCTTTTCCCCCAGCTTCATGGAGGTACAACTGACAAGTAACATGGTACAGATTTAAGTGTACAACGGGACGCTCTGATGTACGTGTTCACCATGAAATGATTTCTCCAACTGAGCTAACTGGCCCATCCACCACCTCACACATTCACCTGTTTAATTTGTTGTGCGGTGAGAACACTGAAGATCTACTCTCAGCAAGTCTCAAGTGTACCATACACTATTATTAACCATAGTCATCCTGCCGAAGCTCTTCTTGTAGCAGAAGAACGCCTTCCAGTGCCGGAGTGGCACCCCCAGGAGGCCGTCTCCCCCGCTTTGCTCTTTCAGGTATCCCACGCAGCCTCGGGGAGCCTCGGGGAAACAGATTTGCATGAATCCCAGGTGATCAGGACGTAAGCACGGTTTCCTGCCCTCTCCTCTGTGCTTATTCTCTTCATTTGCCAAAGAGCATGGTGAATCACGGACGTTTCATCCTAATTAAACCCATGCAAACATATGTGAGCTGAGAAACGAGGTAGAAAAGGGTCCAAAGATGGAAGCAATTGAACCCAAGGAGGAGAGAAGGCAAGGTTATTTTCAGCGTGGGAGCCCTCCTTGGCCCCTCTCTCGAGGAATTTTTTTTTTCCTTAACAGCCATTTACATCTTATCAGCAGGAGGATCAGAGTCCAAGAATTCTGAGCTCTGGGGTCACCAGCTGACCTCTACTCCTACATTCTTAGCCTTTCTGCCTTCCGGAAAAGGCCACGGGAGCTCTTGTGGAGAGTGTGGGGCACTCAGCCTCTCAGCTCCAGGGACAGAGGCACGTTTCCCGGCAAAAAGCTGGGCTGCCCACCCCCCTCCCGGCCCCCCACTCACGACCAAAGCCTCCCAAGTAGGAGACACGACAATGCAACTCCCAGGTGGAGGTCTTCCCACCCATAGCTCTGCAGAGGGCTCCCCTCCAGGTTGAGACCGGAAGCTGAAATGTCAACACCCTCTGATGAGAAAGTTCCAGAAAATGCATGTGAAATAAATGGCTCCCCATGAAGAAAGACTCTTTTTCTAGGCCTTTGCTTTTGAGCCCCATAGCATCCCCAGGCCAGTAATGTCACCGTGGTTAGCGATGACACCAACCAACACACGTGCTATGCACCCCCCGCCCCCGACCCTGTGCACTTGCTATTCTTATGAATGACAGCTCTGAGAGGGCGTATTATTATTCCCATCTTGTGCCTGACGACCCTGAGGCTGACAGGGGAAGCACTATTAACCCGAAGCCCCACTGCCTTTGGGATTTTGAATTTCAGGTCCCTTGGCACTCCTCCTCCCACCCGGCCTCCTGTGCTGTTCCCAGCACGGCTTCCAACAGATCCGGGGTTCAGACTTGAGAAGCCAGGGCTGCCGGGGCCCCGGCTCCAGCTGCATGAAGCAGAGGCACGCGCTGTCACATTGCTGTTTCCTAAACATGGTCATATTTAATTTAGCTGCTGCAACACGGTTGGAGACATCTGAGGCCTGATAGACAGAAAAGCTGAGGCCAGAGGCTTCTCTCAGATGTGAAGACACAGACACAAGTCTATTTGGACCATGAAAGACAAGGGTAGCTCTTTCAAAACATCTCCTTTCTTTCTAGTCTGGCAGGGAAAGAATTGTTTCCAGCCTCCCAGGCTGCCTTGCCTTGTTAGAAAGGAATACTTGGACTAATTAGAGAAGTGTTGCGTGTACAGGGCAAGCGGTCTACGTTAGAAACTCAGTCAAGTTTGCAGCAGGCCAAATGCACAGTGTTTATGGGCCTTTGTCTTTTAGGGACACGTCAATACCAAGGCTTTGCAAAGCACGTTGGTGAACTGGGCAATTGAGTGTCTCTTTCCTGCTTCCAGACGGCCAAATGTTCTGCTACAGCCTCGTGTTGAATGAAAATATTTCTAATTAATGCAGCCCCCTTTGGGATGGATTGCTTCAGAACATGCGGGGCTGCACTTTGTTAATGAGGCGACTTTCCACCGCTGCCTGAAACCTTTGAGCTGCCATTTATCACGGCCCGGCTAACTAGACACAAAACCAGATGGCTTCATTTCTTCCTGGGGAGGACACGTCAGCGGCTATCTCGGGGAGCTCGATAAATTCTAGAAGGAACCACAATACACCTTCGCTTGAAAAAAGTTCGGTAAATATAGACAGAATGCCTTCTTTTCGGTGATGGGAGAACCACAGAAGCAAAGACGGTAGAGCCCACCCCGATCCCGGTTTCCTGGCTGATGCACCCACCCACCCCAGCTGCTAACAGCTCACCCAGGCGCCCGCCTCTAGGAGATCGCCACCCACCCGAGGGAACCCCACCCCTGGAGGTGCCCAAGGAGCCATAACCACAGACTCACCAGGGGCATCGGCTGTTGAACTACTGAATGCACGAATGAGCACAGGCAATGCATGTTGGATGTGGGGTTCAGACAGCCTAGGTCTCTCAGCTCTGGGGGTCAGGGAGTGGGGAGAAAACTTTGCCGAGTAACTTGTCTCCAGAGCACCCTGTGGGATCAAGCTGAGACTAATTGCCCTGAACTCACCTCTTTGATAAGCTACTTCCTCACCCCATGCCTGACTCCCCGACAGGACTGGTGTCAGTGGAGAGCATGCCGTCATTGCAAGACTCCCCAGTGGAGGCTCCCTCCAGGGACTTCATCGAGGACAGGCTCCTCCACGGCTCAGTCACCCACTTATTCCACATTGAGTTTGCTTGGGGAACTTGGCACAGGGTAGGAGTTTCCACAAATGTTGCACGAAGCTACTGTGCCTGTCATGTTTCATACTCGAGATGCGGCCTCCCTTTGCATGGATAACAACTGGCAGGGCGGAGGAGGGAGAGGGGATTTGCAGGGTGCTGCGTGGTGGCCCCCTTTCCCAATGACACAGGGGGAGGCAGAGACACCAGAGGTCGGAGGCTCTGCTCTGGGCCACAAGGCAAGTTGGTGGCCAAGCTGGAGTGAGAAGCCAGATGGGGAGAAGGAGGGGAGTCTTCAGAGCAAACCTTCTGGGTTCACAGTAGGCTTTCCCTGTGGAGCAGGACTCCTCATTTTTAAGACCAAAATCCAACTGCAGAAAGAAAGTGAGCAGGTGACCTGGAACCTGCTAATGGTCAGAGCCCACCTCTGATTGGGATTCTGCTCCATCTTCCCTTTGAACCAACATTCTAGGACATTCTCTAGCTCTAGTCACTGACCCACTCCTCTCCCCTTCCCACACTCTCATCTGACCAGCGTGTAGTGACCTGGAAATGGACACTTCAATGCTCTGGTTAATGGAGAGGGTATGGGCAGCCCTTCTGGGGAGCCCAGGGTTCCTTTCACATGTGGATCATCACTACTGAATTTACCCTGTGTTATAGGCCGTCTGTCCCCGGGGCTGAGGTATCAATGGGAGAACTTGTGCTGTTGAGAGGGGTGGTCTGCAGTGTAGGAGACACTCTACATCAGCCCTGGCCAGTACGGGGGACACTGGCCGTAGGTGGCTATCAGCCACTGGAAATGTGGCTGGTGTGACTGAGGAATGGAATTTTAAATTCAGCTTTAACTGATTTAAATATAAGTAGTTGCCCCTGGTTGGTGGCTACTGCAGGTGGGGGGCAGTTTTAGACTGTAGGGCATAGGGGCTATAGAGACTCAGGACCCAGACTACCTAGGCTCCAATCCCTTTCCCTAAGAGGTGACCTTTCAGCTCCTTTGTGACTTAGTTTCCCCATCCACAACTGGGAGATGACCTGGCCCCTTCCTTATTGTGAGGATTCAAGAAGGCCAGCTCTGAGGAGTGCTTTAGCACAGGAGTCAATGCTCCAGCAAACCTCAGCCATTATTATTATTCCTGAAGCACCGGCTTCTAGGACTGGCATGGTCAAAACTGGTGTGCATGCAGGAGACAGGAAGTTCCCAGAGCTTGAGGTGTGAGGTTGTTCAGGTCACCCCCGTACCTGCTAAGAAAACCAATTTCTCCAAAATATACTTTATATGCTTTTTCTGTAATCCTCACTGCAAATCGGAAGAGCGGGCACTGTTCTCCCCATTCAGAGTGAAGGAAGCACAGCAAGGAGGGCCAAGAGGCAGAGCTGCAGCCAGACCACTGACCAGCAGGCCACCCCGGCCCCAGGGCACACCCCCCTCAGGCCATGCCAGCCTGAACTGCCAATGTAAGGCCATGGGGGTCTCCCTCCTCATGTGTGCCCAGCCCAAGCTGTGAAAACTGCCCTTTCCCCTCCTGTGGCTGCAAGCACACATCATCATGCTGATCCGTGCACGGTGGCAGAGCACGTGGCAGAGACCGTTATCGTCCTGACTTGAACTATCAAGATCAGATACAAAGGGAACCTACAAAGCAACATTGCAACACTGCAGATCAAAAAGCAGTCCTGTCCCCTCCCACTCAGTTGACACAGATACTCTGGATTTTTTCATCCTGGGCAGCTGCAATACCCCACTTTGGAGCTCCCCACAGCTCCCGCCCCACCGCCCACCTCCTGGGAAGCAAGAATCCCTTTCCCAAACGGGCCCCAGTCTAAAGCTGCCCCAGGTCTCCTGGGTTTGGCATTTTCCAAATTTCATCTAATTGTCTTCATCGTATATTTGATTTCCACTTTAGAAGTTCTGAAGAAAACATGTTTCTGCATATGGTCTCTGGGATGACATTTTTGTGGTTGACAAAATCTGGATTCAATATATTGGATAAACTGTGGCTCCAGAGACTTTTTTTTTTTTTTTTTTTTTTTTTGTTACAGCTTGAAACTTTCATTCTAAAGCAGCAAAGTCTACAGGACTGTCATAACATCGCCCTTAGTCTTGAACTTACTTTTCTAGTATTTATTTGCGAGCAGCCCTTTAAAAGTACAGTTAGAGGCAGAAAAGATTTGGTACCAATTTCCCTGTGCATGTGTGTCTAAAACATTTCTTTACCTGTTTTTTTTTTTTCTTTACCTGTTGTGTCACTTTAAGTCAAATGCTTGAAAGAGTGGGGTGAGGCTTTTCTTTTTCTTTTTCTTTTTTCTCTAGAGTCCTCCTCTGAAATCGAGGCCTCCCCCTCACCACCACCACCCCTCCACCTCCAAGCCAGGTCAGTTCACAGGGGAGATCAATGAAGAGAAACTGGTTGTGGGGATTTTTTTTTTTTTTTTTTTTTTTTGATTTCCTGGAGAAGTTGGTGGAGTTGGTAAAGTCAGGGCTGATGACGGGGATGCAAAAGCAAAGTGTGCAGTCACGTGCACGTGGCACGTAAACATTTACCTTCTCAGATGCTGGAACTAATAGCAAAACATCACATCTGCATCAAGAAGGCAATTAAAAGCCCATTGCAGAAGAGAAAGACAGGGCTTTCCCTGTGCACCCTTGAAAGTGATGAAGAATAATGCATCTCTGCTGCAGGGCTGTGTGTGTGCATCTGCAGGGGAGAGGAGAGGCACAGGCAGCCTGTCTTCTCAGAAAATATGTAAATGAGTTGGTGCATATGGCTTTCAAATGCGACGGAGATGTGATGGAAGGAAGAATAATTCAGGAGCATTTCTCTGGTAACCTTTTCTGCATGGGAAATAAGAGCCTCTCTCTTCCCTTTTATGTGCACTTGTGTCTCGCTTGCATTTAGTGGGGTAATTAATTCATTTCTAACATTCCTTGACTTGTAAATCTGGTTTGAAGGTTAGGCAAGGGAGAGTCCCTGGGGCTTTCACAAAACTATTATTAAGGCTGGAGGAAAGGTAGTTCGGCTGTGTTTGCATTTGTGAGGCGGAAGGTCTCTTGAAAGACAAAGAAAATCACTCCCGCAGTCACCCTGTGAGGTGCAGCTTTTCTCCAGGACTGAAAGTGGCTCCTCGCACACGCACGTGCACATGCGCACGCACCCCAACACACACAATCGCGGGTAAGCGATTGCCACGGGGGCCTGTGCGCATTTCTGGATAAACTACAACCCCCCCCAATATTTGGAGACCCCTTGTTTAAAACTAAAATGTGTGTTTTTGAAATTCATAGGGAGGTCAGCTGTATTCTCTGAGCTCTACAAAATTTAGCAGCCACCGCCATCCAGCTGTCTGTCATTCTGCACCAAACTGAGAAATGTGTGGCTTGTTCCCGCTGACCCCGGGTGACCAGCAGGGGACCTGGGCAACAGTGGTGTGGAGAAAGGGAGAGAGGGTGGGAGGGAGAGGAATAGGGGTACCGATTTCTTTCGAGAGTCAAGCTTTTACATGTTTTTTTTTTTTTTTTTTTTTTTTTTTAGCTTTTACATGTTTTAAGTGAGGAGCGTTGAAGATCAACACCGCGTGTAAGATGTGGGCTGTCCTTCCATAGGAAGCGTGTTTGAGCAGAGGCTGTGTGTTTCCCGAGTGATCATGCCTACAGCAAGGGAAGGACTGCAGGTGTCTCGGTGGGGGGGGATGCTGAGGGGACTGGGGCTCACTGCTCCTGGAATCCGCCCTCAACCATGGGCCGAATTGAAGGATACATACCCGGGCATCTTCCATCTCCAGAATCATGACCTCAGGCTCTGCACCGTCTCCCAGAACTACTTAGGGCCCGACGATGGCTTGCACCAATGCCACCTCACGGGCTCATGCACTGTGTAGGGGCTGCCTTCCTTTCCTGGTCTCTGTTTGCTCCTTTCCCTGGTGTTTCTTGAGATCAGCTTCTGAATAAACCACTTGCAAGGATGCAGAGAAAGGAGAGCCCTCGTGCACTGTTGGTGGGAATGCAAACTGGTGCAGCCACTCTGGAACACAGTATGGAGGTTCCCAAAAAGTCGAAAATAGAGCTACTCTAGGATCCAGCAAGGGCACTACTACGTATTTAACCAAGGGACACACACCACAGATTCAAAGGGGCACATGCACTCCAATGTTTATAGCAGTGTTATCGATAATAGCCAAATTATGGGCAAAGCCCAAGTGTCCATTGATTGAGGAATGGATAAATAAGGTGCAATATTTGTGCATTGTGTGTATTTTATATGATATGTAATGTATATGTTAGATATTTTATATTACATATTATACATACCCACCATGGAATATTACTCAACCATCAAAAAGAATGAACTCTTGCCATTTTCTATGATGTGGATGGAACTAGAGGGTATCCTGCCAAGTGAAATAAGTCAGAGAAGGACAAATACCGTATGATCTCACTCATACGTGGAATTTAAAGAACAAAACAGATGAACATAAGGGGGTGGGAGAGCGAGAGGGAAGCAAACCATAAGAGACTCAATGATAGAGAACAAACTGCCGGTTGCTGGAGGGAGGGTGAGGCGGGCTAGATGGGTGGTGGGGATTAAGGACAGCACTTGTGATGAGCTCTGGGTGTTGTATGTAAGTGATGAATCGCTAAATTCTACTCCAGAAACCAATACTGCCCTGTGTGTTAACTAAGTAAAATTTAAATAAAAATTTGAAGAAAAAGAAAAAAAAAATAAGCCACTGGCATGGGGTTCCCAGTGTCAAGGTCAGCTTCTGGCGGAACCCAACACGAGACCCACCATCAGATGACAGCGTCCAGGAAGCACCCCCCCACCTCCCCCGGGCAGCCCTGCCCACCACACAGCTGGATGTGGCCACAAGACGTGTGTCACTCTGGGGGCAAAGCTCTTAGGAGCCGATGTGCCTCTTCCCCATCTTCTCCTCTGCCCTCACGCGCTGGAAGTGGAAGGACCAGGCTGACTGTGGAACCCAAGAGTAGATGGCAGAGTCACTGCCAGTCTGGGAATAAACCATCCCACTGAACAACTCCCCTGCACAGACCCTCATCCGAGTGAGGAGCAAGTGTGCACGGATTCACATCATTGATTATTGCTGGGTCTCTGTCGCAGGCTTAGTTCTCTAGAAGCAGATATTGAAACAAGTTGAATAGGAGCCATTTATTAGGGACCAACACTCATGTAAGGCAGAGGTGGCATTAAACCTGGATCCAGATAAAGGCCTCTGAAGCTCTGGCTGGCCGCAGGGACACGGGCAGCAGCAGTGCTGCCAGGGGACAGGCCACAGCAGTGCCCAGGTGTGGAATATGCTTCTTCCAGGACCCGAAGAAGCCATCAGGAGTCGTGCTGCTTCCTTCACGGTCAGAAGTGCAAGATGCAACACTCTGTCTTCTATTCTGAGGGGATGTCTCTGCACGTTTCCGTCAGTGTCACGGGGCTCAGAGTCTACACAGGGTCTATGTCAACCTCCTGAAGTGTGTGTCTTCTTAAGGCCTCCAGCAGACTGGCTGCCTCTTGCTCTTTTGGCCTGGTCAGCATGATGTCATCAATGTAGTGGATCGATGTGATGTTCTGCAGGTCTCCGTATGACATTCATTATGGCACAGGGTGGGACAGTTACCTAGCTCTGGGGCAAAGCTGCAAATGTATACAGTTGTCCATTCCAGATCAATGCAAACCATGTCTAGCCTTCTTTTCTGGTTGTGACTGAAAAGAACTCATTTGCCCCAGCGACGGCCGCACACCTTGTACCTAGGGCTGAGCAGTTTGCACTAGCGAGGGTGGCCCTTTGGCATCCAAACCCCTTGGGGCTACTGTACCATTGGACAGGCTTCTGGTGGTCGGCAGCCATCCTCCTGGACCGATTCTGTTTCTGCCAGGCCAGATAGAAGCATCACACAGAGATGCAATGGGGACCCTCATCCCTAGGTCTTTCAGCTCTTTGAAAATGGCACTGATCACTCCACCCCTCCTGGGACGTGATGTATGGGCTGCAAGGGACAGAGTTCCAGAGCTCTCTCTTGACCTTCTCCACCGACATGACCCGATGTGGGGCTGCTCCAGCTGCCTACCATGTCAATCCTAAATAGGCACCCGGGAATCGGGGAACCGCCCCCTCAGTAGGTCCATGGGCCTAGTGACCCATGATAACCCAGAGTCTGGTCAGGACTCCACTTAGGATCAGGGATGCGTATCCCCTCTCTGCCCAGAGGAAACCACGTGGAGGCATCTGTGGTTCCCGAGAGCCAACTCAAATGTCTATGAGTGTCTCCCACGGCACCACCAACACTTGGACATGCAGAGGGGCCTGATAAAATACTTAGCTCGTCATGGGGCAGGTGCCTAGGCTGGGAGAGAACACGACGCTCCGAGTTCCCAGTGCGGTGGCCGCGCCAGGTTCTCCCAGCCGACAGGCCTCTCTGGACGTCTGCCACCTGACTCCGGGCAGCGCTCTACGCTGGTGGTCTACAGTTTAACCGGCAAGTTTGGAACAAGAGATTAATGTGCTCATGGCTTGGAAAATTGGAGGCAAAGGTATTTTCCAGCCCTGGAAGGAAAGAGGACCCGGCTAGCCAGTTGGGATCAGGACAGAGGCACAGGAGAAGGCAAACACGGATGGACGGTGCAGGGAGCGGGGCGGGCGGGGTGGAGCGGTGTCACCAAGAACAGGGGCTCCCGGGACATCGTGGAAGACCCCGACTCGGGTGTCCCCACACAGAGGAAGACCTCTGAGCTAAGGAACCTGTGACATCCCACGTCTCTCCCCGCAAGAAAAACAAATGAAATTGCTTTTGTGATTCTCTCTGAAGAAGAAAGGAAAACCGAGAGCAAGCCTGACAACCAGAAGGCCCTTCACATGGGGCTCCAGCTGCAGACACGAGAGGTGCCCGCGATGCCTCTTTGGGGTGGGGAGCGCCTGGGCCCCCGGGGGCCTGGGGTTGCAGAGCGGGGCTGCGGGAGGGAGCGAGCGCAGGCTCCGGCTCACACCCTCCCCGCCACCGGACAAAGCCCACAACTTAGAGAACCAGCATCCTTGCCCTCTGGTTCCTGGAACCCATCCCCGGCCTGGGGCAAAATCCTCAAGATTTCAAAATCTGCCAGGAGATAAGCAGGGGCAGGTGGGAGGGGGGAGTGACAGCCCGAGGTGGTGGGCTGGTTTTTGTTCTTTGAGCTCTTTGGGGTTTTTTGCCTGTGCCCCCCCCCCCCCCCCCCCCCCCCCCCCCGCCATGGCAGTCCACATTGCCCCACCTTCCAGCACTGAGCTCACACCAAGCATTTTCCTCGAGCTTCCCCGCGCTCTCCTCTTTGAAAGCTGAGACTAATTTCTTTTTCCAGGCAAGCTTCTCAGGAAACTTCACGTGTGCCATTATTAAAAGAAATGGAAATACGCAGACATTTCATTCTCGTTTCATTGTCTTATAATCTGGTTCCATAAAGCGACCGGGGGTGGGGGGTGCGTCAAAGTCCTCTCCCCCACCCCGTAGTGCCCCCCCACCCCGCCCCAACCCCTGCGACAAAAGCCACCCCACCTGAACAGGAGCCCGCTCTGCGGGGACGGAGCAGGGGCGGCTCAGGGCCGGGCTGTCTGGGGTCTACACTGCGGAGCCGCCCCTCCCGCGCCCCTTCCCTTCGTCTATATGTCACTATATGTCAGAGGCTATTACCGCTTTCCACAATCGAGCTGCGCTGTTCCTTTTCAGTTTAATTATCAAGCTCTAATTACTGACCCTTTGTCTGTTTTATTAAGATGTTGTTGCAGATAATGAATAATTTGAGGCGGGAGAGATTCCAATTTCCTGTGTCGCTGCCGCTGGATGAGTCCTCTCCAGGATGGTAATGAGGGACACCACGAGTGTCTTGTACCCATCCCGTCCGACAGAGTCGCGGCCGCCGGAGCCTCGCCTCCTGCTCTGGGGCAGAAGATGAAGGTGAACACGCTGATTATTTCTGTAAAAACACGAAGGGCACACGTGGAGCCAAGTGATCGCCGCTCAGAGGGCCGGAGCCCATCACGCCAGTGGCCTGGGACTCGGGGGGTCGGGTGGGGGGCGGGTGGGGGGGCTGTCCCGGCCACAGGGGCCTGGAAGTGGGAGTGGCCAGTTCCACCGGGGCCCTCTGTGAACTCCCAGGGGAGCTCCTCTCTGTGTCGGGGTGTCTGCTCCCCGCGGGGTCCGTGCTTCCAGTGTGGGGGATCATCTCCCATGCACCCCAACCTTCCTCCCACCCCGTGGATGCAGGGGAGGCTCTCTGGACATAGTAACATCCTTCAGGTTATGATACAGCTCCCCGCCCGCCCCCGCCGGACACTCGGACCCCATTTTCACACTAATAAAGTTAGTGTAGAAAACCCGATTACAAGAGGGAGCAAATGAGATGTGCTTCATGAGGTGAGTCTGTGACGCTCCATTTCAGCCAGGAATAATCGCGTCTTCCTGCATCTTCAAATAGTTTACCAAAATGCATTCATTTACACAGAAGGCAGGAGGCAGGCGTGATTGCTTTTATTTTTCCGATTAAGAAACTGGAAAACCTGGCGCGGGTCTCTGGGGAGCTCACGCACCGTGGGTTCCTGTTGTCTCTTTGGTGCCGCGGCGTCCCCGGAGGCAGGTGGAGGGAGGCGCAGAGCGCAGCGTGGGGAGAGGGAAGGAACAGCCTGCTGCCAGGGTCCCTCGCAGCTCCTGCCCCAGGTGGTTTCAGATTTCCTCTGGGGCTAGTTGTGTGGGGGGCAGAGACCTGGCATCCTGGGGTGGGGGGTTCAGGCATGCAGGGGCATCCCTTGGGGTCTATGCTCTCCCTCCTTCTGCCCCATACCTCCTTCCGACACCCCCCTCTGTAGCTTGCCCGGAACCTCCTCTGCCAGTCGTCCTCCAGCCAACGACGGCCCCGCGGCCGCTCCCAGAGCAGGCTTGCTCAATAAAAATCCATCAGATGGAACTCAACTGTTCAAGGAAGGAAGGCTCGCTTCCTCGGGCCCAGCGGCCAGCCTGCGTGCGTCCAGGGCAGGGGTGCTGGGGCCTGCTCACCCTGATCCATATTTCAATACAGTTTGCCTAGGGTTAGCATTTAAACTTCCATTAAGCAGAAATAAATCGGTGGTTTGTTTGCCTAAAATAGAGCCAGAAGACACTAACTAATGAACCCTCAGTAGGAAAGATCCTCCCTTCAGCAAAGAGGGTTGAAACTGAGACCCCAGTTTCCCTTACTAGCAAATCTGTACTTTTAATGCTGGGAGTCTGCACGCTCCCCTCCTCTGTTTCCAGGGCACCTCTTGGTTTCTTACGCTGTGCAAGGGGTGGCTGAGGGGGGAGTGGGGCTGGCCCACTGCTGTTGAGCGGCTCTTCTCCACCGTGGGCCAGATAACCCCTGTGATCCGGGTGCTCTCGGCACTGGTGAGCGGTGTCTCCGGCCTCCACCCATAGGGACCCACAGCACCCCTCGTCCGTCCTAGCTGCGACAACCCAAAATGTCTCCAGACGTTGTCCCTGGGCTGAGGGAGATGGCAAAACCATGCCAGTTGACAACCATTTGGCTACAAATGCCAAGGACTTAGACCTTCGGGTTAATCTGGGCTATTCACTTAGAGTTGACGAATGTGCGCAAATAGCAAAGCACGTTCATTGTGCCTCCATTCACATGTCTATTCTCAGGATCCATGATCCATTTAATTAAATCTTCATCGGACTCATTGGCAGCCACCTAAGCTGTTGACAAAATGCTGACCACCTCGGGGGTGAGCTATGAGGCCCGGGGCACCTCGCCAGACCAAGCATTGACACACGCCCAACACGGTGGCAGTTGTTTAATCCCCTGTGGGAGCTCATCGGGAGCGGAAGGTTCAGTGGAAACCGTCGTGTCTGAGCAAATCCATCCAAGTTCTGGTCCTAGTTCAAGAGAAGAAGGGCACCGGGCAGGGAGGTGGGACGCCACACTCAGCCCACGGCACACATCCAGGCAGATCCCGTCACCACCCACACTTCAGTTCCCTTGTCCCCCGAATGGACGTGTCACTACTACTATTTGGTCTCTCCCACATGGTTACGGCCAGGCTCTCTGCAGATTATTTATATGAAGGCACCTTGAGGAAGAGAACACTTTGAGCAAATGAAAGGCTTTTTTATTATTCTTTGTCTGGGTCCTATCCTTCACAGACCCTGGATGCAGAGCAGACTCCGCAGATGGCATTTCCTGTTTAATCAGAGAGAACTCTGCTTCAGACAGCTTAATGGTCTAGTAGTAAGGAAGGTGTCACATTGCAGAAGAGAGTTTATCATCTGCCACGACTGACATCTAACAGAAGAGTGACTTGAGAAACATTTCTGAATACAGATCTTCATAGCTGGTGTTTTAAAGTGATTTCTATGCATCGGACTTGCCGTCATGGCTTCGAGAGAAGGAAATAAAGAGCTGAAAGTGCTGCATTATTTAAATAATGCAATTGTTAGGAAAATGCGATCACTTTGAGGCCTTTGAAAGAAAGATGGCAAATCCCGATAAGTTTGAATAAGTTGTACGTGAGAGCAAAGATATTTCTTCTTAACTGTGGATTGGCCTAATTGCTTTATGACTCAATAAGGCAGAGGTTCTCGAACTTGGGTAGACATCAAAACCGTCTGCTGGGCTCATCAATATTCCCCTGGCAGGCCTCGCTCCTAGAATTTCTAATTCAGCAGGTCTCGGATGGAGCCTGAGAATTTACATTTCTTTCTTTATTTTTATTTTTTATTTATTTTTTCTTTTTTTTAAATAAATTTATTTTTTATTGGTGTTCAATTTGCCAACATATAGAATAACACCCAGTGCTCATCCCGTCATTTCTAAGCAAGTTCCCAGGTGACGCTGGTCCAGGTGCGCACTTTGAGAACCTCAACAATGGAGCTAAAGTGAAGCAGAAAGATTCTCTTGTAGCAGCTGCTGTCAGCGGCCCATCCACATTTCCCCTGGTCTCACGTCTGTGCCTGAAGTCTGGTTCAGCATCCCTGTGACTCACCACTGCAGGACACACTAAGTCCGCCAAGGATGGCTGGCTGGAGAGATAGCTGCCCTGGAAGCAGCCCTTACCAATTGCATGCAGGACGATGGTAGATAAATACCCCGGGTTCCCCGCCTCCCGGATGGGGTCACTCTGAGCGGTTCTGTTCCGAGGACGGTCCTGGCACCAGGGCTGGCTGGGTTTCTGAGCTGCTTGCTACCAGCCTCTGATGTATTGGCATGTGAGCATTTAGAAACTTATTTTATAGCAATTTGATACGTTAATTTTATGGCTGTTGAAGCTAATAATTTTAAAAGTGGGGATTGTATTTTGTGTGTCTCTGTTTCCATTTTTATTGTGCTCTACAAAAATATCAGTCTTTCGTGACTTGGCAAGACAAACATCTTGCGTGCCACAGATAGTTTGGAGAGCACCATCTCTGAGCAAACCACAGGGGCTGAGCCACTGCTGCCCACGACTGTGACCCTTGGAGGAGCTGACCTCCTGCCAGCCTCCTTCCTTCCCCGTCTTCCTGCCCTGGATTCCCTGTCTCAGGGTCTGCTTCTGTCTGGGGGAACCCAAACCAGACACTTAACGGATATGATTTCTTGAAATTCCTTAAAATGAAAGTCTCTCTCCATTTTTTTGAATATTTCAGAATGAGGAGATTTTACATGAATATTCAGGTCTTCAGCTTCCCTTTGAAAATAAGAACACAGGACCTGCTTTCCCACACGGCCACGAGCAGCTGTACTGGAGCCCCCTTGGGATGGGACGCTGTAGCCTTGCCACATCCTCCACCACTCCCTATCGTTTCCCCGAGGTGGTGCTCTTGACCGATTATTGCTTAGGAGCAGGGTGTTTTCCTTGAGTTAGATAAATATTTCCTTTTATCATAGTTTCTGTCAAAAATGAGGACAGATAAATCAAGAGAGCTTCACGCACTGAGTAAAAGATTGTAGAAAACACATTTCTATCCGGGAACGAAGAGCCTTCTTGTGCATCACTCAAGAACAAAGACTCTCCCCGCCAGCTTTGGCCTCTGAGGGAGTTTGAGTTTCTTTTCTTGGGCGCGTGCATGGGCTGGAGCTGAGGCTTCATCTTCTGCCTCCAAGGGATTATCAGGTCAAATAGGTAGCAGGTCCTCTGAGGGATGCCATCGGGACTGAGCACAATCAAAGTGGAGCGAAAGTCTTTGGGGGAGGATGTGGGGTGTGCAGATGAGACTGCCTCGTCTCACGGGACAGGATAGACCTATCTCCTCAAGTCCCTTTCGGTCCGATGAGGCCTCAGACACGGGGACAGGGCCGCTTATCTGAAGTCCACTGTATAGCCTTGGATGCTCCACAAGGCCACCCATGGCCTTCCTACACCCAGTGTCCACCCCCCACCATCATCTGATGGTAAGAACAACATCCTCCCTGGCTGGTTTTGAGCAAATTGAATGATTTTACATGAAGATTTTCCTGTGAACTTTCTAAATGTTGGTTATTGGTAGTACTCATCGGAGTGATGTAAAAAGAATATGCTTCCAAACGTCCCCTGTCCCTTCTACCATAGTTAGCTTGAGAGATTATTACACATTCTCGAGAGAGCCTCATTGCTCAAAATTCTTCCCTCTCAGAATCTCACCGTAAAGGGGAGGGCTGAGGTTTTCACTTGCTTTTCTTTGTCCTGTACATTTTCATGTGTCATAAAGACACAGTTTTGAGCCAAAACAGGGAGAGAGGTCTTTACCTCAGAATCCCACAAACCTGACATAACAGCAATTTTCCTGATAGGTAAAGGCACCCACCATCTGGGGGGTCTTGGGTTCTTTTTTTTAAAGGTATTTATTTATTTAAGGAGTCTCTACACTCAGTGTGGAGCTCGAACTCACGACCCCGAGATCAAGAGTCACATGCTCCACCAGCTGCGCCAGCCAGGCGCCCCTTGGGGTCTCGGTCCTTTCCCACATGCTCTCATCAATGTTTCTGTGTGTTGGGGCCGTCTTTGTGATGTCTGCATGGGAGGCCTGGGCGCAGGAGGCCTTGCAGACCCACTCAGGGGCATCGAGGTTATTTTCGACTTTGCCTGCTTGTTTATTTATTCAGCTATTACTATAAACGTGCCTGAACACATCGGCATGCAGGCAGCAGGTTTCTTTTTTTTTTTTCTCCCCTTCTTAGGTATTCTTTCCTTCAGATAAATAACCGGGAGAAAGAGGACCCCCAGGATCAAAGGATGGGAGCTTTTGAAGGCTCACAAGAAAATCAGCCTCAGGACTTTGGTGATTTGCTTCATGGTCCAGAATTTAATCTCAGAGCATCATCTTCCCGGCTTATCGCTACCTTGTTTTAGCTTTAATGACTTGTTTCAAAATATCCAGCCCTCCTTCAAAGAAAGTAAATATGACACCCAAGAAGATTGATACATTAGGCCAAGATTCTTGGTTCCCCAAAGGAAAGATAGGGCCGGAGAACAAGGCTCGGGCCCCCAGGGCGCTGTGTGTTGGTGGTGCACTTCCCCAGGACCCCCTGCCCCTGGGCCCCTTCTTGCCCACAGGCCCTGACTGCTGCTCACCTGTCGCTCCTGGCCACAGCCACCTTTCCCCCCACGAGGAGGGCTCTGGCATGAAGACGCTGTGCATAAAATCCTACCTCATTTTTGTTTTCATTTCCAGTAACACCAGGGGTCACCCCCAAATCAACATTAAAACGACAGAAGACTCCAGAAACTCTAGTCTTTCTGCAGTAAAAGCCTGGAAATTACATTTTATACAATTAAGAAGATAGCATTTTAAATATAATTCTATCAATTCAGCTAAATGCTCTTAAACTATAAGATCCGCTCTCTGAAACAAAGGAATACGTCTCTCTAATCAATATAATTACATTTTTAAATGAAATTTTTAGAGTACCCTTTCCAGGAGGCATGTCAATTGTTTCCAAATGCCTGATTAGGTTATTAATCTCCTTCTCCTCCTTAGCAATGCACTTCGAGAGGCTACTTTATATCAAGTTCACATTAATGAAACAATTAAGATAATTTAAGGTAATATATCATTTCAAAAATATATGATTCCAGATCCCTGAAAGCATCTCGTAAAAAAAAAAAAAAAAAACCAAGGATCTCATTGCAGAAATGGACCATCAAAATAGAATTATGTCTCACAGTATTTGAAGGACTTGGAGATTCTTTCAACTTTGGGTGTTTTTGCTGTAGCCAGTGTTATTTAAAATAGTTCTATCTTTTATTTCTTCCCCTACGATTTTCTGGATTCCCGTGGACCTGAATAATCTCCAAGAGAAGTGGGGAAATTGAATAAGAAAAGGTTTCTGGGATAAAATACTGCTATAAACACAGCTACGGTGCTAGGCATCAAATGGTGGGTACCTGGGGAGTAAGGGGGACGCTGTACGAA
This sequence comes from Canis lupus baileyi, assembly GCF_048164855.1. Lineage (NCBI taxonomy): Eukaryota > Metazoa > Chordata > Mammalia > Carnivora > Canidae > Canis > Canis lupus. The sequence continues at coordinate 46,182,012 of NC_132863.1, read as the reverse complement.
GAATCATCTGGGGGATGGAAATATTTAGCACATGACAGACTCATCCATACATTTAAAAGAAAAATCAGTAATTAAGATTTTTGAGCTTCATTGTTTGCGTCATACATTACTTTTAAAGGGCAGATAAATAATAATTAAGAGAAAAACAGGAAATGCTGGCACAAAGTCATTTGCCTGAGAAATAGGGATGGAGACTTGGAGGGACAGGCCAGGTATAGCAGCCAAATTCTGTAATCGGGTCCAGCCACACAATTTGTGGGGCCTGGTGCCATGAAAAGACAGCCCTCCCGTTCGACGATTGCTAAGAATTTCAAGATGGCAACAACCCAGAATTAAACTGTGTGTTCTTCTGAGCTGGGGTGGGGGGCTGTACCTCCCCCCCCCCCAGGAAGCCTGCCCTGTCATTTGTCCCCATGGCCAAGGAGGGACTGCTGATCTTTCAGGTGTTCCTTCCCCACCCCACCCCCACCCCCACTTTAAATTTCAGCCTAAAATAATTGCTCATTGCCATGGTTAAGTCAGTGCTGCAATTTGTGCCCCTATTACATGCAGATTAACCTCCGTCTGGAGCCATCCCTTAGTTTTCAAGGACCTGCAGGGGTCTGTCTATCCCGAGGCCAGGGAGGGTTAGGGCAGGAGAATCTTGGCTTCCACTGAGTCTCTAACTTCTGCTGCTGTCCTGCCTGAGACCCTCCTGGCCTTTGGGTGCTTGAGTCATAACCCTGGCTTGGAGAAACAGGGTCTCCAACATGCAGGTTTCCCTAAAGCATCTCCAGAGTCTACCTGGGAACTCCTGCTGACGTTTCTTTGCCAAAGAGTTGCTTTCACAGAGGGACAATCGGCGAGCACCCGCTGAGCACCTACTTTTTAGATGCTCAACGAAAGGCAGAGGGTGGGTCTGAGCAGAGGGCAAATCTGAACACCCTCCTCGACATCCCTAGGCTGCAGTGGTTTAATGCCGAGTGCCCCGTGTCCCCTCCCTGGTCCCCGCACGTGGGCAGGGCAGGCAGCAGCGTCCCTTGGAACACACTGGGCGGCCCAGCAGCGTCCGCTCAGCCCATCCGCTGTGCAGTGGCCTTCCTCGGTGCTGCCCCTGGGCCCAGCTGCATTACGCCCCTTCTGTCTAGAGCCTCCTGGTCCCCGGGACGAACCCAGACTCCACCAGCGCTCCACTGGGACGGCTTCCCGAGCATCTACTACAGGCCCTGGTCCGGGCAGCAGGTGCTGCTCTGAGCCCTGCCACCGCACATACCGCTTCGCAGATTTTTTGCTGCAAAAATGTTTGGAAAAGATTTTGATAATGTGGCTTTTTCAATTATTTGGAATTTTACTCACACACACACACACACACAAAAAGGTCATGCGTTCTCTTCATTTGTCCTTAGAATTTTCCTACGATGTTTTATTTTATATTTGAAGGCATGTTGGTTTTGCTCATTTTGTTCTGGTGACTATGAGTAAGAGATTCTTGGGGATGAAACAATTTCACCTTGTAGGACTAATCAAACATTTACTCATCAGCTTTTCCTGCTCTATCTTTACCTTTCAGAGGCTGTGGAGGAAAGCAGGTAGCCTCAGGGACCGCCCGCGGGGTCCGAAGGCCACTCTGAGAAGGACCAGTCGGAAGAGGCACCCACACGTGGCCCGGTGAGTCCCTCCCGCCTGCATACAGGGGCTGGCTCCAGGGCTGGAGACCCTCGACCCCATTCCTGGGTCTCGGGAACCCCACCTGTGTCCTCCTGGGCTCCCCACAGCCCTGACGGCCAACCCCAGCCTCCCGCACCACCACTCCGCGGGCTGCACCAGATCGTATGCATAGAAACTGAAATGTCAACTCAAAAAAGAAAAAAAAAAAAGACGCTTCTGCCTTTTTTCATCTGACCCTTTAGCCAAAGCAGCTAATAGGAATTATAAAACAATATAACGATTTAATAATTAGATCCAGGACACATGCGGTCTTCATTATTACAATGATTACTTTTCAGTAATATGAGGAAAAAACATGAATCTTAAAGTAGTTCTCAATAATTAAATTAGGGTCAACCTTCCCTAAAGAGCTGTGGCTTTGTTTGGGAGGGATTTAGGAGAAATCCGGATAATACAGTAATAGGTATTCAGAACAGCTCTGAGAGACCATGCACTTTTCAGTGGGAACCAGGGTGGCACATTTCAGTTTTGTTTTGTTTTGTTTTGAGAAAGAGAAAAACACCCGAGTTCCCAAATGTGTTAATTTTATTAAAACCCAGCTGTGGCCGAGCAGGTCAGGCCCATAAGCATTTTCCATTATCCTCTCTGTGTGCAGGGCTTTATGATTCTTTCACATTTTAGCTGCAGTAGGGTCATTGGACCGGCCATTAATTCCTGGGTTCCGTGAAGCTAAATTAGTTTAATTTAGCTGGAGCTTAAATTAGAAAACGTGTCCCATTCTCCCCAATAAAGGGCAGCAGAGGTGGAGAAAGCGCTCCCTCCCCCGCGCTGTGCCCCACCATCCATTCTCTGCCCAGCAGAGGCCAGCAGCTTTCTCAAATGGAAAGGAGATTGCCCCCCAACTTCAGACCGCAGCCCCCCAGGCCCCCAGACTCAGGCCGCCCCCGCCCTGCAGCTCCGTCATCCTCCCCCTCCCTTCCTGCCCACCATGGCTCTGTCCCAGGTGGCCCTACTCCCGGGGGCAGCCGTTGGGCCCTTGCACCACCCGCCCATCGCCCCTTGTCATGGTAAGAGAGGGCCTGGTTGTTGCCCGTGTGGTCTTTCTTTTTTTTTTTAAATATTTTTTCTTTATTTATTTATGATAGTCACAGAGAGAGAGAGAGAGAGAGAGAGAGAGAGAGAGAGGCAGAGACACAGGCAGAGAGAGAAGCAGGCTCCACGCACTGGGAGCCCGACGTGGGATTCGATCCCGGATCTCCAGGATTGCGCCCTGGGCCAAAGGCAGGCGCCAAACCACTGCGCCAACCAGGGATCCCCCGTGTGGTCTTTCTATTTTTCTCCATTATCACCCGTCAGGGTGGGTGGCCTCCATGAAGTTCTTGTCTCCTTGGTCAGGGCCATCCCCCCAGTGCAAGGAGATGTTCTGAGTACTAGAGACAGGGGTCCCTGCAGAAGCCTGGGTGGAGGCCCGCCGTACAAGAGAGGACATGCTTCATGCACAGAAGGGACTGCCTGAGGGTAGCTCAGTCCTGTGCTACCACCCAGGACTCTGGGCGCCGGGGATTGTGAGTAGTGACTAAAGCCCAAGAAAAAGCCAACCCTGCAAGAGGGGGTCGCTCTAGGAGGAGGAAGTCCTCTAAAGGAGGGGGAGGTGGGGAGTGGAGCCATCCTCTGGCCTCCCTTCAGAGCTCTGGTCCTCACGTCCCCTAATCCTTGCCACGGGCCTACAGGACAGACACAGCGATCATCCCCATTTCCCAGGTGAGCTTGGAAAAGCTAAGGACACTTCGAGGTTGCTCAGCTGGAGCCGTGGCTCAAGTCTGACCTGGGTCAGAGCTCCTGAAGGCTTCCTGTGAGATGGGGACAGGCCAGGAGCAGCTGTGGGAGGCTGGGTCTGGGAGTGTGTAGACGGCCTACAACTGGGGTGGACACAGGAGGCCATGAAGCGAGGGGTCCAGCAGAGCTGGGCACCCCATTTGCAGCCAGGACAGACACCATGCGACCACAGGGCTATGCAGCTGCAGCGAGCCTGGAGAGAGGCCACGCACACGAGCGGAAGGGCCCTTCCTGTCCTAGTCCGCATGCTGCTCGCTCAGCCTCTCCGCATCCTCTTCGCTCTCCATCCAAGGCCCCACGGCAGCTGGCAGCCCACCCAGCCCACCTGCCACATCGGCAGTGACCATGTGGTTTTCAGAAAGTCAGGCCCTCCCCCAGGCCCCCGGCCCCACGGAGCACCAGTGGACAGGGAGCCCCGAGGTGTCTGATCTTCTGGAGGTCACCGAGTTCATGGCGGCACAGCCGGGCCAAGAGCAGAGAGGTCTCGTGGCCAGGCACAAGCTGCCAACTCACAAAGACTTTACTGTATATATTCCAGACGGAGTAGGAAGAAATTTAGGTTTTTCCACCCTGACAAAGTACTGTGGATTATTTGCGAGAAGTCTGGGAAATTCCAGAAGTCTGTTTTCAAAAGACGCCCACTTGGCTGCCTAGCGTTTCATGCATAACCCCTCATTCAGGTATGGAAGAGGATGCATCCTGCAACGGCCAGACTCCACGCTCGCCGCCTCGGGTGGAAAGAGCCAGAGACGGAGAGACTGCAGATCCCGAATCCTGCTGGCCCCGCCTTGTCCCCCCGACACGGGGCGGGACCCACGCTCCCCAAGTCACCTGCCTGGATCCGGCACCTGGCTGTCCTGTGTTACTCTGATCCTCAAATTTGTCAGCTTCCTTTCCTCTCCACCCCTGTAATGTACCCTGGCCCCTACATGTAAACTCTGAGATCAAACTGAAATTCCAATTCACGGACGTAAATTGTCCATGTGATTTGAGTAAAGTGGGACAAGGCCCTGGCTGGTTATTTTTCCTGGATGCTCAGACGGGGCTATTCACATGTTGGAAGGCACTGGTCGCATAACTGGGGTGTTGCTCTTGGATGAGTCTATACCTCGCTCCCGTGTTGAGGGAAAATAAGACAGGACCACGAGGGGGAAATTGGTGCCTGGATTAAGTGAATTTGTCTGTCGTACCTAGGAACTATTTATAAAGATATAGAAGGGAATTCGTAAAATATACAAGCGTAAGAAAACCTGAAACTGAAATCCTCTCTTCCCAAACAATTTGGATGAAAACCGAGGGTAATATTGAATATTTAAGAAGATGGCAATGGTAGATCCCTTTAAACATGTAATTATAATGTCACTCTGAGAGTTTTATAATGTAGGGGTAATTGTTCTATTCCTAAAACTTTGTTTTGTTCTTTGACGAAATAATTTTTATTTAAAACATTTTAAATGCAGAGCAGTTCGAAGACTAATAAAACAAACACCTATGAACCCGCAAGTGGACTCTGACAGCTGTTAACATTTATTTGTACTGCTCCGAATATATATTTTTTTCAACTAAAGAAATGGAATTTTAGGATCCAGGAAATCTTATACTACTTACTCCCTGTTTGGACTCCCTCTCGGAGGCAGCCTCTGCCATGAACTTCAACATCTTTCCAACCAAATGGCTACGTACGAAAGATATATATACCTTGGGAGGTACGTGTATACCTCCCGAGATAACGTAAAGCACGGGAGAGCAAACTTTTCCTGTAAATGGCCTGCTAATAAAGATTTTCGGCTGGGTAGACCATATGGTCTCCTCTGTAGCTGCGCGTCTCTGCTGTTGCAGTGTGAAAGCAGCCACAGGCAATATGTAAACAAATGGGCGTGGATGTGTGCCAATAAAACTTTATTTACAAAAAACAGGCAGTGGGTGGGTACTTTGCCAAGTCCTGTTATACAGTATTATGCTGTGTGTATGTTTAAATATATATCAACGGAGCTGTAGCTCATTCATTTCAACTGCTAATTGGAATTCAGTGGCAGGCGATGTTTCATTCCATTTAGCCCGTCTTCTACTGATAGGCACTCAGATTCCTGCGAAGGCTTCTTTAAAGGCCCTCCGCAAAATCAGACCGGCGAGCTGGATCTGCCAGCGTCTCGGCTGGATCTGAGCTCCGCCGACTCCGGGATGCGCAGCGTAAATTCAGGCCTCGGAGGGTGTGGTGGTGACGTGATTACTCGGCTTTCCTGCGGACATCGCTGCGCAGAGCCCACAAGACGCTGGCGAGAGCGAGAACTCCCACCTTCTAATTATGGCCCTTCAATGTTTGTCTCCTTTTTCCCTTTGCCTTGGGGACTTGGGAGAGGGCTCGCCCCACACGGGGGTGGGGGGCAGCTCCGGCGGAGAACAGGTGTCGCACGCGCAGACACCTAGGGAGGGCAGGCCGAGGCCAGACCCGAAAGTGGGGACGTGGCTGGGGGCGCCCCGTCCGAGGGCCAGCGCCACAGCGGAGCACGGCCACAGAGGCCAGATCTCCCGACTCTTCGGGAGAAGTGCATCTGGGTCGCAACAGAACATCCTCCCCATTTTCAAATGCAACCAATTCGGCTTGTGGAAGGGACGGGGGTGGGGGGGACCACTGTGGCATGCCATGAAACACATCTGGCCCCAGTTTCCAGCCTCTGGAGGGGATCAGGGGTGAGGAATCCCCTCATGGAAGCAGAGAAAAGCCTTCTTCTAGGGGACACAGAAGCCCTTGGCTCTGTCCCTGCTTCTACCTGTGTCCACCTGGGCAAGCCTCCCAGCCTCATGGGCTGAGCCTGGAGTCTGCGGTCTGTGAAATGGGGGCGGAGGATCTGCATGGTGCTGACCTATTTACGAAGCTGGGGTGCTTTGGGAAAAGCGGAAAGCAAGATGTTATTATCATTACCCTACAAAACCTCTGAAACGTAGTATAAGAAGCGGCTCTTCCCTCCAACAAAGCCCCATCTGCTTCGTTTTAGGGCGTGTGCTTGTTAGCTCGGGCCACACCATCTGCTGATAGGATCCGGATTCCTCTGCTAATTCCGCTGGGCCGTATCCCTGGAGCTTGCTGAGTGCACGAACCGTTATGGATCCCAGAAAGACTCTCCTTGGTTAGCTTTCTTGCGAGATGTTTATTAGAGCAAGTCCTGCCCCTCTCCCCAACCTCCAATAAATTATGTGCTCCCCATCCCCCTCCTCAACTTGAAGAAAATACTTTTGCAATAATTTCCCATCGTTTCTCCTTCTTCATTTTTAATTTCATTAGGGCCCCAGCCAGCTGTGCAGCCCAGGCTTCTTCCCAGCTCCTCGTGAGCTTCATTTTACACTTCCCCCCTAAGATAGATCCAAAGAAACAAAACAAAACAAAATCCTCTTACAGAATGCCAGGCTTCCCAGCAGACCGGAGGGGTGTCTTCCTGTGGGCTCTCTGGCTGCTGAGGCTTCTTGAAGAAGCTGGGGCTGTCAGGGGATGACCACGTGCAGAGAGAGCCTGGAACACCTCCCTGCTCTCAGAGCCGACCAGAACAGCTTCTTCCAAGGAGCCTGGACACTTGGTCCAAGCCGCAGGGTCAGTTGATCTCCAGGAAGATGCAGGTGGCGTCCCCACAGGGTAATTACAAGCTAATGCTAGGAAAATAGAAAGCTGGAGCATGCCACAGCCTCCGCAGGCAGCCCAAACACTTCCTTTCCCATTGCTACCACCTCCTTCCAGATCCCGCCCTGCCTCCCCTCCTGGCCGTCCACAGCGGCCCTGCCGGGGCCCCGGGGCCCAATCGGACAGACCAAGGTGGAGAGCACAGGAACGGCAGAAATGGATGAGATGTTCATCCCAGAGTCCAAAAGCCGCCCAGGAGGTGCAACCTCCCAGAGACAGCCCAGGCTTCGTCCCCGTGAGACGGCGGGACACACGTGCTGACCCTTCTTCCTCTGAGGTCTGCTGCTTCATCTCCAGGATGGGGTGACGAGCGGGGAAGGGCTTGGTTCCGAGCCTGCAAGATGATATCAGACCCTTCCTCCATCTGCAGCACCGTCCTGAATCCCAGCAAAGGAGAGAGGACAGCACAGACCTCAGAACTGAGATTTCACGCCTGTCGAGGGCACAGGGCACTTGCGTGACCCCACGTGTGACTCCCACCTGACGCCAGCTGGCTGGCCTCGGTGCCTCTGGAGTCTTCAGGCTCCCGACCGTGGAGCAGGAATGCTGGTCACATCCACCTGGGAGGGTGCCTGGGTGCAGCCGCTGGCCCAGCAACAAGAGAATGAAAGGATGGGTGAGCCTGAGCTCCGCAGCAGGGTAGCACCTGCCTCTGGCAGCGCAGTGGCCATGGCAGCCCGAGGCCAGAGTGCAGACAGCTCACCCAGGCATCCAGGAGCTGGACTCTGACCCGCGTCCACAGACACCCCAAAGCGGGGCTGCCGAGGCTTGGATGTTCACTGAGCCCGTCCTGCACAAGTCATGGGGCATCTGGTCGAGGGGCTCCACAGAAAGACCCCCTTCCTGCTCTCAGGGAGCACATGCCGAGCTGGGGTGCGACAAGAGCAGCTCTGCCCCACGAGCCCAACACTCGACGTGCTGTCAGGAACCCCCAATGCTGAGTGAGCAGAGGGAGAAACGTGTACCCAAAGCTTCATTCTAAAACCCCAGAGGCCTGTGCATGCTCTCTCTCAGCCCTCTTCTGTTCTGGATTGGCCCCGTGTTGGGGTGGATTACACTCTCCCAGGTCCCCAAACACCTGGACGCCCCCCTCCCATGAGTGGAGACCTGCCTTGTGCTTACGGTGGCTCCCACTCCTGGCACAGCGTCAGACTTCTCACCCAGGATTCACATCTGACTTTTTCCTCTCTGGGCATCTTTCCTGGGGGTTTCTGTAAACAGGACTCTGATGGGTACTGTCCTTTCCCTCATTTTCTCACTTTCTGTCCTCTGTCTGTCTATGAGATACGCCCCCTCTTCCCCTGCCGGTTCTCCTTCTCCTCTGGTCCAGCGACAGCCCTCTGACCCCACGGAAACCACACGTCAGGGTCAGACCACCTTTAGGAGCCCCCGTGAGTCACGAGAGCGTGGCGTGGGTGTGCGCCTTCCGAAGAACAAAACCCAACAGCAGCCGGAGCTACAAGCAACAGCCGACTGAGCAATGAGACAAGTTGGCTCTGCAGATGACTTCATGGTTGACCTTGGACTTGGCTCTGCCATTTCTCAGCCTCTGAAACCGTCTGTGGAGCACTTGATGGGAAAAGAATAGACAGTCTTTGAAACCTTCAGACGAGAGGCGCCGCCTAAATCCTGCACGACTTTTATTCTTAAATGTTTAATTGTACCTCCTTCTGGGATAATACGACCAATTTCTGAAATATAGCCATAGCAGTAAATTTCCTGTAAGAATTTACTGCCAGATTAATAGTTTTGTAGTGCAGCTATTATTGTTTTAATAAGAAAAAAAAATTTGAAAAGGCTCTGCACACAATATACGTAGGTTCCAGGGTGAGCTCATGGAGGCAGGCAGCCAACTGGACATGTCAGCAGGGGAATCAGCAAGCAGGACTCGGGATGGCTGGGCCACTCTCGCCCCACGGACGGGAAGGACAGAGATACTTGGCCGAGGGCTCACTATCTACCCCCCAGCCCCCTAGCAGCACTTCCAAACTTCGAGGTCTCGAGAGCTGTTTGATATCAGATGCTCTAGACTAAGGAAATAGAGGCGCTTCTTCTGAGCATTAGTCATGGGCTACATGGTCCTCTGGAAAATTATACCTGCCCCTGGGCTCACCGCTAGACAAGAACATTGGCATGTGACACGTTTGTGGTCTTGCCCCCTCCAGCGGGCAGACCTGGGCTGTGGGTTTCTGGAAGCAGCACCTTGACAGGTGGTGGAGTCGGAGCCACTGGTCAGCACACTCTGCTCCTTGGATGACTTGTCTGATGCCTCCTGACAACCATCACGCTAACACGACACCTTAAAATTCAAAGACCCAGCAAGCCACCAGACGACATGGAAGCCACCTTAAAAGCATATCGCTGAGTGTGAGAAGCCAGTCTGAAAAGCCTCCGTACGGTGTGATGCCAGCTACGTGACATTCCAGAAAATACAAAACCGTGGAGACAGTAGAAAGATCAGTGGTTGCCTGGGGTTGGGGGGGCCGGTGCTCTGGGCCCCCTGAACCTAACCCCCAGCACCAACCACGAGGTAGGACAAGCTACTCGGTTGCTCTCTGTCTCCACGCATGGGAAGCTCAGACCAGCCCTGGCTCTTGTGTTCCAGCCCCAGCCCCAGCCTCTGAGCCTCACTGCTTGGCCCTAAGCCCGATCCCAGTGTTGTTGGATAAATGAGAAAAATTGTAAATGTTCACAACTTGCCATCCACAAGCCTGTCGTAGAGCTATGGGGCAGCTATGCCCTATGCCCCTCATCCAAGAGACGGCTCTTTTCTTTTTTTTACATTTTTAAAATTTATTTTTATTTTTATTATTTTTTGAAGATTTTATTTATTTATTCATGAGAGACACAGAGAGAGACAGAGGCAGAGACACAGGCAGAGGGAGAAGCAGGCTCCATGCAGGGAGCCTGACGTGGGACTCGATCCCAGGACTCCAGGATCACGCCCTGGGCCGAAGGCAGGTGCTAAACCGCTGAGCCACCCACGGATCCCCCATTTTCTAAAGATTTAAATTCAATTTGCCAACATATAGTATAACACCCAGTGCTCATCGCATCAAGTGCCCTCCTCAGTGCCCAGGACAGCTCTCCATATGGTAGTGCCAGGGGCTTAAAAAACTATGTTAAGCATCTTAAAAATTCCACCATGATTTGCTTCTTTGTGAACATATATGATTATTGGCACTTTCATGCCACCCTCTGCTCCTCCCTTCCCCGCTCGTCTCTTCCATAATTAATATGCCTCTCTGGCTGTTGAGTCACCACTGCTCATCCTAATTAAGTTCTGGTCCTTTCTAAGCTGGGTCCGAGTGCTCAGCCTAAGAATTTCCCTGAAGCTTTCTAGGGACCCAATGTTGGCGTTCTTTATCGTCGTTATGAATTTTTCATGTGTAGCCTCTAATAAAGAGGGATTTTCTTTAAAAATCATTAGCCTCAAGAACAAGTAAAATTTTCTATGGTGGTAGAAGTCGGAATGCTGGGGAGGTATGGGGGGAAGGGGCCTATGGGAGCCCCCTAGATCATGGAGGTGGTCTTCGTTTCCCTCTGAGTACGTCCAGCAGGCTGCATTGTGTCCCCCATAGATGTCGACACCGAATCCTTGAAACTCATGGATATGTTGCCTTTGTATGGCAGAGGGGACCTTGCAGATGTGATGAGGTTATGGATCTTGAAACGGGGAGATTCACCTGGATTACCCGGTGGACCCAATGTCATTGTCAAGGTGGCAAGAAGGTCAGAGACAGCAAAGAAATGGAGGCTGAGACCGGGGCTGTGAGCCAAGGACTGTGGGTGCCCCTGGGAGCGGGGAAAGGCAAGGAAGCGGATTCCCTCCTCGAACCTCCTGGCCTCCGGGATAGTAAGATAATAAATGTGTGTTGTTTTAAACTTCTAGTTGTGGTGGCTTTTTACAGCGGATTCAGGGAAGTAATACAGCGTGTACGAATGAGAAAAGCTATTGCCATATGCACTTGGGATTTGTGCAGTTTGCTGTGTGCCAGGCCAGACCCCACCTGGCCTCTCCTGGTATTTGGGGTCAAGTCATCCTTTGCTGTAGGAGGCTGTTCTGTGCATGGCAGGGTGCTGAGCGGCATCCTGCGCCGGTGTCCCCTGGATGCCGATTGCGTCCTGCCGCCCCAGACGTCACACCCAAAGTGCCCCCAGACGTTGCCGAGTGTCCCCTAGATGGCAAAACCACGCTTGCTTGGGAAGCACTGAGTGTTATTCTTCAATATTAAAACACATTCATGGACCTCCCGTAAAATAAAGCAAACCTCGGTCCTGTGCTAACCCAAGCACCTGTGGGACCGCTCGCGGTATCAAGGCACAGACGAGGCTCTTCCTTCGGAGGGAAGCTTTGACAGAGGTGATCGCCTGGCACTGTCCTGGAGGAGCCTCCTGCAAACAGCTGGTTTTCTCATGTGTGGGGTGGAGGGGTGGACAGTGGCCCTGGGGGAGGACATACCAGGCTCTAGAGGGACCCGGGTGCTGAGGAAGGATGGGTAGTGGAGGTCCCCCCACTTTGGCCCTGAGTCCCTTCTGTCCTTTGTGATGCATTAAATGGAACCTCACGAGGGAGATAGGAACCTGCCTTGGGGCTGCTGCACGGAGCCCTTTGGAGAGGGGCTGATGAGGCCGGTCTGCCATGTGAGGAGCTCGGGGGGCTTTGAGGCTTCCCAGCTGGCAGTGTGCGGGGAGAGCACTGGGTGGCTGATTAGTTGGAAGGAAAACAGGGCTGAGAAGGGACAGCTTTCATAAACAAGAAGTCTCTGCCTGGCAATTTCCCTCTTACCCCCAACCTTGAACTAATTTTCAGGAAATCTTTCTTCCCTGATTACCTAATTGCTGCTAAGTGACATTTGAAGAACTCAAAGAGGCCGGGGGCCGGGGGCTGGCCCTGCCTGGGCCACCTCCTTGCTGGAGAGAGTGGCCCCCAGGGCCCGGGGGCAGTGCAGGGGGTGGGCTGGTAGGCACCTCCACAAGGCACCGCATTCCCACCGGACAAGGAGGTCAGGGGGGTCGCCTGGCAAATGGGGAAGCCGACACCCAGAGGCTGGAATCCAGGAGACAGTCCCCAGCTTGACGCTTTGGGCGGCAGCTCTTGTAAACAGGGGCCAGCAGTTTCTGGATGTTTCGGCCGCTTCCTGAAAAGCAGCTCAAGGTGGCACTAGAACACTTTCTCAGGCTGCGCAGACCGGAGCTGCAGGGGAGCCTCCTGGGCTCTCCCTGGTTTTGAGGGAACTGCTTTTCCAGGGGTCTGGGTGTGAGCCAGGCGGGGAGGACAGGGGCTGCGGCCCCAGAGCTTCCCTGAGTTGGGGAGATCCCAGTTCTCCCCTTCTTTCTGTGTGCTGTCCTTGCACATCTCAGAAAAGTCAGCAAAACCCCGCAAGAAAACCCTGATGGCCTCGTCCTCGTTCCGGGGAGGGTGCTTGGGTCCTGAGCTCTAAGGGTGGAATAAAACATCCCATCCTTTCAAAGGGGCCTGGAGAACAGGGCGCTGCAGGGAGCGGGCGTGGGGTCGGGCTCTCGCAGGATGTGTCGGCAGCAGCTGGGGCGCGATGGTGTTTACCAGTCAGGCCATTTCTGTCTCCTCTTTCCGGGCTGAGATTAAATGTACAGAACGGCCCAGCTGTTCGGGAGGCTTTTTGCAAGGTATTTAACAGACCGTGGTCACTGTCCAGCTTAGTGGAATCAGGAAAAAATAAAAGAGGCCCTTGCACTCACAACACCAGCGGCACCCTTGGTAACCCAGCAGGGAATTTGCAACCCAGGCCTCTGGCCCGTGGGGCCGGCTCGAGGCACCACCCGCGTCCCGGGGACCGTCCCAGTGGGATCCGAGCAGCCACGGCACCCGAGCCGCTGGGCCGGGTCCTGTCTGGGAGAAGGGGAGGGAAGACCTCTGTTCTAGCCTAACGTTTATTATTCGGACTTCTTGGATTATGAAATGCCAAAACAGATGAAGATTCAGAGGCTGCTCTTTTTCACGATCCAAGAATGTGAGGTTTAGGCAAAGAGCCTCGGTTGGGTTTGGCAGGCGCCCCCGTGACGTTGGTCCTGCAGGGTGGGTTTCTCTCTGCCCACCGCCTTTGATGGTTTTCCCAAACCACTCGATCCAGGACCCGAGGGGTCACACCGCCAGGGGCCCGACCTCCAGGCTTTTGGAAAGGGGGCTCCTGAATGGGTCCCCCGGGGGTGGTCTCTGGCCCGCGTGGAGCTGGGGGGTCGCGCCGGCAGACATGCGCACCGAGTGACGGGTGCCGCTGCCTAGAGGGCAGTGGAGAAGCAGCCCGGCCTCGTAGCTCCCATGCTGCCTGTCGATGGGCCGTGTGTCCCGGAGCAAGTCGCCGCCCCTCTCCGTGTTTTGTCTTCTCACTTGTAAAGTGGGGGTGATAATTCACTCCCCCTCAGAGGTCCTCAGCTTCAGCCCTTCCGAGGCCCGGGGGCTGCCCTGGGCACCGGAGGCTATCTGCCCACTGGAGGCCAGGAGCACACCCGCCCCGGCTGTGACCGCCAGAAACGTCCCTGGACGTTGCCAGGTGCCCCCGCCCTGTCTCACGGGCCGCCCGAAGGAGTCACAAAGTTAGTAGGTACAGAGCCCTCCGAGTTGTGCCCGCCTGGGAAGTGCAAGCCTAGAACCTGCCCTCGGAATTGGGAGCGGACCACACTCGGGAGCTCTGCCCACACGCCCCTCTGGGCTGTGCCGTGTGCTGGGTGCATCGTGCCCGGGGAGGACAGGTCATGGCACAAGCCACTCTGTGCCCTGTCCTAGGCGGAAACTAGGCTGGGAGTATCTGATGGGGGCTTTGAGCCTGGGCTGTCGTCTCTCCCTTTGCTCACAGTCAAGCGGGGCACAGGACGCCCGTCCCTGGGCCTCGTCGGCCCCCGAGAGAGCCAGCGGCCTTCTCCTGGCTGATGGAGCGGCAGCAACGCCGAGGCTCGTCAGGCCTTTGCAATAACGGTTACTCGGGAACAAAGTTCTTCCAAACTGGAAATGTCAGAGCGTTTTCTGCAGGCCTTTGGAAGAGGTGATGTTGGTGGCAACAGGCCCAGAGGGTACCCTGACCGGAAGGATCCGAGATGGCAGGCGAGGATGGGCCCGAGGGGCCCGCTTCATCCTGGGCCCTGAGAAGGTGAGGGAGGCAGGGTGGGGCGGGAGGGGACTTCCTGGCGGGGCCGGTGGGTCCTCACACGGGGTCACGGGCACCGTCGGTGTGTTTGGTTAATACCGTTGGCAGGCCAAGGCTTTGGTGGGTCATTCCCCGAGAGGGTAGCGGCATTTGGCTCCCACCTGGCGCTGCAATGCTGCTGTTGGACTCTGAGGCCCCGCATGGAGCCCCAGTGAGTGATACACATCTTCTCTCGCTCCCGGGGGTGGAGGGGCGGGGGGGAGCCGACGGCAGCTGGTGCGGCTCTGGCCCCCGGCCTGGAACTCAGCCAGAGGCCCTCGATCCGGGCAACAGTGAATATGCACCTGATTTCTCCACAAACAAGGAGAAATCAGTCGTGACAAGACACACACTTTGAGGCGTCAATTCCCCATCATAATTTCAAAGCGAATAAATGAACCGGGGGTAATAAAGTGACACTGGGGAAGATGGCGGGTCTTAATGAGTGTGCCCTGCACGCTTATCTCAGTTGGCCTGCTGTGGTCACCAGAGCCCGAACATTGGGGTGGATGTAAATAAACATCAATCAGCTTCTTCAGGGATACTTTATTTGCTGAGCCAACATGAATTCTCTTGGCAATTTTTTCCAGATCACTCTTGACGGGGACTCTCCTGGCCTCTCAAACAACTGCCTTTAAATCTGCTTTCAAAAGTCTCTCGCTCTCTTGCACACACACACACACACACACACACACTCATCTTTGTCTGTAATAACCTCATTAAAAGAATTTGAAAATAAGAGCCAAATTGTTGGCTGCTTTTTAAAATAATGACTATATCTCAACGGTAAGAGGCTAATTTTATGGGGGGGAAAAGGAGACCCTTAAACATTTCATAAAGACACCATTTGGGGTTTATAACCCCCAAAGTCCTTCCTTCCTTCCTGGATTCAATTTATAATTATCACCACTCAGCGTTTTTCTTCCCTAATTCGTTGCACGGCTACCTTGCTTGTTTCTCAACAAGCAAGATAATGCACCCATTGATTGTCCCCACCCCCCCACCCCCCGCCCCGGGCTCCCCGGGTCCTCCCGGTGTCCAAGTGATCTCAAAAGGTTCGGCCTGTAGCTTGCGAACGTTCCTCACCAGCAGAACCCAGACCGTGCAGAACCCGGGGGCCGATGGGCTTGCCGTCGGAACGCGCGCCCGCGCCACGCACGCACCTGGCCCGCAGGAGAGGTAACGCATCCACCAAATGCACGGGCGGTCGGGTGCGTGGATAAACTTCCCCGACCACCCCTCTAAAGTGCATCACGGGGCACAAACAATATTACAGTTCAATTTACAAGCGCGCGTTAAGGAAACCCAATCACGATAGAGCCCGGGAGTTGACGGGTGGGCTCCTTGGATGAGCGTAATTCTATTTTCCTCTTCTGAGTGGGGGTCCACTTCCATCTCTGTCCTGTTTTGTCTTAGCATCCCCCTCACTCCCTTCCAAAAACATGGTGCCTGAAGACCAGGAAGCTCCTGAGACTCAGAAGCAAGCCTCCCCCACCCCTCCCTGGGAGTGTGGGCACTGGACGGGCCCACTGGAGCTGGGAGGCAAAGGGAGAAAGCCAGAGCTCTGTGCCCAATCCTCTTTTTCCAGCCTGCAGCCCTCATGCACCCACTCATTGTTTCTTGTTGACAATGAAAAATCGTGACCTTTCTGGTTCTGTTCTTATTGACAGCAAAGGGATGGATCTGCCTAAACAGAAAATAAGACTTACCAAGAATATTTTATGCCACTTGAGAAAGGTGAAGCTAGCGAGACCTTTTGCAGTCAACAAAGCCTGGAGCCAGCTTCTGTCACTATATATCACTCACTCACTCATTTAGTAAACAGTCTGAGCACCATAATGCCCCTGAATCTAAACTACTTGTGTTCTCACCAAGCTCTACCCTGGGATCCCTGAAAAAAAAAAAAAACAAAAAATGAAACAACAACAACAACAACAATAACAACAACAAAAAAAAAAATCCACCTTTCTGGGTGGTTTTCTAGCCGACTGATTAAGATTAAAATTGGGCCTCCCCAAATGCATCCAGTGGAGTCTTAGTCTTATTCTGGGAGGCGTGACAGGTAAACCCCTAAAGTCAAGGACAAGAAGCTTTCCCAGCAGGACTCCCATATGCCAAAAAAGCAACTGAACGTGGTATGTGGAGAGAGAGGTTCAACACACTGCATGCTCGTTTTTCTGTTTAAAGAACACAGGAGAAAAACTCAGTGCAACACGCCATGAATAAAAACATACGTACGTACGTACTGTAGTCACAGACAGAGTCGGGAAGGAAAAAGCGAGGTGCAGAGCCAGGGCTGGGGGCAATGGAAGAGCGGGAGACCAGGAGGGTCAGACACAGGTGCCAGAGTGGGACGGCCCTGTCTGCCCCACATCCCGAGTGTGGTGTCCTCAGGGTCACAGGCCCCGTCTTGCTACTCCTGGGAACCTCAGGATGCTGGTATACAGCAGGCACTTGATAACTACTGGAACATTGGACAAGAGCCAGAAAGACTCCCTCTGAACCTCTGGAAAAATCCTCCCTCATTTTGTGGCTTGAATGAACTCAACTCGACTCAACTCCGCTGGATGCATTTCTCGTCTCTCCTTCCTTTCCTTCTCACGTTGGAGGGAAGACACTATTTTTTCCAGTCCTTCTCAGATTATAGCAACTGGGGGAGTCTCACTTCTGGGGAAATCCTACATCCGGGTAGGAGGGCTCGAGAGCCAAATGCAAAGACCAATGTTCTGTTCAGCTCTTCACTTCTACCCCATGAAATAGGATGGAGACGTTGGCCTCTGCTCTGGGAAACCCTTTCTCCAGCTCTCTCACTCGGCAGAGGGCTTTCCAGAAGGATGGCTTGGGCTGCTCACAAAAATGGGAGGAGGGGGGTCCCTCTGGGCTGGCACGGAGACTCAGAGAGGATAACGTGCACTGTGAGCCTGGCAGGGCCCTTTTCTACCCAGCGGGGTGTCCTCATTTCAGAAGTGAGAGATTTGGAACAGGCATCCGGACTGTCCCTCTGTGGGCCTAGAACTTGGCTGAGGTCACCTGGTTAGTGAAAGGGAAAGCCAAGACTCGGATTCAGGCCCTCTGCTTCATCGGCCGGGCTTCCCTCTCTCTTGGGGAGTTTTCGCTGGTAAGGGCGAGCCCCTGCCTTGCACTGGATGGCTTTTCAGATCCCTAGTGTGGATTTCTCAAAGGTCCTCAAAGACCTTGAGAGCCCTTCCCGGTCCAGAGCATGTCTTGCCTCCAAAGCTGTCTTCGGGCTTTAGCAATCAGAAGGCCATTGCTCTTCCATTGGTCACAGCAAAGCTGGGATAAAAATGGGGATCCCATTCCTTGGGGTTCACATGGATTCATGGTGGAGAGTTGGAACAAGTGCCTCTTATTCTAACTAAAGTGTAAAGGGTTAATATAGGTCCATTTCCAGTACATAGACATTGCAGATGAGGGTTGACGACTATGGCACATATGCTATGGGAGGATGCGTGACAAGGAGGTTGGTGTTCCCCCAAAATTCTGCTTTTGTTTCCATTTCACCTAATACAATCAGGTCTCCTCTTGGGGAGTTCCCTGCAAAGCACTTCTCATTTGCAAATTATTATGGAACTGAAACTTCTAAAAATAAACATCATAGGATTTATGGCAAATTGAAAAAGTCTCCTCCTTGAAAGTGACTCTCAAGTAAAACCAGTGAGAACAATTGTTCTGGGCCACCCAGGAAATGGTGGAGTTGGCGGTTACTTTAGAACCGTGGTTCTTTCTTGTGAACCCTGGAGGACAGTTATTTGGGAATTGTGCGTTTGTCTCGATGACTGCCCCGGAATACATTTTAGACTATGATCTTAAACGCCAGGAGACAGGCTGTTTAAATATTTGGTTTCCAAGTTGCAGCCAACAGTCCACACCATGGGTCGACCCCTCTCCCTCAGACACTTCAGAAGGAAGTTAAAGACCTCTGAGTCAACGTGTAGCACTATTGGGGAAACACCAGCCCCATAAGGAAATGGTTTCTCAGGGTTCAGTTCAGCTCTCGGAGGAGCAGCAAGAGGGGTTCTGAAGGAAACCCCGAAGCGAGAGGCCTTGGAGGCCAACCCTGCCAAACGGAAGACAGGAGGAAGGAGAAGCCAACTTGGCAAACCTTTGGCCATCTGGTCCACCGTTCATGGTTACACGACGTGGTGCATTCATTCCCCCGCACACCCTGAAGGGCTAAGTGCATGACGTGTACCGCAGGCACCGGAAACACAGCAGAACAGAGCAGACATCGCGGGCACTGTTCAGAGAGCGGCTGTGGGAGGACCTGACAAGGACGCGAGGAAGGCCAAAGGAGATGCTGGCCCCGTCCTCAAGGGAGCTGCTTCTTTAGGAAGGGGGCAAAACATGGACCTAAGAGAAGCTGCTTGGCATGAGCGATATATCTGATTCAAGGCATCGGCAGAGAAGATGGTAGACACACGACAGCTGAAAGGTGGGGACCCTTCCCCGAGGAAGGGGTGGGAGCCCAGCTAGGCCACAGCACTTCTGAATCGCTGAGAAATGGTGGCGCATCACCCAGGGACAGATTCCACAGTCTTTACTTCCCGTCTCCAACATCTCTAACTACCATTTCCCACCTGGACTTCAGCAACTATGCTCCGACTCATCTCCCTGTGTCCGTTCTTGCTCCCCAGCCCTCAGTTCTCCATGCAGTTCCAAAGAGACCTCACAACCATTAACCAGATTCTGTGCTTCCCTGCTTGAAATCCATGGGCTTCTCCAAACTTAGACTAAGAGCCCAGCCCTTCACCTCGTCTTCCTCATCTCACCTCCTCATGCCCACCACAGGACCTTTGCATGTGTTGTTCTGGCTACCGAACACCCTTACTGCTATTCTGTACACGACAGCCTCCTGTTATTGATAGAAGCCCTCCCTGTATCCATCCTTGTTTAAAGCAGACCCTCCTGACGAATCTCTACCCTATTTTGCTTCATTTGCAGGCTTTATCATTCGTAATCATCTGTTTACTTATTGATTTGCTTGTGATCCTATCCTCTACCGACACAATGTAAGCTCCTTGAGAGAAGGGGGTTTTGCTTTGTTCGTGCTGTATTCCCAGCAGCCGGCTCGGCCCCTGGAAGATAGAAGGTCCTTAAGAAACGGGTTCTTTTTAACCCACCTCAGCAGGCAGTTTTTGCGGGCCAAGGGGGATATGACATGGGAGCACTTCCGAGCCGCCCGGACGCACGGGGTTGGAGTAGAAAGATGACACAGCGCACCTTGGCAGCAGCAGGGGTGGAGGAAGATGGTGGCTTCGCCTCATCTCCCATGTGGGGTTGAGGAGCCCCAGGGGACCTGGCCGGGAGTGGGTCCATCAGCGACCCAGAGAGGATCTCGGGACGGCCATAGGCGTCTCTAGTCTATCTCCACGCGGAGCCCATCCTTGCTGATAGGAGGCAAGGGGATGGAGAGCAGAGCCTACCCTGGGCCAGGACACCCTCCCCGGGACACACTGAGCACCAGCAGAGCACAGGTTCCCCACCTCCCTGGAGCTTCCCGCTGGGATGGCAAGAGGCATCTCCCCCGACCCCGACCCCCGTTTCCCTGGCTGGCAGCTGTGTTTGCTAAGTAACACCACCGCCAGCCCCGCGGTGTGAACTGCCGGGACCCTGCCCTCTGCTGGGCAGGACTCCAGGCTTCGCGCTTCCTGGGATCCTCCCGGCCACCGCGCGGGGCTGCGCGTCTGCATCGTGTCCGGTTACAGATGGAGAAACCGAGGCTCAGGAAGGTCGGCGGAGCGGCAAGTGGACGAGCAGGACCTGAACTCGAGTCTCCAGGCGGCGTCCTGGAGCCCGGCGGGGACGGCCGCCTGCAGTTCCTCCCGCGGCCGCGTGGCTGCGCTGTTGGGCAGCGAGTGAGCGCGGCGGTGGGGGCGGCGGCTGGGCCTCCGCGGGCTGAGCAGCTGCAGGGCTCGGCCCAGCCCCGGAGTGGGGGTGGGGGTGGGGGAGGGGGAGGGGGCAAGGCTGGGCGGGTCGGGGAGGGAGCCCCTGAGACCCGAAGCGGGGAGGTGCCCCCGATTGCCCGCTGAGTCCCTGGACGCTGGCTGGGGCTGCCAAGCAGGAGGCCCAGGGAGGAGGGCGTGGGGTCCCGGCCGAGGTCCCCGGGGCGGGGTGCACGGAGCCCAGGGGGGACAGAGCAGCCTGCTGCAGAGGGGATGCTGGTGACCACCTGGCCCAGGTGTGGGGGTGTCAGGAGGATGGGGAGGCCCCGGGGCTGGGGACACAGGAACATGGGGACACAGGGACAGGGGGACACAGGGGCACAGGGACATGGGGACATGGGGGCACAGGGACATGGGGACACTGGGGCACAGGGACACGGGGACACGGGGACATGGGCACAGGGACATGGGGACATAGGGACACAGGGACATGGGGACACAGGGGCACAGGGACATGGGGACACTGGGGCACAGGGACACGGGGACACGGGGACATGGGCACAGGGACATGGGGACATAGGGACACAGGGACATGGGGACACAGGGGCACAGGGTCACAGGGGCACAAGGACACAGGGACCTGGGGACAAAGGGGCACAGGGACACGGGGACCTGGGACACAGGGGCATAGGGACACAGGGACATAGGGACACAGGGGCAGATGCCCCTTCTGCTCTTTGTCAGCCGCTGAGGTCACTGTCAATAGGCAGGGTGCTGGGTGAAACCCGACCCTGGGCCAGGACAGTGACAGGCCCACCTTCCCGCCTGCAGAGGGGGCGTCCATGCGTCTGTGTGTGTCGCAGAGACAGCCAGCCCGGCCGCGGGGGGCTGGGGGGGAAGGCAGGCCGGTCCTGTACTTGGAAGGAAACCGGCTGGGAGGCCCCAACGGGGGGGGGGGGGGGGGCGGGCTGGGTGCGCCCGGGGAGTGGGTGCAGCCCCCGCAGGGTTATAGCAGGACCGGCCACCGGTGCGGCCGGGACACCAGTTTTCCACCAGAGGGAGAGACAGATGGATTTTCTTCCTCCTGGAGAAGCCGCCCGGGCACACGCACGCACACACATGCACACACATGTTTTCCTGAGAGCCGGAGAGACCGCAGCAGAGGTGTCGGCTCACGCCCAGGAGGTGTTCCCGAGAGGGAGCAGAGGGAGCGCGTGCGTGTGCGTGTGGCGGAGTAACGTGTTCCGCGGGGCCGCCTGCAGGAGGGAAGGAAAGGGGAGGCGGGAGGCCAGCTGCGGCCCCCACGCGCCCGACACTCGTCGTCGCCAAGCCGAGAAGCCGCGCCTGTGGCCCAGGTGCTGCACACTTAGTGTGGGGACGGGAGGCACATGTGCCCCCAGTGGGGCCCGATCTCTGCGCCCCGAGCCTTAGTGTGAGCGTGAGCCGGCCGGCCGGAGAGACACACACACAGATGGAGAGACAGAGTCAGACACAGGGATGCTGCAGTCAGAGGATGCCCCCCGCACCCCCAACCCCGAGAGAGAGGGACAGGGACAGGGAGAGGGAGAGGGAGAGTCACAGGAAGAGGGAGGATTTTTCTTTTCTCTCTGGAAAAACAGTACGTGACTTTTCCTGTTTGCAGGGAGACACGTCCGGGAGAGAGGCGTGTGCTGCTTGCACCCACACACGTGAACACGCGCGGTTTTCTTGTTTTCCGATGTGTGTGTGTCCGATCCGGAGCGGGCTCACTCGGGGAGAGGGGGTGATGCTGCCCAGTGACGCAGAGCGGCCGGGACAGACTTGGCCAGGAGGGAGCTAGAACATTCTCTGCCCCGAGCCCCAGGTTTCTGTGAGCCGAGAATTACAAAGGGCTGGTATTCAGGTGATGCACACTTAGTGAGGAAACAGGACATTCTGCGTGAGTGTGCGTGAGTGTGCGTGTGTGAGAGAGCGAAAGACGCGCGTTGTGCTACGTGGAAAAACACGAATATATTTTTCCTGCCTCAGGAGACATTCTAATAAATTGAGAGTCTTTCCCCTGTTGAGAGTCTTTCCCCCTGTGCACGCGTGTGCACACACACACAGAGTCTGCTGTGAAGAGGGTCAACATGTGTGGTCTTCAGGGGGGAGAGTGCACATTTGCCCGGTGATTTCTTTTTTAAAGTGACTTTTTTTGAGTGAAAAACACAGATTTTTTTTTTTTTTTTTGCCTAGAGACAAGCACACGTATCATTTTGTGTAAGCCGAGAAATGAGTGTTTCCTGTTTTGTTCATTTTCCAGGTACACAAGCAGAGAAGAGCCACGTTGCGTGCATGTCGGGGGGGGGGTATTTTTTCTTTCTGGAAAAAGAACATATTTTTCTGCTTGCAGGGGTCGGCTCCACGGAGAGACTCCTTTCCTGCTTATCGCCGCCCACACGAACACGCAAATCTCTTCTTGCTAAGTGTGTGTGCGTGTGCTCATTAGTGGTGTGTGTGCGGGGTGGGGGATCCTTGCTGCCTGGCCAGGAAGAGCTCGGGAGAGATTATTTTTGAGAGACAAAGAGAATTGTTCTGCCTGGAAACACACTCATTTTTCTGTGAACTGACAGTTCCAAAGTGCTGGCTTTTCAGACGGTGCTTCATCTTAGTGAAAGAAGGAGGGTACTCCTACTTGAGTGTGTGCGTGTGTGTGTGTGTGTGAGAGAGAGAGAGACAGAGACAGAGAGAGACAGTGAATTTTTCTGCCTGGAAAATGATGCATATTTCTTGAATTGCAAGAAGACAAACCAAAGCAGTTATTTTGCACACACACACCGGTGCACACAGACACACACATACACAGACACACACACTCACAGTTTTGAGCTAGAGCAAGGGGGTGGGAACAGGAGTGGGTGCCCTTACGGGGCCATTTCCCTCCCAGGGGGAAAATGCTTTGAAAAAAGGCTTTTCGGGGAAAGAACTCATTTTCTTTCTGGACAGATTTCTGCGAGCAGAGAATTGGAAGGGGAGGAGGCTTGTTTTCCGGGAGGCGCACACTGATGCAGCAGGGGCATGTGTCTGCCCGTGTGTGTGTGTGTGTGTGTGTGTGTGTGCGTGTGTGTATGGGGGGTCCCCACATGGGGATGTGCAGAAGGGGTGACAGGGGCATGTGCAAGCACGCACAGTTCTCCCTTCCGCGAGTGTGTGTGCATGCACACGTGTGTGTGTGTGTGGGGGGCGGCACTTCTGCCCCGTGACAGAGAGCCCGAGACGTTTGTCAGTGAGCAAGAGTGTTTTCTCACCGGAGACCCACAGTTTCTTGAGAGCCGAGAATTACAGGGACAGACGCTGGGTTTTCAGGTGGCACCGGCTCCTGGAGGGAAGCGCGTGTGTGCGTGTGTGCGTGCAACAGGAGGTGGACCCTTCTATCCAGGCAAAGGCACATACTTTTTCTGTCTGCAGGCAGACAGACCAACGGCCCCGCGTGCTTGCACACGCCCGAGAGTGTGCACGCGGGCACGCACAGAAGGAGGGAGCCGGTGAGGCAGCTGAGGGGCCGGCCTTTCCGAGACGGTCGCCTGCTGCTCACACACACAGACACGCAGACGCGGCGCCAGCTGAGCACGGGTGTGCAGGCGCCAGGGCCCGGGGACAGCACAGGGAAGGGTGCGTGTGCCCGCGTGCAGGAGGGGACAGGATGGACAGCAAGGAGCGTTTGCTGCTTGGGAACCACCCCCCCCCCCCCCCGCCGGCACACAGGTCCCTCCTTGCTGCGTGTGCGTGTGTGTGTGTGTGTCCACACTGTGCTCTCTTACCCGGCGTGCGTCCTGGGAGGCCCGGCAGGGAGCTCTTCCAGGGACAGAACCCGCAGCCTCCAAGACTTTGGCCACCTTCTGTGACAGGAGACAAGACCCAAGCGGTGGGACACGGGCTGCTGTGCCCTCTGCGGGCGGGGACGCTCTGTGCCAGGCGCCCCACGCACGCCGGTGGGGGGGGGTCCATCTGACACGAAACACGTCTTTTCGAGGCTGCGGGGAGACCGACCCTAGCCAGACGTGGGGTTTTGCCCTGCACGGTCACGGAGCTCTCCGCGCAGCCAGGCCCGCGTGAGCGTGTTTCTCCCGGACGCGCCGTCGGGGCGCCTTCGGAGGGAGCCTCTTCTCCGTGAGAAAACACATTCGTGTCTGGACACGCAGACGCACTCGGTGTTTGGGGCTGGAAAAACAGGAGAGGGCCGCACACCGGGGTGGGGGGGGGCACACCGAGGTAGGTGTGCGTCTGAGTGTGTGAGCCTGCGCGTGCACCATCGTCCCCCCCCACAAGGGCACATACTCCCCCCACCCCCAGGGAGGCAGGCCGACGAATTTCCCATTCGTGGTTGTTGCTGTTGTTTATCCGCCACACGCGCACACGCACACACACAGACACACATGGTTTTCTGAGTGTGGAAGAGAGTGAGCCCGGGCTTCTCTCCGGGGATGAAGGGCCTCAGAGGGAGACCGAACTGAGGGACAGAGAATATGTTCTCTCTGGAGACAGGCAGTGCCCACCGCTGCACGCCCAGAGGCGGCTCCCCCCGGCTCCCTGACTGCCTGAGCGTGTGCGTGCGTGTGTGTGCGTGTGCAAGCCTGCCTGCGGGGGAGGTGGGCAGCGTGCGCAGGGCCTGGCACCTGCTGGGGAGGGGCCTGGGTGGGGGAGCTCAGGGAAGGGGGGTCAGCAGGGCACCTGCTGGGGAGGAGGCCGGGCTGGGGCCGGGGGAGCGCAGGGGGGAGGGAGACGCTCTCTGCTCCCCCCCCCCCGATTGTGTACTGGTCAGAGCACAACTCGGTGTTGTTTTCGGGGCCCCCGTCCTTTGCCATTATTTTTCCCAGGGACACAGCGTGTGAGGCTCTGTGTGCATGTGAATAAGAGACACTACACTTTTTCTGCGTTTGTGCTTTCAGAAAGAGACCAGCCACGGCTGCGAGAGACAGGTCCTGTGCACTCGTGCACACACACCCACACACACAGGTCGTCCCGGAGCCTCTCCAGCAGCAGCCTGCGGGCTTTCTTGTGTGTGAGTGTGCATGTGTGCACCTTGCCTGACGACGGGAAGGGGTCTTCCTGGGGAGAGTCTACATACTGGGGAATAGAGCGTTTGTTTTTCCAGGCATACACGTTGCGTGTGTGTGTGTGTGTGTGTGTGTGTGTGTGATGCATTTTTCTTTGTGACTAAAGACCCCGTATATTTTTCTTTGCAAGGACGGACAAACCAGCACAGAAAGGCATTTGTCTGCCAGCATCCACGTGCCCGGGTGCACGCGCACACAATTCTCTTCCTGTTTTCCTCTCGTGCCGAGAATTGATGTGTATGGTTTTCCTCCCTGGTACGTACTTTCTCTCGGGAGCCAGCGTTTCTGCCCAGTGAGGTGGGCGTTAGAGACTTCCTGACAGAGAGCAATTTTTGCTGCACACGCACACGCACGCACACACACGCTCTCACACAATTTTCTGTATGCCGAGGAAGAGATTGTTTTTTTCTCAAATGATGCGTCTCTAAATAAGGGAAATAATTTGTCTAGTTTTAAATCCAGTAGACCGAACTTTCTGTGCACACGTGAGTCAGAGACAAACATTGTTTTCTTCCTGGAAAAAAACAAATGTATTTTTCAGCTTCCAAGGAAAAAAAGACCAGTAGGCAGGAGCACTTTTCTGGGTGTTTCTGTCGCGCACGTGCTTTCCTAGGGAGTGGGCTGTGTTACTGCCTGGAGACAGAGGTCTTCAGAGAAAGACGGGAGGACAGACAGACAGACAGACAGAGGTCGCGTTCTCCGCAGGGGCTTGCAGGGCTTTCTCTTGGCAGAAGGCCGACAAGGGTGACGCTGTGTCTCTGCTGCTGCGCACATGGCGCAAGAAGACAACCGAGCTCTGCACACACGGGTCCCTGCTCGGAGGCATCTCCTGCCCGCGTGTGAGAGCCCGGCCGGGGGGACACGGCTCTTCCTTCCTAGGGAAGGACCCAGGCGTCGTTCTGCCCGGGCAGGGGCCCTGGGGCTCCCCACACACACACCTCAGAGCCCCCCCCCGACCTCCCCCGAGTGGGTCAGGCTGCAGGGGGCTCTGTGCTGCTTTAAAATTGGTATGTTCTACCCAGAGACACAGTGGGGAGGAGGGAGAGACATCCCCCCCCCCCCAAGACGCTCGGGTGTGTGCCTGCATGCACACTCACGCTCAGATGTGCACACGCAGGTTTTTCCAGACGCTGAGAGATGGAGAGTGTGCCTCTGTGAGACAGAGACAGAAACACAGAGACACAGAGACAGAAACAGAAACAGATGAGATAGAGACAGAAAGAGACAGGGAGACAGAGAAAGAGGCAAAGAGAAAAACAGAGACAGAGGGAGACAGAGACAGAGAAACAGAGACAAAAACAGAAAAGGATAGAGACAGAAAGAGATATAGAAACAGAAACAGAAAGCTACGGGGAAAGACAGACAGAAAGAGATAGAGACCGAGGAAGAGAGAGACAGAGATACAGAGACAGAAAGACACAAAAGCAGAAAAGTACAGAGAGAGAGAGAGAGAGAGAGAAACAGAGAAAGAGGCACAGAAGAAACAAAGACAAAAACAGAAAAAAATATATATAGAGAGAAAGAGACAGAAATGCAGAGACAAAAACAGCAAGCAACCGGGAGAGAGACAGGAAGAAGACAGAGATAGAGAAGCAGAGACAAAAACAGAAAAAGACAGAGAGAGACAGACAGACACAGAGACAGAAAGAGACAAAAGAAGCCAGAGCCAGGCCAAGGGAGGGGTTTGCAGGCAGAAGCGGACTTCGCCCCAGGGCGGCTGGGGCAGGTGGAAGGTGTGGGGTGGGGTGGGGGCCCCCAGGCGGCCATCGGCACCAAGGGTTATTTTTCAAGCTTCCCTTCTCTGGGTCAGAAGT
The DNA here is from genome assembly GCF_048164855.1 of Canis lupus baileyi. Classification (NCBI taxonomy): domain Eukaryota; kingdom Metazoa; phylum Chordata; class Mammalia; order Carnivora; family Canidae; genus Canis; species Canis lupus. Next base: position 46,154,901 of record NC_132863.1, on the reverse strand, counting down.
GGATCCACGTGCCACCACACTGTCCCCCTCCCACTTTCTCTGTATCTGACTGTGGGGGCGGTGGGACCGTCCTCAGCTGCCTCATCTCCTCTGGGGGGTGCACCCTGTGACCTGGATGCCCTTGAGGCCGATGTCTGAAACCGTCCCCGGTAAGGAGGCCCCAAATGCACGGAGCCTGCAGGGGATCCAGAGGACCCGTGGTCACACAGGAGGGCCGGGATCCGAGGACTGGACATCGTGGCTCCGGCCTGGAATATCTGCACCGCCCTTGCAGCAGGTGATTACGGGACACAGGGTGCACCCCGCCCCCTCCTGGCCCCCTCCAGCCCTGGAGGGACAGCAGCGGGGTTCTTACAGCTCCTCCCAGCAGCCCTGAGCAGGGAACTCAGGAAGAGGAGTGGGAGAGTGGGGCCCCCGGAGGGCTGACCCAGGCCTGAGCTCAGGGAGGCCGCAGGACACCCCAGGGCTCCGCACCCCCACCTCCTTCCCCGAGGACAGGACTGAGAGCCTGAGCCTGCAGAGACTAGAATGGGAGGGGAGGAACTAACAGGACGGGGGGGGGGGGGGGGGGGCAGCTCCCAGGAAGACCCCAAGGCAAAGCAGCTATTTGCATCTGTCTTACTACTGCACATTGTCCAAGTCCTGACCGTCCACGCAGCACTCATTTTCCTTTGTCCTTGTGGATAGAACCCTGATTTTGTGCAACAGTGCTCCCAACTCCACAGAGAGTGCTGACTCATCCAGCTCCTGGAATCCCATTGTCCTTCACCTTGATTGGTGTAGGGGTGGACAAATGACCCCCTTCCAGAAAAGAAAGGGAAAGGAAATTTTCTGAGGGGAAATTACCTCCCCCAACACCGCCCCCTCCCCCCCGAATAAAGAGAAATTCATTAAAGGGAAGATTCTTTGGCTTATGCCACCTTCTTTCCTGTTGGGTATGTTGTTGTTTAAGAACAGGATGCTTGGAGCTGTGGCAACCCTACTCCAACCATGAGGATGGCAAAGCGGGAATTTGGGCAGAATGTGAGGTTCAGGTTACCTCACAGGGTCACCACCCATCTCCAGGCTGCTCCTTATACACAATTAATCAACTCCAGATGTTTGTGTCTCGCACGCTTCCATTCCACGCACTCTGCTGCCTACCTGGCCTCTGTGCCGGACAACCCTCTTTTACACATGAGCGATGTGAATCTCAGAAAGGCGGAGTGACCCATCCAAGGCCACGCTGTACACAGAAGGCAGAATCTTGACTTGCACCCAGATTTGTCTGTGAGCCTGGGCTTCAGGCTGCCAGATTTAGCAGAAGAAAATAAAGGGGGGAAAAAAGACCAAAGCTTCCCAAGCTTCTTAGGCATCACGGACAGCCACCACAGTTGTGCCAGGTGCTGTGGGACAAGAGAAGACATGGCCAAGAGACTCCTTCCCTGGGAGACTCTTACAGTCTAGAAGAGGAAGCAAGACCAGCCTCGATAAAATGAGAGAGCTAGCCATACCAGGTGGTGGAGCCTCACCTGTAGGAGCAGGTGAAATTTGGGAGTTGAAGGAGACACAGTACATGCTTAAGTGGGCAATGGCAGCCACGTGGGAGAGATGAGAAGACCTAGAACGATGGACAGGGTTTGTCTAGCAGGAGAGCAGGAGCTGCCTTGCACAGTGTAGGCGCTTAATAAATAGGAGTTGGTTTGATCCAAAAGACCAGGTGGATCTGTGCCCATTGGAAAATGTCTTCTGATATCCTGTTGTCAGTACTTATTTATGGGACAGATGCATGATTGGATGACTGGATAGATGGATGGATGGATGGATGGATGGATGGATGGATGGATGGATGACTGGAAAGATGGACAGATGGATGGATAGATGTATGGACAGATGAATGGATAAATGGATAACTGGATGGATGGATGGATGGATGGATGGATGACTGCATAGATGTATGTATGTATGGAAGGATGGATGGATGGACAGATGGATGGATGATTGGATGGATATGTGGATGGCTGCATGGCTGCATGGATGGATAAATGTCAGCTTGGGAGGAAGAAAGGGCATTACCAGTTGGTCCCAGGAAGTCACGGGACAAGACAAGGGTAGTGACTGTTAGGTAAAAAGAACCTGGCACCGCTGGGCCATCCAGAAGGGAAGGGCCACGTAATTCCCTCACCACATTTCTATGTCTGGATGGATTGGTGGGGCTGGTGATTTATAGTTCCCTCCCTGGCATAACCACGTCCAAAGATGCCAACTGTTGCCTTGCTGAGGCTCTAGAGCAACCTCCAGCATCGAGTTAGTTCTCTGGGGGGACCCAGATCCATAGATGCTCTGATTTTGCCCCATGCAAGCTCTGTAGGGGGCAGGATGCTGACTGTTGGCAGGGTTTCAAGAAGCCTCAGCAAGGCAGAGAAGCATTAATGGACTTTATCGCTTTGTCAAGAACTTAAAATTGCAGTCATTTACACGACTTCATTTTAATTGCCGCAATAAATAATTTTTGGTTAATTAGGATGCATAAACTTATATATCATTTATTAACAAAAATAATTTGCAGTAAAAATTGATGTGTTTTGCCTTTGGGCACACTCTGTAGTCTTCAGAAACTCTAAAAAATAAACAGTCACACAAATACCAAAAGGAGACACCCACACGCACAACTGAGCGGCATTTCCAGCCCTACTGTGGGTCTGGCGCGGTGCTGGCATCAAGGAGCCGCAAAGGGAGGAGAGGAGAGGACCAAGGACAGCAAGAAGACTCTCTGGGAGTGATACAGAGAACCCCGGGGCTCTGTTGGGATCTTCTTATGACATGGCAGCTGTGCGCCTTTGCACAAGTTACTTAACCTCTCTGCGCCTCCTCCCGCATTTGTGAAGTGCAGCATGGTAGGGCCTACGTCTTGAAGGTGCTGATTGGATTTGCATGAAAAGGACCCAGGGGACACATGCTCAGGTGTCCTTGACTTGACGTCCATTTCTCTTTCTTCCAGGAGCCATATCCTGATGTTCCTGGAGGGTCTAATCCCCCCCTCTTCTCAGTCCGTGGGCCTTGACTGGGGCTGACACCCCAGATCTTTAGGAAAGGGTACATCTTAACCCTCCATCAGTCCTGGGAAATCCTGAGCACCACGATTGGCTGAGGGATGAGCATGTGACCTACACAGTCCAATCAGAGCTAAATAAGTCCCTGGGGGCCTGGGAGCCCCCAGCAGCAGAGTCCTGGCACCAGCAGAGAGAACCCGCAAGAGTTCTCCCAGTAGTGGGATGACGTGGAAGGTACTGGATCCAGGCCTGAAGGTCATCAGAACCGTGTCTCTCCACCCCACACTCTGCTGTCCTCTCCAAGACCTCGCACCCAGATTGGCTCTTTGCAGGAGGACCACGCCTCTGCTGCCCCGGGCTACACGGCCCAACGAGGACGCAATGGCCAGTAACTGCTGTGTCCCCACCAAAGTGCTCCGAGGGCCCGTCCGAAGCCCGTATTCTCAAGGTCCATGAGAACGCGGCTCTGCACGCCTCTGACTGGGGAGAGGAGGAGAGCGAGGTGTGCATTTTACCACCTTGCTGAGCGATTGCCCCCGGGAGCCTCTGGCTTCCCCTACTCAGCTCAGGATCAGGCAAAGCCACTCTTCTGGGGCCGGGGGGCTCTCCCCGGGGGCTCTTTCCCGGCTGGAAGTCCTAAGGAGCTCTCATGCCCAGAAGCAAAGGGTGCTGGGAGTTAATGGATGAAACCCCCACCCGCTTCCTTGTCTCTGGGGTCCGGGGCAGCACTGGGGTCCTGCCTCAACCATCTCCCCGAGTTTTGCCCCCCAAGGAGGAGCTTCGGTCGCTCACTGCCATGACCTTATGGGCTCCTTCCCACTGCATGTCTGCCTGGCTCCCTCCCTGCCCTCGGGGGCTCTCCTGGGGTCACCACCCATCCGGTCCTGCTGCTCAGCTCAAGGCCTTGTCTCCGGCTCTGCCCCTGGGAGGTCCCAGGCTGCAGCATCCAGCTCCAGGTGCGCCCGCCGTAGTGAGCTGAGCGGGGCCCCGAAAGACATGCCCACATTAGAGTCCCTGGACTCTGTGGATGTGACACTGTTTGGGAAAAGAGACTTTGCCAATGTAATTAAGCTAATTATCTTGACATGAGATCATCCTAGATTATCCAAGTGAACCCTAAACCCAGTGGCAAGTGTCTTCATTAGAGGCAGACGGAGTTTGGATGCACATGAGAGAGGAACAGGGGGACGTGCAGAGGGACGCAGCTGCAAGCAGAGGGTCGCCTGGCGTCACCAGAAGCCGAGGAGGCGGGAAGTTCCTCCCCTGGAGGCTTCAGAGGAGCACGGCCCTGTTGACACCTTGATCTCAGACTTCTGGCCCCCAGACTGTGAGAGAATAAATCCCTCCGTTGTTTTGAGTTCCGCAGGCTGCGGTCTTGTCGCTGCTGCCCCAGGAGACGCACACACCTGTCTTGGGGGAGGCTCCACCTCCCAGCTTGTGGGATCAGGGTCCCAGGGTCACAGCACACTCAGGAGCCTGGACTCCACACCGAGGAGCAGCCCTGAGCCACTGGGAGGTTTCCAGCCCAGCAGTGATGTGGCCAATCTGTGCCTTGAAAGGGCCCCTGGTCATGGCGTGGGACACAGGCTGGGGCTGAGCTGGGGCTGGGCTTTCCAGCGAGGAGCCTGGAAAGGCCTAGAAGGGCCGGGAGCCGTTCTGACGTCCTCGAGCCCTGCAGGCCCAGCCACACCCCACGGAGGCCGACTCCCATGACCAGGGTGTCCCATGGCTGCCCCTGCGGAGTCCGTCACCTGCTCTAGGCCAACCACAACCAGGGCGTCAGCCCCCGGTGGCCCCGAGCAGTCTGCCGATGACTCCCATCGTGGAGGTGACCCACCCCTGCATCTGCTTTGTGCAGAAGGGCCTACGGGACAGAAAACCTGAAACCAAAATGTGAACGCCTTCCCTCCTCGTCAAGGTCGCTTTCATCCTGCGGATCGTACTTCAGAAGCGATGATCCTCCTATAGCCTCCATTCCTGCCCCCACTTGCCAAAGGCTGGGGCGTAGATCCCCTCCCCGTACACGCAGTCGGGGAGCAGGACAGCGCATTCTTTTTGATGCTGGCAAGTGTCCTTTCCCGTGACCACCAAGGTGGCAGTCCCACCAGGGATTTATTCCTCTACTACGTCAGCAGAGGAGCCGTGTCTTCATGTCCCTTATTCTCTTTGATGAAGCTCTTAGGGGATTCACCGTGCCTTCCCAGCCAACCTCAGGGCTTCCCATGAGAGAAAGAAGAGGAAGGGGTGCCAGTGACCGCACTCCCACGATGGCGTGAATAACTTTGGGGTAGTTTATCGACCCTCACCGACTCCCCCTTCCCCCCTTCCCGTCCCCACCATCCAGACCCATGAGGACCAGAAAGGCACCCATGGCCTTCCCCACAGTGTCCCGGGGGTGGGTGGAAGGGGCGAGGGGCTGTTGATGGCCAATCTTGGGGTGCACTTCAAGAACGCTTCCCCACAGAACCTGGAGCCCCTGGAACCTCGCTGGCAGGCGGTGGCACATGGACATTCCCCAGATGGGAGGACCCTTGAGCGGGAGAGAGGGAACAACACTGTCCATGCAGCCAAGAAGCCAGGCTGGATGATTTATCGGGCCCAAGGAGGTTCCATGCTCTTCTCTGACACCTGATCCCACTGAGGTGGGTCCAGGGAAGAGAGAGAAAAGGAGGCATGGGGCGTGGGGAATGAAGCAGAAAGGAAGGGGCTCCCCCCCCAGACCCCCGAAGGGCCTCTCCCTTCGCCATCGGCTGCCTCAGTTTCCCCCTAGGCCTGGAGGCTAGAGGGGCTGCACTTGGTCTGAGTCCGCTAACATGTGCTGCATCCAGAAATCACATAAGGAAAAGTTATATTTCCTGCCCAGTTCTTGTCATCTTTCTGATTACCTCCAGAAAAATCTCAACCTAATAAATCTGTGGCCTTCGAATCCCCCCAAACCTCCCTTTGGAGCACAGCAGGCCTTGGGCTCAGAGTCGTCTTCAGGCCAGGCCTCTCGCCAGTTTTCATAATATTTTGTTTCCATTTTCCTTCTTTTCATGGTTACCTTCTATTTAATATGGCAAGGAGTAGTGATTTTCCACTTCCGAGCCTTCATGGAGAGATTTGTTACGTTTCTTTTAAAAAGGTGAATCGATTCAGAAGCAAATATCAGGAAATCATGTCGCCGGGAGTCCAAGGGAGCCAGCTCAGAGAGGGGTGCCCCTGGCGTCCAGTCAGGTGGGCGTGGGGAGCGTGTCCCCAACACGGCACCTGTGACCCCTCCTTCCTGCCTGGTCTAGGCCCTGGAAATCAGTTCAAGGTTTGGGACAAGCATGCGACGGTGAATAATGGGGGGCGGGAGAGATTCCAAAGCAGACGCCCTACACATTTGAATGTCAGGGTGGGGTTGACCGACCGACCGACCACCGCGGGGTTGAACGGAGTGAGGCAGTAAGTGACAAGAGCCTCAGAGAGGGACCTCGGAGCTGGGCTCTGGGCGGCGAGGGCAGCACTGGCCCCATGGCGAGGGGTAGTGCTGGCTGAACCCTGGGAGAAAGCTGCCCATCTCTCTGGGTTTTGTCTGCAGCTGCCCTAGGAACTCAGCCCCAGCCCGCCTTCCTCTGTCCACACAGACCCTTTTGGAAAGCGAGTCTGCTCTTGGTTCCAGAGTGACCACAGCCATGCTCCCCGCACCGCCTCTCCCCATTTCCCCGGGAGGAGGTGGGCCTGGAGCTGGGCCCCGAGCCCTGGAGGGAGGAGGACATCCTGCGGGGACAGCCTCAGGACAGCAGTGGGGGTGGCCGCACGAGCGGGGTGGCCTTCCGATTGGAGACAAGATCCTGACGTCCGATGGCCCCGCGTCCAGCCTCAGAGAACTCACGGGTACCTTCCAACCTGCCCTGCACGTGGCAGGGACAGAGGGGCTGGAGAAACACCCCCAGGGATGGGGTCGGATTCTCACACCCACCCTGGTGAAAAGCCCAAGCCCACCTGGAAGGAAGACAGACAGATGTCCACCCACAGACACATAGACATACCCCCAAGGCCGCAGCCCGGCACAGCTGCCCTGAGGGCCCCCAGGCCGGGAACATTTGGAAGGCACCAAGGTCAGCCCAGTCCCCCCACCTCCCACCCCATCCCCCGTTCTTTCCAGAAACTTAAACCGCTGACTTCTGCAACCCAGGTGTCTGGCCCGTCAGCCAGTGCCCCGTGCACGTGCGCCGCTTCCAGAAAGGACCACTTCTGAGAAAGCCCTTGGTCATCAAACCCCGATCTCCTTGTGCCAGAGTTTTCGACGCGGTGGGCCAGTTCACTTGATAGGACGTTTAGCAATTCATTTCATTCCCAAAATGTTGGTCGGTAAATCATGGAGAAGATGGTTTCCCAGAACCATCTGCTTCTTGCCCAGGAGAAGCCCCAGAGCAGCCCCAGGCTTCGGAGCCAAAGCAAGCATGCAGGGGGTGAGACGGCTGTGCTTTGCAACTATTCCAGCTCCAGTCCGCCACCCTCTATGTATGTGCACACACGCACATGCACACGCACACGCACACACACACAGAGTCTTTATTTTTTCCTCTGGAGAACAACTGTTTACCGTGGGAAAGGCTGCAAACCCGATGTGTAATTCTGGGCTGCGGCCGAGCTGGCGGGCACCTGGCGGGGAGGGCAGGGTGAGCGGATCCGTCACTCATCACTTGACTTGATAATTGACTCTCTCACTGCACGTGGCTATGAGCAGGCTCATCCTCCTCGGGAAGGCAACGCCTGAGCTGTCAGGACCAGAGCCGGAGCGGGGATGGGAGGGTGACGACCCTGCCTGCTGCGCCCCCCGCCCTTGCATGGGACGAAGGGGCCCCCGGGAAGGGAGGTGGGGGTGGCAGTGTTTGCTCTCGGGTCTCTGTCCCGCTCCTGGCTCTGCCCTCAGGGGCCCGTGCCCCAGTTCTCCCCCTGTAGTGAGCCTCTGCTCAGAGCCCTGGCCCGTCGCCTGTCCCTGGAATGTCTTTCTAGCATCGGACACAGGCCAAACCCAAAGAGCCAGCTAGAAACACAGCCATCTCCAGTTTCCAGGTCCCCGGCCAAACAAAAGAGGGGCCCATGGGCCAGGAGCCAGGAGGGGACCAGAGCGATGGGTGAAGAAGGGACTGTCTCCTCGGGCCGAGGACCCGGCCCTGTGCGCAGGCCAGAGCGCAGCCCCTGCACTCCACTCGGCCCCGAGGCTGCCCACCCGACTCCCCGCCTCGCAGAGGGGCCAGAGACCACCTGGTTAGGGCTCAGCAAGCCTGGGATCTAGCCCAGGCCCCCCCAGAGCGTGGGCTCCTACTTCTGTGCTGGCCGCCCACTGTCCTCTGCACTTCTTGGGTCCTGCTCGGTTACCCAAATGACAAGTGTGTCCCGGGGGGGCCTCCGTCTTGGTGACGCTGGGTGCCTGGGGGGCAGAGAAGGGTGAAGGAGGCCCAGGGGGCCCGAGGCACGAGGGAAGGACTGGCCCTGTCTCCTCGACGGAGCACCGGTGCCAACCCCCAAGAAGGATGGAGGCTCAGGGACCAGAGAGCTGGGCCAGAGGAGCAGCATCCCCAGGACAGTGCTCCCCGAACCTGCGGGAGCCTGGACGCGCCCTGATCCCGACCCCGAACCTGACCCCGACCCCGGCCCCGGCGGCCTGCCCCCTGCCTCTGTGACCTCGGGCCTCTCCCCACCGGCCCGGGCTACGCTTCACAGCTCTGTTCCTGTAAACCAGCTCCAGAGGAGCAGCCTTCAGAGACGTAACCTGCCCCTCAGCAATGCTATCCACGACGCCCCAGGTTGGCTGAGCTGTAAATACCTGCTGAGATCAGTAAACCCACAGCCGTGAAAATAAAAAATCTCCACATATTTCCCCAGTAATCTCCCCCCAGGGGCGGGCAGACCCAGGTTGGTGCTGTGTCTAAAGCCCTTAGCCCAACGCCCGCCACCTCGGCGCTGATCCAGGTGCCTTTGCCCCGCGGTTGGCAGCTTCTCTCCATCTAGGAAATGTCTTTTCTGGAACTTTCTCTCACCCCCTATTAGAACATTACCACCAATCCCCAAGGGAAGAACAGAGCCTGGAGCACAGGAGGCGCTTGGTAAATACCAGAGGGAAGACGAGGTGGAGGCAAGAGGCAGTAAGGGAGGACTCCCCGCGTGGAGAAGCTCCGAGGAGACTCTTCAAGTCCCCCAGAACCATACGAGTGTTCTAGAACTGTGTAAAGGGCGTCTGCACTAATAATGGATGTTATTAAAGGGACCTTGAGTCATTAAGAGGAGGAGAAATGATGCTGAGCGTGTTCTGTTCGCCTGGGCAGGAGCCCGGGCAAGTTACCTGCGACGTCATCCATCAAGAGTAGCCGCGAGGGAGGAGGTGCGGGTGTTCAGAGTGGTGCCGCCGCCCTCAGCTGGAAACTTCGTACCCCAAAGATGCCAGGCCCAGAGCGTTGTTGCCGAGCTTCTGGACAGTGTTGCTGAGTTTTGACATTCTTTAACCGTGCTCGCTTGAACTATTGATTAAAATCAGCAGTTCCCTTGCAGTTCATTTTCTCAATAATGCTAATTTTAGTAATTCATTAAGTTAGGCCTGACAGTGTGTCTGCTTCTAACACGTGTAATGAGCCAAATCATGAAATTAGATAATGCATGAGCTCCACGGCGAAACAGGTAATTGGCCAAGCATCACCAATCGACTTGGCACACAGCCGCGGGGACGTTAAGGCCCCGTGCACCCGGGCCCGCGAAGACCCCGCGCTGCTCCCAACTCCCGTCTCAGAGCCAGAATGAAACTTTTGCCATGAGGACAAATGAGTCATCTTGTTTTTGAAGCTCTTTGTATCAGAAAGATATTCCGCCCCAGACCGTCATCATTCATTTCAGGGTTTAATATCCTGAGACATCAGGAAGCTTTCCACAGTATCTAAATTAAATTCTTTCTTCTGAAGCTCAGATCCATTTCCTTCTGAGCAGATAGCAAACCACCAGCCACAACGGTCTGTGATAACCAGAGATTCATAGATTTTCAGGACTATCTGATCCAGACCCCTCTTTCTGAAGGAAGCCGAATGCGTAGGTGGGCAAATGTCTTGCCTCGTGCAAGACCACATGCAGAGTTGGGTGCCGTGCTAGTTTTAGAGTCCAAGGCCCCTGCACCCACTCACGGGCCCCAGCCCCGGATCCACCCTCATCAGCCAGCCACACAAGGAGACCGGAAGAGCAGGATGGGAGAAAGCCACGAGGGTGTCCTTTGAAGGACCAGGCCAGCTAAGTCACAGGGAAGGAAATCACGGTTGGTTTTGAAAGCATGTGAAAAGTTATCCAGCCCCACTCATAATAAGACCGGAGCAAACGAGGCATCTATCGGATCGGGGCGATCACGAATTTTGGCAACACCCCTCTGGGCTTGGCATGGGAACACCTGACGCCCTCGGAGGCGGTAACTTCTCAAGAGCCACTGGCAATATCTGTGCAGATTAAAAATGGACACACATTTTGATTTGGCAACTGCCTCTCTAGGAATCTGTCCTGCAGACATCCCGCACCATCCGAAGCTCCGAGGAGATGCCAAAAGTACAGATGGGCAGCTCCCCCGTACACAGCTGTGAGCTGTCCAAGAATGGGTCGGTCCATTCTGCACAGATGTGGAGCTGTCTCCCCAACAGCTGCTAATGGAGGCAAGTGATGTACAGAGTGCACGTGAGATGCAGCTATTTGCATAAAAAGTAAAAAGAGGGTCATTATGCATAAATATGCATGGATATGCATATGAGTGGAACATCCCCAGAAGGATACCCAAGAAAGTGTTACCTATCGTTGCTTCTGAGGAGGCAGCTGGAGAGCCAGAAAAGGAAAGAAGTCGATTTTCCTTTGCTCCTTTTATTGTTGTTTGGAGGTGTGCCCACGTGTGTGCCTTTCTCATGCGTGCGGGATAGATGTACACGCGTACCGATGCATCCTAACTGGACCAGGGGATCGCGGCCTTCAAACCAGCCAGACCCGGCTTAAGGTCTTAAGGGCCAGGTCCATCCCTTCACGTCTGAGACTTGGTTTCCTCATCTATAGGATGAGAGGAGCCCTGATCTCGAGAGGCTGCCAAGACGGGGGTGCAGCCCCTTGGGGGCACGTGGGGGGTATGACGTTTGCAGCTGCCTTTGAAACTGCAAGGGGTGACTTTCTTTGCCTGCATATGAGTGTTCCCCGGAGAGCTGAGGTGTCCCATGTGAGCTCGTTCAGAAAGATCAGAAGCAGAACAGGCATGGCCTGCTGGGTATGGGACCCCACCTGCGCCCCAGGGACCTCCCGTCCACACCCCACCCTTGTTTGCCATGTCTCAACGTTCCTCCCTTGCCATCTCATGACCGGCTTGAGACTGACAAGGATACGGAATACTCAGGAATTCCCGGAAACCACTGACAGTGGGAGAAAATGGCACAACCACTTTGGAAATGTCGACCGTTCCTGAAAAGTGTGACACGCGGATTTCGCATGACGCAGCAATTCCACTCCTAGGAATTTACCCAAGAGGAACGAAAACACGGGTATGACAGTGTCCAGAGTGGCTTTGTTCATAAAAGCCCCAAACTGGAAACGACCCAGATCTCTCTCCATAGGAGAGCAGTAAACAGACTGAGAGACGTCCAAACAATAAAATAGATTCATTCAAGAAAAAGACAACAAACTGCTGAAACACACAACAATCCGGATGACCCTCAGATACATGATGTTTCGCGGAAGAGGCCAGCTGTGAATGCGTGTTTCTGTATCACCCTCCTTACATCAAGCTACGAATCTACGGTACTAGAGATCAGGATACCAAGTTGCCTCGGGGTCACCGGGGTTCAGGTGCAGGGAGAGCAATTAGCTGGGAGGAGAGCAGAGAACCTTCTGGGGTGGAGATGCCTACAGCTTGATGGGGGAGCTGGTTACGTGGGTACATTCCTCGTAGGATTCATAGAGCTGCACACTCAAAATCTGAGCATTTTACTGAGTATAAATATCACCCAAACAAGCAAAAAAAAAAAAAAGATTTAAAAAATGGAGGAAAAATTCCACATTTCCCAAGGCCAAATGTCTAGCCGGCTCCTCCGCCAGTGTCTCTTGAAGCTCAGCGCGTCCTACCTGGGCGCGCGGACACCCTCTTGGCAGGGTCCTCCGGGCCCCCAGACGTGTGCATGCGGGAGGGTGCACCCCGTAAGCAGTCTGCCGCGCAGAGAGAGCGCAGTCTCACTCGGAGCTGCCTGGACGATGTGGCCGCCGCGGCCGGAACTGTTGTGTGTACATTAACACTTCTGGGTATTTTACTGCCTAATAAGGAGAAAGTCTCGCGTGCCATTTCTTGGCCTTGGAATTCTGTCCTGTCGGAGCAATCTATCAAGGCCAAGGAAGGTCTGCGTTATCAGCAGAGGAATTTTGTTTGTGGAGAGAGAGGTACCCCGAGCCCGCCGGTCGTCTGACACGGGGAGCGGCCCACGGGTGGCAGCTGACCCCCCTCTTGCGTCCACACCCACCGCACGGGTCCGGGCCTCCAGGCGCAGGTGCCTCTGCGGAGCTGCTGCGGTTGGCCCCACCTGGCCGTTCATCCAGGCTTCTCAATGTTTCCTCACCCTGCCCCTTCAGTCCGCCCCTGCTCCGGGGGGTGTCTCCTCTCCTGACGGTTCCAAGAACTGTCTCCACCACCTGCTCCCCCGCTGGCCGCCACACTAGAACCTTTCAAGAGCCTGGAGAGAATGGAGGTCAGGAGGCCCCACGCACAGGAGGAAGGGGCAGCCTCTGGAGGTTCACGGATAGAGACCCCCTCCCCCCCACCGTCACCTTCTCCCTCATCTCTCTCTGGCCCAGTGGTCCTTCATGTCGTGTCCCAGAAATCTGGTCAAGTGTCTGTCCCGACTCTCTCATTGCCTCCAACGCCTTGGGCCGCTCGCCGTTCACCGCGAGTGGGTCTCATAACCCCTGCGCGATTCTCAACTCTTTGGGCATCGGACCCTCCGTGTGAGTGATTCCAGCATGTGGTTCAGGGCTGACGTGATCCGGGGGAGAGAGGATGCTCGATAATATGGATTGATGGATTGATTGGCTCGCACCCCATTGGCAATCTGGTTTATGAGACTCCCGGGGCACACACTCTTCCTGATTAGATTTTTGCTCCATCAATTAAGGATGCTGTGCGTGAGCCCGCTGTGTCAGCTAAAGATCAAACTCTAAATAATGGTTAGTGTCTGCCCTGGAAGCATGCTTGCTGAGCCTAGATCCCAGGCTGGCGAGGCAAGACTATGAAATGTCAAACACCCCGTGCAGTGCAAACACACCGGGGAGGGCCTGCATAAATCAATTGAAAGGACAATCATTAGCATTTGGGTGAAGGCAGCGCTACCGAAGGGTGAGGAGGTCCAAGGTTTCTGCTCACCTGCAAGGTCATTTTGCCTTCATCAATCTATCGACTGTTTGCATCCCCAGAATCAAACAATAAGATGTGTTACGAAACCAAGGATGCCACAGTGAAATACCTTTATCCCTCAAGTATAGCTTCCCAGCTGTCGGCTGGGACCATGCGGGGGGGAGGGCGGCGGCAGGTGGCTCTGGAATGGCTTCTCGGGTCCTGACCCTCAGCAGAAAGTTTCCGGCAGGTGCTTAGGTTGTGAAGTTCAGGGGCTGACAGCCGTCCCCGAGGGGGCCGCTGGAGGATGCTCGGACAGCCGACGCACCCCAGCCAGGCCGGGGGTGAACCCACGCTGGGTCCCCGGCCCCTGGGGAGGGATTGTTCACTATTTTTCTTTCTTGGTATTTTATTTTTTAAGATTTTATTTATTTGAGAGAGAGGGTGTGTGAGCAGAGGGGAGGAGAGAAGGGGAGGGAGAGGGACAAGCAGACTCTGTGCTGAGCATGGAGCCCGACACAGGGGTTGATCCCAAGACCCTGAGGTCATGATCTGAGCTGAAACCCAGAGTCAGATGCTTAACTAACGGGCCCCCCCCAGGCACCCCTGTTCCTCGATACTTTTAAAAAACCCATCTGCTTGGGGACCCCGATGCTGCGGAACGGAGCTGCCCTTTGGATGGGAAATAGGCCGGTGGGTTGACAACAAGCCCAGCTCTCCGCAGACCTGGCTGCACCCTCCGCTCCAGCCCCACACCAACCTTTGAGCGGCGCAGCCTCGCCGCTGGGTCGGAGCAGGCCTGCCTTTGCCATCACAGCTGGCTGGCGCTGCCAGGCCCACAGAGGAGCAACGAGAGCGTGCTCTTCAAGCAGCCAACATCATTAAGTGATTGAATGAGTAAATTGGATTCCTGATATTATAAATTAAAAATTATGCTTTTATTTCACAATGTCAACCCTACATACAAAACTGCATTCAGATGTGTGGCCGGACCTCCTGGGAGAGGCTGTCAGGAGGGGGGCCCTGTGAGGCTGAGCCTGCGAGGCAGCAGCTCTCTCCACCCCTCCCCTACGTGGGAAGAAGACTCCAGAAAGTCCTTACCATGCAAATTCCTGACCCTGAATGGAAGAGTTAATAACAACAATGAGACAGAAACGGACTATAACTAACAGTAAGCTTCCTGGGGGGCCTCTCTGGGCTGGAGCGGAGGCACCTGCTAGGTGGGGGAACCTCTGATTGGGATCTCCTGAGGCTGGGGGTGTAGGGGGGACGGGCACCCTGGCTGTTCCCCCCCAGATTCACCCGGGGCCCAACGCAGGCACCCGCCACAGCGCCAGGTGCTCACCTCTTGCTCAGAAATTAGCCTGGGAGGTTCCCCGGGCCTGAAATGACTTCAAAAACTGTAGTTTGAATTTCTTCCCTACATTCTCTGGGTGTCCGGTCTGCCCAGGAAGCATATGGCAGAAGCTCCGGGGCTCCCCCCGCCTGTCTCCGTTCTCTCCAGGCTCCGATGCTCAGTCCTGGCAGCTGCAGGCTTTGTCAGGAGCCCCCGCCCCACCTGTAAGAGGGGGTGGCTGGTCGGGGGTGCGGGCGGCGGGGTAGAGAAGTGGGGGCCAGCCCAGGGGTGACACAGCCCTGTAAGGGCAGACGGCTCTCCTGCCCCGACGACAACGGCTCCGCCTCTCAGAGTGGCCAGAAGGGAAGCGTCCCTCTTTCACCTCGTTACAGGCAGACCACCCCTCGGGGTGTGGGCTGCACAGCCCTGTGTCACCAGCCCCCACATCACGACACCCAACGACACGGATCTCAGACGCCACTTGTCGCCGGCCTAGTCACCAGCCCCTCAGGGAGGACAACCACACCCTGACCTGATGGATCAGCACTGATTCGCCTCCCGTGTTTTGTGAGTTTGTCAAGGGGACCCCTTGGGCCGCGCTTCTTAGATCTGGCGTCTTTCACTCACCACGTCTGCGGGATGGCCACGTCGCAGAAGCAGCGGGCAGTGGCAGCCTTCGTGTGCAGGATCCCGTCGCCAGGATGGACCTCGACTCACGCATCCAGGCACGTGGGTGCCTCCAGGTTTGAGCTCCTGGGGAAAAGGCCGCTATGAATATTTAGTACTTGACCCTCGGTGAACTTAGGAGTGCTCCGTTGGGCATAGGATACCTGGCCTTGGCCTTGGGCCATCGATTAGGCCTACATACAGCAGGATGCTCCGCGCGGCCCTGGGGGCGGGCTGGCTCTCAGCATTCAGGATCCACGGAAATGTCAGATCCCTAGGGACCCCTTCCCGATCTCACTGACCAGCCTCCCTCCCCCAGAAGGCGCTGTTCCCTCCTCTTCTTGCAGACCCCTTGGCATAATGTGTGCTTACTTTGGTGTATTTGTGTGAGGCCTGTGTCCCTGCTGTGCCACCTGCGCCATGAGGGCAGGGAGCGGGCCCAGCCTTGGTCTCTGCCCTCATCCGCTCACTTGATCACTGTCTATTGAGTGCAGGCACCTACGACTCACCCCTGAGCGAGACGAGGCTGCATCCTCATGCATCTCAGAGCCCAGCACTGGAGGGAGATTTTAAGCAAATGAGGAATGTGTCCTAAATGCTCAGAGCAGATTGAAGGGGTGGCGAGAAAGGGCCAGGGCAGGGGGCCGGGGACGAAGAGCAGGAAGGCCAGAGTGGCCAAGGGAGGGGCATGATGGGACAGGAGGCAGCGAGGTCAGAGACAGGGCGGGCTGGCAATGCAGGCCATGCAGGGACTTCAGGAGCTCGGCCCAGAGGGTGGGGAGGCCCTGAGCTCAGCCCAGCGCTCAACAGATGTTTGTTGGGTGAATGGTGGATGCATGAAAGCACGCCCTCCGCGCTGCCGCACGGCCAGCAGAAGTCCCAGCGCTCAGCCCAGCCGCCCCTCCCTGGCAGCTGCAGGTTCAGCGGGTCCACGGAACACGTTTGCATGGACAAGGGCACCCACCCCGGCCCACCCCGCCGGTGCCCGGCCACCGCAGCGTCGAGGGGCCCTTCCCGGGAAGATGACACCAGGGAGCTCTGCAGAGGGCACGCAGCCAGGCCCGTTCCATCCTCGAGGCCACTGGGGCCTGGCGACTCCTGGCGCTCTGTCCCTTCCTCCCCTTCTCTTTCCACTTCCTAACAACGGGACTGGGCTGGCAGCAGGGCCAGGTGCACTGCCAGGGCGCAGGTGGAGGCCGTGGATGCCAGGCCTGTGCAAACACGGCCACCGTTGCGGCAGCCCAGCCATGGGAAAGACCCCCGAAGTTTCCACGAAGTGGCTCGTTTTGGCCACGCAAGCTCGGGAGGGGAGGTCTCAGGATAACATGTGTCAGGGGTCACAGCTCCAAGAACCAGTTTCTCTCCAGTGAGCCGCGGAAACCCCGGCGGAGGGTCACGATCTCCTGCTCAGCCGTGTGCACACGCAGGAGGGAAGGGCTCGGCGCCCGGGCGGGGAGCCAGGACAGGGCACCCTCTCCGCGCCGTGGTTCCTCAATGTGACCAGCGCAACAAAGTTGGGGAGCCGAGCGGAGCCGGAGCTGTGGGAGAGGCAGGGCTCCCCTCTGTCCCTCCACCTGGCCCGGCCCGTCTCTCTTTTAAGAAAAAAGCCGGTGGGAAGCCTCCTGTTCACCATGCTTACATTTTAACCAACCATGTGATCATCTAAACCTGTCCTATTAATAAGCATTTTGTTCATTCAGCTGTCCAGACCTCATCCACTCATCCACTTAACCGTCTGACCGTCTATCCTCCCGTCCGTCCACACACCTGCCCTTCCTTCCATCCTCCCATCCATCAACCACCTGCTGAGATGCAGAGCCGTCCATTCAGCCATCCCACAAACATGCTTTTTGCACCCATTAGGGACCAGACACTATTTTAGGGGATGTGCTGCTGAAACAACACAGACCCAGCCCTCCTGAAGCTTCTTTCTAAGTGATAAAATCCCACAAATCATCAACGAGTTGCCCATGTTGTCCATGGAAAACACAAAGACAAAAGATGCGGTCTTAGCCTGCCAAGGGTTCCCAGCTCTGGATGGGGAGATGGAGGCAAGCAGGTGGCCCTCAATGCTGAGGAGGCGCAGAATGTCCACGTGCCGGGATCCCTGGGTGGCGCAGCGGTTTAGCGCCTGCCTTCGACCCAGGGCGTGATCCTGGAGACCCGGGATCGAATCCCACGTCAGGCTCCCGGTGCATGGAGCCTGCTTCTCCCTCTGCCTATGTCTCTGCCTCTCTCTGTCTCTGTGTGACTATCATAAATAAATAAAAATTAAAAAAAAAAAAAAAGAATGTCCACGTGCCTCAGGGAGGCCCCTGGCTCCAGCCAGCAAGTCCAGGGAAGGCTTCTCGGGAGAGAGGATACATAGGTTGTGGAGGATGAGTGGTGGAGATCCAGGAGAAGGCTGGCCTGCCCTGCCTCCCCACCTTCTAGAGCAACATGAGACACACAGGAGGAGCTCGGTAAATGCTTGATGAATGAATATTCGCTGGAAGAAAGAGATGGTCCTTTATGGGAATTTCAAGGTCCTGTTCGGCACAGGGTCCCAGTCACGTTTCTGATACAATGGAAGGATACTAGAAAGCACAACAGTTGGCCCATCTGTAAAATGGGGATGATGAGTGTCTGCTTATAGGGTTAGGAGTGGAATTATAGGTCTCCGGGCACCTGGGTGGCTCCGTGGGTCCAACTCTTGGATTTTGGCTCAGCTCCTGATCTCCGGGTCCTGGGATGGAGCCTCCAGTCAGGCTCCTCACCCAGCACGGCACCTGCTGGAGCTTCTCTTCCCCTCTTCCTCTGCTTCTCCCCCTGCTCTTGTGCTCGCTCATGCTCTCTCTCTCTCAAAAAAAAAAAAAAAAAAAAAAAGAATTATAGGTCTCAAAACTGTGATGGCCTGATGCATAACGGTACTCTCTATGTTACTTTTAATAATTAAGGTTAATCACATTTGATCATGAATAATATAATTAAATAATACAATATGAAGCAGTAATACTTGATGATATATTATTAGCACGTAGCTATTAGGATTTGATGATTGTCAGAATGTACAGCTGCTCATCCGGGGATGCTTTCCTGCATCCAGCTCCACAGCGGGGTTTGCTCGGGAAGCCCCGGGGAGGCCTGTGTGCAGCCCTGTTCCCCTGCCGAGGCCAGTCAGACCGGAAGGGACATGCGTGGGCCCGGCCCCACATGGCTGGGCAAGCGGCCCACTCTCCCCTAGGAATGCCTCATGCCTGTCGCCCACGGATCTCGCTAAAACCTTTCGGGAAATTGTTGATACTTTGGGCTGAATGACCTCTCGGGGTAGAGCGTTTCCATAACGACTAATGAGTGGCCAGCATGCTTCCGCCCCGGCTGGGCCCTGCCCACTCTCGACGAGCACCGGTGGCGTGGACGGCAGGCCCGGTGGCGGCCACGTGGCTCCCCAGCAGCCGGTGGCGCAGGCCTGTCCCCGCTTGGGGGTGAGGGATGCGCAGGCAGGCGGCCGGGAGCTCCCGGGACGCGTCCTGGGCCCAGAGTGGGAGCACCACCTGGCCGCCCCTGCTCGGACGGTGGGGGCCGGTGACGGCGCAGGAAGACCAAGCACCGGAGGGGTCGCCGTGTGGGCCCCGCCGCTGGCGTCTTCCTGGGCCCGGTGTCCGGCGGCGGGAGGGGCGCGGGGTCAGCTCCAGGCCCATGTGTGCGAGGGGACCGGCTCTGGCCCACAAGCTGCAGGTGGCCCGGCCTTAACCACAGGCCCGACGGCGGAGGCTTTGGCCAGTAGTGTGGCTCCCACCAGAGGGGAGGAGCGTCCCTAGAGTATTTCCAGTGCACAGAGATGGGCTGGGGAGGGGGCGGGGGTGCACCCAAGAGCCCGGGGAGCCCCCGCAGATTGCCACGGCCGCACACCTGCCGCTTTGCCTCTGACCTCTTCCCTCTCGGGACCTGCACGGCCCCAGCTGGAGGAGCTAGGCTCCCCGCCCCGATTTCAGCTCCTCGCATCGGGGCCCCGGTCACCACCAAGGTCGGGTAGTCCCGTCCCTGGACTCAGAGGCCACCTGCCACCAGCCACCTTTTCAGATCCAAAGTCGTCTGGCAGCTCTCCCGGAGTAGAGAAGGGACAGCCTAAGGACCCCACTAATAGCTACAGAGGCACCCTCCCATTACGATCAACCCCACGGGACCTCCTGCTTCCTCATGTGTAAAATGAGGAGCTTGAGAGAGATGAACCCAGACTCAGAAAATGTCACAGCTGCAAAAGGCCCCTAATGAGCGTCTGGCTCTGCTCCAGGGCCTCAGACTCGTCTGATCGCAAAACCCGTTCCCTCCCTCACTGACGTTCCTGAACCCCTACTGCGTGCCAGCCAGGGGCCTGGGTGTGGCCGTCGTGCAGGGTGAGGAAGCAGTTCCCAGTGGGGCAGGAGGATCACAGCATGTAAACAAAAAGATCGAAACTGCAGAGCATGGTAAGGTCCGGGAAGAAACTGAGGTACACAATGTCATAGGAAGCGCGGGTGACGGGGTGGCAGCAGCTGGGCTGAGGATGGAAGGACGTGATGGGCCTGGCAGAGGAAACAGCACGGGCAAAGGCCCTGGGGCAGGAACCCCCCAGGAGAGTACCACCAATTGAAAGAAGGCCGGAGTGTCTCCGCGGAGTGAGGAGGGGGAAGAGTGACACGGGGGCAGACAGACACAAAGGACAGAGGACCCACGGTCCCAACTCTGGTTTCACTCTGAGGAAGAGTAGGTGTGGGGACCAGAGAGGCACGGCCCCCTGGAGATGCTGGGGCACGGCCCGGGGCGAGGCAGGGCTGGCGGTCTCTGTAGGCTTCGGGGTTCAGGCGAAGGGGGCGACGGTGCAGCCTCCGCACCTCAGTCTTGGAAACCAAGACCCCGGGAGGCCACGGCTGTGACCGTCCAGCCTTGCCCTGGCGCAGGAGCAGCGCCGTGCCGGGCAGGGCGAGAACAGGAGGCGAGAACCTTTCCATCCTCTGCTAATTGTACCTCAAGCAGAATGGAGGCAAGGTTGCTCGGAAATGACGGAGGGGGGTCGATGAGCAGCACAAAATTGGGCTTATAAAAGAAAAATCAATTTGTGCTCCTTCTCAGGAAGAAGGCCGCATGTGGCCTGAATTACTCCTCTGGGTTATTTGGTTTTGCCTTCAAATCAGAAAATTGTAGTTATTACAGCCGCAGGATTGATCGGCGCGGAGGCGGCGTCGGGTCCGCGCCTCCGTCTTTGTGGGCTCCGATCCGAATGGGGAGCGGGGCCCGTTTCCTCCCTGGCGGCGGTGTCTGCGCGCGGGACGGAGACGGGGCAACGGGCTGGGGGCTCCAAGGGCCGGAGGACCCGGCGAGTGGCTGTCTTGGGGTCTGACGTGCGCGACACGCCGCGCGCTGGGTGTCCGGGGGTGCCGCCGAGCGCCTGCAGAAAGACGGTGTCCCCCCTCCTCCGAGGCGGTAATTGCCCATTGATCATCTTCAGGCTTTAACCTGAATCCCCTTAAGCCCCAGCAAATAACCCCTAATTCACAATCACCTGAAATGCTATTGATTCTTTTTTTAATTTAACTTGCAGCAAGTTTCCACCCACTCTGCCGCCCAGAGGGAAGGAATGATTTCAGGCTCCCTCCCCAGAGCCATTAAAACACCTCCCACCCCCACCTCTCCAAAAAAAAAAAAAAAAAAAAAAAAAAAAAAAAAAAATCCCTATCTCCCAAGCACAAAACAGGAGTTTATTATTATTATTTATTGTAGCTCAATGACCTTTTAAATTCCTAACGGCGCCAAGAACAAAGGCAAGTCCCTAGCGTGCATTCCTTTCGCAATTTGTTATTAATTTGAAGCCCCAGGACGAGAGCAAGTACCTTCCCTCCCGCGCGTGGGGCCGCGCCCGAGCCGTGGGAGGTGGTTTCCGATGGCCCGTGGCCTCCCCGCGTCCAGGCCGGGCGCACGCCTGAAACTCTCCACCTGTCCCGTCGCGTCACGGGCCACGCACAGTCAGGAAGAGACTTCACACCGTACTTTTTTCTGAAGCTCTGCCCTTTGTGTGTCGTCTTTGGAGGAGATAAATCAGCGAGAAGACGTTTTTACCACCAGCTGTGCACTAGCTGCGCGGTGTTTCCAGGGCTAATTTCACCCACAAGTAGTCATCTGCCCTTGTCAGTTCAGTTCCCAGTGGGGACGGGGTCGGGGGGGGGGGGCGGTTGGGAAGCCTTGTGGGGTGGGGGGTTCAGGTGCACTTTTGGAATCTGACTATGACCTGGCTTGGCCACTTACCTGCTGTGTCACGTGGCGCCAGGCCCTTCAGCGGCGCCACAGTGTGGTTTTCCCACCTGTGAAAGAGAGTAGGCGTGTCAGCTGCACAGAACCACACTACACACATGTATATGTGTGCATACATGCAACACGCATCTATATACACACCACACACAACATACGTACATGCAGCACACACATCCATACACATATGGCACATGCATGCACACACCACACATATACACTTACATGCAACACACATGTATACACGTGCACACACATACACACCACATACACACGTGCACCACACATGCGTGCGCACCACACACATATACATAGCACACACATGCCGCCCATATACACATATATGCCCATGCCTCATGCATGCATATACGTGCCATACACATACACGTACATGCAAGCACCATGACACATATACACACACCACATGCATCTATACATGCGCACATACACACACGGCATACAAACATACACAAACACAGCACAATCATACACACAAAAACACATGCAAATGGTGTGCACAAAACCATCGCTATCTGCGTGAGGGCTATGGATGGAACCAGTGTCACGGAAGATGTCACCACTTGCAGGAAGCTGGGTGAACGGTACACGGGGCCTCTCTGTACTAATCCTGCAATTTCCTGTGAATCTATAATCATTTCAAAATCTAAAAATTGTTTTCTTCAGGCCGTAACAACACCTGTTTCACCGGGGTTTGGACAGGATTCAGGGAGCGAAGTCGACGCTGAGCACTTCGCGCTGAGTCTGGCAGCGGTCGGTGCTTAATAAATGGGATTTATTTTTGACCTATTAGTCTATGTGTTTAAGCCACCAGCAGCTCCTTTTCTCATTAGGAGCATCCAGAAAATCAGAATGGTGTTTGTTGAAAGGCTATCTGGTGAGCTTTGGCAAAAGAGAAACTTTTCTCTTTTGTGATGGCTCATTATTCTCAAGGTTAATGGTTGCTAATTGCACTATTGGATTGCCCGCAGAAGCGTCCGCGCAGGCCCCATCAGCTGCTCCGGTCGCTGATTGTCTCCAGGGGGGTGGGCTGCCAGCAGACCCACCAGACAGAGCAGAGGAGACTGGCCGGTGGGCGGAGGACTGGCTGCTCCCCTCCAGGGGGTCGTGTCCCCTCTCACCTCTGTGACGCAGGGTGCACCCTGGACGTGAGGTGCTGACTTCACCTTTGTTCTTGGGCACAGACACTGCCCTTTGCAGAGCCCTGCGGCTCCGCTCCTGCCTCTGTGGTCGCACGGCAGGCACTGGCTCCATTTTCAGCTCTTACGGTCACCTGAGCCGTCACAGGCCACACCACCCCCAGGTCTAGGTGCAAATTCCACCAGTGCTGTGTGACCTTGTGCAGGTTCCTTAACCTCCCAGGGCCTCAGCTTCCTCTTTGTAGACAATGAAAAACACTTGAGTGTGAACAGGAGGGGAAGCTGGGTGAGGCTTTGACAGAAACCCTCGAAGGAATTTTTGCGACTCTCCTGTAAGTCTGACGTCATCTAAAAATAAAAAGTAGAAACGAAGCCGCGCACTGCCTCGGTTATCTGAGCACCGGGGTTGGCAAACGACAAATGCCCGCCACGTACTTGGTGTTCCCCGGCTTTTGTGCGGAAGGAAACAGTCCACTCATTGTGCCTCTTCCCCTTTTATTGCTGTGTCCCCCCTGCCCTACCCGACGTCTCCGAGAAACAGCCCGACCCAACTCTGAGGGGTGACAAATGAAAGCAGTCGCGTGGGGAGCACACCCTTGATGCCACGGAGCAGAGAAGGCCCGTCCCCTCGAGATCACAGTCACAGCCATAAAGGCAGGTGTCCGGGCCCCGGGTCGCCAGCGGCCTCACGACCGCTTCTCTCTCCCCCCAGGGTCAGAGGCCACCTCTTCCCCAGCCCCGTGCGAGGCAAGGGACGGCGGCTCTGGCCCAGGACCCGAGCTGAAGCCCGCAGGGATAAAACGCGCCTCGACGTCCTCCTACGGCCGGTCCTCCAGATGCTCCTTGGCAAGCTCGTCGCGCGTCGTGTCATTCTGGAAGGCGGAGAAGGTGAAAAATACCTTCCACCCATTTCCGCTATTAAAGCAGGAGGAGTCCCTGATTATATTTACAGGGAGACTTGGCAGCGGAAAAGCAATTCAATTAAACACAAGCAGGGCACAGGGGAAGTTTGGAAGGAGGGTCGATGGCCAAAATGCTTCGTCCAAATACAATTCCGTCCCCCACCTGGAGACCGCAGGGCAGCTACGTCCAGCTTGAGATTTACGGCCCCAGGCGGCGCCTCCGCTGGGTAATAAACTGTGTCCTCTAATCAATATTGGCGCTGGACGGCCCGTCTGCGGCCTGGCCGCCCATTTAGCAAAGTCACTGAGTAATGGAAAACGCAATCAAGTTGTATAATGAATCTGGGTAATTGGATGGACTAAGCAGAATGGTCCAGCTAAATATATTCAGTCCAGCGCATTAATTAAAAGCTTGACACTCCAAGCGCCACCCGAAGTGGCCCGTTAATGCGTCTCTGGATGCGAAGGTCAGGCGCAGAGATGAGCTACCAGCCAGCGCGACCATCGCTCAGCTCCGGGGCCTCGGAGGCTGCGCCCCCGTCTTGGCTGTGCCCTGGGCTCGGGAGGAGGCGCCCACGGCTGCGTGCGCGCCGCATGGCCTGTGCCACACGCGGTGACAGGTCTTGTGTCACCTGCACAGGGACTGGCTGGTCACCTGGTCCCCCCTTCCCCGAGCTTGGCAGGTCAGGACTCAGTCCTAGGCTCTCTGGCTCCAGGGCCGTGACAAAGTTCCTAATTCCATGGAAAAAGGAACAAGGAAATTTTGTGTAAAGCAAAAAAAAAAAAAAAAATAGAGAAAAGAAAAAAGTATCTGTGGTGGAGATCCGTCTATGAAGGGGACGAGCTGTGCGGCCTCCTCGGGGTCCCTGTGTGCCTGTCGGCAACGGAACAGGCCACCTCACCTCTGGGATTTGAAACTACTTCAAAGAAGGGTGGGCCTTCGAGAGCAGTGGGCCCTGCACCCCTCAACGGTTCTGGGGGGATGTGGGCCCAGACGTGACCGCCACGCGTCCACATAAGCGACGCACCCGCCAGAGTGGCCCTCCGCTTCCTGCGGCCTTCGTAGGATCCTGAGCCCTCAGGGCTGCTGGTGTCAGTGGGCACCCGGCGCCCCGGCGCTGGCGCAGTGCCGTGTTTGGATGAATTCTGACGTTTGACCCCAGGGTCTTTGATCCCACCTGTCCCTCCCTGAAGATGCAGATGGATGCCCCTTGGACTCGCCACAGCCCCAGAGGGCCCAGGGCTCAGGACCAGTGGGTCTCACAGCCAGCCAGCGCCGGTGCTCCCAGCCAGCAACCCCACTCTACAGACGGGGGGGCCAGAAGAGCAGCCCGCTCCCCGCTGCCAGACGACCCCCACCCCCACCCCGCAGGCCTCTCCCTTCACCAGGCTCCGCGCCTCCCAGCCCCGAGACGGTTGCATGGGAAGAATGTCCAAGACTTTGGGGAAAAACAGAGGCCATGCCAAGAGTCAAGGACTGGCCGTCTCCTCTGACAGGTCAGCAATTTAACATCCTTCAGAAATACTGACCTCACACCATCCAACTTAGGGACCGCACTTCTAGGAATTTACCCTCCTTGTGCCCTGGGGCCATGTGTCTAAGCCGTATGTCTCCCCGGCAGGACCTGTTACCACCGTCCACACCCCCAGGTCGGGGGACCCTAAGAAAAATCAAGGGGTGTCCCACCCTGAGGACTCCACACAAGGAGGCGGGTCTATATTTCTTAATTCCATGGAAGTGTTTTCCCCGGCTGGGAACCCCAGGCTGGGTGTGACCCCGTGACCACGGTAGTCGGGCCTCACCCCGCTCATCCAGAGACAAGGGAAGGATGTCCCAGGAGATCCACAGGAGAAAAAGCTGGTGCCAACCGCACATGAGAGGATCCACTGTAGCAGCTGAAATGTAAGACATCCATGCACACGCGTGAGTGTAACTGCAAGATATGACCTTGTGGGGAAGGAGGAGGGGACGTGTTCTCCTTGTGTCGTGTTTCCTTCCATCCTGATTAATTTGTTTTTGTTTTGCACTATCATGAACATGTATTACTTTACATTTAAAAAAAAAAAAAAAACTGTTTGAATTTCAAATGTCCATGACCAGCTCTGAAGTCGGTGGATGAGGTGGTATTTCTTCCTGCCCCCTACCCCCCGGGGCCCTGAGGGAAACCACAAAGTTCATCAAAGTTCAGCAAGTCAGCAAATGTCGTGGGTGAGTGGCAAGGTGGTGTTCTCAGCCCGGCTGGCCCTGGAGTCCAGACGTGTGTGGCTCTAGCAGGGACATTCCAGACCTTGCCGAGACCCCCAGGCTGCCTTCTCTCCTCCTTCAGTCTGCTCTGGCCACATGGGCACCCTTTCAGTGTCTGGCTTTGTCCCCTCAACAAAGGTACAGGTGATGAACCAATTAATTCTGTTTCCATGAGCCTCTGACATGGCTTTGGCTTCAACAAGCTCATGCCCTGGAAGGAAGCACTGAGTGGCCCTGATATGTGGGCATATGCATCCATCCACCCATCCATCCACCCATCTACCCACCCATCCATCTACCTACCCACCCACCCACCCACCCATCCACCCACCTACCCACACATCCATCCATCCACCCATCCACCCACCCATTCATCTACCTACCCACACATCCATCCATCCATCCATCCACACATCCATTCACCCACCTACCCATCCATCCATCCATCGCCTGTATGAGCTTCCTGCTGAGTGCTGGGCACCATCTGGGTCTGGGAGTAGCAATGAACCCATCACAGAGGATCTCCCCACAGGCCTCAGCTCAACAATGTCGCCAGTCAGCAGGAAAGGGGCAGGCTTCCCAAGTATGGTGGGTGCTCGATGAGGTACCCTACTGCCACCCAGTACCGCTGATAGGGCAGGATTTGAAGTCAAGGGAAGACTGCCAAGGAGCCTGCAGATTTTTACCAGCTTCTTGGGACTAAAGCGTACAATCTGGAGCTTCCTGGATGTCGGTGTGGTTTTCTGTTGCTGTTTCTGGTTCTTCTCTGCTAATGCTGAGTGAGCCTCTCCTCGGGAGCATCGCCCACTCCCTCCCCTCCCCACCTCCCCGGCCCCCTGCTCGGGCGTCTTTCCTCCTTACTCCCTGGGCCTCCATTGACTTATTTCTACAACAGGGACAGAAGAGCATCGCGTGCAGGCTGCCTCCCAAATCCTGCCTGTGCCGTTTTCTCAGTCACTCATCCAAGCGACCCACACGCAGGTCCAGAAGGGTCCACGGCCACGCGGTGGCTAAGTGTTGGAGCTGGGCTTTGAATGTGGCCACGTCCGGCCCGAACACGATACCCTTGACCACCCGCTTCCTCCCGGGATGGGGCGAGGATGTGCTGAGCTGCAGGGCGTGAATCCAGGGCTTGGCACGGCCGGGCTCGGCTCCAGCTTCCTTCCTTCCCCCCGAGGTCCGGCCGGGGGGACATGCCTGCCCGCGTCCGGTCAGTGTAAAATATGCTGCAGATGACCTCACCCCCAGCTCCGGCCATATCCGGGATGTGACCTCGGAGATGTGCCCGGGGGACCCCCTCCCAGGTTCCAAGGCTGTGCCACACCCCTGCCCCAGAGCAGCCGGGAGCCCCTGGGGGACCCCACTGGCGGACGCACGAGTCGCCCCCCCTCCGGCAGAGAGGCAGCATTCTATCACAACCTTCAGTCCTCCGCTGTGGTCCCCAGCGCGGACGGAGGGAGGGCGAGCAGGGGCGGACGGGGACCGCGCTCGTCCCGAGACAATGGGAGCAGCGCAGAGGAAGCCTGGCCCTGACTCGGCACCCCCGGCCCGACTGCCACAGTAGCCGAGCGGGTCGGGGAGCCTGGCAGGGGTCACGGGGCCAAGGCAGCACTTCCCTTCTGCTTTCCTGAATCCCAGGAGCCACTTGGCAAACGGCCCTGTGGTTCTCTCGGGGCCACCCCCAGGGCCCTGCAGCCGGGCGATAAACCCGTGACAATGGGCGTCCCCCGAGGCCCCTTCCTTCTTCCCCACTATTAATAATAATAACACTGAGCATATTAAAAATAGTCGCTTCCTGAGCTGTCGTCGCGCCCTGGGCATGACAACTACCCCCCGAACGCTCACACGAGCCCGTGGGGAGGCTGTGCGCGCACGTGCACCGCCAGCTGAGAACACGGAGGCCCCTGGAGTGCGGGGCCCGCTGTCCGGGGGCCTCCAGCCAGGCTGGCCCCGGGAGGGCCACTGCTACGGGAGCCGAGGGCCTGCGGCCTTGGGTGCACCCGGTTCATCCACCTGCCCCATTTACTTTGTTCGCCTGAGTCCTCTGGGTGCCAGGGGCGGGCAATGCTGGGGGCGGCCTGGGCGCTCAGCAGGGAACCCAGGACAAGCAGCCCCAGGGGCCTTTACAGAAACGGCAGCTACGCTATCCGAGGAGGCGGGTCCAGTAAGGAGCCAAGGTGCCGGGGGACCCAAGGAGCCCCCCCAGGGGCTCTAAACCATCACTGAAAGAAATAGAACCATCCGGAATCCAGTGGGCCAGAGGGAGGTGCAGCGTGGGGGGCTCCTGGGGAGGCGAAGGAGAAACCTCACCCTCACGTGAGATCCCATCAGCACTGCCATCCTCTCCTGGGAACCAGGATTGCTGAGATTATGCCCGTGATACTAGCCCCGGATTCCTTTGCCGGTTGAGCCCGGATGTCAGGGCTCAGGTGGATAAATAGCTCTCGCCTCCGAGAGAAAGGCGCAGAGCATCTGACTCTCATCCGATGAAAGATTTCCAGATAAGTGTTGTTATTGCCATGGTCCGTCAGATGGAGCAAGTTTAAACTATTCCAGGCCCTGAGGATTATGAAATGCTGCTATCATTTCGGGGAGGGGGGTAGAGAAAGTCATTTCTCTTTTGTTGCTTTTTGACTCTTAAAATTTAGGTTCACGCACTAAGGCCCTTGAGTTTCCTGCGGGCAGTCGGGTTCACGCGCGAGCCCGCCCCACCGGGCTCCTCCGGCCTGCCTCCCCCTGCCCCTGCCCCACACCGGGTCTGCGGGGGGGATGTGCCCCCCACCTCTGGCACCGCCCCTAATCTGATGGGACTGAAATGTCGGTATTTCTCTTTTCCTACCGTGACGATCTGAGGACTTCCAGAACCATCACTCGGTCATCGCACTGCAGTGGTCCTCAGTGATTGTAGGACAGACAGACGGACAGAAGGAAGGAAGGAGGGAGGGCTTGCTGGTAATCACAGCCGTGCTCAGCAACTCCTAGCGTGCAGGTTCCTTGTCTCGGAAGTGAAAGTACTAATCGTATTTCTGTCGGGCCTATTATCACCCCCACTTTATAGGTGAAGTAAAACGACCCCAGTCCCTGCAGCCTCCTGGTAACAGAGCCCACAGCCTCAGCCACCTACATGGTGCACAAGAAGACGCTTTGTCCTGTGGTGCTCGGGTCTCGATGGGGACAGAGGTGAGCCCCAAAGATCCCAGGGCATGACCTACTCATCCGCTGCCACTGGGTGAGGGCCGTAGAGGGGCTCCTGGTGCCGTGGGAGAGGCCTAGATGGTTCTAGATTCAACTCCCATGATGAATGTTTGCTTTGATTGGCTCGGAGTTACTCTGATAGCTGTGAAACCGGGCCCGAGCCAGTGACTTTGTCAACACCGTCATCCCCTCCAAGGGCAGCCTGCACAAGGAATTCCTGTAAAAGAACCACAGGCAAGCCTGATGTTGTGTCTCTCTGAGTCGCCCCATCTTTGAGGACATCTGCATCTCTGGGCTGTGTCCCGGGTGGCCCGCCACAGCACGGGCCTGGAGCTTTGCTGGCTCCCCTGACAAAGGGGCCTGATTGGCCAAAGATCCTCAGGGGAAGAGAAGGGAGGTCTGTCCACACGGCCATCGACCACCTGCCGCAGGCCCCGAGCACCTTATATTTGCATGTCATCGTGTCTGTGCTTTGCTCCTTACAGATTTGTTTAGTGACAACATGACCCCTGGAAAAGGTAAAAGATTCTTCTGGAGCACATTTTGAGACCCACTAGGAAAAATCCGCAATGTTCAAATGCAAATAAATAGATAGATAGATAGATAGATAGATAGATAGATAGATAGATAGATAGATAAATGACCTGGTATAGTCAACCATTTATCTGTCTTTGTTTTAAGTTGGTGTCCTAGGGGGTCCGCCCTGGTAGACAGTCTCTTCTTCTAAGCCCTGGTTTTGAGGGGGGTTTTGTTTGCTTGTTTTTTAGATTTTTTTAAAAAGATTTTATGTATTTGTTTGAAAGAGAGACAGAGCCAGAGAGCACGAGCAGGGGGAATGGCAGAGGGAGAGGGAGAGGAAGACTCCCCGCTGACTCCAGCCCGATGCTGGACTCCATCCCAGGCCCCCCCGGGATCATGACCTGAGCCGGAGGCTGACGCTTAGCCAACTGGGCCACCCAGGCGCCCCTAAGCCCGTGGTTTACAGATGGAGAAGCTGAGGCCCCCCCACCTCCCGGAGCAGCTTTCTCGTGGCGAGAGCAGGACACTCGAAGGGAGGAGGCCAAAACGGTCCGCAGCACACGTGCCGCAGTTGGAGGCACCAGTGTGCGCTCACGCTGAGCTTCGTACAGATGCAGGTGGTGGGGTACAAGGATGTTCCTAGGTGCGTGTGCACGCGTGGGTTTACACGCGCATCGCTGTGCCGCGGGCCGGAAGCAACAACACCCGCAGCAAGGAGCACCCCCAGCAGCCAGAGCTCGCTCCCTACCACCGGGCCCCTCACCGAGGCAGCTGATTCTGCGCAGGAGTGTGCACGGGCGCAGGGGTCGCACGCGGCTGGACAGCGAGGAAACGGTGAACAGCAACAGTAACGACGAGCAGCCCCGGCGGCGGGACCGGCTCAAGGCGGCCTCGGGGCCAACGAAGAGCTCCCCGTGGCCCAAGCCGGAGCGCTTTGAGCGATAGAGTAAATAGAGCGGTATTGGGCTATACCCCCCGGTTAGAATAAATACCCAGGGACCATGCTGATTAGAGAGATGACCGAGCAAACAAACTGAGGAGAAGAGAAGAGAAGAATCCCAACCGGCCTGCGTGCCCTCCAGCTGCCACCGAGCCCGGCGGGTGGCCTCCCCGCGGAGGACAGCATGGCTAGACGCCGCACGGGAGGAAACCCTGCCAAGTGTGACCTTGGCCCGGGGGTTGGGTGGGAGCGTGGACTCGGGATACAAGGTGACAAGAAGGGCCCCCCCTTGGTGGTCCCCTCACCCCAAACCGTCACCCCAGTCTAGCCACGAGATGATCATCAGATGAGCCCACGTTGGGGGACATCCTAGGAAAGTCTGAGAAGTGCCACAGACCAGAGGAGCCCACGGAGGCGTGGCCGCCCTTTGTCACCTGGTGTCCTGGGGGGGACCCCGGAACAGAAGAGGACACGAGAGGACATCTAGAGAAATCCGACTGACAGGGGAGCTGGGGTGTGGAGTCCATGAGGACACTCTGCGCTTTCTTCTCAATAATTGTGTAAATATATAAAAGGGTCATTTTTTAAGGTCATTTTCAACCATACTTTTGAGCCAGGAAACTGTAGTGCGCTGATTGATGGCCTCAAAGACGCCAGGTCCTAATCCCCGGGCCTGTAAGTGTGACCTTATCTGGGAAAAAGGTATTTGGCGAGGTCACTAAGGAGCCTGAGATGACACCAGCCTCGAGGAGCCGGGTGGACCCTCCATCCAGGACAAGCGTCCTCCAGGGTGAGACACGAGGCCAGACCCGGACAGGGGAGGGGCCCTGTGACGCCAACCACGGGATGCCCCGAGCTCCCCAGAAGCTCAGAGAGGCAGGAGCCCCTCCCCGGGGCCTCCGCAGGGCGCACGGCCCTGCTGCCACCGTGATTTTAAGCCTCGCCCTGCAGAGCTGTGACAGAATGAAGTCCCGCTGCTCTAGGTCACCCAGCGGGTGGTTCTGTGTCCCAGCAGCCAGAAGACTGATCAGGCCACCAGCTTGTCCTGGAGCCTCAGCCCCGCCGCACGGAGTGGGGAGCTCACCCAGACCGGACGCCAACGCTCCGCTGATGCCTCGGTGCGGGGTGGGGGTGGGGGGGGGCGTGCAGGCGCGGGGAGCAGCGTGAGCTGAGACTCTGAGACCAGAGGTGGGGTGGCCTGGCCTGAGGACGGGCGGGACGTAAGCCGGGACATGCTGGACCCGGAGCGGGCCGTCCCCAGGCTCAGGAGGCCCCCGAGCGCCCGCTGTCCGCCCTTGGTGGGTGGAGACATCCCGGGGAGCCCCGGAGGCTGGAGCTTTGCAGGCGGGGTGCTCGGGGCGGGGCCGCTTAACCCCCAGCAGGGAGATTCCAGAATCCGGACGGACGCCTGCAGGCTTTTCCTGTAAAAGGCCGCACCTGCTGAGCGACCCCTCGGCTCTGCTACGGCGTCGAGAACCCAGCGGGAAGCCCTGCTCAGGAACGGCCCGGCTCCTTCCATTCGACTTCGTTTGTGGCCCCTGAACCGTGGGTCTCAGGCCATTTCTCACGTCTTGAAATGTTCTTCTGATTTTTTGTTTTGTTTTGTTTTTTAATCAACCATTTGAAAGTGGAAAGCCCTGTGGAGCTTGCGGGATTTACCACGATGGGGTTGGGCTCCGAGGGGATGGGTCCCACGGCCGCAGCCCTCGCCCAGGACACCCCTGTCTCTTGCCTGCCTCCCTCCCAGCTCCTTCCGCAGCTCCCCCATCCTCTACACCCCCCCCACTCAGCGCCCTCCAGGGACGCCCCCACCTCAGGCTCGGAAGCCTGTGTGGCTTGTTGACCTGCCTCGCTACATCTCCCTCAACGCTTCTTTCTCAAATGCCCCACAGCCCCCGACCACAGGCCCTTTGCACACGCCACTGCCTCTGCCTGGAGATCCCCAGCCGCTGGGCTTGGTTACCTCCTCGCCCAATCAGGGTGCAGACCCCAGGCCCGTCTTTTCCCTCTTCTAGACTCTCACACAACCTTGTAGAGTGAGCTCTTATCACAATGGTGATTTGGGGCGAGAATTTGACTCTCTTACTATGTGAGAAGCCCCCCGAGGGCAGGGGCTCGTCTGTCTGACCGTCTGCTGAGCCCTGGGCCTGGAACCTGGTGAGTTCACGTGTTCTCTGGCTGCCTCAGAGGCACGGCCAACGCAAGACGGAAATGCGACGTGGGCCCTTGTTGAAAAATGATTAAGAATTTCGAGACAGGGACAGCAACGCACTAAGTCAAGGGCGGGTCCTTCTACGTGAGGCCCACGTCCCTGCACAGGTCACTCGCTCGGGGAGCAGCCCCGGCCGGAACGAACATCCTCGGGCCAGGCCATCCACCGGGGTCTGTCACTGTCCTCCCCGGTGACTTAGCCATGGGCTGGCGAGCAGGAACAGGTGCCTAAGGACCGAGCGGCGGGGGGGACACTGAGGCCAGAGGGGCGGGGGTCTGCTCGGCCTCTCACCAAGCCGCGCTGTCAGGAGCTCAGGCAAAGAATCTGCTCCCAACTCCTCCAGCGTCTTGTGCTTATCGGGCGCAGGCTCCCATTTCTCCGCTGGCTCCAGGGGCCACCCACAGTTCCCGCGAGGGCCCCTCCGTCTCCGAAGCCGGCCCCGCCTCCGACATCCAGACACAGGCTTCTCAGGCCCACCCCACGCTCTCCCTTGAACCGACTACCAGTCAAGCGATGGAGAGCCTCATTATGTCTGCCCCGTCCCTGTGCCAGGGACGTCGTAAGCTCCCCTGCTGTGACACCCCATCACGTTCCCAGGGCCTACTCACACTTGGAGGGAAGGGACGACACAGGGCACAGCAGAGAGGGGCGTCCTGGGGGCCACGCCAGGATCCTGCCCCCACAGGCCCCGAATACAGGCTCACTGGCCAGGCTCTGAGGATGAGGGATAACGTGTCATGTCGAGTCAGCTTGGCCAGGCCGCGGTGCCCAGCTGTTGGGCCAATGCCCCTGGGTGTTATTGTGAAGGCATCTTATAGACGGGATTAACGCAGTTGACTTTAAGTCAAGGAGACCCCCCTCAGCAATGTGAGTGGGCCGCACCCAATCAGTTGAAGGCCTTAAGAACAAAAAGTGAGGTTTTCTGAAAAAGGAGGACTCGGCCCCAAGCTTAATACAGAAATCCTACCCGAGTTTCTCCCCTGCCCTATAAATTCCAGACTTGCCAGCTCCCACAACTGGGTGAGCCAGTTCCTAAAACCCTCTCTCTCCCTCCACGCACACGCGGATGCAGCTGTCGACACGTATCCGTGTGGCCTCCTGGTCCTGTTTCTCTGGAGAACGCTGATGGATTCTACGCACAGCACTTGGCACGTAGCAGGTGCTCAGTGAATCGGTGCTATATGTTTTCTAGTGGATTCAGCAACTACCAAGAGCCAGCACGTGCCAGGCTTTGCCAGGTGCTGAGAGGAGGGGGTGTGGGGTTGAAAAGGCTCAGCGCGGCCTCTGTCCATAACCTCTGTCCTCTGGTTCCCACGGTCGGGTGTAACTGTGTTCCTCCTGTGATGAGGACAGAGGGCCGCCACCGCTCGGGGGCGGACCCCTACCTGCCCCCACGTCCACGGTAGTGACGTGGACATGCCACACCTTTCATGCTGGGCCTTCCCATCCTCCGGCAACACTGTTCTCCGGCTTCTTCGCAGGGACGCGTGCTTGTTCGCCTGCGTCAGAGATGGGAAAGCTGGCCGTGGGGGGGGCGGGGCGCCCAGCAGAGCACCCGGTCGGGGCCAGGACCCGCCTGCCCACATGCCTCCCTTCGCCATGTGGAGCTGTGGTTCCTGGTGACAGAGCAGAGTCGGACAAGAGTGTCCGTATCCCCCCCCACCCCGCTAAGCTGCGCCTTTCCAGAACCCCGAGGACCCCCCAGCCATGTGCCCCACTAAGTGAGTCAGGGCTGCGTTGGGAATCATTGCCTCCGTTGTGTTCCTCTCGCCTGGTATGTTCATCCCCACGAGCCAGGAGCCCCTGAGGTGCTGAGAAACAGGGCCTGAGCTACAAATACGTCTGGAAGCAGTCTTGCTGCTCTGTCTGCGACGTGACGGCCGCTGCAGGCTTTCTAGGCCACGTGCAGTCATGACATGAAGCTTATTTCTCCTGGAAAGGTTTTTTTAGCTCATTGAATCCATCGCCCCCCCCCCCCCCCCCCGGCCGCTGGTGACTCTGGTTATGTCACTAGGGGACTGGTTCCCCCTGGATCTACACTAGGATCCAACACACACCCTGGCATGATTTGGGGCAAATCAAGTCTTCTGTCTTGGTCTATTCAGTCTGTATCAGTTAGCATTTGCTGCACAACAAACAAGCCCCAAAGTCAATGGCCCGAAATAATCAACATGTATTATTGTTCACAAGTCCACGGGTCAGCCAGTTGTTTAGACTCAGCCGGGCTTACTCAATCCATGGTCAGCTGCAGGCAGGTGGACCTCGCCACCGATCTTGCCTGGCTCTCTTGTTTGGGGTTGGCTGGCTGCCAGCTGGTGTAGGATGGCCGTGGCTGGGTCACTGGTCTCCCCCATATGGGATTTCTCATCCCCCGTGGGCTACTCCAGCCTCACTCTATTGGCAGCTAGGCAGGTCCCAAGAGAGATCAGAGTCACACAAGGCCTCTGGACGCGCGGGCCTCTAGGCTGGCACAGTATTAGTGTGTCCGTCAGGTTGACCCATGCAAGCCACGGGCCAGCTCCTACTCCAGAGACAGGGAAGTCAATGTGTTTATGGGAAAAGCCACGAAGTCATGTTGCTCATCCTACAGACACAGGGAGGGTTAGGAATTGCAGAGCTCATTGCAGTCTTCTCGTCTGCGGAGCAGCCACTGACTTAGCTTCCCTGTATTTTTGCGGTTCAGCAATCACCGGCTGCTCTTCATGTCATCCTGTTGGGGAAATGCCCTGTTTCCCACCAGCACGTCATCAGGGCCAACTGTGACTCCAGAGCCCTGCGCTCCCCCAGCCAAGAAGCGGACACTCCCTCCCTCCCTGATGAACCCCAAGCAGAGAGTGGAAACAGCTGGATCCGCTCATTCCGGCAGCGATTCTGACCTACGTCTTCCTGCCCCAGAGCCGTCCCTGCACCTCTCTGCCCCTTCCAGGGAGCCTCTGCTTCCAGGCCTGGTCCTCCTGCCTCCTCCTCAGATCTGCGGCCCCAGTTCCCTGATGCACCTCCTCGCCCCTCCCATGGTGCAGTCCATCCCCACCCTCCAGCCCGCGCGGCCTTCCTGAAGCTCAGATCCCACGATGTCACTGCCCCGCTCTCAGCCCTCCAGCAGCCCCCACCCGCCCAGACTCCAGAGCCTTCCCCTTCAGCCTCTGGGCCCCCCTGGGCTGCTGATGACTCTTGGTGACCCCTGGTGACCCTTGGCTCAGAGCCTCATCCCTCGGTGTCTGCCCCCATCCTCACGTGGTGTGCCTGCCTCCTCCGTTCTGAGAATACCACATCCCTGAGGATTAACCTACCACTCGTCTCAAGGAGGCCGGTGCTGGGCGGGGCAGGGGGGACATGTCTTGGGGTTTTTGTTACGCAGGCTGCTGTCCCCAAGCGTGCTGTTGCTCTGGATTTTTCAGTATCTGTAATGTTTGCGGTGAACAGCCCTCCGCAGACACACCTGCACTTCTGGAGACTTCCCATGAGGGTCTGCTGGATCCAAGAGCACGTGACCGCCACGTCTTGGCCTCAGCGCCCCTCCAGAAAGGTGGCTGCCACTCTGACCTCACCAGCCGGGTTTGTGGTACCCGCCTCCTCACGCGCTTGCCTACACGGTGCAGGTGACTCATGATCCCTGGGATCTTGCCACATCCTCGACCTGAGTCAGTGTCACCTGAGGACGGCCTGTGGCCTCATGAAGCGTTGCGTGAAGGCTCCAAAGGCTCGTGTAAACCCCCCAAGGCTACTTCGGGCTCTGTTTGAGGAAGCGCCAGTGAAGCAAGATGCAGACCTGCAAGGTGTGGACGTCTCGAGCCCTGGGAGATCGTTGCCTGCCTCCTGCCCAGGCCGCATGGCCACCCAGCCAGCGACAAGGCCTGAGCTCATTCTGGCAGCTCGGACCCCTGGGCAGGGTGGGCGCTGGGGTTGGCTTGGACGGATTTAGAGGTCGTCCTCTCCCCTCCCTAAAGCTGACCTGCCGCACCACCTGGGATCGGCTTTGCTCATCCAGCAATGTCTGGAATCATCTCTGGTGGTCACCACCGGGGGGGAGGGGCGGACTATCCAACAAGGCCTGGGGCAGCCCCCATGAGGCAGAAGGATCTAGCACAAAACATCAGTGGAAACTCCGGGCTAGAAGTGGTGGAGGGGCTCAGATTGTGGGCTCCGGGGTCCCAAGACCGCTTTGACGCCTCCCCTGCCTTTCCTGCCTCCTCTTCTGCTGCTGGGAGGGCGGCGGGAATTCAGGGAGACCAGAGCCGAGGCCCTGGCCCGGGACTGACACCCACCACCACCAGCAGGAGCAGTGTCCCCACGCAGGCCCCCATGCCCGACGCCAAGCAGACGCGACCGCTGCCACCAGCTGCCACCCCGAGAACACCCTGTTCTCATTTGCTTTCTCCACAGAGCATCCATCTGTCGGGGCGAGCCTGGGCCCTGGTGGGAGGACACCACACGACAGGGCTCCAGGCGCCTCCCTGAAGTGCAGCCACCCCGTCACATGGCACAGCTGTCCCCACAGCTGCCCGGGGCTGCCCGGGACAGAGCCCTATTCCACGCGTCCCAAGCTGCAGCCAAGCTCCCCCTACGAGGGACCCCCGAGGACAGGATGGGGTGAGAGATGTCAGCAGCCTCAAATCTGTCCTGGGGAGGATGCTCCTGGGCGGTGCTGGGGCCCCGGGCTGGCCCAGCCGAGCCAGCAGCTCCCTCCAGCCTCGGGCGCCTCCTGCCTGGCTGGGGGGCTGCGACAGTGCCCGCCAGCTCTGGGCCACTCCGTCCCCTGCTGGGGCCCCACGTGCCCTTTCTAACATGTGACCCCACTCGCCGTGGCTCCCGAGACCTACGGGGGACGCCCCGCCCGCCCTCACGTGGCCCCCTCGAGCCTGCAGGACCGCAGTCCCTCACCCCCTGCCCCCCGGCCCATCTCCAAGGCCCAGGTCCGCACTCCACTCGGCAAACCCGCACACATGCACAGACACACCTTCTCACACACTCGTGCACACGCTAGCATGCACACTCACCTGCACGCAGACACATCCCGGCCACAGCCCCCGCGTCTGCTCTCGCACCCCGCCTTGCCCTCGGCCTGAAATTCCCTCCCCGGAATGAGCACACCTGCCGGGCGCGCCGCGAGGCCTC
The DNA here is from genome assembly GCF_048164855.1 of Canis lupus baileyi. Taxonomy (NCBI): domain Eukaryota; kingdom Metazoa; phylum Chordata; class Mammalia; order Carnivora; family Canidae; genus Canis; species Canis lupus. The sequence goes on along the minus strand of NC_132863.1, from coordinate 46,116,964 downwards.
ACTCAAAGGCTGCCTTCTCCAAGAAGCCCTCCTGGTCACTACGCACCCCGTGCCAGTTTTCAAAACACTCAGACATAGTATTTCATTTCGCTCCCACGAAAACCAGAGATACAGAGACCGGGGCACAAAGGGTTTGAGTAACGTGCCCTGAGTCCCAGAGCCCACAAGCGGGGAGCCGGGACCCACACCCCAGCCACCCAGCTCTGGGCCAGCAGACTTAGTGGCCACCCCACAGTCTCTAGAATGGCTTAGCACCCCAGGGTCCAGCAGTGCCTGGTGCTCAGAGCTCTGAGCGCCCTACAAAGGGCTCCCTGGATGCCAGGACCCCTGGGACCAAGTTCTAGAAGGTGGGGGCCAGCCCAGAGCCCTGCCCCCCATAGGTTCTGAACAACGGTTTCCACTCCCGGCTTGAGCGTCCTTCCTGCTGTTTAAAGGGCTGGACTTCCCTTCCTTCTCATCGGCACCTGTCACCCCATCCGCTCCCGGCAGACACCCCACCCTCATGCGCTGGGTGCACGTGTTCTGCTGGCACAGGGGACGCCCCACGACTTGGCGCCCTGTCTCTGCTATTCGTGCAACGTGGTTCCTTGGAAAGATGAGCACTCGGGAGCCCCCGGGGGGCCTGGCGCACATTCCAATAACCCGGGGTCCTTCCAGCTGGATCACCCTCCAGAGGCCGACAAGGGCTCCAAGGGGACCTGCGCCTCACCAGGTGGGGTCGCTGTGCCCCGCAGGCCTTGGGCCTGGTTTCGTAGCTGACACGGAGATGCCTCGTCTCCGTACCCCCCTTGTCACGTTTACTCCTCTGAGCGCTTACTGGCCGCACCCCCTCGGGCCTCACAGCCAACCCCCGAGACGAGCACGAACCACCCCTACTTCCCAGGGAAGCAAGGCAGGGGGTCAGAGCACGTGCCACACCACCTGGAGGAGCGGCTCCGCTCCCAGCCCGTCCCCCTCGGGCCGCCCCGGCACCACTGGCCAAGAGGCTCCGGCGCACCTGCGCTGCACCCCTGCCCCCCGCTTCGGATGCCAGCGGGGTATCGCCCTCGCCGCCCCCACCCAGCCTCTCTGCAGTTGCCAGGCCTCTGCAGGGTCCCTCGCACGCTCGGGCTGGGCCCGGGCCCTCCCTCTTCCTCCCAAGCTGCACACAAAAATGCGTCTGCAGAGACGTCGCGGCTGACAGGGCGCTGGGCCCCCGGCGCCCTCGCCTTCCCGGTCCCCTTCCTCCATATAAAGCGTTAGTATATTTTACAACTGTGCTGTTAGGAAGACGAATGCAATCCGGGCTGGATCTGTTATCAGATATTAATTATGATTATAATAGTCATTTTTCTTCTGATTTTATAAGAAGTCACAACATGTTTGCAGGAGCCTGGACGTGCTGCGGGCCCGGGCCCTGGGCTCCCAGGGAAGCCGCCCTGGGCCTGCCACGGAGGAAGGGAGCGCGCCCTGGGGCCCCGACGACACTGGGCGGCTCGAGCCCCGTCTCCGGCACCTGTGCAAACGCAGCCCCTTCCTGCTCCCCTCTCCCAGGGGGGGGGGGTGGGTGGGCAGCAGCAGCAGGTCAGGGAGGGCGCCCTGCCAACCCTCCCACACCCTGCCCTCCAGGAAGTCTCATGGAGACTCGCCCCTCCCCAAGGTCTGTGGGTGTCGGTCATGCCCACAGATGCCACCTGTTCCCAGACGTCAGGCCGTGACCTGTGGCCAGCGCTTGGCCAGGCCGCCCTGCACCCCGCTAAGGCTCCAGCAAACGCTGAGGCCACCTCTGCAGAGAGAGGACGAGCCAGGAGGACAGCGGGCTGTCCCGAACATTTCTGAACCCTCACGCCACCCCAGACGCCGGTGGGAGCGCCTCACTTTGGCCACGACGGTAGCCCTGGCACGCGGCGTTGGGAGAGGGATTTGGTCTGAATTCCATGTGCTTCCTGAGGCCTCAACGAATGCTCTGACTTCCAATTTCACTGAGCTTCAGGCCCTTGGTCAAGGAATCGGAGCCGATTGTCTGGGGCTGGGCTGTGAGCCACCGCGTCCGCACCCCCGGGGGCACACCCCGTGCCGCTGAACAGGCGCCTCCGAAGCGTCTGTTCCCCGCCGACCACGGCCACGCCTACGTTTGGCTACGTTTTTGTTGCTCATTTGTGTGTCACTCCACCAAAACCTTTAGTGACAGCCACCCGAGAATGTCTCGCTCCTTGCTGGAAAACTTCGGGGGAAATTTCATATTATTAGCATTATTTAAGCAATGGGGTTTATTTTTCCCCAGCTATTTTGCTATTTTGGGTAACACTGTGATGAACACTTCTGTAATTAAAGTTTGGGGCATGCACATTTTCAAGTTCCTCAATCATTTTGACAAACTGTTTACATAAGAGAGCATTCCAGCTTACGCTTTTCCCGGGATGCGAAGACAATGACAATTCTTCTGCATTGTTGCCAGGTTTGGTGATTGCCAAAATAACTTTTAGTGCTCAGAAACTGCTATTTTTTTTTTCAATTAGGGAATAAAAGGATAAACCACACCAGAGACAGACATCTGTTGGAATCCGAGCACGTAAATCCCCCTCGATCTAGGATTACCAGATAGGCTAGAGGACACGCAGTTCAATTTGAATTTCACATAAACAACGAGTAATTTTCAACACAGTGTGTCCCAACTGTCACACGGGACATAGTTCTACTAAAATTTTATTTATTGTTGATCTGAAATTCAAATTGAACCGGGTCTCCTGTATTCTCACGTCCCCAGTCTGGCAACCCGGCACCACACCCGCTGTCCCCATCACTTGTGAGAACTTAGCAGACGCCGAGGTTATATGCTATGTACTGTCCCTGCATTGACTCATTTCGCCCTCCGAACGACCCCAGAGGTTGGTACTATTATTTTCAGCCCAATTCTACTTACAACAATAAGCACTCATCTTAAAAGTTTGAGTCAGGAATGCAGCGGTGCCCGCCGCGTGCTTCTGGTGCTTTTTAGAGTACCGGTCGGGATGCAGGCCCGGGCTGCCGTCCTTGGGACCGGAGGACCCGCCTCCAAGGTGGTCAGCATATGTACCTGGCACATTGGCTCAGACCGCTGGCAGGGTGTGAGTCCTTTTATCATCCCCATTTTACAACTGGGGAAACTGAGGCTCAGATTAAGGAACTGACCAGGGAAGCAGGCAGCAGAGCTAGGGCTGGGCCTCCGGCCCCCTGACTCCAGACATAAGCCCTTAGCGCCTTCTGGGTATCAGTGTGGGTACAAGTATTCCGTGTGCATCATAAAGGAAACAGTAATTAGCCACTTGAAATGCTACCGTGTGTGACTTCAAGTACAACAAGAACCGAGAGAATGTCACCCTCCAGAGTTCTGGTGGCCCTAAAAGACAGGCATTGGCAATTACCCTATTAATTTATGACACAGTAACAGATGCTCTGCAAGAGCATGGAGTTTAGTCCTGTAAGTAGGTTAGGTATGTCCCATGCCATCAGGATTACACTCTTAATTTGCTTTTTCATAGATAATTCAAAGAGAGGATCCAATCCACGGCCTGTCAGAACAATTATAAACTCTCAATTTATGGAGTCCACATTACCAAGTGTTGACCACACAACTCTGCAGGTGCAGAGCCCGTGACGTCAGAGGATGACTTAATTGAGGCCTCGGGGAAAACAGCGCAGATTTCTGCCGTTCTGGGCCTTCTCGGTAATTAACCCCGAGCCTCCAGGAGGCTCCCGGGCTGGACGCCTGTCTCCTTGATCCTTTCGACAAATAGTGTCTCTGGGCCTTCTCCGCATTCCCCGCGACTCCGCCGTGAGAGAGGCCCGGCCGCCCCGACCAGGGTGGGAAAATGCGCTAAGTGGAGCAGGTGGTACCACCTGGGGTCGGCTCCGGTTCCAGGCCCGCAGCTGCTGCCCAGCTGCACAGACCCAAATCCCGAAGTTTTCAGAGGATTTTCCCACCATCTGGGCTCAGGAATTCCCATGCCCGGAAGGTTCCTCCTGAGCCAAAGTGTCCTGTTTCAAATGTGGCCAGCGTCTACAGACATGCACCGTCCTCCGCCTGAGAACATTCTAACCCTCTCCCACGGATGCCCCCGCCTCCAGCAGCGATCTGCCTTCCAGCAAAGTCCATCAGGAGAGGGCTTCCAGCCAGTCCCTCATCCGCACCCGGCTCAAGGGGCTTGGACCCTCTCCAGCAATAGTCTGTTATCCTCTGCTGTCATCATGCTCTTGCCACTCTAGTAGAGAAAAGGACACTTCAAAGTTCTTAGAAAAAGCCTTCTTCCCGTCCTTCAGTAGTTTCGGGCTGGTCGCCTGTTCGTTAGGTAATAGCCCAGGCCTGGGACTTGGGCCGGGGGACGGGTCAGGGAGCCCCTTTGATCCTAAAGGGACCCCAAGGGCCCGACCACACGTCCTGTCTTCTCTCCCTCACCCACGGAGACACTTCTCTGCTCTCGGAAAAATGGTTCTCACACCATTAACTCATTCATTCAACAGACTTCGCTGGACGCAGACTGGGTGCTGGGCCCGCGAGCCCGTAAGAGCGACAGTGGCAGCTCACGCTGACTGCGTGTGTTCAGTGGGCCCGGTGGCACGCCAGGCCCTTGAGGCGTGTGAGGTCCTGAGACCCTGCGACCCTGTGTGCGGCTCGTGTTGCCATCCCGGCTTACAAGGCCAAGAGGACACAGGGGTTAACCCCCTTGCTCCGAGTCAGATGACTGGCAGCCGAGAGCAGAGCTACGGACCCCGCGGCCCGAGGCCTCACCACCTCCGGTAAAACCCCGCACCAACACGCACACGTGGATGCCCCACAGCTCGAGGCTGGGAAAGATCAGCGTAGCAATGTGCCTTTTGCATCTTTGTTCTTTGACATAAGGTGGAGGCTCCTAGATGGCACTGCTTGGCACAGCCCGAGTTTGGGTGGAACCAAGTACCATATCTCGCCTGCGCTAAATATTTCCCTGAAATAAGAACAAATGACAGATTTGCTGCTCAGCTGTGATAAACACCAACTCCATCCTCCACCTCCTCTACAGCCGTGCCCTTTGCAGTGTGATCTCGCAGTCGCTGCCCCGAGAAACCGAGCTCATTATTGTGCCCTCGGGTCCGGGCTGCCTCGGCCTGGCTTTGCACGCAGGGGTGCAGGCGCCCACCCAGGAGCCCCGCACGCCTGTCCTCTCACCGCCGCCGCCTCCCTCTGGCTGCCCGCTCTGCCGCCAGAACGGCCCAGGCCCTCCTGCCGGGGGTCAAGGTGTCCCATGGGGCCGGGCCGAGCCCCCCCCCCCGCCCCGCCGAGGCCGTGCCACAGCAGCCAGGCGTGAGCCAACCCCCAGCCCAGTGAGCCCGCTGAGCTCGGCTGCACCCGGCCCGGGGCCACAGAGCCGCACCGGTGACCTGTGGGCTTGCGGGGAAAAATAAATGGCTAGTTTTTAAAGCCACCAAATTTTGTGATGGTCTGCTACAGAGCCATGGCTACGTGACACAGACTAACAGAAACGGGGCACCTGGGGGCTCAATGGTTGAGCGCCAGCCTTCGGCTCAGGGCGTGAATCCGGGGTCCTGGGATCGAGTCCCGCATCGGGCTCCCCGCAGGGAGCCTGCTTCTCCTCCCTCTGCCTGTGTCTCTGCCTGTGTCTCTCATGAATAAATAAATAAAATCTTAAAAAAAAAAAAAAAAGACTAACAAAGTGTGCAGCAGGCTGCTTTGTCTCCCGAGACTGGTCATCTGAACGTAGGCAGTACCTGGACCCACGTTTACACAGCCAGAGCCAGGTCCCCACTGAGGTCATCGTACGAGCCTGCAGGAGCAGGGCTGGGGCTCAGGAAGCTTTGTCTACGGGCTCCAAAATACAAACAAAAACTTGCAAAACAAAATGACAAACACTTCATTAAATGACTTCAAAACTAGTATTATGTCAACCGGCCAACTGTAACCCCACCCTATTAATACGTAATCATGCAGGTGAAGTAAAATTTAACACGACCAAGCCAAATGAATGATAATAATTTTTCTTAATAAAGTCCAGTGTTTCTTAAAAATCATAGGAAAATTCGAATTATCTCTTTCACTGAGCTAAATTCCACATCAATTTCTGAAGGAAAATAATTAGCCTTCCAGAAACGCACAGTCCCTCCAAGTGGTCTGGCACCGGCGGGGTGAGCACTGTTGTGTATTCAAGGAGACCTCAGAAAGCCACAGTGGCCGGACCTACGGGTCTCTGCCAACGGCTCGGGGTGTGGCACCCCAACTGCCCAGGCAGGCACGCGGAGGACTGGCCAGGCTGGGTGCTCCCCCAAGGAGACAGGCAGCACCGGCCTGAGTCAAGACAGGCTGAGACCCATGGAGGACCACCGAGCTTGACAGGCCTCTGTCTGTGTCCTTTCCCAAAGAGGGGACCCTGTTCCCCTTTGCCCTCTCAGCGTCCCACCTGTCACCGAGCCCCTGGTCCAGTAATCCGTGTGCTTGCTTGCTCAGCAGCCTGCGAGACTGCCAAAGCAGGGACCCTGGGCTACTCGTGGTGTCTTCATTCACTGGACGAATGTCCGAGGAATGCAACCAAGGGCCAAGTGCTTGGCTAAGTACTGAGTTTATGGCAGTAACCACGGTAGATACTTGCTCCACCCTCACGAGGGAGGCAAAGGGAGGAAGAAGCACTAAGCAAAAATGACAAAGTTATGTGCAAGACAAGCTATTTGTGAATCAACCGAATTAACCTGAGGTCTCTGACCTTGACCTTCGCCTCCCCCTCTGGCTTCTTGTCCTACCAGCTCCGAGGAGGAACTCACGTAGGCCAGCGCCTTAGGGCCTCTGCGAGGCAGGAGCGGGGACAGGGACTGAGGACAAGTGGCTCCTGGGGGAGGCCTGGCTCGTGGGAAGTGTAGAGGGAGAAGGGGCCTGGTAAATAAGTTCTTAGGAACTAGGGTTTTTTTTTAATTTTGTTTTATTTATTTATTTAAAAGATTTTATTTATTTATTCATGAGAGAGAGAGAGAGAGAGAGAGAGAGGCAGAGACACAGGCAGAGGGAGAAGCAGGCTCCATGCAGGGAGCCTGACATGGGACTCGATCCTGGGTCTCCAGGATCAGGCCCTGGACCCAAGGCGGTGCTAAACCGCTGAGCCACCCGGGCTGCCCTGTTTTGTTTTGTTTTTTAATGCTGGATTAATGTTTATATAAACCAAGAGAAAGGGAAAACCCTCTTAGAACTTATCCTACCCCATTTCTAACCCAGCATCACATTTAAAATGCCTGAGCCAGCATTAGTTACCAAATAACTTTGGAGAAGATTCAATGCAATTCTAACATATAGTGGTTTCCTGATCTCTAACCTATCCCTGTAATTAGGGCTCCTGAATCCCCAAGCTTAGTCAATTAATTAGTAGGAAAATGTTTGCACTGGTTTTTGATCCAAGTAACTAAGTGCATGAATATTTAAGATATCGAAGGTTCAGCTTTGAAACTCTGGGTGCTCTGCCCCTGGGTCTGTCGGGGATATGGTTGTGGGCAAAGGTTTCCCGGGCATCCCATAACGAGTTTCACACTCATTGGCCTCAAACTCGTAGCTGCATTGCAACTGGGAGGAAGCCTCTTCTAACACTATTTTTAAAAGAATGTGTATTTTCCCTTTGAACGATCTCTTCGCCAAGCACTAGGCTGGTGCTTGGGCCAAGGGACATGGAGAGAAATAAAGATGTCACCAGGTCTTCTCCAGTGACAAGTGCTGGAGAGATGTGTGCTTGGAAAGAAGTCTCCGAGCAAGCCTGTCAAGACACATTTCATATTGGCGGGCTGGAGATTGATGAAAACCATGGTTTCACTTGGAAGAAGCACTTAATTCACTTAATTCAAGACAGGCATGATGTCTCAATCATCACTTCTCCCCAGCAGCCTTGGACCACGAGGCACCTGCAGACGCCCTTGTGGATTTTGCTGCCCATCACCCATTTTCCCTGCTTCTGGGAAGAGCACCCAAACTTCCGTTGGTCCAAGGACTTCCTAAGAATCAGAGCCCAGGCCTGTCCTCACACTGCATGGTCCTGGCCCGGTGACTGGCTGGGGGTGGACACGTGACCCAGGCTGGCCCAATCACAATGGAGCCAGGATCAGGTAGGTGCAGGAGCAACTGGGGACAATGCTCCCTCCCTTTTCCCTTGGACTTGAAGCGGTAAGAGCTCATGATCACTGCATTCTGGTGGTAGGTTAGGAGAGGGCACCCGACCATAGAATTCTTGTCCCATTACATGAGCTTCAGGAACTGGAGGGATTATGAGAGGAAGGAAAATGTGAGTGCATGAAATCCATGAAGCAAGTACAGCCAGTCATCACAAGAAGCTGAACCAGAGACAAAGTGTCACCAAGAACCAGGCTCGGGGATGGTAGGCTCTTTCAGGAGTGTTCCTTCCCTGCTCCTCCGTCTGTCTGTTGAGCCCATCTGTCTCAGTACTCTGTGTAGACAGCAGAAAAGGGATCCCCTTTTGGGGTCCTTCAACCCTAACATCTGACCATCACACTGTAAGCTCCTGGCCCACGGCTTGTTCAGTCTCCAGCCCTGGTCCAACAAAATATGGCAGAGCAGTGGGGTTCTGTGGCATAAACTGAGCCACAGAGGTCTAATCTGGGGGTGCAGGTAAGTTTTGCAGATGGGCTTTGCAGATGTCCCAAAATGCCTGGCATACATGGATACAGACCTTGTGTTTCACATTCTCAATGAGGAAAAGATTCCCATCTTGGTGAAAGGAGGCAAAAGCTATTTTTAGGAGACGGTGGGGAGAGGGCAGGTCTGCAAATGGCTGCTGACCTCAACAATCAATTAGCCCAATGTGGAAAGAAGTGACAGTAAGGACAAAGGAACACACATACTGTGTTGTTAATGGTTCCCACTGCTTCCCAGTGTTATCAAAATCCCAGAAAGAAACCCATCACCTTCAGGAATATGATGAGGAAGGGGATGGTTCTCAACAACCTCCAATGGCAACCACTTCCTTCTGGTCCAGTCTTCATCCCACCGGCTGTTTTCCTAACATTCTGACTCCTAAACCCTCTTGGTCTAACTTCTCCCCCAAAAGCGTCTTCCACTCTAGCCACCACACTTGTCCAACCCCACCACACAATGAGTTGTGTCCTTCCTACCTCTTCCTTCGCTACTTCACTTTGGGGAAATGACTTCTCCTTTTTAAGCCTCAGGTAGACGACTCCTCTACCTGAGGGGTGGAAATGATAATGATACATTCCTCAAATACGATAATATCTACCCAAACCACAGAAGCAGGTACATTTCCCACAGCAGTCTCACGTCTAGGAGCGTATCCCACAGGCAGAGGTGCCCGTGCGTGCAGGCACACTGGGGCCTCATTCACTGTGGCATCACTTATCATCACAAAATATTGAAAGTAACCCAACTGTCCATCAATGAGTACCGTTGGATACACCATGCTATACTCATCTCCTAGATATATTAAGCCTAAAAGCAAGGTCAAAGAAAGTGTGGGTTTGATATAAGAGAAAATAAATATGGGGGAAGGGTAGACGTCTTCAGGATGGGGACCCGAGGGCCAGAAAGACCAAGCCAGGATGAGATGGTTAGAACCTTCAGTTGTACCCCATGACCTCCAAGGAGGGAGGGGCTGGAGACTGAGTTCAATCAATCACCAGTGGCCAGGGGTTTAATCGATTGTGCCTACCTAATGAACCCTCAATAAAACCCCCTCGTGAGGTTTGGAAGCTTCTGGGTTGATGAATACTTGGATGTGCTGGGAAGGTGTTGGCTTAGGAAGGTGATGGAAGCTCCATGTGGCTCTGCCACCCGCTTCCCCCTAAAGCCCCCTCTCCACATCTCATCCATTCGGCTCTTCCTGAGTCGTGCCCTTTACAATAAAGCTCTAATGGGAGGAGAGTTCTCCTGAGTTCTGAGTCACTCTAGTGAATTATCGAAACTGATGGGGGGCAAGGGTTGTGTGAACCCTCAAATTTGTAGTCAGCTGGGCAGGAGCATGGGTCACCAGGGGACCCCAGTTGCACCAGTGTCTGAAGAGGGGGCCAGGCTTACAGACTTGAGCCTCCAGCCTGGAGGATCTGACGCTCACTCTGCGTAGGTAGTGTCAGAACTGAATTGAATTGTTGGACACCCAGCTGGTGTCACAGCATTGGAGAATTGGGGTAGAAAATGATGCATATTTGGTGTCAGAAAAAGAATCTAAAAAAGCGGAATCACAAAAAAAAAAAAAAAAATCACAGTGTTGAACAGTAACTTTTGCAGAAAGAAGAGAGAAGAGCCAGACGGTGTGCTTGTACTTGCCCATATTTTCACAAAGAAACAGCGGCAGGTAGACCAGAAAGCAGGAAACGCGATCACCTCCAGCCAAGTGGGACAGGAGCAGGGGTGGGCCAATTTGGGGGGTAGTTTTAATTTTTGAATCATGGAAGACTATCATTTATTAAATGCTTTAATTTAAAAAAAAACTTCATAAGAGTATTATGAGCCTTCTGTCCTCATTGTGTCTTGCCACTAACTAGTCATATACTAGGACGAGTGGGCACTTTGTACCAAGCTGAGGGCTAGTTACCAGTGATGGAACTGCGGGCTAGTGACCTATCTGGGCCTTGGTTTTCCTGATAATCTGTAAGATGAAAATGATGACAGCACCTATATTGTGGAATTATATTGAAGATTTACAAAAGTGACACATAACTTTGGACAAATGGGAGGACTTAGCATGCGTTTGGGCCCCTCTCGGTGCCTTGCACGAGAAGAACCCCCTGGAAACAGGTGTGGACTGACTGGTAGCCAGCTTCTTGGGAAGACTTGCTTGCTTTAGGTTAACCTAAAATAGTCCAGTGATAGGTGTGGATTTTCAGGACTGAATTCAGACTCACAATAAGAAAGAAAAGGGGGCACCTGGGTGGCTCCGTCAAAGAAGCCTCCGACTCGTAGTTTCGGCTCAGGTTGCGATCTCAGGGTCCATGCCGGGTGTGGACTCTATGCCCCTCCCCGTGCCTGCTTGCTGTCTCTGTCTCTCTCTTTCTCTCTCTCAAATAAATAAATCAGTCTTCAAAAAAGGAAGGAAGTAAGTAAGTAGAGAACATGAGATATTCAGGTAAGGGAGAAAATAATGTACTTTCAATGAAGTGCCATTAATAGGCCCTCCAGAAGAAGCAGAGCACAGGGAAGAGCGGTGCTGGGAAGCGAGCTTAAAAAAAAAAAGTGTAAAAAAAAAAAAAAAAAGTGTAAAAAAAATTTTTTTTAATAAAAAATAAAAGAAGGGTCTGGGGGAGGAGGATCCTCAGACGGGAGAGTCCTTTCAAGAAGTGCTAATGGCACAGACTGGAGGGAACAAAGATCCCACCCAGACACTCGTTACTGAAACCGCAGCCAGCAGGGAGAGGGAGAGCGAGAGAAGTCCTAAAGGCGCCGGAGGAAGAGGACTCAGGGGGCAGGGGGAGCGGGGAGCGGGGTCCAGAGAAGACTTCCAGGTGGCCGCACTGACCTCGGGAGGGAATGAACGTCCCCGAACGTCCACCAAACTAGCACCCGGACGCATCAACACAATCACATCCTCAGATGGACGAGGCCGCGGAAGTCTCCACTCCACGGTGGTCTGTCCCGGGGCCGGCCGGGGGCAGCCGCTGGCCGAGTCCAGCCCACGGCCCGTCCCCGCACGAGCGCCCCGGACCACACAGCAGGTGCGGCCGTCGACGGCCGCGGTGGCGATGGCAGGGTGGCCGGGGGCCCGCGACGCCTAACGCACCCGTCCCAGGGCTGCCTGCCCTCTGGGCCCCCACGCTGACGTGTTTGCTCGCCCGGCTTGAGCCCCACGAACCCCACCGTGTGCCCAGACCCATCGCGCGCCGAGACGGAAACCGTCCGCCCCCCGGCCCTCGGGCAGCGCCCCTCTTGTCTCGCACCAGTGCTGGGGGACGTGGGCCGGGGGCGAGGCTAAAAACAAAATGAAAACCAGGCTCAGCCCAGACAAGCGTCTTCCCCTTTGACTCTCACCTGTTGGGGACGCGCCGCTTGCTCCGACGATGCCCGTTCCAGGTGCACAGGGATGGGGGGCCAGAGGCGGCCGCGCTCCTGGTGTCACGAAGGCGGTGGCGGCTCCTCGTGGCTCACCCTTCCGCCCACGCCCGCTCCCCCCCACTGTGGCCTGTGCCTCCTCAGCCTCCCCAGGTCTTCTCCAAGCCTCTGCTCAGGCTCCGCCCCTGACCCGGGGCACCTCACGAGCCTCCTCCAAGAAGCCCTCCTTCCACCCCCAGGCTGCACCAACAGCCCTCCTGGTCACGGAGGGTGCCTTCTGCTGCAGGGCAGCCCCCCCCCCCATACCTCTGCCTCTTCTGTTTATCACTTCACCTGTTGCCGGGTTCTCGGTACATCATTCTGGAAGGATTAATGATGCACACCTGGAGCAAGCGTGGTTGCATTCATTCCTCCTGGCCCCTGACGGCAACCGATTCTTAAATTTCCCCGCACTAAATACCACTCAGATCCCAACAGTTCTGAGCATTCCTGCCAGTGAAGGAAAAAAAGAAATCACATACCAATGACTGAGGGACCCAGGAGGGCTTATAATGGCCTGAATAACAGGTAACCGATCGGCTCAAGCTTTGAGATACTTAAGAATTCATATAAAAGAATTTAGGGATTTAGAGAATATGTATCTTCTGGGGCAGGGGGGGAATCAACTCTTCTGACAATTTCTATAAATCAAATCCTATTACTTGGAGGAACAGTGCAAATTCAAAGATGTGCTTCCATGAGAAACGTTTAGTGCAAATAGGAGCTGGTGGCTAGTTCAGGGCAAACTTGGGAGACTTGGAGGCTGTGTCTCATGCCTTGTGTGAGTTGAGGGTTTAAAAAACTTTTACATAGATTCTTCCGGTTGGACCGCTGGATAAAGCAATGAGGTAGGCAGGCTGGGATCATCACACCCATTTTATAAACGAAGAAACTGAGGCCTGGCTTAAGGTTAGGTCCCTCGGTGATTTGGTGGCAAAGCCAGCTCTCTGGATGCAGCCGGCCCTCCTGTGGGCCTTCACGGCCCACGGCCTGGCAGGATGCACCAGGCCCTGCCCATCCTGCAGCTGGTTCTGCTCACAGCTCCGTGGACTCCCCTTCCCTTCCTCCACCCCAATCCCAGGAGCGCCCAGCACTCCTGCCTCCATGGCTCCCAGCTCCTGGAACTCCTCCCTCTGGGCCTGCAGCACCTCGTTGGGCACCGGTCCACGGGCGGGTCCTGCTTGGGCCTCCCCTGGACCCCAGCAGCCACTGCTATGCTGCTTCATGGCCTGCGGGGGCAGGGGGGTAGCGGGGATTAGTGCCAATGCTACTGGTTCATCAAAGTCAAAATTCCCGAAAATGAGTTTAGTGAAAACAAGAGGCTCTTGGGTTTTCTCAGATTGGATGTGATCAAACCCACTCAAAATACTGGGCTTCCCTTTGCTCTTCAGTGGAGCCTCTGCCCTTGTCCCTGCCCTGGGTGGTCTCGGACCCCTGCTGCAAAAGAAACAAAGGGAGGGAGAAAACAGGGAAAGGAGGAGGAAGAAAATGAAGAAACCCAGGTCTCCTGACACTTCCAACCCCCAAGATGTCCTCATTGTCCTCAAGGCTTAAAACCATTGCAATTGATGGAGAAGATCAAACAAAATGTGGTCACTTGTGGCTGCTAATTCTCGAGAACTGTAAGCAACAAAGCAAAATGACCATCTGAAGGGCTGAGAAGGTCAACCAGTAGCTGCTCTGTCCCCGGACTCCTGCTCTAGCACTTATGTGCCCTGTGGTGCCACCAAGGTGAGTGGGACAGTGCCAGGAGAAGGAGCCAAGTCTCTCCCCAGATTTCTCTCTTTCCGACTCTCTTGAATTGTTTATCTTCCTCAGAAGGTCCCCAAATCCCGCTCCTTCCTTAAAATTCAAGCAGCCCCACGTTCACCTCCCTCCATAATTGACTTTGGATGGATTCTACTTCCTGGACTATAACTCCCTCCATCCTCTCCAGAGGTCCATGAAAAGTTGATGTGTAACCATGCATATAACACCGGCGAGAAAAACCCACAAATCAGAGCAAACTTCTAGATTTTTTTTTTATTATGCATTTGACAGTATTTTCTGAGTGTTAGCACAACGAATGAACTTCTCTCCAAGACACCATCTTGCCACAGAGCCAAACACTGCATGTGCGTTTTAAAAATGTGATTCAAGCTCTAAGGAATAGGAGTTTGGATCCAGAACACAACTTGAAATCTATGCGCAGCGGCTTTACTTTGAACAGGTCCACATAAAGGAGTTGAAGTAAAGAAGTCAAGTCTCACAATAAATAATTGCTTCTCTAAACTGTACACAATCCTGCCAGCAAACCAGCCCCTTCGGTTTCCTCATGGTCGATCCTCACTTTTAGACCTATAATAACTTAACATTTGGTCAAGGCCAACGCTTGGTCACCCACCACCTCAAATTTCTCTGCGTGGTGACCCGGGCATGCCTCAAATGCGGGTTCTTGCCTCTCTGCCAGCGGGGGGGCAGGGGGCGGGGGGCAGGGGGGTCTCAGGGAGGTGGCCTGTCCCCAGCGGTGACGGGGCCACGGCTTCGCTCCGTCAGATATGCACCATAATCTTGCGCTGGCCGTAAAAGCACAGCTGAAACAGATCGTGAACTGCCGGGCATTACAATCCCCAGTGATTGCCAATTATATAGATAAATAGGAATTTACATAATTTACAAAGAGTTTGCATTTGTGGCTTATTTTGAAGCCATTCCCCAAAGATCCACATTTATTCATGAAAGCAAATATTCGCCCAAATAGCCTGGAGCTGCAGCTGGCTGCCTTTACTGCAGCTCCCCGGGAACAAGGCCTGGGGTCCCCTGGCCTCACTGTCCACGACGACCACAGAAAGCCAGTCCCCGAACGGGCACAGGTTCCCAGCCGCCTGCCCTGGGTTCAAGGCCCACGGATTCTCATTTACTCCTTTCCTGGGCACAACCATCAAGGTTTCTTTTTTCTCTTTTTCTCTCTCTTTTTCAGGTGACATTCTTCCAGTGGGAGCCAAGCACAGCTGAAAATCCCTGTCGACATCCTAGAAGCTTCAAAGTCCTCAACTCCCCTGTAGCTACGATCGGCTTCCAGAATCGCCGGCGGGCGCCCTCAGCACTCACCGCGTGCCCGTCGTGTGTAGGGACGCGGATGTCCCGTGCCCGTGCTCCCGCTCCGTCGGTTACACCGGGGACACGTGTTCGCATTTGCAACGTGAGCTTGGACCCAAGTATTCTCCAGGAGAAGCCGACAGCCAGCCAGTGGCTTTCCACCGGGCCGAGCTGCTCCAGAAACAATTTCCTGCCTGAAACCCGAGCCGTGGGCGTCAGGCTTCGGGGCACATCTGGGATCATTTTACCCATTAGAGAAACCGGGGCGTCGGGACCGGGGCATTCTTGGGGTCGGGGTGGATTGTTAAGTGACCCTCCGGGTGGGTTTTTCTCGCTGCTGCCCACCCTGGGGCCCAACTGATTCCTTGTCCTCTGGGAGGTGGGAACGGGAAGCGGGAAGGAGCAGGGCCTGAGGGACCCCGAGATGGGGTGCTGTAGGCCTGCTTCAGCAGGGGTTCCTGACACAGCAGAGAGGCCAGCAGGGTGCCAGGGAGGCCGGGGGGCGGGGGCCGGGGGCCGGGGGGCGCTGCCGGGCAAGCGTTTGGTGCTGGAGGCCTAGGGCCTGCTCCCTCCATCTGTCCTTGGCTTCAACCTGACTTGGAGAAAGGGGCGCAAGACAAAAGGGGATGTTATGCCGCAGGGTTCTTCCCACCTGAAAAAGGTGACTCCCCCGCTCCCTCTCCAGCCCCATTCCCTGCTTCGTGCTGAGCCTTCTCACCCTGGCGCCTCTGGGCAATTTCAGAGCCTGCCACCCGCCCGGGAAGGTGTGAATAAGTCACACGGGGTAGACGCCACTGCTGGGAGCTGCCCCGCAGCCTGGTCACATCTTTGATTATCGCAAGCTCGGGGTGGGGGCAGCTTCCACTCTGAGAACGGGAGACTAGAAATTACTCACTTGAGTCTCGCAAGAAGGTAGAGACCATGACTTATAAGAAAAAGACTTTTCTTCCCAAATAAAGTTCCTACAGGAGCTTTATGTGAATTGTAAAGACCTGGAAGGACAACCTTTCCAGGCCCCGAAAGGACACCTGTGCTACCTTCCTCGTCCTTTGGACGTTCAACGGAACAGTAACAGCAGCGACAGTGAAAGCCTCATGCTTTTTCTGTGCAGGGCTCTCTTGCCTGCCTTGGACGTACCCAGCACAGTCCTACCACAATAAGTCCTTTGTCCTTATTGTTCTCCCTGCCTGAAATCTCCTCCCCTTCTTCAGCCCCCTGCCTCACACCCTGACTTCCTGCAGGTCCCAAAGCCAAGGACACCTGTTCAGTGAGACCACCCTGTCCACCCAGTCCCCAACAGCAACCACCGCCTGCACGTCCTATCCTGACCCTGCCCTCCTGTTCTCCTTCATGCATCTCACTCTACCGTTGTATGCACAGGGGCCCCCTCTTACATGTGGTTTCAGTTGCGGCCCAGAAGCAGACGTCCCTGCTTCTGACCCAGTGTCAGAAGGTCCCTAGTGGCCTCACACTGTGTCACAGGCCTGTGTATCCAGCTCCCTCATCGCTTCACGCAGTACTTTATCGTGTCCCCTCATCACCAGGAGGGTGAGCACAGACCAAGATGTTTTGAGAGACACAGAGAGACCACATTCATGTAACTTTTATTACAGTAGATTGTGATGCTTCTTCTAGTTGATTATGGGTTATTGTCACTCCTTCCTGTGCCCAATTTATAAATCAAACTTTCCCATAGGTGTGTCCGTGGAGGAGAAAACACAGTCCAGACAGAGCTCGATGGTGCCCGTGGTCCCAGGTGTCCACCACAGGCCGTGGATCAGGGGACGACTGCATCTGTCTGCTGTCAGCTTTCCCTCTGTTTAAATTCTGCAAAGACAGACCTATCGCCTTTTCCCCGTTGTGTACCCGACTTCTAGAACAGTGCCCAGCGCGACGCAGGTGCATGACGCATCTTTGCTGAATGAATGCATGAGTGGATGAATAAATGATGCAAAGGATGGATGGCTTTAATCACATCCCGCCCTCGCTGAGAGGAGTGTGGGTTTGGGGCGAGAAGAGAGAAAAAGGAGAAAGACCAAAAAGGCAAGGCAGGGACCAGCTGGAGCCTGGCTTGTGCTCTCCTGGGGTCTCTCTCGGCCGCCTCACCCGCCCCCTCCTCTCCATTTGTAT
The DNA here is from genome assembly GCF_048164855.1 of Canis lupus baileyi. NCBI lineage: Eukaryota > Metazoa > Chordata > Mammalia > Carnivora > Canidae > Canis > Canis lupus. The sequence goes on along the minus strand of NC_132863.1, from coordinate 46,099,722 downwards.
TATGGATGCTGACGGATCTCTCTGGATGCCTGGAAGCCACTGCCACCAATTTGGAAAGCCTCCTGTATACTGAGCATGGTTTAATCTTCCCTTGATCAGTCCCTGTAGGGACCCAAGCCACCTCCAGGCTATTATTATGGACATAAATTACCATCCCATTGCAGATGTGTAGGCGAGCCATTAATAACAATTTCTGATTGATAGAATGACAAATAAACCCAGTTTGGCTGCAGGAAACCCTCAGAATCTCTCCTACAAAGAAGACAAGCGGGTTAAAAAAAATAACACCAGTGGGGGGACATGGGGGGCTCGCTGCCAAGCCAAGCTGCTATAATTCACTTCTGTCCAGAATCAGCTGCTGAAAAGAATAAATGATTTCTTTTTTTTGTGGAACGACCACATGTTGCTTCCAGAAAAAGTGACATCTGGGCCCAGGTAGATGAGCCAGGGGTGGGGTGGGGTCGGGTGGTCTCTAAGCAGTAGTGGCCAGCTAGCTGTGTCTGGGCCCAGCAAAATGCAGAGCCAGGTGTCACTGCTCTAAAGCTACAAGGGATGCAAGGGGTCAACTGGCCAGGGGAAGGGCAATGACAGTGACTGTCCTAGCCTCAGCCTGCTTTGTCCCCAGAGACAATCTACCCAACGCCCAGTCCCCTGTGATGCAGCGTCCCATGCATGCCAGGACTCCCGCTGGCTGACCTCTCAGACCACATGCCACCCTCACATCCTCCATGTCCCCAAGGGTGTGATGCCTCAGAAGGAAGTTTCACCTCGTTGGACGCAGCCCCCCGTTGCCACGGCTGGCTGGCTCTTCCTCTTTGTCAGGATTTGTTGCTGTCCTTGAATTCCTGTGGGGAGAGAGCTGGTTTTAATGAATCAACCTGCATTTCCATGTGGCTGGTTTTTCAGTGTCAAACTAGGACTTCCTCTTCCCCACCCACAAGCACATTAGCAGCATTCCCCAAGGACCACGTCTCAGGCAGTTTCCTAGGGTTGAGCACACAGTGGGTGGATTTTGACCAAAGCACAATGTCAACTTGTTCCTCAGTTATTCATCAGATGTTAGGAAGCCAAGAAGAAATGAGGTTGGCACTGGGGTTTCCAACAGCAGTCCTGGGTCCCTGACCACGATGGCACCTGCCCATTGAGTGAATGCCAATGTGAATGGCCTCTCTGGGTCAAGCCTGGAGAGGGGTCTTCCAAATTGGGGAGTGCTCATTTATTCAGGTCTGCACAGACTCACAAACTTCTCTTCAGCAGCCAGAGTAGGCTACAGGGTCTCAAACTCAAGGGCCCCTGGGGTCCCCAAAGTAAGATGACAGGTAACGCAGGTGAACGCATGCAGCATGTCTCCCTCAGATGTGAGTGGCACCCACCTCGGTTCCAGCCTCTACTGGCCAGGAGGGGACGTGGGGCCCCATAAGACCAGATGGTCCCATTTGCTGTTTTTGAAGAAGCTAAAAATACACATTTGGCAGGGGTGGGTAATTCTTCAATTTTTAAATGTTGGCAACTTATTCAAATTTTGGCAAAGTGCTGGGCCGTCCAGAAGTGTGTCTGGAGACCAGACACAGCCGCGGCCACGTTGCGGGCTCCGTTCTGAAAGGCAGCAAGGAGACTGCACACAGTGCCCACCTACCCTCCTGGAGCTGAGGGTGCATAGGTGCTGCGGGGAGGCCTGCAGGACCACAGCAGCCAGGGCCTGCCAAGCCCCACCAGACCCCGTGCCCCACCCCACACCCTGCACCCCTGCCCACGACCCACGCAGCAGACTGCCGGGCTGCAGATCTGCCGGGAGATGAGCGTCATACCTGCTGACAGCCAGGGTGCGGGTGCAGAAGTGCAAGCAGGCGCTGTCCTGGCTCTGCACACAAGCGCAGCGCTGTGTCCACTTGGAGGGCTGTGGGCTCTGCGGGAACAGCCCCGTGGACCTCCTGCCGCGGAAGCTCCCCCTGTAGTTGGACAGTCCATAGGGCACAGTCTGTCTGCAAAGGACAGAGCAGCGTCAGGGCTGCATGTGGACAAGCCCGCCTGGCCTCCCCACTCAGGGGGCATCTCCACAGAGCTGGCCGCGGCTGGGAGACCCTGGCCGCCACAGGAGTGATAGGGTGCAGCCACACTTCCAGAACTGGCGTCCACATGCTCCCCCAGGCTTTGGGCTTTAGGAAGCCTCTGCAGGCAATCTTAAGCCCTGTTTTCCCCAAGCACCCCAAAGTGCCCTGGAGCCGAGGGGCCAGAGAGGTGGAGAGCTGTGGGGGAGGAAAGGTGGGCACTGCCCTGGGCCCACCCTCTCACATGTCCAGGGTGCCCCCTTCTGGGCAGTTCTAGGGTGTCTCCCTGTTCCTGAGCCCTGTGCAAGGACAGCCGGATGACCCACATGCTGGTGCCCCACGCCTGGGTCTGCCCTCCGTACCCGGAAGAGGCCTGCCCAGCCCCCAGCCCAAGGCCCGCCGGCCGCACCCTGTCAGCTCAAGGCCCAGTGTCTTCTGTGCGCACGTCGCCTCGCCTCGCTGTCTGCTCTGACGGGAATACACAAATGCAATTACAGACGTGTCCTGGCCCCAACGCCGTTTCTTAGAAAACACAAACATCAGAGGACCCCCTGCGCCCTGTAAGACACAGCCAAGGACAGAACTGGCCTTGGGAAAAGGCTTATTTAAAAAGTCTTATTAAAAAGTCTAAAGCTGTTTACCAATCTCATTTATGGTTGGAGCGGGGAGGAGGGTGATGGTGTCATTTGGAACCATTAACATTTGTCTCTTTCTTATGCTCATGTGCATCCAAACCATCGCTCTCCAGAGAAGGAAGAAGACTGCCCGGAGGCAGTGTGGTGGAAAAAGTTAAAAGCATATACTTAATTCATTAGCACTATTGAACAGGACTGGGGGACAAATTGCTAATTACCAGAGGAAATTCTGTGGCCAAAAGTTACTGTTCCAATAGGGCCTGGTTTTCCAAGATGAACCACCTTGGTTTCTGTGAGCCCCATGGAGTATCACCAATCATCCGCCTCAAAGGGGATTCTGACATCCTTTCTGCGTTTTCAAAATAAAATAAAATTGAATTTACTTTAATTCGAAACACACTATGGAGCCCTTTTAGGGTGGTGGGGGCCGAGTGGCGGTGGGGGGGCAACTCTCCGTGACCTGATGCTCTGAACCAACTTCCCCTTGCTGGGTTGGAGGCCAGAACAAGGGGCATCGCAACCCCGTTTCCTTTCTCATGCTCTGCGTTGTGGTGGGTTCCTACCCGATCAGTAGAAGGTGGGCTCTTCCTGCCCTTGAGGAAGGCCTGGAGTTGAACAGTCTGTGCCCCCAAGATGGGGAAAGGAAGCAGGGTCTGGTCTTGTTCTGAGCTGAACATGTGCTGACACCCCATTTCTTCTCAGGAACAGGGCCAGGGGCGGGCACATGGGGACAAGACATATACAGACACTGCTATAAGGCAGGATTTGGCTAAAGGTGTATTTGTCCAGTAACTGGGCTGCATTAGACCTCAAAGCGTTGACATTAAACCCAGTCCCCATTTCTTGGTGAAAATTACACACAGGAATAACCAAGCTCCCATTTTTCCATCAACAGCAAGACCTGCAATTTTGAAATTGCTGTCAGCTGATTGTGCATTTGTGTGTGCAGAGCCACTCGACTTCAGTGAAAACACTCCAGAGTGTTTTAACTAAGGAAAGGAGGCAACGAGGTATTTGTTAATAGAGAAATGCGAAGGCTTTCTCAGCAGCCAAGTGCAAAGAGCTCGTATGCAAATGAGCCCTCATGATTTTCAAAGAGTGTTTACTTTACAGAGAGACACAGCACCCCGTCCTCTTCCCCACAGGAAGGATGAGAAACCCCTGCTACAAGCCCTGGGCATCCAAGTGTGGTCTCCCATGGGCTGACTTCTGCCGGGGTTGGGGGAAGGACAGAAGCTGAGCAACTGGAAGGTTTAGAAGGTGCCCGAGACCGCAAAGAGCCAGGTCCAATGGAGGCCCATCTTCCATGGGTCAACGTTTTTAGTATATGTGCTGCCAAAGCGAACACAGTGGTTCAAAGTTTTTAAATCAATCTGATAAGCTCTTAAATAAGACAGTTCTATCTTTCTACCTGAACAAATATAGCTTTAAAACACCTTGGAAGTCCAACCTTGAATTTAGAATCTTGGGTCTCCTTGGAGTGTTGCAATGTGGCCATTCCAAGGAGGTTTGGCACCCTCTCTTCCACCCTACGCTGTCCTACACCAAGGGGGCCTCATCCACCCCTTGGCCACCCTGAGGGCTTTAGATGTTCCTGGAGCCCTGTCCTATCCCTTGGTGTCAGACTCTGGAACATACCTACTTGCACAGGCCCTGGGAGTGGGCTTGGGGACATTTGGGTAAAGGATTCCAGGATCCTGATTACCTGGAGCACGTTCTAGAAGGGGCTTTAATCCCATGGAGTGGGAGACATGGCCAGAAGAAGGTCAGACATAGCCGTCGAACCCACACAGCCCAGGACAGGGGACTACACTGTTTAGACTTAAATGCGGCTCACCAGCTCCTCAAGAGTAGAAGGCTGGTCTTCTTTTGTACCTGCCATGGACCCAGCACGAGACTGAGCCAATGAAGGCTGTTGACTGAGGAGCTGGTAGTAATTGTGAGATAATCTAGTCTGGTAAGACTGGATTCTTTCTAACCTGTAAAGTTCAACAGCCACAAAATTCATTACAAAGAAATCTCCAACATTTGCCGAGCATATCATACATATATACATATACATATATATGTCTCTAGCATTAGTCTAAGTGTGATGGGGATATAGAAAGGTCTTCAGGATTCATGTCCTACTCCTGGGGTAGGAAACCAGGTGGAAGAAACATTACAAGCCAATATATATAGGTATGTGCAAGGTACACAGAGCACAGAGAAAGGTTAGTTGGTGATTCCATTATTGGGTTGTCAAGCCCTTATGTGATGGTCACTCCACCCTCTCGACAGCTTTCTGATCAACAAAAGGGCTGTTGGCCAGACTGATGCGCCTCACTGCATGTAAAATAGTTAGCAAAGGGCTACCGGTAAATTAATGATAGCTCTTGTTGTTGCTTATGTGGCCTGGGAATTCAAGTGAGTTGTCATCAGGCAGAAAAATCCCACCTACTCGGCCTGCACTTGAGATGTGTGACCAAGTAATAAAGGAGCCAGAGTGCCATATGGCACAACAATGCCATTCTCTGCCACGCTTCCTCCTGGCTGCTCTGTCCATCTGCACGGCCCATCTAAGAAGCACTTGGACTTCATTTGTCTTGGTGCCCTTTCTCATGTTTTAATGTTTCTTCAACAGTGAGTTGGAAGGACCTAATGGTGGAACCACAAAAATGAAGTCCAATTGGCTGAGAACCTTTGATCAGCATACTCTCCAACCAACTGGTGTAGCTACTATTGAACAGGAGGGCTTGGAGAATGCGATTCTTTGTAAAAAGTAGGCAGCTCTTCCATCTGCTCATGTTTCAGTTGTAACACAGAGCTCCATACAAAAGAGAAGCAGATGAGAAGATCAATCCAAATGCTCTTAGACAAAACAAAATAGTCTTCCAGCATACCTACATATGCGACGTCTAGCGTTATGTGTCTCTGTGTAATAAATTGTCCCTCAACCTACGTACATTCATTATTGATCAGTGATGGTGATGCCAGAGTCTTATTTATCACAGTGTTCCTTATTTACCGCTTTTCCCAAATGTCATATATAAATGTTATTAAATATTAAACTTCCAAATCCCCCATATTCATTCTTCATCTGTATATCGCACTGAAAGCACTTGATTTCTCTCAGCAAGAAGTTTTTAAATAAGGAAAGTTGGCTTTTTTTTTTTTTTTTTTTTTAGATTTTGTTTTTAAATTCAGTGTTGCCTTTTCATAAATGAATTAGTGACCTCCATCTTTCTGGTCAGGAAACCGGTGGCTATACCTGAAGTTTAAAGGAGAGATACAGACATTTGCCAAGGCCAGCCAAAAGGAGACTCATTGGTCAAAATCTAATTTCTGAGGAAAGTTATGAGACTGTCATTGAAAACTCGGTTTTTACTTCCTTCCATTGAGAGACATTCAACAAATATCTGTCGAATGTTTTTTGATGCGCAGGCACTAGATGACACTCAGGGGGATCATCGATGAACAAGACAGACAAGTGACCCTACATACCCACACAGCTTTCATCTACTGTAAGGGTTAGCAAATTAGCATTTTATGGGTTTCAATCAATCAACAGAGGGTTGGTTTTTTTCTTTTAATTTGAAAATTTTACATGAATATCCCAACTCTCAGCTTCTCCTGAATAACTAGAAGCTATACTAACGCCAACCCCGCTCTCCACCATGACAATGATCATCTGGAGCTAAGCCACAAAGTCAGAGATGGGGCAGAAAGTCTTCATTCTGCCCCAGTCCCTGCCACTCCCGGTGCTTCTATACCTTCCCTGCTTTGCTCACTTTTATTCTCTGCCTGACCTTCAGGGGGCATCTGAGTTGACCTGACCACCCAGTCTGGCGGCTTGTCTCATAGAGCAAAGCCACACAGGTCACAAGACAGAGTGACAAAATGAGGACCTGATACAATTTTTATAACTACAGTTGCTCACAATTTTAAAAGTCCGTGTTCCCTCTGAGCGTCTCCGCAAAAAATAGATTGTCTCATTTTGGTCAGAAAGTCAACTTGATGACCTATTCCCTTTGTTCACACTCCCCCTGCTGAAATGGGAAGCAAAGGCAGTTTCACCTGTGGCCCTGGGGCCGTACCGAACAGAGGGCGTGATCCGCAGACCCGTCCCGCCCCCGGACTGGGACACGAACGACCACCCACTGGCAGGCCAGCACCTGCAGCCATTGGATACCTGTGACTCCTCTCCTGAGAACTTCTCAAGCCCAGCATGGTCTCCAACGACGGCTCCATTTCAGACTTTATTAAACTCCTTCAGCAGCAGGCATCACTGACCCGCTCATCCAGGCTTAGAATTTTCCTCTTGGTCAAGGAAGAAAGTGTGGCTCACCTTCACTCCCTGCCTCAGTCACCTTAGCCAGAAAGAGGCGCTAGGTAAGCGCTCTGCTCTGACCCACACGACAGGAGGCTCACTCACTACAGGATGTGGCCATTCACTTCCACGAGCACCCAGAGCACCTGCTAAGCACAAAGGTGAGGAGATGGGAACACCCCTGTCAGAGGACTTGATAGCCCGGAATTCTCTAGAGCCCAAGGCCAAGCTTGGCTGCCTCATCTCCCGGAATCCAAGTGCTTCTCTTTCCTGGGATGGGGGTGGTGATCCCTCCCCACTGTGTGAGGTCTCCATGAGACCCTCCGTCAATGTCCCTCACCTGCCCCTGTATAAGGACTCATAAGGTGACCGCACTTGGGCACATGAGACCCTGTCTCTCCCAAGACGCCTGGTGAGGGCAACTCAACCTCTGAAAGTACCCTGGAGCTGCTCCCTGCCCCGCGGTGTCCATGCATCTGTGCCCTGGGGGCCCTTGGTCCCAGTCCCTCTCCCGCTGTTGGCACTGCTTCTTCCTGTCTGTGTCCTCTCCACAAACTTCTCTGGCATCATGTTAGCTAGACTAGGTTTTCCATGGCTTGTGACCAGTGATGGCTAGCTGATCCAGAACTCATTTTCTTGAGACGGAAGTGACCGTGATCTCTCAGATTTAATAGGAAGACCCAGAGAGTCCCCAGTTGCTGGGGACAAGCAGAGATTTTCTTCATTGCCACAAAACACAAAAGAGTGGGTTCAAAGTCAGGACAAAACCCAGCAAACCAAGCTGGCTGGAGTCCTTTCTTCCCAGTCCTTTCTCCTATAAAATGTTTGCTTTGGCTCCTACTGTCCTTTGGGCAGGTGAGAGCAAGCATACCACTCACTCTCCTCCGTTTCAAGATGCTCAGAGCCCAGCCCCAGACTGTCGGCTGACCACCTCAGAAGGTTCACCCTCCAGCGAACTAGTCCTTGTCCACTCCTCAAACGCTTGTGCAAGTCTGCTGCGGGCCAGGCCTCATGCCAGACAACCCACGGGGGGCCCTTCCAGTCTCCAGGAAAGAAAACAGGCCAGGAAATACAGCTCCTCAGCAACCTTGTTATACAAGCAGAAAACACACACATGCTTTCTGGTTCTAAAGACGACTACAGAGGCCCTGTGCTCACAAACAATGTAAAGTGAACTGGCAATTTGTAGCTTTGCCTCCACTGCAGAAGATCCTTGCGTCTTAAAGTTGGAAGACCCCAAGACAGAGATTGCCTGCCCCACCACCAGCCCGTGTGGAAAGTCCTCCTCCTACAGCCCCCCAAACAGCCAGTGAACCTACAGTATTTGAAAACATCAAAAGTGAGCAATGTGTTGTGTGTTGGTAGTTTATTTTTTTTATTTTTATTTTTTAAGGATGCTACCCTACCAAAGGCCAGGGAGTGGGGACGTTTGGGTTCATTCAGGACTGAACTGTTTGGGAATATCACCAGAATCATAGGCATGTTCAGAGTCTGTTGAGCATTGACCCCCACCAATCAGAGCCAAGAATGAGGGTTGATTCCACAACTCTACTGTAATGTGGCTTGCTTCTTGTCCCCTGGGGTTGGCAACACCAGACCTTTCCACCTGGAGCCACTGACCCTTTCTGCCTTGTTCCCTTCCACACCCAGGGCAGTGGAGGCAGTGTCTGGCTCAGAGCTGTGCTCAGAAATACCTCAGTATCTCAGCAATCACTGCGTGTTGTATGAATGAGGGAAGGAAGGAGTGAGGTCTAAATTACCTGTTACTTCTGGCCCACATCCCATCTCCCACATGTATTGGTTTCTTGGCTGATTTCTTGGATTTCTACTGTTGCCCTCAACTGGCCAGCCTTAGAGGGTTTTTCCCGGAGAGAAGACATCTCGAGATGGAGGGGGAGGTACTGGAAGCTCCTGCCAGCCACACCACTGGCATGAGGGAGAAACCAGATTGCACAAATGATCGAGACACCAGAAGTGACACGAGTGGCTTCACTAGGAAGACCCGCATTTCTGGTCCAAACGGAAGAAGACTAGCTCGGTGAGGGTCCCCAGTGACCACCTTCCCTCCGGGCCTGAGAAAGGAAAGGGCCGTTGGGTCTCTGAAATGTCCATCCAGCTCCACGTTCTACCTAGAGACTCTCCAACACCTGCGTCCCTCGGTCTCCAAACAGCATGGTTGCCGGAGCTGGCATGATGCCTCACTCCAATAATAAAACCACAGCTAAATGCGGGGTCCCTGCCCCCCAAGCCAAGAGGCTCCGGGGCTCAACACCTGTACATGTAACGCTTCTGCCTATACTGTTATGTCCCACTACCATATAAACAAACTTAAAAGTAACGCCAAAGCCACAGACTTTTTCAGAGTCTGTTGGCCTTTTCAGGCCACCAGCTCCCTAGAACACAGGCATATCCCTCCCGAAAACACAGCCACACACCCACTAAAGGAGACACGGAGGCACGAGGGGTCAAAGGAAAGAGGAACAGAAAAAAGCTCCTTGCTTGCAGTGTGGTGTGAGATCGCCAGGAGCTACGGCTCAAAAAGGAAGTTAGGGAAACAAACACCACCACTATGTGGGGAATGAAAGCGTCTACAAAATCCTACAGATTAGCTGGTTTCCCTCCATCTGGCGCGGCCCAAAGGCGTGCATGGGGAGAAGGCTGGAGTTTCTCCCCCAGCCCCCCCGTGACCCTAACGGATTCCAGGTTGAATGTAGGCAATTCTACGTCTGTCTGGCATGGCCTCATTAGAAGTTTATGCGAAGCTGCAGACAGATGTGGCTCAAAATAGTTCCCAGCCGTGGAAAGAGTGGCGGTAAAATAAGGAGCAGGTACTTTTTTTAAGGATGGGGGGTGGCGGTATTTGCAGGAGGATAAAAAAAGAAAATACAGACACCATCATACATCCTTTAAATAATCCACAGTAAGCCAGAGAAGACACCCTTGCTAATTTTGAAGAGATTTCACTGTAAGGCTGGAAAATGCTACTGAACAAAGACCCACTCGCCAGCTCGACTGTAACAAAGACTGCTTTTCCTCCTAATCAAGTTGTTTGCGTCCTTGGGTCGTGTCCTTCAGGGAGCTCTGATGCATTGGTCACTCGCCTCAAACTAACAATAGTTGAGTCCCTGCAGGGATACAGGCTTTACCCCCAAACGAGAACCCAATGTTGGGATCTCTGGGCAAGGTGAGGGAGGCAAGCGAGGCAGGCATGGTGTGGGATCATATACTACAAATGTTGGTATTTTGTTAATGATGAACTTTCTGCTTTAATTTTTTTAAAATATTGCCTTAATATCCCATTTATGTTTACTACAGACTCTTGGGCACATCCCTGAAGAACACCCTTGAGGGAGTGTGTCCCTGGCCTCACCCCAGCCTCCACCCTGCAAGAAACCCATGGAAAACAGTCCAGGAAAGATACACACATCTCTGATTTCTCACTGACCTGCTTCCGACTTTTGGCAGAACTTGTACACTTCCCGAGTCATAGGCGGAACAGGGCCATTTGTGCCATTGTCACTTTGGGCTTCCTTGCCTCTTACGGCCTCCCGAAATGAATCTGTTTCATTTTGGAAGTTACTGGGCCAGGACACAGGGCTTACTGCCCACTGAGTCATCCTGCTAAGTCAGCTCTGAGCAGGCCGTAAAAGAAGAGAAGGCCTATGCCTCTCAGCCTTCAGACAAGTTCTCCAAAAGCTCTGGTGTCCCAAGTCTCCCAGCTGGCGCAGCTGAGAAGGGCAACTGGATACCCTTTTCTGCTGTCAGTCCATTTGAGCCGCACTTGCTGGGGACACAGGGGTTTAGATGCACCCCAAACTGTGTCTGGACGAGCAGCTCTTCCTTCGCAGTAAGACAGGCTCCTATCCCATGTAGGGGAAAGTATGTGCACATTCAATTCGAAGGAACTTTGTTTCTATCGGAAACAAGACACAGAATGAGAGCCGGCCACCTCCTCAATGTGGCAGGCTAAGCAGTGCTTTCTTCCCCAGGGCTGCCTAGAGGTATGAAAGGTGCGTGGAGGTGCTGGGGGTCGGGGCCAGCCAGGGCGCTGGAGCAGAGAGTGGGGCTGGCCTCCAGCACAGCCGCAGGGCCTCCTGGAGGAAAGTGCTGTTTGCTCCCAGCTTCCTTTGTTTTAAATTCTTGCAGGAATAAACCACACCAGAGATGTCAGAGCCTTTCACCTGCCTTCAGATTTAAGGCCAAGTTCCCAGCTGTGAGGTCCCTTTCATCTAGCAGAAATCCAAATTCTCCCCCCAGGGTCACACCAGGTCAAGCCCTTCGTTCCAAACCTTCTTGCTACAAAGCAAATTGCCCCTCGCCTCAAGTCACTCCCTCGTTGTGGGGTTTGGCTGTGTTTAGGCCTACCCCATCTCTGCTCCCACCACCTTAGCCTCCTCACACCTCCCCTGGGGCACAGAAGGGGGATCTCAGTCTCTGTGACCCCTATGGTGGGCTTGCCTGGTGTGCACCAGCCCCTTCCAGAAACTGAGACTTAGCCCCAGGGCCCTCTACTTCTAAAGACCTATCTTGCCTCCTCAGAGATACACAACTTGAACTCAAAACCAGGATCTAAACATTTACGAGATTTCAGAGGATGCAGAAATAGTTACACGGGGAGACAAACTCACACAAAGTCAAGCAAAGCCATCATGGGTCAGAACCCCACGTCCAAACTCACGTCCAATCTGGCCAACAGCAGCTTCTCTCACGGGTCCTGCTCACTGGCGCACCGAGAGTGGTTCTCTGTAAACCAGTGTGCAGAGTGTCTCCAGGAATCGCTTCCTGGCGGCGCCTTCCAGGCCTGGGCAGGGTCCTCTGTCCACAAACCCCAAGGCTCCATGTTCGCTCCGGGGAGCACAGGAGCATGCAGACAGACCCCTCACCAGGAAGCACTTAACAAACCGGTTCTAAACTCATCAGTGAAATCATCCCGAAAGGCCAGAGCCCAGTGGCCGCCCGCACCACCCCACTAACGGAGGGAGCCTCTGGTCAGCGCCTCCAGAGGACACCAAGCCCCAAACATTCCAGGGTAGAGGGAAGCAATAGAAAACAGGAGAGGTAGAAAGGGCGGGACCAAGTCTCACTGAGCCTGGAACAACCTTTGGCCAGCATCCTTATCAGGCTACTTATCAGCAGCAGAGGCAGCCAGGCACACCTTTACCCCAGGTCCATACACCTTATTCTAATGGAATGCTAATAGACAGCCTACCTGGCCATCAAGGGTGCAGCTCGCTCAGTGCGGCTCCAACTCAGGAGCTGGGGCAAGACCCAGGATGGATGGTCCATGGAGGTGACCTCCACTGTGCCAGAGAAAGAACCTTGTACTCATTGGCCAACCACAGAATGGGGTACGACAGGCAGGATGGGCCCTGGCCACCACCCCCAACAGGGTTTACAGTCCCCACGTGGCACAGCTATCCTGATGGTCATGTCTTCACTATATTGAGTGTTCATAGATTCCATGTCCCATCTCCTTTCTGGTGTACTCCTCACACATCCTCACTCTGTGTCAACGTTGGCCATCCTCCTCCTCTTCTTCCTCCTTCTCTTCTTCCTCCTCCTCCTCCTCCTCCTCCTTCTCTTCCTCCTCCTTAGCACTGTGATTATGAAGAGGGCCAGGAAGAGTTTGTCTCCATGCCTGAACACCTGCATCTCCAGCATGGGTCATGGGTCGGGGGAATCACAGAGGGGAGACAGCTGGCCTCACATCAGCAGGAGGCTGGGGTTCTGGATCCATCCATTTCACTGGAACGTTCTAACATTTGGAATGCCTCTTCTTGGAAATGTGAACATGACTTTCTTGAACAACACAGGGACAGAGATGAATCTGTGGTATTGCTGCCTTTTGTGGCAAAATACATTAAAATACAAGTTTCAATGTTTTTTTAATTACCATTTTCTTTTCTTTTCTTTTCTTTTTTTACTCTACTTCTTTGGGGAGTAAAAGAACCCAAAACAAATGTCATTCTTGCTGGACTGAGTCAGTGAAGCATGCTTTGAAGAAGCCAGGGTGGCAGGTTGGTCATCTTGTGAGATCACTATCCCAGAGTCAGACTGGCATTGGAGTCTCACCCAGGGGACACTGAGAGAAGGCCCCACACATCCAGGTGACACAGCTAGCCAGGACACAGAGCAGAGCGCCTGGGTCTGGCGCCTTCCCACGAGTAGGGGTTGTAGAGTCTAGATTTTCCACCACAGTTGAGACTGCAAACATGCACACCATTCTTTTCATAAATACATTCCTCCTGGTCATGAGATCACATGGCTTGGAGTTTTGTTTGGAAAACATGGTCACCATCATCACAGTACACAATGCCTCTCCCTCATTATGTGCTTGGCCGGATTAGCAGATGGCAGGTTCTCTCAGTTCCCGGAACAAAGTGGAAGGAACACAGAGGAGCTCCTTGCTGGGTATCCTGCAGCTCCACCGGCCATTTGATGGATGGCTCACTCCCAAGCCAGGTGGATGGTGGTGGGAAGAGAGGGATTAATTTTATGTGTCGAGTTAACTGGGCCACCAGAGCCAGATATTTGGTCAAATGCCAATCTAGAGGTTGCTGAGAAGTTTTTTTTTTTTTTTTTTTTTTTTAGATGTGATTAACATTTAAATCAGTAGACTTAGGGTAAAGCAGATTACCCTCCAGGAGGTGGATGGGCCTTGTCTAATCAGTCAAAGGCTTTCATGGAAAAACCCAGTGGTGCCTGAAGAGGGAGGAGTTCTGCCTCCAGAGTTGAGGCTGCAACATCACCTGCTGTGTGTGTACATGTGTGTGTGTATTTATACAGGCATGTCTGCACACACACATGCACACATACGCCATCCTGTGAGTTCTGTCTCTCCGGAGAACCCGACTAATACAATCCCACACTGTGTCCTAGGACACTCCTGGTGTTCAAGCATCATGGCGAACAGCCCCAGGTGTACAAGCATGTAAGCACGTGGACTACTTGTTCACTACTTCTCCCTAGTTATCTTATTCTTGGCAAACTCTCCACAATCATAAGATGGGTTGTGTTTCTCTGATTTGGAGTTTTGTTTCTGTTTTTGTTGGCAGTGGTGGGATTGCTTGGGGGGGAGAGGGAGAGCTCCCTAACATGGCTAAAGAAAGTCATGAAACCCACACGGTGCCACGGACCAGCTGTGGCCTCAGCCGCCTCCACAGGCCTAGGAAGTGCAAGCCGTCCAAGACACATTTGGTTCCTCTTTGGGGCCACAGACTTCCTGGAGGCTACAGCGGAAGTTACGGGCAACACCCCTCAAAAAATGCACATTCCCACATGTGTCTGCTGGGCTGTATGGGCCTCTGGTTAGCATCCACACACTCTGGAACAAGAAGCCTCATTCCTGGGAGAAAGCATGCAGATCAGAACCTCAGTGACACTGAGGAAAAGGACGAACCTCCAGGCAGCAGGGCTTAACCAAAAGCCAACCAGCATTATTGAACACGGGATGTGTGCAGAGACGGTTGACCAAGCTGAGGTCTGGAAGAAGTAAGCACATAGGGGGATGAGAGAGAGCCAGCGACCTCAGCTCTTACACCCACAAGACACTTCAGGAGTCCCTGGTCTCTCAGGCCCTCACTGGATATTGACCTTCCACAGAAGATACATAAAGAGTCTCGGCAGTACTTTGCATGTCCCACCTGCAGCTTGCAGGTCCTTACATGCAGTGCAAGTGACCTGCAACCCTGCAGGTGTCCTTCCCAGGCAGAGGAGGACTGTGGGACAGGGCCTGGATGCATATTACACACTCGAGAAGTCTCCACAGACCAGGAGGGTCTGCAACAGGGAGTGGGTAGGGAAACAGACGGGAACCCAGAAAAGAGCTCGTTATTCTCCACTTTCAGCCCAATTCAGCGATGTTTCATCCTGCCATTTCTCCAAAGGCCCACATTCTCTGTCCCTAGAGCCCATTTTCTCACATTACAATCTTGTCCAAGATGTTTAAAGATAGCAAATGGATCTGTCTATGAATCTATCGAGTTTTGGAAGGAAAGGAAGAAAGGGAAGGAGGGAGGCAACCATGGGGCAGGGGGTGGGAGGGAGGAAGAAAAGAGAAAGAGCATCTGGAAAAACCTTCCTTTTAAAACTATTTTGCTTGTCTAACTTCAAAATGTTCATCTGGCTGTTGTCATTTTTGTTGCACACAGAACTCTCAACACCATATTTAATCCTTCTTTCCTAGTGTCTACAATGAATCAGGGTCAGGAAGGAGGGGAGGAGGTCAATCTAACTGTGAGGGGGACGTCAGCAAGTTGGCTGCCCTAGAAAAAGTCAAAGGTCCGTGGATTCATATAAGACAACTTGGAATTACGAGCTAGGGCTTCAAACAGATCAGAGGGCATTTGCTGAGCTTCTCAGGCACATGGCAAGCAGTCAGTCCTCCAGCTGGTGCCAGGAGCCTGGCAACAAGCAGAGTATGGAAGTAGTCTCCAAACCCTCTCCTTCCTCCTCTCTTCTCTCCTCTGCCCCAGCCCCCCTGCCCCTAATTCAGTTGGCTTTCCTTTCTCCTTCTACATTGACAGCTTGAGACTCTAGCAAAGGTGAGACTCAATCCCTGCGTCCTGGATTCTGAGAAGATACTTTGGTCAGGTCACAAGGCCAGGGGGTTAGGAATCAGAAAGGACAGGTGTCAGGGTGATGGAGGCTGCAAGAAGAGGAGACTCTGGTCATTATCTGAGAATAGAAGGAGCCCCACCCCCACTGCACATCACACTCTTCTTCCTCACAAAGGTGAGGCTGCATCCTCTTGGCCCTGGGCTGACTCTGCGTGGACATGCAAACTGGGGCCTCCGGTTCAAAAAGAGTTAAGAATTCCAGGATAGTGTTAAACTGAGCATGAGTTCCTCCGAGCCTGGACCCTGAGCAAGTGTCAAGGTGGTTTAGTGAAGCCAGCCCTGTCTGCCATTCTGGTGTAATTGGGTCACTTTCCAAATCTATCCCAGATGCGCTTCGAGATGCTGTCACCTGGTCTGAAAGCTACTTGACCCTTCAGGGATACCCTCCTTGGCCCCTCATTCTGCAGGTGTTCATGAAACAAGGTGGGTAAGGGAGCCTGTCGAAGCTGTCACCCACTGTGCTCAGAGGTTTGAGGGTGAAGGAAGCCATGGGGACATGAATCAAGGTGGTTCCAAACATAACAGCAAAGCTGCCATTCCCAGGGAAAGCTCCTCCATAAGAATCCCTAGTAGGGCACCAGCAGGAGTCCCACGAGGTCCCAGGAACACCTGGGAAATGGAACATGGAGACATCTGGTCCAAGTCCCAGATTTTAGAGTTCAGGATGGCAAAGCCCAGAGGGCAGGTAACCAGAGCAAGGTCAAGCCCTCTTTCCTGTTTGTAAGGTGATGTTTCTGCAGAGGGAGGTTCCCAGATGGAGTAAGTGAATGGGGGACACTGTCAAATCCTCCCACCACCAAGCGCTCTCGACCCCTTGGTATTGGAAGAAGGTTGACTTTACAGCGAGGCAGACCCCAGGACTCCAGGTGGCACTGGCCTTGGTCCCACAATAAGAGTTCTCAGGGGCTGGAAGGGAGGAGGAGAGACCGTCTGTGGCATCAGGTGGCAGTGGGTGGCAGTGGGCAACATGGGTGACAGGGGTCAGCCCGGTGGCAGGACCAGTCAGCACTCCAGCCCTGGGAGGATAGGAGCCTGGTACCCTGTGGGACTTCACATTTCCTGGGAAGGTTCCACCAGGCCCTGTCAAGCCCACCCCTGCACTCTCTGGAGAGCAGGCTGCTTTCAAGGAATTTGAAACTCCTTGGAGCCTGGTAGGGTCGAGGGCAGGGGGCCCATTCAGCCCCTGGGGCAGGAGATAACTTTCCTCCATCCAAGAAGGACTTCTCAGGTGTCTAATCCCTCTGGCCAGCTCATTTGTCTCAGAGGGAGGGCTCCCCCTTCCACCGGATCAGAAATTCTGAGATTGGGTTTCTCCCAGGCCAGGCCCTCAGAGGGGCTGGGAGCCACACCCCTGACCTGCAGACCAGGCCTGAGCTGGCAGGAGGCCCCAGCAAGAGCTGGAGGCTGTGCCAGGGTCGGCTCCGGGCTGACCTGGCAGGGGTGGGATGAGGACCTCCAGGAGCGAAGATGTGGGCCGGCCCTCCCAATCACTTCCCACCACCCAGGGCTAGGCTGACTCACTCAGGAGTGTTGATCCAGATGATGTCCAGGTGGCAATAGTAGACACACTCCTTGTCCTTGTATGTGAAGCAGGTACAGCGCCTGGCGCGGCCGTGCACAGGACCCCCCTTGGATGCCTGCTCCCCAAACCGACCTGGTTCTTGCTCCTGCTCGGGGCTTCTGGGACTTGGACCTTGCACTGCAGTCATGGCCACAGGCTCCTGGATGTCCCCCTCAGATCTGGCTGTAGGGGGGGTCCCCGGCACGCCGCTTTTGCCAGCGTCCCCAGGCTGGGGGCAAGGTACCAATCCTGCAGGAGGCAGATTGAGAGGCTCCTGAGCTCCTGGGTGTGCAGACCCCCCCCACACACACACACACACCCACACACACCACCACCACCCTTCCCAAAAACCCGGGGGGAAGGGGACAACCAAACTTTCTGCAAAGTTTGCGGGCCAGTTGCACTTTCTGTTACGTCTGCAACCTCTGCCATACGTTCTGAAAAATTTGCACAGTTTTCCAAGAAAACTTTGCACAAGTTATGTGCATACTTGGTGGAAAGCTTGCGAGCTATTTTCACTTTCTGCAAAGTCTGCAAGGTACTCGCCCCCGTTGAAAACTTCGCGATCATTTTCGCACGGTTTCGGAAGAGCTGGCAAACTTCTTTGAAAAGCTCCCAACTGTCTGAAACCTTCACCGCGGCCACCAGGGCGGGCAGCATCTCTAGCTTGCCGGTGGGCTGCAACCTCGAGAGCCCCCCCCGGGCAGTCGCGCTCCCGCCGGCCCCCTCGGCCCGCCCCCAGGCGCCTCCGGGGGTGGCGAGCCCGGCCGCGGCTGCTCCCCCGACGCATCCATCCCTCCGCGCGCCCCCGGCCCCGGGTCCTTTTGTGTGCGCCCGCCCGGCCGGGAGAGGCGCGCCGCCCCGCCCGCCCGCTTACCTGCGGCGGAGGTCACCGTGAGCCCGAAGAGGAGCCACAGCCCCGGCTCCATGAACCCCGGTGGGGCGCGGGGCACCGGGCCGGGAGCGCGGACGCCTGTGGCCGAGAGAAGGCTCCGGGCCGGCCCAGCGGCCTCGCCCTCCGGCTGCGGGGTCGGAGCCCGGCGCTCGCTCGCTGCGTCCCGGCCGCGGTCACACTCTTGAGCGCGCGCTGCCCATCCCTGCGCGGGGCCGGCTGTGGGCTCGGGCTTTTCTGGCGCCCGCACCACCCCCTCGCTCCCCGCCCCCCGGAGGGGCTGGGGCCGCCGCGCGGGGCCTTTGAACCCGGGGCGCGCCGGGGGTCGCCTCCCCGCGCTGGGGGGGAGCGGGGGCGGCGCGCCGGGGGCGGTGGGCGCGGTGGGCGCCGTGCGGCGGGGGCAGCTGTCCCGAGGCCACGCGCGCGCACACTCACACACATGCACACGTGTGCACACGCACACGCGCGCTCCCACTCTCACCCGGCCGCCTCGCTGCCCCTGGACCTGCAGCTCCCACCCACAGCAATGCCAGCGGTAACAGGCTGCTTCGGAGGCTGCTGGCTTTTATCTCAGGGGCCATGGGAAAGCAACATTTCTCAATGTTCGCCTAATGACACCTTGCCCTTGCACAGACCGTCCTGCCAAGGCCCTGGGCGTACTTTACACTCGTGACTCACGGGCACGGGCAGTGTCTCCCTGCCTCTCCCAGGAGCTCAGAGCCAGTGGGTGTGGGCAGTGGCAGGGGAGCAAAGTCAAGCCAGAAGCAGGTTAGCGGCCTGGGCCCCCTGCACAGAAGAGGGGCTTCAGTAAGTCCCCCCCCCCCCCCCCCCCCCCCGCCCGACCCCGGTTCCCTTCAAGGCTTTCCAAGTGTCCAGTGTGATGTGTGGAGGCTCACCTGAGTCTTGTCCTCTGCCCTGAGCAGCACAGAAGACAGGGGTTGCCTTATTTTGTGGTGACCAATACCATCTGAGCTGTGAATGGTGCCTGGGCACACAGGAAGCACTCCAGGAAGATTTGTGGGTGAGCGGATGAATGAACGAATGATTTGGCCCTGGACTGCTGACCTCTGAGAATACCTGGAAAGCCTCAGAGCCCCGCCCTTACCAGAGCTCTCTGACCAGAAGGGTGGACAATACACAGAGGCAGTGCTCCAGATGGCACTGGGCAGTCCCCGCAGGGCCACTGCCAAGCCCGTCAACTTGTGCTGGATTGGAGTTGGCTTTCCCAGGGAACCTCAGGCACGGCCAGGTCCCACGCCAGGCCACACTGACCTGCAGCCCTGGAGTTGCGCAAGTCTCAGGGCACTGTGGTCACCTTAACACAGGTCCCCAAATCCTTTGACACTCTCCCCATTGTCTCCTCCCATAGAAAGCAGCAGAAGTCATAAAGGTGCCACAACCTCCACCTGGCTCCCTCCCTCGGGACACTGGTCCTCTGAACACAGCCACCATGTTAGGAGAAAGCCTGAGTGAGCCTATGTGCAGCCATCACAGGGAGAGAACCCGAGGCCTCACAGCAAAGGCAGTGCCGACCACAGACACGTGAAGTGAGCCCAGAGGTGACTGGAGCCCCAGCCTCGAGACTTGCCACTGAGGATAGGCCAGCCCCCTCCCCTGTGGCCCACAGAACCCAGGAGCACCACGGAGGGTCATTTGCTGCAGTCAATGGTGGGTAAATCATTACCACGCTGGGGAAGTTTCTCCAGCCCACTCCACCCCTTCCATCCTGCCCAGTCCTTGAGTCCAAGTCAAGGAGAGGAGTGGGATGTGGAAGACAGTATCCTTTAGGGTGATTTGTCACCAAGCAGGACACAAGCTCTGTAGGGGGGGTTCGGCTTCATTTTTTGGTGCTCCATGCTTTGAAAATTAGAAAAACCCAAGACTAGGATTATCTTCTGTTCCTGCTGGGCTACAAACTTGGATCACTTCATCATTATCCCTTCCCTTAGAATTAACATATCAATCACCTACAAAATAAAATGTCTTGGACTGAGGGATGACTGGAAAAAGAGAAAGATCAACCAATGAGCTAAAAAGAGAAAGGGGTAGGAGGTGGTCTTTGGGTGTGCCCAGACACAGGAGGTGTCTGAGCTGCTGGGACCACTCCCCGAGTCCGTTGCCTTCCACAGCTTGGACAAAACCAGCACACCTGGGTGAGCACTTCGGGAGGCACCTGCACTGGCCCACCTCTTGGGGTCTTCTAATCTAGGTGACAGCAGGGAGTCTGGGCCAGAGAACCAAGGATATAGGCTGCTGAGACCAGAAGACACCACGCAGAGCTGAGACAAGAGTTGACAGCCAGGTGGACAGTCGGTGGGGGCAGAATTTTAACTGGTCTTCAACCAGGTCAGCCCCCTGAACCCCATGATTGGAGTGGGTACCCACCTGACATTCAGCAACACCTGCTCTCCTGTGAGAATGTTCTCCCCTTTTCCGCTCTTCCTCTGGCCTCTGACCACTCCCGGGAGAACGCCTCCATCAAGAATGTCTCATATAATCTTCCTTTTCGTGCTGAGAGACAGAGGCCACAGGCTTGGAGACCTCGGGCAGGACACAGAATCCAGACAGGATTTCTTACTCTCTCTCTCTCTCTCTTTCTTTCTTTACATTGTGGTAAAATATGTATTCCATAAAATTTACCCTCTTTAGCATTTTCAGTGCACAGCTCAGGGATATTAAATATATTCACATCGCTGTGCAGCCACCAACACGACCTCTCTCCATAGACATCTCTTTCATCTTATAAAACTGAAACTCTATCCCTCTGAAAACACCAACTCCCCGTCTCCCCCTCCCCGCAGCAGGACAAGCCTTTTGTGTCTGGCTTATTTCACTGAGCATGATGTCCTCAAGGTTCATCCTGGTTGTGGCAGGTGTCAGAATGTCCTTCCCTTTTAAGGCCGAATAGTGTTCCCTTGTAGGTATAGACCACACTTGGCTTTTACCATCCACTGACGGATGCTGGGTGGCTTCCATGTTTTAGCTGTTGTGAAGAATGCAGCTATGAACACGACGGTGTGAATACTCTTCCAGAGCATTCTTTCAATCCTTTAGGGCTGGAGTTACTGGATGACATGGTGACTCTGGCTTTGATTTTTGCATGAACCTCCATACCGTTTACCACAGAGGTCCCATTTTGCATTCCTGCCAACAGTGCATACGGGTTCCTTTTTCCCCATATTCTCACCAGAACTTATTTTTTAAATTTTTCTGATTTTTGATAGTAGCTATCCTAATGAGCATGAGGTGAGGTGGTATCTCATTGTAGTTTTGGTTTGCATTTCCCAAATGATTAATGATGTCCAACATCTCTTCATGTGTCTATTGGCCTTTTGTATGTCTTACTCTGAGAAATGTCTATTCAAGTTCTTCACCCAGTATTGAATCTGGTTGTTCTTGTTGTTGTAGTTGGGATTTGGTAACATTGTTTTAATTGCATTTAATTTTTTTGTTTACTACCCAATTTATTATTTTTTAAAATTTAATTCAATTTGCCAACCTATAGTACATCACTAGTTTCAGATGTGGTTTTCAATAATTCATCAGTATTTCATTTAATTTTACATTTATCTTTTATTTATGGCAAGCGATACTGATTTTCCATGTGTGATGGTGAATAGAATTCCTTTCTAAATTAACTTATTAATTAATTAAATTTAAAAAAGTAACCTGAATTAAAATATGAAGTAGTCATTGTATAGGTGGTTTGGAGACTTAGAAAATCCCAGAGCTGGTTTGCTCATAATGGAGGTCTGGAAAGATCTCATTAAACTAGGCAAGGAGGAGGGACAAGATGGAGGGGTGGGGGTAGCCAGGAAGGGGAGGGAGGACAGGGGATGGAGGATGAGGAGCAGAGCACTTTGACTGCAAAATCCGTAGAGAACAGTGGACAACAGCAGGGAACTGTTCCTTGCCCTGTTAAGGGGAAATCTCATCATTCTTGAAAATTACTCTTAAAAAAATCTGTGGAAATTAATAAAACACATATATATGTTTTGTCAAATTGAAGGTACAGAGGAACTCTGGAAATCCAAATCACTTGTCCTATAATAAGGAAAAGGCACAGGACAATGCCCCTCTCCACATCATTGATGCTGCCTTGGGAAATCCAAGGGCTTTCTCTCTGGGCTCTTGTGGTTTGATCCAGCTGTTTGGTATGTGGAGAAAGGAGGACCTGAGAAAATCAGGAGTGGTCTGGGAGTCCTGTTTCTGTTGGATTGTTTGGCCACTTAATGGTGCATTGATTGATGCCTTAGTCATGACTTTGAAGGTTCCTGTGGGAAATATTGGTTACTTTTTTCCACCCAGCATCCCCTCCCTGCCTTTTGGTCACAGCACTTTGGTTCTTCTTTTAGGACCCACCCATCCTTTGTCCACATGGTCAGTGGGTCTAGGACTCGAAGGTAGTGACTTGTGACTGAGATCTGGCCAATCCAGAGATCCTGTCTGTTTGGCTACAGCCATCAGTTCAGGGCTGGGCAAGGCTGGACCAGCAAGTCAGTCTCAGAACTTTAGCTAAAATGCTTGAGAATGTATTCCCTGGGACTGTGGAGAAGAAAGGAAATGAATCTGAAGCTACTGGTAGCCACCTTGCCACCACGAAGAAAGACCCTGTGAGAATGGACCCAGTATGGAGCAATGTGGACTCAAGAGCTGGAGAGACTGGGTTGGTGTTCTCTTTCTAGCCCCTGGATCCATCTGGGCCTGAAATCCATGCTTTCCCTACACTTTGCATTTGTAATAGCTCATAATTTCTTTTTTGTTTAAGCTTACTTGGGATTCTGTCATTTGCAATGGAAAAAAAAAATCCTGGCTAGAACAGTACCAGCCCTTGTGGGCTTCAGGCTACACAGCATGCAAAGGGAACAGTTCACTTGATTCGACCGTGAGCCAATGGTGAGGGTTTTGCCCTTGTAACAACTCAAAAAACCCTGAGCTATCATTACTCTCATTTTCCCGATGAAGAAAGGTTAATGGTTAGAGGCTCAAAAAGGTCACAATGACTGGTCCATGGTCACACAGCTATTAAAGTGACAAAGCCAGGATTCAGATTCAGTATTATCCAGTTCCAGGGGCAGGGTTCATAACCACTAGGCAGCTGCCTCTCAAACGCACACCTGGGGTCAGTAATGATACTTGTTTTCTCCTGTGTACCACTGATGAGCGCTCACCTCTCCATCTGTCTAGCTTCCTTGTTCCCACGCTCTCTGATGCAAGGTCGCCTGAAGGACCCTGTCTCCTCTGCAGCAGACACTGAGTGGCCTCTCTCCTCCTCCAGGGTCTGCCAACCCTCCATGATCACCTTTCGCCGCCTCTGCCATCAAATGCACCCCACAGCGGAGTGATTTCTCGGGCCGGTCGTGGGCCTTGGCCAAGTGCGTGGCAGGGTCATTCTGTGGACTTTCCAGCCACCTCTTCCAAGCTGGCAGATGTGCGGCTGTATCTTTAAGACTGTACCTCTCACTTCACTTTTGAATCAAAATCCAACCGCTAAGAATATTGTGATGTATCTGGATAAGCATCGCCTCAAGTTGCCTCTTCATGTGCTTTGTGACTCTTTTGAAGATTGTTTTCTTTTAAATTTAGAGGATTTAAGTGAGAGTAACATAATACATTACGTACTATTCCATTGTCCTGGAGTTTCTTCCTCCCACCCAACCTACCCAGCAGAACCCTGGACTTGCTCAGAAACCAGATAATTAAGTGCTTTTCTATGTTATCCAAGTCCTAGTTGTGCGCCTCCTCGTCAGCATGAGGCTCATTGTGAGATGCACTGCAGGAGGTATGAGGCTCCAAATTCCCTGCTTTGAGTGACATAAATTGTATATAAAGTTCCCAATGAAATAAAATTATCACAATGTATTCCAAACTTCAGCCCTGCCAATTACATGTGTTGAAGGGCTAAAAGAAATTGGTTTGATCCCCCTCACCTCAAAAAAAAAAAAAAAAAAAAAGAAAAAAAGAAAAAGAAAAAAAAAAAAGAATCTAACAATGAGTCTAGCAAAAACTGTTTAAAAGAACTCCAGAGTTCCTCCTGTGTTTTCCATGGCTACCCCTTCCATATCCTGTTCCCTCAGGTCTGGACTATATCTTCCCTTGAGAAACCACCTCTCCCCACAGTTTGTGTAGCTTGTGTGGGGCTCCAGGGCCAGGGTTATGTCTGTGGACTGACCAGAGCATCACATCACTTTTAAGATAGGCAGACCTCCAGAATTATAATACATTTGTGTGGTTTTAAGCCATTGAGTGTGTCATAATTAATTATAGCAGCTGAAGGAAATTAACACAACCTAGACTACAATGATTGGTTGGGGACACGGCGCTGTGAGCCAAGCCTGGCCCCGTGGGAGCCAATGAGATTCAGTCCTGGGACTCTGAATTCCTTCCATGGAGCTGCTGAGAGGACCAGAGGGGAGCTTGCAGGTGCTGGCAGCCATCTTGTCACCAGGAGGGAAACATCCATCCAACACAGAAAGAACTGAGGTAGAAAACACGAGCAGGGAGCTGAGATTAAGCGTTGAGCCCCTGGATCCAACACGACACCCCGGACTTTTCACCTCCATCCACCAGTACGTTCCCATCTTTGAGCCAGTTCAAATGAGGTTTCTGGTACTTACAGGCAAAAGCATCCCGATGTTTCAGCTCAACTTACTGTGACGGTGGCTGGCGCAGAGGTAAGGGGTCATGGTATCAGCTGGCGATGGATGCACCTGCTGGTGGTCGTCTCAAGAGCACCAGCAGGACAGCGTGCCGGTTGACCTGGTCAGGGGATGGGAAGTGCTACCAAGATAAATATTTAAAACTTGTCCAGAAGATCTGAGGTTCCACACTTTTAGCAGACAAGACATGAGTGCTCTTTCTAAACCATTTCTTGTGCCAGCAGATACGGTGCAGTGTGGAGGGGAGGAAGGGTTGTGCCAACCTTGAAGCGGCACGTTAGACGGCCATCAGATGGGATGCCAGCCCGGAGCCTCGCGGCTGTCTGGCCGAGTGACGCACCACGGAGGGACCAGTTCCTGAGGGAGGTGCACAGGGACTCCATCTTCAACAGCACCAGCCCTCGGCAGAGGCAGATTTAGTTTAGGAATCTATCCTATACTCCAGGGCCTGCATTTCAGGTTTTTCTTCAGATGCCTCCAACTCATACCTGTCCCAGCCGCTCCCACCGCCCCCCTCCCCCAGAGCTCCCACCCAGGCCACTCAGACACACACACCCTCTCCACTTATCTCCAACATGTGCGCTTTCACTGGGCACCTGTGCGTCTCCCTAAGGTGGGAATGTCAGGCATCCTAGCAGATTCGTGGCAGAGATGCTTTTGAGCAAGTTAAGTCAACACACCACAACACACCTGCTGGTTTTAGCCACCGTGAAGTAGCCTTGACTCTTATCACAGAAATTTTTTTACAAACGGTATCCTGCTAAAGCTCTTAACCTGGTGAGTTCCTGTGTCCACCAAATGCAACCAGTCCCTGGATTTGGGAAACTTGGTTCCAGAAGCTATCAAATGCTAGCTTGATCTGTTTGCAGAATAAAAATATGCATCAAGGCACTCCTCCATTCCCTCCACCCTCCACCTCACTGCATGAATCCTATCCAAAGCCACTTCAGAACCCAAATGCTGCCCCTTCTGGAAAGTTCTACCTAATTTGCTTGTTTAAAGGAAACACCTTCTGACCCCCTTACAACTGCTTATGGCCTCTGTGGACTTGTAGTAAAGCATAACAGTAACACTCATGGGCTTTGGAGCCAAATGGACCTGGATAGAAAGCCTGACTACCCCAACCCTTGCTAGCTGAGTGATCTTGGCCAAGTCACTTCACCTCTCTGAGACTTACTTTTTTTTAAATCTTTGAAATGGGGATAATGGTAGTAATGGTAGTAGGTAGACTACCTACTAGGGTCACTGTGTGGGTTAAATGAGAGAATGTAGGTAAATATTGCATGTTGGCCTAACACAAAATCAACACGCACTGAATAAATGTTACCCAGCTGTCATAGTGGTTGTGGTTGTTGTTGTATAGATACTTTTCTCTCCTGATAGATCAGAAGTCTTTGGCGGGGGGGTGTATTTGTTATCTGTATCACAAACATCCCCCTGATCATAAGGACAGTGAAACGAGAGCATTTGCTGGCTAGGCAGCTCTGAGGTCTTGCTGGACATGCTGGCACTCAGCTGGCTGTTTGGGGATCTGGGTTGACTTTGGGCGGGACAAAGAAATGACTCAGCTTGGCTCCATTTCTCATCCTCCCCAGGTCATCAGGTGTGTCCTTTCCACGGTCGCAGAGAGAGAATACCCAACACACCAACCCCTCTCAGGTCTCTGTCCATACCACATCTGAGGACATCCCAGAGGCCAAAGCAACTTCTGCTCTTGGGCCTTGGGGGGCACAGCCAGGTTATGGGGTCGAGGGCCTGGTAAGGGAGCTGTAAAGAAGTGGGCCCGTGAAAACCTACCACAGGCAGGGACTGAAATCCTACAACAGGTATAAGATGGCACATTGCTCCTGAGGAATCTATATGCCTTAACTGACTAGAATAGGAATTTAGGTCCCAAACAAGTCACAAAGCATCAGAATCTGAGGGAATCAAATCAGAGGAATTTGTAGACCACAGGTGATTCATTGTCACTGAAGTTTGTGGAGGGTTTCCTCACACAGCTAGCTTCATTCCCTTTTTTTTTTCTTTTTCTTTTTTTTTTTAGCTTCATTCCCTTACATGGAAATACATAAGCTTTTGTTTCTAGGGTCAGAGGAAAAATATATGTGTAGGCTGGCCGACCCTACCTTTTGGGGTGTGTCGCTCACTGTTCCTCCTCATCTCGGTCTCCCTCACACCTGGGGACCGTCCGGACTCGGGAGAGAAACGAGGGGTGAGGGAGGAGCACTGGTCAAGGAGTGGGGAGAGGCAGGACAGAGTCCTAAGGGCCGCAGGATTCCCCAATTCCAGAACTTTCAGAAGACAAGGAAGAGATTCCTCAGAACCTCTTGGGTTATAGCACAGACGCATTTCTTTCTGAAAGAAGTTTCACAATCTGGGTTTTTAATGAGCTCCACATTTTCTTGTGTAGGCAAGATTTCTTTCTAAAAGACAAGAGAAGACCCTCAGCAGGACGCCAGTTAAACAAAAGAGCAATGCTGTGGAGTCTGGAAGTCATAACTCAAGTTCAGAAATGCACAAAGGGCAGAATTTGACCTGATATCTTCCCAGAGCTGGAGAGCAGCAAGCTCTCCTGCCCGAATGTGCTGATGGATCAGGGGAAAGGAAGAGAAATAACGTGACTTTTTTTTTTTTTTTTTAACCTTAGGATTCAACTCTTAGTTTCCAGGGATGTCAACCAGTAGCTCAGTGAAAATACATTTAAAAGGGTTCTAAGTGTGTTCCTTTACTCACTCAATGACTTTCCATTGGGCCCCCGTCAGGAGCCAGGCGCTACCCCACATGCCGCTGCTAGCACCGTGAGAAAGGTGCGTGCTTCTCTGATGCCCACATGCTATTGGCGGGAAGGACAATAAACAATAAAAACACAAATAATTAACTAGTGTGACTGGGGGTTACGACAAGTGACTATGAGGAAAAATGCATGAAGGGAGAGCTAGACAGTGACAAGGAGGGCAGGGCCAGGGGCCCCATTTTGAACAGAGTGTAGAGGGAGGTTAGCCGAGGTCCAAGAGGCTAAAGGAAGCCAACTCGACTAAGATGGCCCAGCTCCAGACAGAGAGAACCATGTGTGGGGTGAATGTGGCACAGCCCAGGGACAGCGAAAAGGCTGGCCTATCCATTACTCTTCACAGTCATCTGACCTCCCTTGGGCCCCAGAACAAGGCCGCTCTCCTGGCCTCTCAGGCTGGGAAGACCAGGACTGATCCTTTATAGCATTCTTCAGAATTGTGACAAAATGCCTATTTCTGGGATGATCCGGTGAGTGTCTGCCCCCCACAACCATGACATTGCTAGAAGGCACTGACCAGGTCTCCCTGTTCACTGCAGTGGTCTCAGGACCTGACAGTAGATGTTAGGGGCATACTTACGCCTTCCCTTCATTCTCTCATTTAGATCTCACAACACCCCTACCCAGTGGATACCGTCATCATCCCCACAGCACAGATGAGACGCAGGGAAGAGAAATGACTTGCCAAAGGTCACACAGCTGGGTAGGGGGGAGGCTCAGAACTTTAATTCCAGTCTTTTCTACTCGAATTTGTTCAGGCATGGGCACAGGACCCCATCAGAGCCAGTGATGTGCCAGGCAACATTTGCCTTGGCTTCTGGAAAGAAAAGCCATCGTCCCTCCCTGTGGAGACTAAGGTGGAGGGCAATGCCATGGAAGACAGAATGGAGAAGAGAGAAGCAGGTGCACAGTCACATCATCTACAGTGCTGGACCAAGCCCCACCCGAATCAGGCCTGCATCTGACAACCAAGTCTTTATGTCCTAAGGCAGCGCCAGTCTGTGTCTTCCACTTACAACCTCAGTATTTTCTAATTTGTCATCACTATCATTACTGGGTTATTATTTCACAAAGAAACTAATATATAAATATGTATATATTTTGCCAGAGCTGGTCACACTTCACTTTTTCAAGAAAGGTCATTACTGCTTGCATCCCCTCCTATGTTCTCTAGCCTTAGCAGCCCGAGGTAGACACATCCCCACTCCCTGCTGTGGCCATCACAGCCCCAGAAGGATTGGGATGTCAAGAGATACTTATAATATGAAAATTCTGAGTTATGTTGGCCTTTTTTTTCCTCAAATGTGTGAATAAGTGGTTAATTCATAGCCCACAAGATTGGAGACCATCAATCACCAGAACCAGGGAGCAGTATGCTCGGTGCCTAGAGGCATGCAGAAGTGCAACACAGTCTTTGCACTTTAGGAACCGGTGATTTACCCAGGAGATGAAGGAAAAAGGCAGGGAATTGCTGGAGCACAAAGCCAGACAGCTGTGGTGAAGGGCTGGTGGGGTCCTGCGGCCTGTAGGGTGATGGGCATTCAGAGAAAGCGAGGTCAAATCTGAGCGTGGCCTGCAGACCATGCAGGAGACCTTTCACACACATCCTTCAGCCTGGGCGCTCCTCTGCCACTACTCAGTATCTTTTATCCCATAACTTTTCTCCTCAAAATTTTTGCTTTAGAAAGAGATTATGTCAGTTATACAAATGGAAACCAGTTTCATGTGCCATGTCACTATAAAATTAAAGTGCAGATCACCCTCATCAATCATCTAGCCAGATATGATTGTGTGCCAAAGGCTCTCAGCATTCGGTTCGCCCTCTATGCAAAAAAAAAAAAAAAAAAAAAAAAAGTCATCATTAAGGAAATGTTCGAGGTATGCTGTCTGCAGAGACCCACTGTCCTGGAGGTGATCAGGATCAAGGCAGAACTAGTGAGTGGCCTTACCACAATGAGAGTAGTGTCAATGCGATGGCCCTGCACCACCTAACCTGTCTCCCATGCCCCAATGGAGCACACCCTTGGGAGAGTTGTGGGTGAGGGGGAATACCGCATAGCATCCCAGCTCAGGTTCAGATACCACTCAACGCACTGCCTGTGAGCACCCAGTTCAGCTCTCCAAATCTCCATCCACCTTGGGAAAATGGTGACAACAGTGACACTCAGCTGGCTCACAATGCTGTTGGGAGGATTCTAAGTAGGACCACATATGCAATGGTACACACATCTCAACTCAACAGCTCTACGTTGGTGATATTTTTCCTGCAATGCTGCTGCTGATGAGGGTGACCTTGGAGCCCCAGGAGTGGAGTGGCCCAAACTTGCTCAGGCTTGTTTATCCATCACACACTCTGAGTGCATCCTTGGCCTCAAACACTGTGCTCATAGACACTATCCCTTTGGTTCAGCTTATCTTTTAGCAGGGGAGACAGCATGAGCCCAACAAAAGTAAGGTGACAGCTGTGACAATGGCCGCAAGGCTGAGCTCAAAGTGTGGGGTCGGGCAGTCCAACCATGCCTGGGAATCAGAAAAAGCTCCCAGAGAAGGTCCCTGGTGCTGGTGAGGGTGGGGGCAGGGAAGAGCGAATGCATGCAAATGAGCAGGTCCGCAGCTGCCAGCACCTGCCTGAACCAGGTCTCCCCATCCGTTCTGGGGATTTCCACCCAGCTTCCCTCTGGGCAAAGGCTGGAGGCCTCGCGGTGCCGGCTGATCATCGGTGAGGGTGTGGCCAGGCTGGCCTGCTGGGTGTTCATTCCAAAGGGCTGCCTGGGTGTCACGAAGCGGTTGCCCGGGAGAGGTGCTGCCTCCACCCTCCATTCCCCTCACCCAGTGAACCTTGCTTCCCCCTATGTGGGCTCCTCACTACCGCATAGCAACAGAACCTGAGGCCAGGCACTCCCAGACACAAACCATAAAGCAACCCCAGAGTCCTCTTTTGCAAAGTGTAAGAATTACCGATAAAGTAGAAAACTTTGATGTACCATGTCTGCTTTGAGATTTGGGGACACCACGGAGACAGTCTGGAGACAATTCCAGAAGACAGTCCATCTCAAAACCAAGACTTCTACTTTTGGCTCCCCAAATGCAATTTGGAGCGGCTTTGCACCACAATACTAAGTATGATGCAAACACAGGAGGGATGCAGTTTACCCTCCACATGGCCAGGTACGAACCCCGGTGAGCGAGTGTCTATAGAATTATATACAAATCATCTGTTATGATTAAAATCTGTCGTTTATTATTGTCTCTGCTGTGTGCCAGACACCACACTAAGCTCTTTCTACATCTCATCTCATTTAATCTTCCTGTCAACCATGGAGGAAGTATCCTTATGATCCCTTTTTACCATCTGGGGAACGGAGACAGAGAGATTAAGTAACTGGCCTTAGGGCTTAAAGCTCAAAACAAATGGACTTCCTGGCCAGAATTGAGGTCTGTCTGACACCACATCCAGGTTTCTCATCACATTCTCATGCTTCCTTGTCTGAGATCGCACGCCCTTGCCCTGACATGTCCCCTGTGATAGAAGGGGAGCTCCCTGAAGGTGAGGCCTGTGTCATTATCACCTTCATATCCTGAGCCTCTCTCAGTCCCTGGCTGATGTTGGCATCCAACTAAAGCTCATCAAATGAGTTTGCTGAAGTGAGCTGACATCCACAAATATGGGAACCAGGAGTGACTGGTTTTTGAAATGTGCTCTAATATTTAGGGTTTATGTTAAAGGTAAGTGGACCCAGCCCCTTCTCTAGAAAAGAAGGCAGGAATCCTTCGGTCTTAGGGACCTGTGAGCCTGTTTCTACCAGGAGCTGACTTGCCATGTTCACCATCTTGGGAGCAGAGGCTGGGAACATGCAAGGTGGGATCAATAGGACCCTTTGGTGATGCCACCAGACCTTATGAGGGATCTCCAGCTGCCACTTCCTCCTCAATTCCCCCATTTGCTCAGAAGCAAGGTAGGCTGCCCAGCCACAAGGCTAGGGGCCAGTGGGGAAAGCTGAAATGCCACTGTTTTCTATGGGGGCCTAAGGGCCCCCTCAAACTCCTCCCCAACAGGAGTCTCTCCAGGAGATAGAAGGTGGGTGAGTCACAACTTCAGATAACTTAAATCCATATACACATTCTTTACAAACAGCCATGTTATTTGCTGGAGCTGGTGGGCCTGTTGGTTCATCCAACACTCACATCTGTGTTTAACAGCAGCCCATCCATCCACTTTGGAGCTACACTGCCTCGGATAGAATATTCCTTGATTGCTGTGGGCTTACAGAACAAGATGTTCTGGACTAGAAAGAAGAGAAGGAAAAACAATAGAGGGAAGGGCAGAGGCCGAGACAAAGCAAGTTGCAGATCAAGGATATGTGAGCTTGGCTGGGCCCAGCTGTTGGCCTCTAGGCACTGGTGGACGACAGGGGCACAGACAGCCAAAGATCAAGCAAGATGGGAACCCCAGACCCTTGGAAAAGAGTCTTTAGTTAGAAGAAGAGAGAACAGAAAGGTGATAGGCAGAGGTCTTACCAGCACCCAGGGCCTCGCGAGGATGCACTATGAAGACTGTCATAGGCTTGCTGGTGGCCTCGAGCCCCCATCTTTCTCTTTGTCCACAAGGTGAGAAAATATGAGGTCTGCAAGACCAGAGGCCTTCTCTGCCTTTTATCCATCCATCCATTCCTTCACTCAGCAAATCTACTAACAACCATCCATGACACAGGGACTGTCTTTGGCACCAAGGAACAAAGTCCCAGCCCTTAAGATGCTCACGGTTCTGTTGAGGGAATACAGAGGACAAAGAGATCAAGAACATGGAAGAACATAATTAGACTGGAATGAACTGGAAGGGATTGAGAGGCAGTGCTGAGCAGCTAGGGAAGCCATCCACATTGGTGCTGGCAAAGGCCACTCTGGTAGCTGATGTCAAGGTGGACCCTCAGATGGTGGGAGAGGCAGATATTTACAGATCTGGGGGAAGGGAATCCCAGGAAAGAGAAGAGCCAGCACAAAGATTCCAGAGGGGTGGAATCAAGCTTGGCATTTGACAAACAGAAAGCGGGACAGAAGGATGGAGGATAGTTCACTACGTTTCTGTGGCTGCTGTAACCAGTCACCACAAAATTAGTGGCATAAAACAACAGGAATTTATTGTCTCACAGTTAGAAGTCTGAGATCAAGATCTGAAGGCTCTAGGGGAGACTCCTTCTGGTGCCTTCCAGATGCTGGCAGCTCCAGGTTGGGGCAGCATAGCTCTCATAGGCTCAACCTCACTCTGCCCTTCTCTTCCCTGCTGCACTCCTCCCTCTCCTCTTATAAGTATATCAGATTTGGGGCCCACCCTAATCCAGAATGATCTCATCTCTTAATCGTATCTTCAAAGATCCTTTTCCCAAATAAGGCTATTTCCAAATATGTCCACAGGTTCCATGTGGACATGAACCTTTCAGTTTGCATCCATCCTACATGCAAAGCACACTCACTGCAACCCAAATTCCCAAAAGTGGGGATCCCTGGGTGGCTCAGCGGTTTAGCACCTGCCTTCGGCCTAGGGCTGATCCTGGAGTCCTGGGATCAAGTCCCACATCAGGCTCCTTGCATGAAGCCTCCTTCTCCCTCTGCCTGTGTCTTTGCACCCCCCCCCCGCCCTCTCTCTCTCTCTGTCTCTCATGAATAAATAAAATCTTTATAAAAAAAATTCCCAAAAGTCTCAGCCCATTACAGCATCAACTCCATGTCTAAATATCTATGTCTACATATCAGTTCAAAAGCCCCCAATCTCATAATCTACATTGTCTAAATCAGGGATAGGTGAGATGTTGGCTATGATCCATCCTGAGGCAAAATAATTTTCCATCTGCAGATGGATGGTGCCCCCAGGAAACTTTTTACCTGCTCCCTGAATACAATAGTGGGACAGGCACAAGGTAGACATTGCTGCTTCACAAGGGAGAGATGGTCAGAAGTACAGGAGTTGCTGACTCCATGCAAGTTAGAAATCCAGCAGTGCCAATGCCATTAGGTTTCAAGGCCTGATAGTAATGCTCTGGGGATCTGGGCTCTGCCTCTGGGCCCTCTAGCAGCATGTAGAGAATGGGACCAAGAACAAGCAGGGAGATCAGTTGGGATGCTTGTATAGACCACACAGACATGCTGGTGGCTTAAGGGGATCATGGTGGCAGGAATAAAGAATCATAATCATATTCAGGAAATGTTTTGGGAGCAGAGTCAAATGGATTTTGTGTCACGGGAATCTTCCCCTTATCTGTGGGGGGTACATTCCAAGACCCCTGGTGGATGCCTAAAACCACAGATACAGATACCACCAAACTCTACCCATGCTTTTTCCCATACATTCATACACACCTATGATAAAGCAAGACTTACAAAGCAGGCATGGTAAGAGACTAATGGCATCAATAAGGAAAGTGACCAATAACATACTGTAATACCAGTTATTTGCATGTGGCTTCTCTCTCTCTCTTCCACCATCCTCTTGTGCTGTTGTCCCCTCTTCTTATGAGGATATGAGACGAGGAGCTGCCTCCATGACGAGGTGGAGTGGGGTAAGCAACACAGGCATGTGACAGAGTGAGGCTATAACGAACCTTCTGACCACTGCACAGAGGTTGCCTACAGGTCACTGGCCCCATGAAGAGCAAAACCATGCTTAGGGAGTCTGCAGTTCTGAACTCAAGAGGGAGGCAGAAGCATAATGGAAAGGACACAAAATGTCTTCCAAGATTGGGGCCTGAAACTCCGTCTGAGGGGGACAGGCAGGTGTGGGAGTGCTCTGGACCCTGGAAGTTCTGTCTGAGTGAAGGGGATGCCTCACACCCTGTCCGCAGCAGGAACTGGAGGGTGGGCAGCCCCTGTGCCCTCATAGTAGAAGGCCTTTAGCTTCATGCTCAATCATATCCTCTCTTTTATTCCACCCCTCAATTCTGCTTCAAACTCGAAGCACATTTCCCAGACAAGAGTCTTGGGGATGAAAGAGAGAAAAGTTCTTCTCAAAGGCTGACCTGTAACCCAGAGTCCTGAGAGGGCTTTCCTCCAACCTTGCCTCCCTCACCCTCCGCACACCCACCAGTGGACGTGCAGTGCTAGGCTGGGCTGCCTCAGCCTGCTTCTGAAAGCCCCCCAGACAGGCCCCAGGCATCAGCTCCATGACCCCCTCATTCTCACCAGCACTGTCTCTCAACACCACGGCCATTAACAGCTCGAAATAATCTTGGTGTCTGTTAACATCCCTGTTCTGAACTGATGGAAGACAAAAGGAAGTGACAAATGAAAACCTTTGGAAAAACAGATTAACAAGAAAAAGTACAAACAGTACAAATACTTCACACTTCGAGGAGACTAGGAGTGGTTTTGAGCTACCTTCCCTGCATGCTGAACAGCTAAAGAGATGCTGGGATCTACCTTATTTTAATTCTTGCTTTCATTTTATCCCCACATGTTCATTATTAGGGATGTCTGATAATACAAG
Organism: Canis lupus baileyi; assembly: GCF_048164855.1. Classification (NCBI taxonomy): domain Eukaryota; kingdom Metazoa; phylum Chordata; class Mammalia; order Carnivora; family Canidae; genus Canis; species Canis lupus. The sequence goes on along the minus strand of NC_132863.1, from coordinate 46,064,732 downwards.
TGATCTTGGAGTATCCTACAGTGGAACCTTAGTAAGATAAACTTTCCACTTCCTGGGTATCTGCTGGACATCAGACATTGACACGCAGTATCCATAATACACAGCAGTAAGGAAGGTCATTTTATCTGTTTTACAGATGAACAAATGAGGTTCAGAAAAGCTCAGAGACTTAACCATGGTCTTACAAGGGAGATGGCGGGGGGTCTAGAGATTTGAACTTGGGAGCTGTCAGCTGATGAGTTGCATTTATACCTTTGGGGATAAGCTCACCTTGGAAATAAATGTGGATTTGAGAAGACACCTAGAGACTAGGATGTGAGGTGATCCACAGTCTAAAGCTGGAAAGGGGAAGGAGATTCAGAAGAAGGGACTGAAAAGAGAGTCCAAGTGCTACCCCCACCAGGCCATGGCCTCCCACTGATAGTGGGGGATGTCCAGAGACCAGGGGCCATTTCCATATTCCCAACACCATTTATCCACTGGCTCACCTGTTTGCTCAACACTTGAGAAGTAAGCAGTAGGCAGGACACCACCAAGGTGTTTCTAGACCTAGAGGAGGAGGCTGGCTGTACCAGGTCGTGAGGATATTGCAAAGTGAGCCAAGAGCAGCAAGACATGCCCAAGAGCAGCGAGTTTCAAATAGGGATCAAGGTAGATCCACCCACCAGGTCACTCAGGTATATGCACACCTGACTACATTGGTCAGATAATCCCAATAAGTAAAAAAGAAGGCCACCAGGCAATACCAGGACACAAAACAATAAGAAAATCTGGGCACTGTTCTGGAGAAATTTATAATCTAGTGAAATAGCTAGTAAGAACCCAAATCACACAGATGCTATAAAAACATGGCAAATTCAAATAATGTGTAAATACAATAAAAGTTACTAATGGCATGTCTGGCGGGGGGGAAACTCCTATATATACTCAAATGACTTTTGGCAAGGGTCCTAAAACTATTTAATGGCAAAAGAATCTTTTCAACAGTCCCGAAAAAACTGGATGCAAGAGAATAAAGTTGGACCTTTATGTAACACCACGTACAAAAACAAACTCAAGATGGTCCAAAGACCCAAACAGAGGAGCTAAAACTATAAAATTCTTAGAAGAAAATATGAGGGAAAAGCTTCATAGCATTGGGTTTGGCAATGATCTCTTGGATATGACACCAAAGGATCAGGCAACAAAGAAAAAGCAGACAATTTGGACTTCATCAAAATCAAAAACATTTGTGCGTCAAAGGACACCACCAACAGAGTGAAAAGGCAACACACAGAACACATAACACAGAAAAACGGGAGGAAATATCTGTAAGTCACATCTCTGATAAGCAAGTGAATCCAAAACATGCAGAGAAACCTAAACTCAATAAAAAAGCAAACATTCAAAAATAGGCAAAGGACATTTCTCCAATGAAAATATCCAAATGATCAATAAGCACATGCCAAGATGCTCAACATTACTAATCATTAGAGAAATACAAGCCAAACTCATGAGGTACCAACTCATGCCCGTTAGGATGGTTACTATCAGAAAAAAAAAAAACAGAAAATAAGGATTGGAAGCAGGCATATACACAGATATTTGCACACCCACGTTCATAGCAACGCCATTCACAATAGAAGAGCCAAGCGGTGGAAGCAACCCTAATGTCCACAGATGGCTGAACAGATGAATGGAACGTGGTCTACACATACAAAGGAATATTATTATTCAGCCTTAATGTGTGTGTGGGGGGGTCCTGACCCCTCTACAAGAGGATGAACTATGAGGACTTTGCCCTGAGAGAAACAAGCCAGTCATGTAAGGGCAAATACCGTACGATTCCATTCTCATGAACTACTTGGAGTGGTCAAATTCCTGGAGATGGGAATGGAATGGTGGGTGCCCTGGGTGGGGGCAGGGGAGTGGTGGAACTGGGATGCTGAGGAGGAGGGGGAGGGAGGAGGGAGAGCTAATGTTTCAGTTTTGCAAGATGAAACAGTCCCAGAGATGGGTGGTGGGGATGGTCACACAGCAATGTCAATGTACTAACTGCCACTGAACTGTATTCTTAAAAATGATAAATTCTATATGATAGTAGTTTTTACCACAGTTTAAAGAAATACATTTTTTAAAAGGAGGGGGAGAAAGCTCTCATCACCTCCCCCCCCCACCCAAAAAAGTTCCTCTTGCTAGCAGTGGCCAAGTGAAATGGTCAGAACCCTTTAGGCTAGGCCAGAAGGGCATAACTCCTATGAGTCTTTGAAGATTGTAATCAAGGCACATCATTTCTTCCTCCTCCCAGCTCCTCTACAAAGCATAGCTGGTCTGCAGTGACCTGCTCAGAGTCTTTCTCCCACCCACTCTTGAAAGGACGGTGAAGCCAAGCGTGTGACCCCAGGGAGGGGCCCTGAAACAGGATCTGCAACCTGTTGCCACTGTAATTTGGCCACAAGGTGCCTAGCATGGAGTGGGCACACTTGGAATGTGACAGTAACCATAGTGTCAGCCATGGGCCCGGTCGGCTACAGGTTCTCCAAAGGCAACTTCAGGAAAAACAGAAGTGAAGGCTTCAAGATAATAAAAGTTTTGAGGGAAAGAGATGCTCCAAATCCCTTATAAAAAATACTAAGAGAAAGGACGGGGAAGGGCAGTCATGTGACAATGACATGAGCAGGCACGAAACCCCAGTGTGGCTGCAGGTTGCATTCAAATCCAGGACTGGACAGCCAGCACTGGTGCTCTGGAAATGAGGGGCAGTGGTGATGCAGATGTGGCTGTGGCCCAGACACAATTCTTCTATAGAATGAACCCTTCCTTCCTCCAGGTGGGACACTGAAAGCCTGGGTTATGTTGTCTCAACGATGTTTGGAGGCTGGCTCCCCGGGAGGAGGGGTCCCTCTACACGGAGGTGAGGAAGTGTGCCCCTTGCCCCCCATGTCTTGAGAAGAGCAGTATCTGTGTGGGTTTGTGACTGAGATTCTCAGGCACGTTTCATCTCCTTTGCTTTGAGGTCACGAGAGTTACAATGTTCAAACTTGCCTGTTCTTTTAACAGAACAGGCTCTTTTGGACCAGTTTCTCTGCCAAGGGGAATTTTGATGTCAGATCCCAATAGTTAGATAAATGAAGGCTTCCATTCCAGTCTGGGCTTTGTTTGGAAAGAGATGCATTATTTAATGAAAAGAGATGCATTATTTAATGACATTTGGAAAATATTTCAAATTAGAGGATTCTTGTGATGTTCAGAGAGAATAAAGAGTAAATTGCCCTACAGAGCTGTCAGTGACAGGAAACAAGATTATTTGCTACTTGCACAGGTTTTTTTGTTTGTTTGTTTACCTTAAATATTTATTCTGTATCAGTCTCTTAGGTTTTCTTTTAAAAGATCTATTTTTAGATATATGTTTATATGAGTTCATCCAGGTAGGACCTCTGGAGCATCTATCAATTTGATCAAATCAGTTTAAAAACCTAGCATGTTCTACTGGGCAATTGGTCTTGCTAGTTTGTTTTCTTCCATAGACTAATTAAATTGATTTGAATTCAACCTTTTTCTGTGCCATTGAGGAATATATGATTATCTCCTCTTATTGCCTGACACAAGCTCTTGACCACTGCCCTCTCCCTTCCCCAAAGTCTGTGTGTTTGGGGAGGGATCTCGGTGGGGGAAATCCCTGGAAACTTGTCTCAGGGGATTAAGGGAGGAAAATTGGCAAATCAGAGGTAATGAAATTAAAGGCAAAACTGAGGCAGAGTGCCATCTACTATAAGATTCCTTGATTTGGTTTTTGCCATGGGTGCGTTTCCACAACAGAGTTAGGAACTCTGACACTTTTCTGGGAAACAGAAAAGCACTGTGGGCAAAGGGTGGCTGAAGGCAATGCTGCCTCTTACCTCTGATGAGGTCGCACGCAGACTTAGGGCCTTTGTTCTGTGTCACAATAGAGTCATGAATGAGATTTCACGGTTAGAAGTAGCTTGAGACACCCAGGGAAGCAGGGCATGGATGGGTCTCTGGAGAAAATACTTACATAAACCAAATGGCAGGCCAGAGGTTGTCTAAATAAGCTTTGGGAAAGAATAATTCTGAAATAAGCTGGGACCAATTCTGTGGTGTAATGAATGTTCAAAGCTGTCCAGATTCAACAGAGGAGAGGGACTGCATCGTCAGGGGTCTGGCCGCCCGATGCCAGAAGCCAGTTACGGAGCTGAGGGGCCACAGGGCTGGCCTCCAAGGCCCGGTCCCCTCAGGCTGATGCACGCAGGAGCTTCGCCTTACAAGACCGTTTCGGAGATTTTTCACACCTGCAAACCAAAGGAAAGGAACACATGCATTCTAGTGACAGAACCCAATTAATTACAGGATCTGCTATAAACATTCAGCTGCGTAACTTTGACAGAAGGCAAATTTGTCATCTCGAGGGGAATCTGACATTGTAAATAAATAAGCGTGATTAGGATGATAAGCAAACTTCTACCCACTTGAAACCCCTTCATTATGAAGAGAGAGGAAGACAGAGACAGGGTGTAAATTTGAGCAAGACAGGGAGTGTTTGGCAAGAAATTAAATGAGTCCCCAGCAGACCAGCGGGTGAGCGGTAGTGACGGGCCGCCTCGGGCGAACGACACAGATTTATCTCCCAGGACCTCCCGGAATGTAAATGGCTTGGATCAGCTTCAGCACCTGCATTTGGAGATGGCAAGCCTCTTCGAAACCTGAAGTAACACATTTCATTCATTTCATCTTATTTTGTTTCGTGTCCTTGCTCAACCCACGTGGTACTTTTTATAGGAGATGTTCATAAATTCTTCAGAATGAGGTATTGCAGATTTGTCTGCACTGGTGGTTCTCAGTAGGGGGCAACTGCCCCCCCCTCGGGGGGGGGGGGACAACTGGCAGGGTCTGAGGACTTGATTGCCACAGGTTGGGGGGAGGGATGTTGGCTATGGCATCGAGTGGGTGAAGCTCAGGGATGCTGCTAATGTCCTATAATGCACATGGCGGCCCCTACAAAGAGGTACCTGGCCCCAAATGCCAGGGTTGTGAAACCTTGCTCCACCACACCACACATTTGAAAACATTCAGTCAGCTGGACAACAAACCCTTAATGAGCACTCTTTTGCACCCCAGGCTCTATGTTTAGAAATTAGAGAACTCTTTAGATTATAAGAGGCAAAACCGGGCAGCCCAGGTGGCTCAGTGGTTTAGCGCCACTTTTGGCCCAGGGCGTGATCCTGGAGACCCGGGATCAAGTCCCATGTCAGGCTTCCTGCATGGAGCCTGCTCCTCCCTCTGCCTGTGTCTCTGTCTCTGTCTCTCTCTCTCTCTCTGTGTGTCCCATGAATAAATACAATCTTTAAAAAAAAAAAAAAAAAAAAGAGGCAAAACCCAGTTCAGATACACTCAGGTAGAAAAGGCTCTAGTAACTCAAATCTCTGGTTGGGAGCTTTAATGGACTGAGGGCAGTTGGTACCTTCGCACAAACTCTGATCAGATGGCCAATATGTCTGCAAACAAAACGTCGAGTGTATGTTCACTGCAAGTGCTTTATCCTTCTGAGGCCACCTGCCTGACCCAGGCATAGCTTCTGTCTCTTGTCAGTGGGGGTGAGGGAGAGGGGAGCCTGCAGACCCTCGATTTTCTGTTGTCTTCCAGACTTCCTATAGAACTGGTTGACATCTCTCTGAGGTCTGGACTCTTCCCTAGAAGAGAGTGGTAAAAATAAATGTAATTTATATCTAGTTGGAGCTTCAGTGCACACATTGTGCAAGATAATGTCACTTCAAGATGTTTTGTGCAGCCTTGCCCATCAGCATTGTACTGAGAGGGTATCTGGTAAGCTCTGGAGTATTAACAAATCCTAAAGGATTGTGCTAAGCCTCATGCTAAGCTAGCATCTTCCCCTTGCCCTCAAAAATAAAAAAATAACTTGTTTTCCCTAGTACCCATTTTTTACCCATGATCTCAAAAGTGCCATGAGGTCTTTAACAATTAGGACAATATAATTAGAATGTTCTGATACTTGCAAAGAGCAAAAGGCAGGTCGCACACAAGTCCATTACTACTTCTTCTTCAACCAAAAACTTAAAAACTCATTTGGGTACAGCTGGACTTTTACTGCAACTACAGAACCCAAGAACACCAGTGTTGGGGATTTTTTAGATGTTCCTCTTAAATCCATCAAGCTTGCAGATTTGAAACAAAGTTGTTGAACCATCTCACACAAGATTGTCCACAGGAAAGAGTGCATGGATGGAGTTTCTTCAGGTCCCCCTCACCAGGTTGTGACTTGGCTGACAGTTTGTCATTTAAAAATTGCCCATTTCTGGGGAAAGATGGAGAGGTGTCTCGTTTTGTGCAGCTAGGAACCTCCATAGTAGTGTTCTTTCTGCCCAAAGATGACCCTGGTGGCCACGTCCCTGGGGCATGTGGAGAAAAATAACAGAAAGACAGATGAGGTCCATCCAGCCCATAATACAAGACCCTTACATTCTTGTTCCACTTCCTATTTAAAGGCACCTGTGATGTGTTTTGGACCTTTGAGTCTTACAGTATTCTAAGATGGGGCTTTTGAGGCCTAGGACTCTTTTGTCTTTGTATCTATATTATTTACTGAACTCAAGGAGAACCTGGTGAGAAAGGCCAACCAACTATTGCGGTCCCCATTTTACGTACAAGGAGACCAACAGAGGGCCATTTTGGAAGGATCCTTCTGAGGTTACGTGGGAAGTTCATGGAAAAGCCACCGCAAGGGTTCCTTTTGGCCACAAGGTTCTCCTGGGAGCTGTTCAGAAAGAATCTCCCCCTTCTCAAGGCTCACTGTCCCCACTACATGCTGAGCTGTGGCTCTGTGAGCCTCTGTCCCTTTGTCTGTTGGGCTCTTCATCCCAGGCCAGAAACTACTGTGCTGATTCATTTTTCTGGTTTTCCACAGACCCCAGCTGCCAGCAGCCACAGCCCTAATTTGGAAGCAGCTGAACAAAGCAAAGTGAACAAAGCATTTTGGATTGGGGGTGGAGGACACTGTCCACACTCCAGACTTGGGGTCCCAGAGGGCAAGAATAGGGGCTGATTCATCTTTATGTGAAACAGACACACAACCTGACAATATGAAAATCCTCAATAACCACTTGCACTATTAATCCATTTGTCTAACATCATTGTGCACCTGCTATAGGCCAGGGATTCTCCTAAGCTTCCTCCAAGCATCTCATTGAATCCTCAAAATGACCCTGTATGATCAAGGTAAACGATGGTGTGCATTCTTGAGAGGATAGGATGAGAAAGGTACTTCATCTTTGCAGTCTTCTTCCCCCAAACCTGCAACCACAGCCTAATCATGAGGAAAAGATGAACCCAAATGGAGGAAACTTCACAAAACACCTAACCTGTTCTCCAACAGACAACTACCAAGGTCATCAAAACCAAATACAGTCTGAGAAACTGGCACAACCCAGAGGAGCCTAAGGAGGCATGGCAACTAAATGTCATGTGTTGTTCTGGGTATCTCAAAAGAGACACTGGGAGAAAAGTGGTGAAATCTAAGTGAACAGTGGAGTTCAGTTACTAGTAACATACCAACGTTGGCATTCTCATCCTAGATGTACCATGGAAATGTGAAATGTTAAAAATTGGGGAAATTCGGTGAAAAGTTTACAGGAATTTCTGTACCCTCCTTGCAGCTTTTCTGTAAACCTAAAACAACTTTAAATTTTTAAAACAATTACTTAAATTAGAAAACTTGCTAAAAATCTAACCCTTCAATGTAGGCGCTATTAATTGTCCCAGTTGGATGGGCAAAGGTATTGTCCAGAGGAGTTACAAATCATTGTCCCCTAATCTGATTATCATTCTAGCAACTTCTCAGACCCTACTCTAAGCTCCTGTTTACACTGCAGAGACCCTCCCAGGGCTCCTGAGAATTAGATCATGGGAGGGGATCTCAAAGGGATAATTTCTCTGCTTGGAAGCACGAGCAACCCAAATCGCTCTGAGAGGAAGACGGTGAATGAGTCTGCATGGTCTGGGTGCTGGGGGCTCACACAATAATTGAATCGTTCAAGCACTCCCAGGGAAAAATACTGCAAGATTGATTTAGAGGGATGCTCCGGGACCTCCTCAGAAATCCTGTAAGTCTTAGATGTCTGAGTGGTTGAAAAATAGTTCCAATTCAGTGGGGCCCAGGCAGCAGGAAATTATCTGGAGTAACCTCTAACACCATCAAGACACCAAACTTTCTGCCTCTCTACAGAGTCAAAGGCCCACAGCTGCTTCCAATCAGGAAAAGCAAACTTTCCGTCTTGGAGCATCACGCTCTCTCACATTCCCGTTGCCGGCTCCTCAAAGTACCGCTCCCTCGCCCCAGTGCAAGGAAGGAAACATGCACCCTTTCAAAATCCAGACCCAGCATCCCCTTCCTCCTGCTCTCTTTGAGAACACCACTGCTTTGCTGAGTCCTCAGTGGCCTCCAGCATCCCCCACAGGGACCCGGAAGGTACCCTTTCTTCCAATACTTTCATCTGTCACTGGATTTCCCTCAATAACATGCAGGCACGTGGGCTCCAGTGCTGCAAATAGGCAGTGGGCTGCAATGGAGCCCGCTGGCTCCACCTTCCCAACATCCACACTCCCTTCCTCCCAGAGGAGCCTGGACAAGGCTACGTCCCCAAGCACTGCCTCTTGTCCTTGAGCTTCTGATAGAACAGGTCCCACCTCTCTCATCCAGGCCTGGCTTTAATCACCATCCCAGTAAATGGTGGGCTCCAGGAAAGGAACACAAACCCAGTGGGCTCAACTTAAATTTTGTCTCCAGCAATGTAGTCTTGAGCGCTCTTCAACATCCTGGAGGACAGCTCCTGGGTGGCAGGTGTTACAGGTGGCTTGCACAACTTCTGGTCAGAACCCCTTTCCCCCTCGCGGCACCCACATTGGCCAATTAATTCTATAATTAATTAATCACTATGTGATTTATGGTGCCACCTTCCCCTTAGAAAGTCACCATCAACTGTCTGATTCATATTTCTCTATTTTCTTCTGCACTCAACTTTATGTCGGTACTGTTTCTTTCTTATTCTTATGAAAATGCAGGCATCCTATAAACAGTGTCACATCCTTTCTTCTCAGGACTTGGTCATCCCTCCCTGTCATACCCGTCTATGCCTTCTTAATGCTGTAGAAATCCACAGAAAGGTTGTACTACTATTTCACATTGACCTGTTGATGCACACGTAGGTTGTTCCCACTTTGTCATGGCCACAAACAGCACTGTCTTCTCATAAAAATGTATCGGTGGTCTCATAAATGTGTTTATAGGACAAACATCTAGCAGTGGACACATTACTTGAAAAGGAATGTCTGTAATGACCACACCATGGACTGACCTCAGTGGCTCTTTGTTGTTCATTGTGGCTCCATTCTTTGTGGCTACCACCTGAGCAGACGGCTCATTTTTAGTGAGCATCTTGTGAGTGCTGGTTTCTGAGGCATCTCTCAGCATTCAGAACTTTCTGTGCATTTAACCCTGAGAAGCAGAACAGTTCCTACCCCCATTTCACAGATGAGAAAACTGACTCTTGGGGCAAGTAAGAAATTTGCCTAAAATTGCATGACTGATACACACACACACACACACACACACTACAGATTTGGCTGCAGTCCTGCCTAACCCTGGAGCCTGGGCCTGTCGCCTTCCCCACTCCCTCCCATAGGCTGTGTGTCTTGAAACTGGGAACATTTTCCTAGTCTGCTCTGCTTCCTGAACTCTGTAAATGCCATTTCCACAATAATCGATTAGAAATTAGAGCGATTGGGGTGAAGTTGGATAAGAAGTTCTCTTCATCTGGTTTGAATTATTATGAAATCAGGATTATGTTGATATTTTTCATGCTACATCCGGAGGAGAGTGATTATTTTCTTTTATTCATTTATTTTCTTTTTCTATCAGCTTCAGTGACTAAATCCACCTCAGTATAACCTTCCGGATCTTCCCAAAATTGCACAGGATGAGGAGGCTTTACTGTGTCCTAACAAGTCTGCTCCGTAGGGTGGGTCAGGCGGCCTCACAGGCAGAAGGGTGCTTCCAAGGTCTTTGTCTTTTGGGCTATTTTGTCCATAAACTTTTGGTTTCCGCAGGGAAAACACGTTTCTTCAACACCCCATCTACAAACCTACATAAATTCTTTCACCAATGGAACTCATCTGAAGCCAAACAAAGGCAAATTGTGTCTTCCGGGGCTGGGGCTACCATGTTCCTCGGCTGCTGGTCTGATACAGCATAGTGGGAAACAGCAGAAGACTCCATGGACAAACTAGCTTTGCTGTCCTCTCATTCTTGCTTCTGTCTCCGTGGCTTCCTTCAAAGACTTTACTTAGACTTTCTGGACTGCTGAATGGCAGGGGTGAGGAGGGGGAAGGTTTTACACCTAGAAAGGATGGCCATATCTCCCAACAAAACTTTGTCTGTGGAGAGGGAGGCACTGACAAATTTAGCAAAGGTATCAAGGACATAACACATATAAAACGTTCACCTGGTAAACCCTCAACTTCCCACCCTGGGATTTAAAACCTGACCTTCTAAAGTATCAGCTAAGAAACCCAGTACATTCCCATGCATAAACACACTGGAGACATTTACAGTGCCAGCATTGGGAGTTGAGGCAACCTGGAGAGTGGACAGGGATAGGCTGGTAGGGCTATCCCATTAAGTAAATATATGAGTTAAAAGTGATGGTTAAGGTGAATACCTAGCAACATGGATGAATCTTAACAACATAGGAGTTAATTTTAAAAATCAAGAAATAGAACAAGATATATGACAAGATCATTTATATAAATTGGAAATACATGCACAACATTTACTTATTGTAATAGAAGTTACAATACTGGTTCCGTTGGGATGCAGGGTGGGGCAGTAATTGACTGGGAAGAGCATGGGAAAGGCTTCTGGGTGCTGGGGGTCTTCTGTACCTTGATCCTGGTGGTGGCTATGAATATAGACATATGTGAAGTCTATTGAGCAATACACTTAAGATTTGTATTTATATGAGTGTATGCATATAGACATGCATATAGACCAATAATACATATCTTAAAAATAATACAAACAAAGTGATTAATACATTTGCATGTTGGTCAGTGGGGTCGAAGTGAAACAGAGTGCAATAAGGTGGTAAAAGAAGATAAATAGTTAGATGGGTGGAGGGATGGGCAGGTGAATTAAGAGAAAGATACCTGGATGGATGGAGAGATGGGTGGATAGATGGAAGGGAGGATTGACAGAAAGATATGGCTAGATAAATGGGAGGACTGAGAGAGAGATAAAGGGCTGGCTGGCTGGATGGATGGATAAACTAACAGATACAGCTAGTTGGTGGGGTGGTATAATGTTATTGTTCTTGATCTGCCACAGTAGGCACAAGTAGCAGGCATCAGAAGCTAACTCCAGCTAGCTTAAGCATGGAACAAATTGATCAGAAGGACACTGGTTAGCTCACAGAACTGGGGAATCAGGCTCAGAAAGCAGGCCAGCCCACAGGGAACCGAGAAGCCACAGAGGGCTTGCCACAGAGACGACCTGGATGCTGGATCTTGAGCAGGCAGGCTTTAATCATCCTAGAGACTGTGTGTGTCTCCCTCAAGTCTCAGAGTCCTGGCTGAGAGCATACAGTTGGCCAAGCAAGGACATGGGCCAAAGCCACCGTCATGTGGGTTGGTGGGAAAGGAACCAGCATCTCTGTTGCCTTTTTGCTCCTATAGTGATAGAAGGAGGCCACACTAAGGGGACCTCCCCCAGAGAGAATGCGTGTTTCCATTCCAAGCACCCATTCCTGCCTCACTGCTCTGATACAGCAGAGGAGGGGGTGAGAAGAGCAGTTCTCGGGGTTCAGGCTCTGAGGACCGTTCTGGTCAGTAAGGCCGAGGGCACTTGTGGAACATTACGTTCTGAGCAAGCAGCAGCTGGGAGCAAAACCAAAGAGAAGAAAAGGCAGAGGCTGGCTCAGGGTATGTGTGGGCATATGGGGTTGTCTTGTGCAGGGGGCCCAGGAGGCAAGCGGGTCTGGCACTGGGCTTTCCTCACTTCAACTGGGAAAGCCCCAACAGAACCAGGACAAGTTCTGCCAAAAGGCTCTATCCAGTTAGGATTCGTAGAACAAGGCTCTCAGGAGGCTCAACCTGGACCACTCCCCAAAGCTGGGCCTGGACCTCTTGGTTCTGGAAAGCAAGTTCTGAAAAGTTTCGTTGAGTTTAAGAATACAATAAAAAATATTAACTATTAATGAGTTCTCCACCACAGGCACTTAGATCGGATCTGGAGTGTTTATCCATGATTTGGGGCATGACAGTAATGAAGTAAAATCCTGTGCTATCCTGCTAGTTCCACCCAGGGCAAAATCTCCATTCCGCGCAGCTATCAAAGTTAAATCCATGGGGTATATGACAGGGCCTCGTAAATTGTAAAGCATTATGCAAATGTAAGTAAGATATCATTATTATCCTGGGTTGTGAAGGTCCCTTGTGGTATTGATGATTTTTTATATGACAAAGATCTATGCTTTTTCTGTGCTGAATTAATAATTCACGTATGCTAATAAAACAAAGAAATCCAGTTGCCAGTGTCTCAAAAACAATCTTATTTCTTCCCATGAATTCTAATGTGGCCGTTTTTTTCCCTCGTCTTTTCTTTTTAACTGGCAAATGGAAACAGGTGAGTTGCAAAGTCTGGGGCATTTTGAGCCATAAAGAATAAATGGTCTGTAGATTTAAAAAAACGGGGGTGGGTGGCCGTGAGAAACATTCTTCTGCATTTGTTTTGGCCTCAGAGCATCCCCTCAGCTACAAGCCCTTGGATCAACGGCCCCCTTTTTGGTCAAAGCATGAGAGACATGAGCTGATGTGACATTCTTGCACTGGCCCTTAAATGAGCCTGCCTTATTCATCCTCCACAAACAGGTATGGTGGGTTGGCCCCACCACCAGGTAACCCATGATGGTAGAGAGCTGTTCTGATGGCTGAGGATTTCTAGAATTTTCCAGATGATCTGATAGACTCATCCTCTGTGGGCGACTTCTGATCCCTGGAGATGTTCTAGAGAGGATTCAGGTGTTTCAGGGATGGTCCAAATCTTACAATTTTCCAAAGACTCCCATCTCGATTCCAGTATTCACCCTCTGTCCACTGAGCACTGAGATGAACTGGCTCTTGGGGTCTGGGGCGGGATCTTCTGTGTTTCAGAGGGAGGTCACCCTGCTTCAGGGCTGCCCCAGAGCCCCTGTTTCCCTGGAGCATCATGCATCAGGCATCACTATGGGCTGTCTGCCGGAGAGGTGGTAGTGGGAAGTCCCTGCAGGCAGAAAGCTGGGTGTAAATGCCAGCTTTGCTGCTTCACTTGTGTGGCCTCAGGCAAGCCTCTTAACCCTTCTGTGCCTCGATTTCCTCATCTGCAGAATGGGGATGAAAATTGCCCTTGCCCTGGAAGGTTGCAGCAAAAATCTAATGACTTCCTACAGTGATCCTTATGGGGTGTTCTAGGGACCCCAGGCCCTTTCAAGGCTCTGATCCTATTTTAGCAATAAGATTCAGGGGTACCTGGGTGTGGCTCGGTTGGTTGGGCATCTACCTTCAGCTCAGGTCATGATCTTGGAGTCCTGGGATCAAGCCCCGTCGGGCTCCCTTCTCCCAGGGAGTCTGCTTCTCCCTCTGCCCCTTCCCCAGCCCCACTTGTGCTCCCTCTCTCATACACACACACACACGTATGTGAATATATAAATAAGCAATAAAACTCAGATTCTGTTAGGACCACACAGTGGAGTTCTCTGGAGATTACATGGAGTGTGATATTGCAACAGACATTAAAAGAAATCTGCAAAAATGGTGAATAATGCCCCTCTTTTCCCTAAATACTCTGGAAAATATCACTGGTTTCCATTAAAAATGCATAATGGGTTTATTATTGCTATTTTTAAATGAGTTAATAAATAATTCTGCATGTGTTCAGTGTTAATTTCTAATACAATAAATATTGATCACTATTCTGTAACAGGGATTTTGTAACAAAAGCTCTTTAGAGCTCTCCATCATTTCTAAGGGCCTCAAGGAGTCCGGAGGCCAGAACTGCTGATAATCCAAGCAAAGTGCTCAACTAATGTAACCAGTATGCATGGTGCTTCCAAATGACCCAGTTTATAGAAGGGGATACTGAGGCACAGAGTGAGGACTCCAAGCCAGACAGAGCGTCAGAGCAGAGGGAAACGCTAGCCCAGGTTTGTCTGAGTCCAAAGACTGTGTGTTAGGCCAGACGTCAAGCTTCTTCTCATGCAGTCTTCTATGTTATCTATCAACTAGGCAGAGGTGACCCTGGCTCTACACCTGGTAGAACCTCTGGAAAGGCTTGCCATATGAGTAAATCCACAAATGAGCCCCCCAGCTTACATGGTATAACCGAACATACCTTGTTTTGAGCCTACCACATGTCAGCCATGTGCCGGGGCTAAGACAGGATCCTCCAGAATGAGAACAAGCCTGTCTTGATCTCCGAGTCTTCGATGTCCCCCACAGCTGGGCTCACAGTAGCTACTCACTATGCACATCATCAAGCCCAGGTGAATGTGGGGCGGGGAGGCTGTTGGGGATGTGGTCCTACTCTCTATAGAAGCAAAAGCTTTCTTGTTAAAGGAAACCAGCATCCACACTAATAATCAACTCCATCACAAAAACCTTATATTTTGTTTGAATACCAGAGGAAAACTCTGGAAGCTTAATAGAAGAGGATCTAAACTTGGATGCTAAAGAATTCATATTAATTCAGAAAAGCCTTCCTCCTGTCCCTCATCTTATCTCGACATTAGTGAACTCCTGAAATATCATTTAAAGTCAGACACAATCTGCCTTTTGTCTCTCTGACTTTCAGGGTAGAAAATGGCTGAATGCATCCAGGGGTATTTCTTATTCAAGGCAGATCTGAAACCTATTCAGGCCGGGGCCATTGCAAGGGCTTTGCAGGAAGGAAAGTACCATGCGCTTCAGCAGAGGGCTGGCAAGGTGGGGCCCCTAGAGGTTGGGGCTTTACACCTCCACAGTGCTCACCCCCAATACCCTAATTGCATCGTTTTACGGGGTGGCATGGTTCTGCTCAAATGCATACACACATGGGGCACAGCTCTCCATCCACATGAATTCCTCTCTCTGGTACACCAGGTAGTCATTTGAAATTCATATGTATGTAATTGAAAGCTACATTTCCTCCCGCAGCGTAGGAAACCACCAAGCAGTGACCACAATGGTGATTAATAATATAGCCTCCCCCACCCCCACCCCAGCTCCTAGGTTTAGGGTAGAAGTCAATTAGATTTCTACCTTTAAGTTCCCTGCTGCTCCAAAGCATATTATTTTATTCAATCTGTCAGTAATTTCCAACAATCTGGTTATAAAATCAAAGTACGATCTTTAAGGCTTTTTTTTCCTCCATCCATCCTCCTATAGTTTTTTTTCTCCCCCAGATGAAATAGTGATGAAACCTGCACAACGAGGCTCTGATCGTTCCTTGTGCGCTGTCCTTGCATGTTCCTGAGGCTGCGGGCTTCTTTTGGAGGAGGGCTCTTACTTCTCCGGCACGGGAGGGGACTGCAGCTTTACTTTCTCGACCACTTGTGAAAATTGAGTTGTCACAGTGTGAGGAGCCCATGGGTCGTTTCTAATCCCCCCTGCTGGGCAGTGTTTAGCTTTGGGTCAGCGGCACAGGCCGAGGCAGGTACCAGGACAGCTGGGACAACAAGCCTATCTTTGTTACCCAGGGGCTCCACGCTGCCTTGAAGCCATCGGTGGTTTAAGAAGTTAAATGTTCCTCATTCTCAACAGTTTCCTTAATTAAAGACCAATATGTACCTTCTGTTCCCAAGCTCCCATCCCTGACGTGTGATCTTCTGACACTTTGAAGACAGCGCATTTTGAAGTGCTTTCCCCTCATGCGCTCCTTGGCGGGTGTGGACCACTTTTGTAAGTGCCAAATAAAAGACAACTCATCTACACTGACCCAAGAATTGGTTTTTTAATTGGATGATCTCTATGGGGGAGAGCTCAGCTACTAATTGAAAAGGTTAAGCTTTTCAAACTTTATGTTAAGGACTCAGCCTACTGAACGCAATAAAGCAGCCCCGATGGGGCAGGAGAGGGGCACACCAAGAGAGCCCTGAGCAAGACCACAAATCCTTACAGCCTCTTCTTCCTCAAGCCCAAAATAGGCTTGTTTTTCAAATGCTTCTCCACCATTCTCTCTGCATGAAGACAGAACAAGGGACAGAGAGGGAGAGGCGGATTCCAAACATGAGTCTCTTCTGGAATTTTATCAGATTCTACTTGATTTCGATTCTGTTCCTACATAAGTCAGAAAAGGAACTGCTTACTCCATGAGTCCCACAAGACATAACACTGGATGGCAGACATTTGGAGTCTTCTGGACATTGAAATGACCTTTTTCTTTCATCTTTTCAACCAGATGAACACAAAAATTGCAAGGCGATTCAAGCCACCTACTCCTTCATTACAAGGTTTACGGACTGTAGTTCTCAAATCCCATGGTTGACTGATTCATTTTATAGCTTAGATTAGCCCATGTAGATGGTCTGTTGGTGAAAATTACAGTGGCCAGGTTCAATGGGATGACAAAAAACTAAAGAGATCTGTGTGGAATTTTGCACAGCTCTGCATAGTGCCCCCTTGGGACACATTGAAAGAAGCTAATTTAACCTTAGGTACCTCCCATTCTCAAAAACAAGACAAACTTTCTGGGCAGGTCTGCCATTCATGTTTTAAACCAATTTCCAGCTTTCCAGTCCCAGAAGAACTTTCCTAGATCCCCAAGCACGGTTTGGAATTTGTGCATAACTCTGCCCGTAGAATCCTTCAGATTTCAGTCTTGCCCTACAGTTTCATTCCTGCTTCCCAAGGCCCACAGGCCATACCTGTCCTCTCCTCCTGCAACTCAGAGATCCTTCACCAGGAGCACTGTTCCCCTCATGGCAGGTCAGTCTTCTGAGTTCAGCCCAAAGACTCCCTGATTCTGTTGGCTCCCCCAGATTATTTTCTCTTTTTTCACCTGCATAGTCCCTTGTTAGCATCTGTTAGGTTGTAAGTAATATGTAATATTTTGTTTAATGACAGTTTCTCTACCAGGCTGTGCTGGGCAGATGGCAGATGCTCAGTACATATTTGCTGCATAGGAAGGAAGAGAGGAAAGGAGAGAGACAGGGAGGGAAGGACAGAGGGAGGTCAGGGGCCTGCAGTGGAGCCTCACTGGGGTAGACACTGTGAGGTGCTACCTCAATCCCCAACCCCACTAGTGAAGGGCTGCTGCCCCAGCTTCTGGGAGTGCTGTCTGCAGGCAGCCTTTTAGCTTCTGGTCTCTCCAAGGGCTGCCTGGGCTACAGAGAGCTGCCTCCCCTGGGGCACAGCCCTTCTCCAACACAATCCATGGATTGGCCAAGGCTGTCCTTGAGTTAGAGTACATGCCTCCCTCTGCCCTTTCGGCTCCCCTATGCTACTTTGCACAGGTGTCGATCATCCCAAGGGGCCTCCCAAACCAACCTCCAACACTAAACTCGGGATCTGTTTCCAGGAAAAGCCAACCTGAAACTCTCATATACCTCTCCTTGCAAATGGATGCTCTCCAAAGCCTAGGAGGAGCCAACCCCTGAAACTCAGGTTCCAGTGGGGGAAATCCTGGTGATATGCCCCCGCTGTACCTCTAAGTTGAACCATAACAGTTTTGGCAAAAATCTTAGAAGAAATGGCCTTTCTGTAACCACCACTGGAATTGGCGATGAGGCATCTAGAACTTTCACACTATTGAAAGTGATTTTAAAAGTAGAAAAAGTCACAGAAAGTGTAGCCTGGTGCCTGGCAACATACCAAATACCCAATGGATGTTTGTTGAAACAATGAAAGCTTCTTTTTTCCTTGTTCTGATTCTCCCCTAAGAATTTAAAACCAGAAAAAGATAATAAGACTAACATATTCGGCCCCATGCAGTTATTTTCTTCAAATCACTTGTTTTTAGCACAAAAGGGATAACTACTTGTGATGTATTTTTCCATTATTTTCTTTGTGCAGGAGGTTTTTAAATTAATTTATTCTCTCTCTGCATCAGGTTGTCTTATAATTGAAGATGTGAAGTGTTTGTCTTCCACAGGCTTTCTGGTGATGTCTTTCTGCTGTTAGCATCTTCTTTGTCTATGCTTGTGATCCCTGCCAAATTGCCCACGGAACAGCAACTCAAGTGCATAAATTATAGGACCACATAGGCACTGCTCACATCTCTTTGAGTCTAAATGTCTTAGGACAGAAGTTTTCTTTTTGCAAAACAAACACAATCAAGCCTTGATTAACTAGAACATCTGGGGAACGGGGTAGTCCGGATAATTTAATTTTCTGGGTAATTTCCAGGTAACCAGAAATTCATCAATATTTTCAAAGCCTTAGGCAGAGATTCTTTATACAATTTACTGCTTTTCTTTGCACTTTTAGCAAGGATAGTAGGACATAATGGAAAATTTCAGAGGCAGAATGTGGTTGTGTCATGGCAAGAATGTTGGACTTCAGGGCTGAACTCCAGGTGTTAGTTACAACTAACTCCAACTCAAACCAGGACAAAATCCTCTGGTTCTGTTTCCTCCTAAACAGAAGAAAGCACGAGCCAACAAACTGGCTCACCTTAGTCAAATCTGAAAACTTCCTGGTGCCTAGATCAGTATGCATTCTTTTTCTTTCCTTTTGGCTCTGGAGGTCCAAGGAGACCATATGAGAGTTTGGGTTGCATTTACCCTCACAGTAAAATCCAAGTTCTCGTTCTAGAAATATTTTCTGAATGTCTATGCGACATTCAAACACCTGTTGGCATGGATTTACCTTCCCTTGTCCTAGTTCTTTCTCCTCAAGGTGGAATGAAGAGTAGAAAAACCAAATGAGATTCTGGGTAAACTGTACCATAACCAAGGGATGGCCTACTGTGTGCAGACTCTGGAAGCATGTCCTCATGCACCTGTGATGCCGTGGAAAGGGTGCTGGCCTGGGACATGGAGCCTGGACTCTATTTCGGGTCCAGGGTCATCACCAGTATGAGGACCGAGCTGTTCTTGGGTCTCTCGTGGATTGTAACCTTACCTCCTGAGCCCTGGGCTCTCAACCTCAGTGCTAGTCGCTTAGTGGACTGGATGCGTTTGCATGGGGCTGACCTATGCACACTGCAGGATGTGCATTGCAGGATGTTGAGCAGCATTCCTGGCCTTCACCTACAAAGGCCAGCAGCATCCCTCACCCCAAGCTGAGAAATCCAAACTGTTTTCAGACATTGTACAATGTTCCCCTTTTGTCCAATCACCCTCTTTTGAGAACCACTGCCCTTAATGGTGAGCTCTTAACCTCTGAGAAAAAGAATCCAAGACTGATATCATCAAGGTATCAAATATTTGATGGCTTCTGTCAAGGAAAATTAGGTCTAAAACTGCCTACTTGCTACTGTGAGATCCAAAAGACATTCATCCCTGTGTGCTAGGGTACCTGTCAATCAACATGAAGTCACCATGCTTGCATCAGGATACACCATGACACTAATTGAAGCAACCAAGAAAGTAAGGAAACATATAAGCATGAGACTTGTGAGATCACTCTGCAACATTCTCTGAGAACTGAGGTGGCTGGCACGAAGTGGGATAGATCTTAATATAGAGGATGATTTCTCCTGCTTTACTGAGGATAGTAAGAGAAAAATGTTTATTTGCATTAAACATTTTGAATTAGGGTGAGATACTCTAATACCAACTTAGCACCATCTGATTATTAGATTGTTTATATACCTGTCTGGTTGGTTCATGAATGGACACTCCCTCCTCCCAAATAAAAGCTCCATGGATCCTTTTTCAATCTTATGTCCTCCCATGCCTACTACATACTTAAACATTCAGTAAATATTGGTGAAATAAACAGGATGGAGGAGATAAGTGTTGCTACACTCCAAAATTGGTGGATAGAAACTTCACTATGTGTTTTTGTTCATCTCTGATAATGAGGTAAGGGGTTGGGCCAATCACTCATCTTGGAGTCTTTCTTTCCTCTCCTTGACTAGCAGTAAGCCACTTCATCCGCTTACTTAACAAATGTGCATTAATACCTGCTGGGAGCCAAGCACTGTTCCAGCTGCTGAGAACACCCAGATGAAGACACCATGGACCCTGCTCCAAGGAGATCCCTCCTGGGCTATATATGTGGCCATCTCATTTCCTAGCTCACTGGCCCACTCCACTCCTTTATTGAACAAGAAGAGGACTTTCTGAGTAGGTCCTCAACATATGACCTCTATGTCTATGTGGGGCAGGGGTGGCGGGGGGAATCTTACTTTAAGGAGGACTCCTTAAATCCTTAAAGTAAAGACGTCTGACTGGAACACTAGCATCTAGAAAAAACAAGCCTGCATAGCCAGCCTTTCATTTATAATGGAGTCGAGGCCTCATTTCTGATGAATTATACCCCATTTCACACTACATACACACAGAAGACAACCAGATCTCCACTGCGGCCAGACAGGACTGGGTCACTCTGTCCCAGATGCTATATGTACAAAACTACCAATTTCTTACAGGAATCCATTCACTCATGCATTTATGCAGAAAAACAATTCACTTACTTCTGGGCAGAAATCACCAAATGCTCAATCACAAAGGGTGTTGAATTTGCCTCTGGGAGGGAGACTGAAAACACATGTCAGTCACAGCTGGAAATAAAGTTCCTAGACGCCACAGAGCAAGTCCTTCTACATCCACAGCCCAAAGATCAACAGGCTGTAACCATGCAGGATGCTGGAAAGCTGCTCTCCATGATTCTTGGCACCAAATCCATTTGCTTCAATTTCAAAAGTGTGGAATCATGTCCTTCAGCAGAATTGGTGGTAGTCCTTGTGGTTCAGCATGAATCCCTAACCATGCTTTCCTGTATATCATTTGGTACTCACCAACCAACCAACCAACCAACCAACCACCAGAACAAAAAATGTGTATCACAAGACATTTACGTGACTATTCCTTTGCAACTGAAAGATGTGATAAACCTTTGAACTTGGAATGTTAATTATTCACCTATAAAGTCTGACTGATGAAAATTATCTGATAAACCTACAATTCTACTTCTGGTCACCAGTTCTTTAGGCTTGAAGAAAAAATGGCGAGACAGTTGTGCTTACTAGAAACCAGAATAACTAAAGAAAATAACAATGCACATACCTTTCAAATTCACTTAATGCTTCTGCAAGTGTGAGGGATATACCACTGGCAGTGTGAAGACGTTATTTAACTGGTCCATGGATGAATAATCCTTAATAGTTTAATTTACTTAATGCAGATCTGAGAATAAACAAAACTATCAAATTCAGGCTGATATTTCACAGATATTATTTAAGGCAATAATCACTTCTTTAAGACAAGGATGATAAGGAAGATATAGTACATATACACAATGGAATACTAGTCAGCCATAAGAAAGAATGAAATCTTGCTATCCATGACAACGTGGATGTACCTAGAGTATCTACTGCAAAGTGAAATAAGCCAGACACAGAAAAACAAATACCATATGATTTCACTTACATACACAATCTAAAAAACAAAAACAGACAGATATTCTTAAATATAGAGAACAAATTGGTAGTTGCTAGAGGGGAAGTAGGTAGGGGTATGGGAGAAATAAGGGGATTACGAGGTACAAACTTCCAATTATTAAAGAGTAAGTCACAGAGATGAAAGATACAGCATAGGGAATACAGTCAATAATATTGTAATAATGTTGTATGGTGACAGATGGTGACTACACTTAACATTAGGAATTACTTAAAACTGTTGCATCACCATGTTGTACACCTAAAACTAATATAACATCGCATGTCAACTGTATTTCAATAATAAAAATTTTCTTAAACAGTGTGTGGAAAACAAGAGGAGTTAAACAAAAGTATTAAGTAAATAATATACCCATATGGCAAAAAACATCAAGATGATTCTCAAACGACTGAAGTTTGGAAATACTGGGTTAACTTATTAGAGTTTGATGAGTTAGCAAAAATGCATCTCAGATCCATCAGTAAGTATAGCTGTGCCTTCTGTATTTCCTTTCGTACTTTTTCTCCCCATGTATTGTGTCTCCATTGATTTCAAGTGCCTTCACGAGGTATAGAGATGTAGAAGACTAATATTGCATTGGTATATAAAATAAGTCTACTTATTCTTATGAAGAATACATCAACTATCTTTGTGAGGAGGCATTGTTTTGAATTACGAATGTTTCCTCTGTTAATGAATAATATTAAATATCTAAGAGACATCGTTCTAAGGGGAAAAGTTTTGGATATTGCACTGTGGATAGTGCCCTCATGTGGCTTCAAAACTTAGCTACATTTAGGAATTTAAAAACACATTTTTAAGTTAAGAAGTCTAAAATATGGCAGACAAGGACACATGCGACACATGGGTCATGGAAACAGCACAAGAAAATATGGTAATTTGCCATTACCTAACTAATCCTTTTGTTGAGTAGAATGGGATACCAATATGGCAGACAGGATGTCTGATTAACTACTTGGACTAACCAGATATTGAATTCATACAGGATACTTCCTGTGATAGTTTTGGTTAAAATGTTAATAAATCACACAAGGCATTTTTCTTTTCAATTTTATTTTTATCAAAACAAAAATAATTTAATCATATAAAGAAGGAGAAAATTTTCAACAAACAATCAAGAAGCCAACAGCTTTCCTGATTATGAACAATCAAGAAAATAGTAAGTTCTGAACAGCTGACCGCATATAGATGAGTCATCCTCTAGGGCTCCAAGTGACAAAGATGGACTATTTTTCCTGGCTCCTTTTTTCTTCCAGTGGTGAAGCAGTATGTTCAAATGTTCCTAGATTTCTTCACATTGAATTATACATGTGCTTGCTAAGTACAAAGCATGGCTGAAGAGAACTGCACAGGTACAAATCTAGCACACAAGATTTTCTGGGTCCTGACAGACACCTATATTTAATGAGTTCTGAAAGATAAAGATGCAAAATTGTGCTTAAATGTCAAGAAATGTAGTGTTTCAAATGCCAAAGAGAACTATGGGAATCACAACTGAAGTGAGGAAGAATACACAAGTTCTGTTTGCTGCAGTTGTAGAAATCTGATCGCCATGGAGCCAGGCAGACCATTTTCTCCTCACCATATTAAATTATGTCTGGGGAGCTGAGCAGCAGCACATTCCAATAATGATGACAGTTTCCATAACTATAAAAATCTGCTGCACCAGGCAAATTTTGTGCAAAATGCAAATTTCTATGCTGGGGAAAAAATGAATAATGTGATCATTCTAAGTAATGAATGTAAATGCAAAGAAATACTTTTTGGCATAAGGCTGCAACTCGTTCATCTTTCATGCCAAGAACTGTGGTCACAATGCATTCTTGCAAGGCTACTCTTCTCATCTGAGCCTTAGAAGAGCGATTTTAGGAAGAGAAAGTGTAACTTGCCCTCAGTTACCCATCATGCTATTGGCAGGGTTTGATTAGAATCCAGAGGCACCCCTCACCCATCTTTTGTTAATCTCTTGGCAAATGAACCACAGGTTCTCTAGGGTTGTGAATCAAAGGGATACTAGCTTCATCCAGAATCTCAAAGGTTATATACATAACAGAAGGGTGAGCTGTCCTCCATCATGCCTTACAGCAAAGAGGATCCAGGTTGTTAAACACCATGTGATTTCAAAAGTCACTTAACAGTACAGGTTGCCAAGGGAGGAGGTGAAACCTCTTTCCTCCATGCATCTTTAATGAGGGATGTCTGGCCAGGTGCAGGTGCAGCTGGAGAGATAAACCAGTTGGTGAGCCTTGAGCATTACAGGTCATGGCACTTGTATACCTTGCCCTGAGAGAACAGCAAAGAATTCAAAGTGCACTTGACTTTAGTCTATGCCAGCAGCCCTGGTGGGCAAGAAACTGAGCACCAATTGGTTAAGATCTTTACCTGAAGGTACAAGAAAATTAACGGCCCAAGGGAGAGAGAGGAATCCCTGTTCTGTAAACTCCAGTTTGCCTTGTTCTGAAATAAATGTTTCCCATCACCACTACACAGTGTGCACTTGAAGAGTAAAAACTGCAGCAATTATCAATGGATAATATTGAAATTTTATTTTTAATAGCCCAAACTGGGTTATAGATTCCTGATAAATGTAGCCCTAGAACTGCATTTCTCTTTAAGAAGCCCCATACGAAAATTAGGATTTATAAAATCAGAGAGTATTTGTTGCTTTATAAAAGGATTCTCCATTTAAAAAGAATTATACTTTAGGAGGATTTCCAATAGCCTACTCCCCTAGAGTCACTCAAAATATTTTTTAAAACTTTTTAAAATCCACTGTAATATAGCTTTTCACAAATTCATGCAGATATAAAGTAAGGTGCACTTGTGAACATTGCCACCGCTAGCTAAATGGCCAGCTGATAGGACGGTTTGGCAACCTGCTCGCCTTGGGAAGAGACACAGGAAGTCAAAGAGACAGAATTAGTCTTCCACCATATTGGATCCAGGTTGCAATGTGGCAACCAACAACAGTGGCTCTTAGAAAGACAGAGCTTCCACCACCATCTGGAGGTCAGTGCTATTTGGAGCTATGACTTATTGATTTAGATCAGCAATCCTGCTGACAGCGTAGCAACCACCAAGAAAGAAGTACCTGGAAGATAGTTTTCTTCCCCTAACCAGTGCATCCCCAGACCAAGCAGTCAATTCAGCCTACAGACATGTTGCTTTCCTCTCACAAGGTAGAGTTCTGGTTTTGCTTTTTTCTATTATGAGCCAAATTTATAAACTAGATGATTATACCCCCCAAAATCTCGAACTGTGGGGAAAAAAATCATATGGAGTTTATCTGAGCTCACATTCTTCATGGCGATACTTGATGGAAGGTGTTCATGCTTTGGTTCTCTGCAGGTCCCGGCGAAATGTCTTGTGTGGGGGACGCCTCCCCATGGGGGCCACCTCCAAGCCCCTACACCTCCACAGGTAAAGAAGAGGGAGCTCATCTGACAAGGATTAGAGCCTAGACATG
Source organism: Canis lupus baileyi (assembly GCF_048164855.1). NCBI lineage: Eukaryota > Metazoa > Chordata > Mammalia > Carnivora > Canidae > Canis > Canis lupus. The sequence continues at coordinate 46,039,625 of NC_132863.1, read as the reverse complement.
CATCCAGCTCTTCTGGCCCAACTCTGATTCTCAGCTGAAGAAACTGAGGTGCAGAGGGCATGTGTCTTACCCCAAAATTTCCCAGCTCAGTAAGGATAAAGTCAAGCCTTCACTCTCCCTCCAAGACTTGGCCACTTTCCTAGACCTCCTCTCTCATTACAGGGCCACTGGTCATTAAAGGGTAGATAATCACCACATCACTTTTGTTTGGTTCAGAAAGTACATAACAGAGAAAAAGAAAAGTACACAAAGTAAACACCTAGCATCCTTTTACCTCCCTTCTTATGTTTTACATGGCTGGGCCTCAAATTACTTGAATATTTATAAGCACATCTGAAATGGTCACAGACATATGCTAAGTCACCAGAGGAAGCTGATCTTCCATTGAAGTTTCCTATGACTAACTCTAAAATTGGAAAACTCACATGACAATACTTGAAACTTGACCATCCTTGGTCCTGGGCAAGGACGTGTTAAAGTGTGTTCACGTGTGTGACATGCTGTGCTGCTTCTGAAGTACAAGATGTCACATGAGCATCATCACATCAAACACTAAGCCAAAAGAGCTCAGCTATAAATTTCAAATTGTACAAAATCATACCAAAGGCAAGGATAAAGTTTTATTGAAACACAGGAGTGTAAATCTAAGTTTTTCCTCTCCCATTTAAGGAGGAGAGGAACACAGTAACTGTGAGGCTTCGCTCACCCAGTTGGCTGACGTGGCTCAGCTATTTTCTTCTGCACAGGGGCGCATTGGCGTGGAATACGGGGGAATTTGATCTGTGCTGTTCTGACTTGCACAATACAGAGGCTGATTTAATTTGACAGCAAAGTAACACCAAGCCCCCAAAATAAAATTACTGAGATGTAAAACAGCGTCAAAACTCCAATTAGGTTTGTATCCTTGAAGCTTCTGGAGGAAATCTAAAAGGCTCCCGTCACGATGAGCAGGCATCAATTTAAGCTGTAGAGATTACTAAAATGTAACCCTCTAATTGAAATTGCTCAGAGCACAATATGACAGAAAGAATCAGAGAAAAATAAGTGAATTTTTCCCCCTCAAAAAAATGACTCATTACAGAGACTGTTCTATTCACTTTTAACACAGCGTTCCTTTGCAAGAACTAAAAAACCAAGGGTTTTAGAGGCCTCAACAGAAAAGGCACGGGGCCCAAGAGCAGTACATGCTTATGTTGTTGGATCATACGTAAGCACTGGCCATTTGTGTGACATTTAAAGATAATCAGCATTTTACTAGATCATAGGCATTTTGAAGTATATTTACAACTTCCACTGAAGACACAAGTTATTCTAACCAAACTGCAGTTTTTAATGAACCTGGATTTTGTTTCCAGAATGAGCAGATGCATCTTGTTGCCCCACATTCATACCCCATCTCCTCTGCAAGCTACCCCAATTACCCAAGTGTGCTTACCACCTTTGAAGCAAACCCTCAGCTTACTGATGGAGGAAGTCGGTCCACTTGACTCTACAGGTTCACTTGCTCATAAATATGTCGATTGTGGCTGTCCTGGTTAGTGCCATCTTACGGGGTGAGGTAATGGGGACCGATGCAGAGGACGCGGCTGAGAGGCGAGCACAGTCACTGTGTGCCAAGCATCCTTAGACCAGGCTCCATGGCTACCTTTGCCCTGCCTGGCACGTGGTATACCGTGAGGGGATCTGGGACATGGGGGTTGGAGTTGGCTGGGGATGTCTTGGAAAGATCCCCAAATGGCTTTCCTCATATGTAGGTACTTGGTGAAATCGAGTTCAGCTGTCCTGCCAGCCTGACAGTATCTGGTCTCCGAACACCAGCATCGGAAGTGTCACATCTCTATCACTAACCGGTCTTCATCATCACTGCTGGTGTCACTGACTTCCACTCGAGTCTGTTTTCTCAGTCCTTCCAGACCCCGCCTCTTGACCATTTTTGAAGAGGCTTCAGGGGATTCTCTGGGCTGCCCTGGGTTAGAAGGAACCACACGGTCCTTTACAGCAGTTAATCCAGAGCCTTGACATTTCCCACTGTCATTTCCTAAAGGAGGGCAGGGGATTATCATCTCCCCATACCCGTACCGTCCCCCAGGAGGAAAAAATGTCTTGAGTTCCCCTTCCTCTTGATATGAACTAGCTGAGCCTGGTCCTGATGCTGGTATTTCAAGACGAGTTTTTCCAGTTGACCCCAACAAAACCAAACCTGAAATTCTCTGCCCAGATGAAGGTCTCCCTGGAAGGACTGATGGTGACATGCCCTCTGCTCTAGCTTTTCTATCTGGGGAGCTTTGTGTCAGAGCCTCCCCTGTAGCTCTGTGGTCTTGTGGTTCTACAATGTGAATTCCCAGAGTTGCGCGACCTGCTCTCTCCCCCGGAACACAAATGGCAGCCACACAGGGAACAACATCCTGGCAGGGAGAGGTTCCTTTGGACTCAAAGGAAGAAGGCTCTTGAGCATCTGAGAAAATGTACGGTTTCAGATCTACTGAGACTTGCTCATGGGAGGGCAGTGGCTGGGTCTCCAGCAATCCCATGCTGAGACCTCTGCCTTGACACAGAAGGCTGTCATTAGCTACTGCCACGCAAGAGTCGGAGTGCTCAGACAGTTCTGACCCAGCAGCAATGCTCTGAGGGCAGCGGTCACCATGCCCACCGGCAGCTGGAAAAATCTCCTGCAAAAAAGTGCAAAGGAAAACAAACAGGGGAGAAAAGGTTAATTGGTACAAAAAAACTTGCAGTCAGAAATGTGGTCCTCAATGAAACTAGGTCTTGAGTTCTTAATGATTCTTTACCAAGCGTGAACTTCAACAGGATGCCCTCAATCAGTTCCCATTAATAACTAATTGGTGCATTAACTTGAGTAAAACTCCTTGTTGACACAAAATAGGTTGCGGAGATTGTTCTGTGTTTTTATCTGGCTTTGTGAAAAACCAAATCACTCAATTATCTCCCCATTTCTGAGCATCCAATGTGAAGTTACCACTGCTCATGAGGTATATGTGCTATTTTATAGTACCTTGAACTTCACTTTTTCCAGATGAGCATTTTTCGAAGTGTGGTCTGGATTAGCATTTTTGTGCTTTTCAACCCACACCCCCCATGCCCCACACCCCCGCACCTACGCCACCCGCAGTCCTGCCTGGTGGTGAAATCATGTCACAGTGATGTCTTCAGCACAGCAGCATCTCTATCCTACCCAGGTACAAATTAAAATTGTTTTTAGGATTTTTAGTGATCATCCTATCCTTTCAGAGCATGATGTCTGGAGGTGTTTGTGTACCTATTGGGCTTTGTGTGTTGGGTGGTGAAGTGAGTTCTGCAACAAGCAAAGAAGAGCCATTAATCTAGACAACCAATGGACAGAGACAGCTCAGAACCACAGTTCCCACCTTCATGGTTACCTGGTCTATCCCACTGCCAGCCCTTGAACTTGTGCTGGGAGAGAAGCTTCCCGAGGTTTGTCTGGGGCCAGCCTCCTCCTCTCTCTGCCCACAACCCATAGGCAATTCTGAAGCGGCACGAGATGGCTTGTCTTGCAAATTCAGACCTAAAACAGGGAGGCACATTTATACACACTGGAAGCGGTAACATCAGCAAATGGTGGTTCCCTAGGACTTTGTTTTCATGCACATTTCTGAGCTCATTAACGCATGTCTCCCACAATGTGCACAGGAACTCCACTTACCTTGAACCACTTCACACAGTCCAATAAAACATCTCCACTATGCTAAGAAATGGTAAAACCAGTTCCCACGGCAGAAAAACCCCTAAGTTACACACATTTAAAAAAAAAAAAAATTTCACATGGCTGTTTTTCACCAGAGCCATCTTCCTGGCCATATTAAGGCCAGGTTAGGTTCATTTCAGGTTGGCTTGAATTTTCTGGCCAGGCAACCAGGGTCAAGGGTAGATATTTCTGTCTCTAGGGCAAATGAAGTTTTGTCTCCATTGAGCTTGGGCACCAAGAAGCAAGGTTGTTTTGGTGTTGCTATTGTTTGGTGGTGGTTATTGTTGTGATCTGGGCAGGGAGAGGGCAGCAAAGATGGAACCTTGATACCATCTACCAAACAGCAGGCCCTCTCAAGGGAGCAGTTGCTTCCCCTCAGGCCTCATCCGCACTCACTTCTCCTTCTGTCCTAGTGGCCTAGGATACAGGTCAGAAGGACCACAGAATTGCACAGAGGATGGATTACATCATAGGATGAGATCAGAAAAAATTCTAGAAGGGCTGTGCCACCAGAGAAAAGCATGAGATCCACTTTCAAATTTGCTTTCATTTTGATTAAAGTTACATATGCACAGAGTCTCAAAAAGTTGAATCTTTCTACTTATTAAGAAAAATAGCATGCTTGCCCACCCACTCACCTTTTCCTGCTTTGGATTCTTTTGATATTTATCTCTTTCACTTTTAATAACATGCTTATAGCACTACTTCTTGATTTTTTTTTTTCCAGTTTGGAGGAGAGCCTATGACTTCTCATGAGGGGGGAGGAGCGTTCACCTCTTTCTCCAGCACCCCTGGATCCAGGACCTTCATCCCTCCCACCCATCACCTATGCACACTTCCCACTCCGTCTCCTCTCAACAGTTATGTAACTATGATGTCATAATTTTGTTTAGGAGCCTATTCAATGTTTACATGTTCAGGACCATGTCTCACTGCTGAGCTGCATAATGGATTGTGACTGCATAATGGATTGTGACTACAGTCTTTCTGGCCAACACTATTTTCCCTGGAGTTAGTAATTACCTTGTTTTTTAATTTTGCTTGGTTGTCCGTAGACCTAGTCCTAAAACCATCCTCCCACCTCCTTCTCAATTGTCTAAGGTTTCGTTTCCTTTCCTTAGAAAGATCTCTCCTGAAATTCTCTGACCCGCCCCAAGTGGCCCACTGTTCCCTGGATCCCCTTCACCCCACTGTGGCACTTCTCCTCACTTCCTGGGTTCCTGGAGCCCCCCAATTCTGTTTCTTTGTTTTCCTAATGCAGTTTCCTGCAGCTTCATGAGAAAGGGTACATGAAATAAAAATGTTTAGACTTCAGTCTGCCACTTGGTTGGGGTGTAACATTCTGAATCAGAATTCATTTGCTTTCAGAACCAAAGGCACAGCTCTGTTGAGTTCTAGTTGTTAAGAAGTCTGGAGCCAACATGATTTATGATTCATGATCCTTTGGGCAAAACCTTTCTGTTTTTTGTCTCTCTGGAAACACCCAGGCCCTCCTTTGTTCAGTATCTCCATGGTCCTGGGTCTCTTTTCATTCATTGTCTGGGCATTCAATGTGTCCTTTCAATCTGAATCATGTCCTTCAGTTTGGGGAAAACATAGTGCTAGTTCTTTGATATTTATTCTCCTGTTTTATCTTTTCGCTTTTCTAGAGCTGCTCTTGCTAAGTTACTGGGCTTTCTCGTCTAATCCTCTTTTTCTTATCTTTTCTCTCCTATCTCCTACTGGTCTTTCTATTTTACTTTTGGGATTTTCCTATTCTAACTCATAATTTCCTATTTCTGCTATCATGTTTTAAATTTCTAAGTGCCTATTATTATTTCTCTCTTTAGAGTATTCTGTTGTTTACTTCATGGCTCCAGTATCTTCCATTGTGTCTCTGGCAATATTAATAATGATTTGTAGCCACTGTTCTTGCTAAAATCTGCCTCTCCCTATGTGGTCTCTCCTTCTTCCAAGTTCCTTTCATTCTCATTTGTTTTCATCTTCCCCATTCATATTAAAGACTGTCCTGAGGTATCCTGCAGTCTTAAATATCCGCCCACATCTAGGAAACCGGCACCATACAACTGACTGGGAGCTCTTTACATGCACACTTTGTCAACCAGGGCCAGCCTGCAGGGTTATCTGTTTGCCATGTTTAAGTGGGAAACCCTGAAATAATTTTCTGGGTCTTCACAATGACCGGTCAGCTTCTGTGCGAGGAGTCTTCCAATCTCCTGACTAGGAAGTACAGACCTGCTTCTTATATCTCGAGGGGTAGGTTACTAGATTAGAAAGTGCATCAATCCTGAGCAAATCAACTCTGAAAATCTATAGGAAAGTGCAACGGTTTGGGAAAGGAAGTAGTCATTTTTCCTTTAATACAATTTTCACTTGAGCATATTGACACAGAAGCAGGCTTCTGGTATTCCATTCATTTGCTCAACAAACATGTCTTGGGCCCATTCACGGAAACAAGGCACCATGCTGCTCACTCCCAAATCACTGAGGAACAAGACAGAGGTGCCCTGGCCCTCAAGAGCTTCTGCTTCAATGGGGAAGATAAATGAAGACCAGTCACCTGATAATTCCCAGTTGTGCCAGGGGTCAGGAAGGAAATGAACATAGGGTGAGGCTGTCACAGAGAGTAAATACCAACAGGAGGCTATGACAGAGACTCACAGTAAACAGGAAGGGAGCATGTTCCAGTCACTGTGAGCCGGGGCTCAAAAAGAGAGTCACAGAAAATGAGGCGCACAGGACAGAGAGTGGTAGGCAGGTGACTGTTGCCCACAACTGAGTAAGACCTCTCTGAAAAAGCAACACCTGAAATGAAATTTTCAGGGCGAGAAAGAACCAGCCCCTGAACGCCATTCTGGGTGAAGGAGGAACAGATACACAGACCCTGAGGTGGGGGACTGAGGAACCAGTAGAAATTCATTGTGGAGGAAGGACGGTGAGCCCCAGGGAGGCAGGAGACACAGTGAAGGGGAGGAAGCCAGCAGCGGCTCAGATTTTGTAGTGTGCAGGTACCTGTGGAAAGGGGCTTAGATTTTATTCTGCATTCACTGGAACGAAACCATTGTTTCAGGCAGGGGGTCCCCATCTTCTCAAGATGTATAGAGCTGCTGTCTGGACACTGGGGCTTACCAGGGTAATCTAGTGGCCAGATGAGAAGGTTAGCAAAGTCAGTGGACATCAAAACAGAGAAAATGGATGGATTCCAGCTATATTTTCATTCCCCCCACAACCACTGCCCACGAAAAAAATCACCAAAAGATAATAATGATGATAAACATTTCTATAGCCCCCTGGTTTACCAAGCACAAGCACCTCACTCTAAGTGGATTAAGCTGTGTCCTCACAGTGACAAAACAACCAGACAATTCATTCAATTCAATGAAGAAGGAAAACCAATTAGTATAGAGAAAATAATCAGATTGGCCAAATGTCTTCTTAGCAGGTTGTTTGGATTTTGAAGCTTAACGGAAAGGCCATGTGCGCATTTGACCAATACTTTCTGACTCATCTGAGAGCATGAAGGGAGAAAATCCATTGATTTAATTTCCTTTTGACCTACAGTCTACAGAGAAAAGTGAGTTATCTTTAATAATTGTGAAAAATGCCCAAATAATGTCACTGAAGTGTGTTAAACTAATTTGGATTATTGAAAAAGGATGCTAACTCGCTTTTAAGTGAACAGCCCTTTTCAAAAAGTAAGTAGTGCCCTGGCCAAATGTTACAGCACAGAATGTGATCCTGTTTAGGGCACGGCATCACTCTGTGAATCACTTCCTGCATCTTCAGAAATTATGGACTCTGCCATCTTCACACAATCTTCAGAAATTCGACCACTCTTTCACAGTTACGTGAATCTTCTTAAGAAACTACTTCTCATCTGAGCTCTGAGTGCCATTATGTTCTCCCCCGATGAAAGTCTGTGCTTTTAATAATTTCCCTCAGAAATAATTGCCAAGCCATGCTGAGAGGAAGAGACTGCTTAAAACATTGTAGCAAATTTAGCCATCTTGAGAAGGCTACCGAAACTATAAAATAATTAGAAAGAAAATGGAGTGAAGCAGGCTGATGAAACTCACAGAACCGTCGACCTCTTCAGTGCAATGCTAATAGACATATTACTCAAATATCATTATCAAAAAAATGTAAATGGATACATTTCCTTTGGTTGCCCCAATACACCAAAAACTCCATCAATTTGGAGACCAAACTCTGAATTATATGTAAGGAAGGGGTAAAAATGAGTCTACCATGTTGGCCTTCTAAGCAAGCTACAAGCATGAACAAAAACACAAGAGTGATCTCCTAGACTATGAGCTGATTGGAGATTAAATGGTTTAGGAGCATCTGTGCCATTGAAGGATGCACAACGTGTTAATAAGAAAAATTTGTAGTTTCTTAAAACAAGCTGGGTAGAACTTATATATATATAGTTATAGTTATATATAGTAGTCACTATATCGGCAGATGTTTGCTCATTTATTCAAATGTTTGTTGAACCCGTTTTTCTGAGTCCCTATTTGTTGAGCCCTTTTATGAGCCCATATTTTTAAGACTAACTATTCACTGAGCCCATATTTACTGAGTACTGAGTACAGCCAATACCCTATGCCAAGAACCATGCTGAACACAGGCAATTCATTCAGTGGCAAACGAAGCAGACACCCTCATAGAAATTACAGTCTAACGGAGGAGAGATTCAGCAAGCAAAAAATGATGCAGAAAATTTATCAACAAATGTGGTAAACACTAGGAGAGGAAAAGTATAAGGAGCCATGAGACAGTGAAAACAAGGCCCTGACCCCACCGAGACCTGTGGCAGACAGCAGAAGCATTCACACTGCAAGAACATGTGGACATTCCACCTGCGGGGGCTGGTTCTCTCTCTACCAAGTCTCAACCATTCACTCATGTGATTATTCAGCCAAAAATTCTTTTTAATTTTTTTTAATTTTTATTTATTTATGATAGTCACAGAGAGAGAGAGAGAGGCAGAGACACAGGCAGAGGGAGAAGCAGGCTCCATGCACCGGGAGCCCGATGTGGGTGGGATTCGATCCTGGGTCTCCGGGATCGCGCCCTGGGCCAAAGGCAGGCGCCAAACCGCTGCGCCACCCAGGGATCCCTCAGCCAAAATTTTTAAGGCTCTGCTTCATGCCAGACAGTGTGCTAAAATATTTTTGCAAGTAAATTCATCTGCTTCCTCAATCCTGCTACAAGCCTCATTAGTAAGGTCTCTGGAAGGGAGAAGACATGGCTGAGGGTGATGGAAGGCACGACTTCTCCTCTTAGGCAGAGCCTGGGGGGCAGCAATCCTAATCAGAAGGTGATCACAAGCCAGCAGGCGGCAGCTCGAGACCTGAGTTCCACGGATAAGGGGATGGGAGGGAGGACCACAAGGACACCGTCATCAGGGAGAAAAGTCTCAGTACCTCTGTGCCACCCTAAGGCAGTCTGGTGAGAGTCTGCCTCTAAGGAATCACTAACAAATCTTTTATTTCAAAAACTGCTTCTCCTTGTAGTTTTCATCTTTTTTTTTTTTTTTTTGAAAGGGGGATGGGGCAGAGGAAGAGAGCAAATCTTAAGCACACTCCATGCCCAGCATGGAGCCCGATGTGGGGCTGGATCTCATGACCCTGAGACCATGACCTGAGCCAAAACCAAGAGTCAGCTGCTTAACCGACTGAGCCACCCAGGTACCCCTCTTGTCTATAAATCTGATGAAAGGCAATCAGGACAAGAACCCTCCCCACATGGAAATTCTTCACCTAAACTGTTTAGTGAAAGCATGGTTTAAAAACTTGCTTTCAGTTAAAAGTTTTATCATGTCCAGGCAAGAACGTGACTTTACAACACACAGCAAAAATAGGATTATGAAATCACATAAGGAAAAAAAGATTATAAAAGAAATGCCATGTGGAACATTATTAATGCCAAGGCTGCACCTAGCCAATCTACTTCGTGTACCATCATTCTGGAATTTTCTTGTTGCTAAATGAGAATTGTCTAATGCAAGTCTCTTCCCTAGGACATAACTGATACACCCGTAACGTCCTCTCATCTTTTCTCAAGATTTACACCATAGAATGAAGGAGAAATTATTCTGTTTCAGCAATTTTGGAGCACTACGACTTAACTAATAGCTTTTGGGAAAGAATTAATACTTCTCTATTAATTCTAATGAGAAAAGATGTAGAGAAGTCATTAGCTCCTGTCAGAGAGGAGAGGGAAGGAACCGGGGGAGAAGAGCCCTGAAGAGACCTCTCTCCAGCTCTCCTGTCTTCCTGACACACAGATGGCCTTCCGAGGGGCCTCCGGGTGAGGACAAGGAGGGGAGGGGAACCTGCGAAGGCACCACCATGAACTCACAGAAAGAAATTAGTGCCAGGCGCCCAGTGAATAAAGGCTGCATCTACCTTTCTTTCAGGGACTTACTCAGCCTCTTCATACACTAGTTAGAAATTGTACCTTTTATGTGTGTGTAATTAGGTAAAGCTTTTACTTCAGAAACCACCTGTAATCACAGCATCTCTACATTTCTGTTCCTGAGATGAAAGGAACGTGTTTTGATCACTTTCTCCTCTCAGATATTTTCTCCAAACTCGGTGCATGGGGCTGGTTTGAAACATTTCAGGGACTTTAAAGCTTGGTCGTATAGAGAATTTAACAATGTACCTTCATAAAGTGAAACACAGGCCTATGGAATAAAGAAACATAATGAAAATGGCTCTGACCATGCTTTGAAAAGTTGACCTCAAAACTGGCCGAGGAAAATGGATTTTGTAATCTGTCCAAAGCAGAGGTTCTTAACTGGGGGTGATGTGCCAAGACTTTCGTGGTCTTCCTGACTTGAGTGGGGCATGCCCCTGGCATCTCATACAAGGAGAAAGAGGCCAGGGAGCCAGTGACCAGGATGGCCCCTCAGGGAGGGACCTGGCCTGCAGGTCAGCAGAGTCACAGTGCTAATGCCCTGCTTTAAATGAAGCATCACAAACTCAAATGCTGCAGAGGCCAGGCAAACAACACCAAGAGAGGAGGCTGCCTGGGGCTGGGGCCTGTGGTGAGCGGAAAGCATGCCCAGGCTTGAGGGCACAGCTGACCCTAAGCTCCGCCAACTAAGACTATGAAGGATCAGTTTGCCACATCTGTCCATTTGCATAGAGAAACCCAAAATCTAGATTCCATTTGTTTATTAACACTGATAATGAAAAAATTTTCAAACAACAACTAATGTGCCCACGGCCCAAATTTGGCCAAGGAGAGGTCACTTTGTGACCCCTTCCTTGTTAGTTACAAAGTTCAAGTGCACCAACAGTGATGGTAAGACTTTAGGCCTCACCCAGGCCTCGCTCTTACAGGAGCAAAGTTTCTTCTAAAAAATGAAGCTGAAAACTGTGGAAGAATAAACGTGTTTTTTGAAAAGCACTTTGGTAGTATCTTATACAGTGAAATATATAATTATAAAAAATATGCTGACCCATGTTTTGGAAAATTGAGCCAGAATGTTTCCTGCAGCAATGGCTGTGGTAGAAAACCGACAGTAATCAACGGGTACATCCATGGATATGGGGGTGGGGGTTGAATAAAAAATATTATGGTACATTTATACGGTAGGATTTTATGCCATTATTAAAACGATCAATGAATCTATCTATAATATATAGGCCTAGAATTTTATGTAAGATAGATGAAAAAGAAAAGAACTGCAGTTCTCTACAAATGGGATGACTATTTGTGTAAAAACAAGAGACTGAAGTATCTGTTCAGATTTGTATGTACACAGAGGAAGCTGTGCAAGGAACATGAGCTGAACTCTGGCAGCCACAGGGGGCCAAGAGGCTGGGGACTGTCAAGCTCTCCTTGGATATGTCGAGGTTGTTTTCTTTGTTGCAATAAGCATGGTATTGCTTTATTTATTTGAAAGAAAAATAAGAGAAAAATAATGGCCCTGGCCCCAAAATTCACACTGCACATAATAAGGAAAGCCCCCAGGTGTGCCCGGCGTGTTCGGGCAAAGCTAAGGGCCAGGTCAGTTCGGTCAGAACACAAGTGCTGAGAGAGGGATCTAAAGCCTCACACTGCAGTGCGTAATCAAAGTTCTGCTTCTCAGGCAGAGAACAGGGGAGACTTACCAAAGAAGAGAAAAATACATTTTTCCATCTCTAACCAGATCTGGAGCATTTCTGCACTACCCTAATTTTTTTTTTAATTTCGCCTCTTCTGAGTAATCATTTTTCAATCTCTTTTTTTCAAAAATCACTTTTCTCTATGGTTCAAATTTCTCTTCTCTTTCTCTGATGAAAGGCAATCAGTTTGAGAACACTTCACTTACCATTTTCTCCAAAAAAAACATATTTAGTGGGAAAGTATGCTTAAAATCTTTTGGTAGGTTGAAACTTTAATCATACTCAGACAATAAGAGAAAGCTCTAAAATGAAGAGAGGACAGATTGTGGGGAAGAAGGAAACTAAATGGAGAACAAAAAATTGCTAATATTATTTGAATTATTTAGTGCCAAAATTGAGTCAAGAGAATCCACTTTATGGACCATTACTATCAAAGTTTCTTAACTCTAAATGAAAGTGTAGAGAAAAAAGTTCAGGCTTTGGAATATAATTGATGTGTTTAAGCAATTGTCTCATCATTTCTTAAGATTTACACCCTGGAGAAGGAGGTGTTATCCTGTTTCAGCAATTCTGTAAGCAATATTACTTAACTAATGGCTTTAGGAAAAGAATATCTCCCCATTAATTCTGACAGGAAAAATAATGGTACAGAGCCATTAGCTCTCGTCAGAGAGGCAGGGAGGGAGTTGGTGGATGAGGGAACCCTGGAGTTCAGGCTGCCATTTTGTTTCTCTTAGGAAAACACTTTGAGGTGATCTGTGACACAGAGAGCAGGGCACGACCAACACCAAGGGAGCCCCACCTCTCCCATTCCACTCATGGGAGACTAACAAAAGTTTAAAGGCTAAAAAGGAATAAAGGAAAAAAAATCAAAATCTACTGAATTTCAGAGAATTACATCACCATGCTCACATAATATTTAGCTATTCTACTTCTTCAACACGATTAGGTAAACCTTTTATCTCAGAAAGTACCTGTCAGAGAAGTTCTCTTTACCTTTTCTTTTCTTTCAATCAAAGACAGCTGCTTTGATAACGTTAGCCTTGGAGGCATTTTCCCTAAACTATGTTCGTGGAAAAAAAATCTAGTTAAGATATTTCAGTCACTTAAAAGCTTAGTTATGTGCAGAATTCAAAGGAAGAGATTCCAGTGAGAAAGAAAGTAAATGAGACAAAGAGAAAGAATAGAGCGCTCCCTCACCCTGGAATTAAATACGAGTTTATTGTCAATGATTGAAGAAGCTCAATTCTACCTAGTTGATGCAGCATATGAGGAGCTGAAGAGAAGAAAATTAGGACATGATTACACAATGATGGGTATTGTGGTAAATGCCACAAAGGAGATGAGATATGAATCATACCACAAGGACATCTAGTTTGGCTTGAGTCTCAGGAGCAACCAGTCTAAGGACCCACTGAAATGTCACCTCACAAAACCACTGAAGGAGCCAACATGACAAAGAAGGCCCAACCTGGTTCTTCAGAGAGAACGTGGCTGTAAGGATCCATCCAAGGGACAGGCAAATACATTTACTGAAAACCTCATGATATGCCTGAGTATTTCCCTCTCCTAATGCAGTTTTCTGAAAGTTTGTCTCTTCCTAGTAATCATATATTTCAGAAACTAACTGTTCTTAGTGGTAACTCATGTCTTTTCTGTTTCTTTGATGAAAGGCAATCAATTTAAGATTTTCTTCTCAGAGAATTTTTCTTTCCCTGAAAGATGTTTAGTGGAAAGTCATGTTTAAAATCAATCCTTAAGTTAAAAGTTTATGCCCAGACCATAATCAAGTACCTAAAATTTACAGAGCAAATGTGGACAATGAGGTGAAGGCGGGGGGATACAATTATTGGAAATACCATTTGAAATCTATAGTACCAAGATGGAAATCAAGAGTATCTACTCTTTGAATTATTATTTTCAATGCTACTCATTACTGAATGAGTCTATAAAAGACAGTCCATTTCTCGAAATATAATTGAGGTATTTGAGAGAGCTCATTTTTCCTCAAGATTTGCATCCTTAAAAAGAAGAAATTGATCCATTTCAATGATAATAGCTGGGAAGAAAGATCTTCCCTTTTCTACTTCATTAATCCTGATAAAGGGGAAAAATGGACCAATTTCAAACTAGAAACAAAGACAAGAAAGAAAATATTGGAGTTGGCCTCATCAATTTTGGTTTTCCAATCACCTTAGGAAAGAAAACATTCTCAGCCCAGTCTCTGTGAAAAGATAAATGTTCAGGGAGAATCTAGCTCTTCCCTCAATCCTAAATTGTAGACGAATAAAACTTAATTTGATGAGAAAACCAGGGAAAGAGGGGGAGGGAACGCTCTTCTATTTCCATGGCATGTTTAGATATGCTACCTTGTGTGGCACTGAGGTCATTTCTTACTTCAGAACACCTGCCAGTGTGGTGCTCCTTGCTTTCTTGAGGAAAGGCAAGTGTTTGGAGAGCTGGAAACCCTCTTCCACTCAGATACTTTTTCTAAACAACACTAGTGGGAGAGCCTGTTTAAAATATTCCAATAATGTAAAGTCCTGCACACGGACAAAATTCAATAGCATTTCTTACATACTATTTGAGAGCAGGGGGACTAGGATAAAGGGAAAGGAGAGAAGTGACCCCCAAATACTCTTTAAAAACTTTCATACCAAAGTTTACTCAAAAATGTGTGCTTTTCTTAATAATGTCAGAACCCCAACTGTGTGGACTATGCTAATCATTGAAATATTTGCAACCTGGCTTCATCTCTTCTCAAGATCCCCACCTCAAAAGAAGCAGAATTCCTGTAACTGCAATCCTGCAGCGATGCGGCTCAAGTAGTGTTTTTTGAGCAAAAGCCTCTGCGTGGTTTCTATGGATTCTGATACAAAAATACAGGGGGATGGTCATGAGTTCTTTCAGCCCCAAGCAGGGAAAGAAATGTCAAGAGTCACCTGTGCCCTGCTTGAAAGACTATGGAAACTGGCACTCACAGGCTCCCTGTGCCTGGGAAGCTGAGACGGGGGGCAACAAAGAGGGAAGGAGGAACAATAGGAAGACGTGGGCCAAATTCTCACAGAATTCTATGAAGCCACTCTTTTATCCTCATACCAGCTTTAGAAATCCTCTTTTGTGAGATGGAACTTGAGGTATAGGACTTTTTTTTTTTTTTTTTTTTTAACTTCAGAAACACTCTCCCAGATTCAGAGTAGCACCTTTAGCCTTCTCTGAACTTAATCAGTCTGGAAATTCAAAAGCTCAGGTACACTTGCAACCAAAAGCCTACCTGGAAATATGGGTAAGACCACCAATACAACAGGAGGAAAGAAAAGGAATACAAAAGAGAGAAGACTGCCCCAGAAATTGTTTTTAACCCCAACTAATCAAGAAATGGTATTTTCAGAATTTTTTAATAGCAGTAGACAGTGGAACCATCTAGAGAGTCCAAGCTTTGAGGCATTTCAAAAATCTCTTTATAACTTTCATGAAGACTTCTACCTTACCACCACCACCACCACCACCACCACCACCACCACCACCCCAACCTAAAGGCATCTGTTTTGCAGCTGTAAAGCAATATAGGAAAGGAAATCCATGGTCTGAGAGAAAACGGGAGGTGCCCTTCGACTCTTGTCTGGCAAAGACTGTAAACAACATCATGCACACAGAAATTCTACCAGGAGAAGGGGTAGAGAGGGGAGTGGGAGATCAATCTTGAGGTAGATTCACAGTTCTGCACAAATGACCTACAGGAGCTGAGGGGGTGCAGCAAGAACAGAATTTAATACACGTGAACCCCCTATGGGGAGAGGGTACAATCTGTGGGAACTCCTGCCTTGGAGCAACTCCCAAAATGCTCCCCAGTGGCGGCCCTAGACAGGCACTGGGTGGGGGCATTGGCACCCCTCACCACACAGCTGTCCACTTGCTCATTTTCTTGAAGGAAAGACAGCTAGGTTGGTAAGATCAGCTCTCCAAAATTTCCTCCCCATAGAAGGCACAGGGTCTGTTTAGAATACATGCAGAATGAGATGAAAATTCAATTAAGTACAGAAATCAAGGGTCCAATGAAAGGAGATTGGGGGGGGCGGGGTGTGGCAAATTGCAACTGTAGTCGCTGTCCCTGAAAAATCCTTCAGGAAATCCTCTTGTCTTTAAAAATATGTTATTACTAAATTCAAATCAGAGAAAGAATACATAACTTAAATTATCATGGAGTAAACTAACATAATGGTTTTGAAATAAAGTAGTTTACACTGTTTCTGTGAATGCTGACAGGAAAATAATGAGAAAATTGCATGAACATCCATCAACGAATGCGGGCTGGAAGCACCAAGAGCGGGTTCTGGTAGACTTGCTCACTCAGGCCCCTCATGAAAATTAAAAAAAAGTCAGTGAGGAGAAAGCAGAAGAAAAATGGCAAGTGGGCTCCAGCCCCAAAGGACACTGGTAACACAGAGACAGAGAGCCCCCGGCTGCCTGCCAGGGAAAGAGACACACGGGATTATGATGTCCCACACACTATCACCTTCAAGGAGTTTCCAACTTCTCTATGCAAGAGCAACCTTCAAAACTTCCATCTTGAGAAATTATTAGTCTATTTCACTTCAAATATTTCTCTCATGCAGAGGAAAACAAAGCTATCCATTTTCCTTGCAGAATACCCTCCAATCCTGTATTCACTGTGAGCTGCTGCCAAGTACACTTCATTATTATGAAAGTTCTCTCAGGGAGAGAAATCCATACCCAGCCTCTAATAAATACAAGGGGGAGAGGACAAGAAGAGGTGAAATAGCATGAGGTAGGTAATAAAATTTAAAATAGATTCTGGTGTAGAAATGTTACCCTGTACACAAGATCGTAGCTCGCCACCGATTACGGCTTCCCTGTACATCTTCTGAGCCAGAATAGCACAGCTTTGATGCTTTCTCCCTCACAAATTTCAACAAGAAGAGAAAATTAACCCCTTTCCTTCCATGCTTTAGCTTTTGTAAAGAAATGAAGTGAAGGTGGTAAAGAAATGGGGAAAGGCTGGGGAAGACCCCTCCACCTATCTGTCCTCTGGTCGGGGTGTGTGGCTAGGAGGCCAAGGACCCAGAGAGAAGACCAGCAGAGACACTCCAAGAATGAAGAAGTGGAGAGGGATCAAAATAGATTGATTATGGGGGCTTCCAGAGGGTCTGGATGCCCAGGATTAGAACCAGCCTCCCACCCCTCAGAGGAGATAATCAAGTAGGAGTTCTACCACCCCAAAATCAGCATAGCTATAAGAAGGGCTCCACGCAGACAGGGTGGGAATGAGCAGGAACCCCCATGTGATCATGATTCAGAAGTGGAATCAAACTTGAAAGAAAGTTGAGGGTAAATTTTGAAATACATGGAGTCCCCCAAGGAGGCCTAAGCCAGAAAGAGTGTTCTGAGGGTCTTAGGAAAAGGTTGCCAGAGAAAATATGGATGCCCAGTTAAATCTGAATCTCAGTTCAGCAATGGATAATTTTTAGCCTAAGTATGTCTTATGCCATGTTTGGGACATACTTCTGCTGAAAAAATATACTCATTGTCTGAAATTCAAATTTATTTTTAATATTTAAATTCAATTTGCCAACATAAAGTGTAACACCCAACGCTTACCTCACCACCTGCCCTCCTTTATGCCCATCACCCAGTAATCCCATCCCACCACCCACCACCCCTCCAGCGACCCTTCGTTCATTTCCCGGAGTTAGGAGTCTCTCATTGAAATTCAACTTTAGCTGGGTGCTCTGTGTTTCCATTTGCTAATTCTGTCCCCCATACCGTAATGTGTAGGGAAAGGGAGAGCTAGTTGGGGGCTGGCTGTGCCCAGAAATATCATCTCACTGAAGGTGCTGGGTTGGGAAGCCACCTCTTCCCCTGACCAGCTCCAGATACCGCACACTGTTAATCCAGGGGCGACTGGATTAACAGGGTCTGGACTGAGCAATTATTATCAAGCAAAACATCTCATGACAGGGCACCTCATGGATGCCCTTACAATCAGATGGCCTCAACTGCTCTTTAAAAAAAAGAAGATTTTTATTTATTAGAGAGAGAGAGAGAGAGAGAGAGAGAGCGAGCATGAGCGGGGGAGGGGGAATAGGAGGAAAGGGAGCAGGAGAAGGAGAAGCAGGATCCCCACGCTGAGCAGGGAGCCCAATGTGGGGCTGGATCCCAGGACCTGGGGATCTGGACCTGAGCCGAAGGCAGACGCTTAACTGACTGAACACCCCCCCCCGCCCCCCCCAGGCAGCCCAGCCCCAACTACTCTTGATGGAGAAACTACTTACAGGTCTAGAACGTTCAACAGCCCGGCCCAAAGGCAAAGCAAGGAGAGAGAGCCAAGCATCCTGCAGCCCTCCCCCCCCATTTTTAAGAATATTTTAACACCACCACGGGAAAAACACCTTCAGTCTATTTTGGAAAATTATTAGTCCATCTGATCTCATTATTTCTCCCATTCCTGTATTTCCAAGGTCCCCAAGCTATTCATCTTCCTCCCCAGAAGGTCCCCTAACCCACAGCCACTAGAAAAGCCGTCAAGTACAATGGTTATTGGGAAGATTTTTTCTGGGTGAAAAACCATGGCTGGGCTCTAACAGTCGCGAGAAAGAAGGATGAGCAGAGCAGAAATGGCATGATGCAGATAACAGCATTCTGTAGAAAGGTATTCTAGAGTTCCCAGCCAGGTGGCCGCACTCCAGGACAGGCAGGTGCAGGGACGCTTTCTAAATGAGAGTGAGGTCATGCTCCTAACTTCTCCCACAAGAGCTTTAACACCCGGTGGGGGAGGGGGGGGAGTAACCTCCCTCCTTTATTCTCCTTTTTAAGCCAGAAGGGAAAATAGTACAAACCGGCTCTTATTGGTAAACTCACCAATGGCATCTACTTTCAGTAAAGGACAAGAGTTGGCTTTTCTCTGCCAGGAACATCTCTTTTCCCCTGAGGGCAAAGGGCTCATAAGAAAATAAGTCACATCTAGAGGAGGGGACTCTGCCCCCAAGGAGGGCTCACTGAAGGGGCAAACCAAGCACCCCAGGAAAACGCCTGGGTATTCATTTCCTCTCCTGTGCCTGCTTGAGGAGGGAAAAGGAAGCAAAAGGACATGATGAAATGTCTGATCCAAGTGTTCACTTCTGGATTTGTCCCATGGTTAGGTACAGCAGAGAAAGACATGAAGCCACTGCTCGAAAACCTCATGATGCTTCAGGGACCTGAAGGGCAGGCCTGGAAGGAGGGATGAATTCACGAGGACTTCAAATGGACCCAGAAGGCCACAGTACACAGACAGAAAGTAAGGGGCTGATGGACAGCTAAGCTGAAAAATCTGTATCCCATAGCCTTCTGGTCTGTTCCAGACAGTTTAACCTCACTATGCAAAAACAGCCTTCAAAAATTCTATTTTAAAAAATTAGTCTATTTACCTCAGAAATATTTCTTCCCCAAACATAAGGACCCAAGGCGCTCCATTTTTTTTCACTGAACATCGCTCTATGTGGCTGCCTAGTACTCCCTGGAACAGAATCAGGCGCATGTGCTCCATGATCATGAAGGTCACTGAGGCTGAGAAGGCTCTGCCCACCCGCTAATAAATTCAAGGCGCAGAAATGGAAGCCTATGAAATAGCACAGGGTAAATAAAATTTAAAGTAGGTTTCAGTGTAGAAACGTACTCTATGGTGATTTATTTTGTAGTTAGTATGTCTCCTCTGATTATAAGTCTTGAGTATGTTTTCTCAGTGAGGATTTTAATGCAGTTCCCATTCAATATTTTCAAGGAAAATAAAAGTAATTTACTTTTCCAATACGTTTGGGTTCAGGTAAAGACTACGTGAACTTGGGTCTTTCAGGGCAGCTCTGGGTTATTTTTGTTCCAGGAATCCTAATTACATCATGCATCACAGGAGACAGAATCTGGTGAATGCGGAGACTCTTGAGGGCAGAGGGCAGAGTCGTGCCACCAAAGGAAACCCATGGAAAAATGGTGGAATGAGAGAGAGAGAAGCCAAATTCCTGAAGGCACACAGTCGAAGGTTGGGCATAGAGGCCAGGTGACCTTGCAGCGGAGAGCTTGACAGACCTCAGACAGTCAAGGTCAACATCAGCTTCAGTGAGTCATGCCAAGAGCATGCACCCTCTGATACGATGTGTCAAGAAGGCACGTTCCCCCTGGAGTCTCGCTCCCCAAACCATCCCCTCAATCTAATCATGGGAAAAACAGACACCTCAATAGAGGGACATCCTACAATATACCCAGCCAGTCCTCCTCCAAACTGCTAAGGTCATCAAATACAAAGAGGGTCTGGGAGACTGTTATAGCCAAAGGGAGCCTAAGGAGACATGATGATAAATGCCATGGGGTGCCTGGGTGGGATCCGGGTTCAGAAAAAGAACATGAGGAAAAAAAAATAGGAAAACCTGAATAAACTATACAATTTAGTTAGTAATTCTTTACCCATAGTTATCAGATCACTAATTATCACAAATATGCCATACGTTAAAACAGGGGAAACTGGGTGTGGGCTCTAAGGAACTCTCTGAATGATCCTTACAACTTTTCTTAAATCTGAAACTATTCTAAAATAAATGGATGGTAAAAAAAAATAAAAAATAAAAAATAAATGGTTTACTGGGGAAAAGAGAAAAGGTCAGTGTGCCAGATGCTATCTGAAGAACTGTGCACACTTGTCTCCTGGGGGCAGAGCTTTATGGCAGAAGGGTGGTCTTTCCCTTCCATTGCTCTAGATGTCTCAAGACCTAGACAAAAGCTGAGAACCTTCTGGAAGCCCACACCTTCTCCCTCACTCTCCAGGGCTTGTACAAGTCACAAGCTCCTCTGAGATGTGACCATGAGAGCCTCCTTCCTCCAAAATGGACCCTGAAGCTCACATATGCCTTGCCCCATTTTCCTGTACAGCCACTTTCCTCAGCAGAATTCGGGCCACCGTGCTGTCCAAACTACCATATTTGCAGGCCTCATGCAAATGAAAATGCGGGCTCTTGTTCCATAGGATTGAGCCTTTGAGCCTCACTGCAGAGCCTGGGTCCCAGGGTAGGGCCCTCTGAGTGTCCACGTGGGTCACACACTGTGAGGGTTATGGGAGAAGTTCTTCCTGGCTTGTTATGAAGCCGTTCTTGGCATCAGCACTGACAAAAGCCCACAGAAAAGTGCCTGAAGGGCAGAAGAGCTGAAAAATTGAGTCTCATGAAGCCTGATGTGAAAGGAAGTGAGGTGCAGAAGAAGCAGAGGAGCCATATACCTCTGTACCCTCTAATTCCCAAGGGACCCCGAGGCCCCTGGCTGACCTTAGGAAGGACTGGAGAGCCCGCAGCATGGAGAGCTGCTCATGATAAGGTGACAGTGAGGGTGGGATGGTGATCTGGGTTGTCTTCTTCTTATTCCTTTCCAAAGGTGGGAGTGGAGTGGGGGGTTTAAGACTCATGCGTGTGTGAGAGTGCGTGCACGCGCGCGCGCGCGCGCACACACACACACACACACACACACACACACACACTTCCAGAGAGAGGGATTATCACCTTAACAGCCAGCACACAAGGACAGCAGTGGTCAGTTTTGATCCTCAGGAGCATCGGAGAGGGGCTTGACAGAGTGTCTCCTCGACTCCTGTCACATCTTTGGGGCAGAGGAGTGACTTAGATGTGATAAATAAACTTTTCATCCAACCCCTGTCCCCACAGGGGCACGTGGTACTTCAACGGTTACTGAACCAGAGGGATCAGGATCGGGAAGAGGCATGGGTAGCCACTCGTCCTCTGAAAGGATGGTTTTCAAGGCCTCTGTTTTAGTAGAATTGAAATTCTTGGCTATTTCCTGATTAGATTAGGTTTTTATTTGGTGTGGTTTGGTTTGGGTTTGGTTTTTGCTGTGTGGCTCTCCTGTTGTCCAGTGTATGGACAGATGCCACCTCAGGCCCCCTTAATTCTGGTGCTGGCGCTTGTGTCCTCGCTCTGCACGCACTCCCCACAGCACCAGAGGGGCTCCAAACTCAAACCATATGCTGCTTTTCCACCTCATTCCTCCAGATCACAAATATAATCCTGCACAGAGACTTTCCCCTTTGATGGGACTGCAGATCCTGGGGGAAGCTCATCAAGCGATAACGAAGTATCCAACGTCCTGGGGGGGCAGAGGGAAGGTCCTACGGTGGAGGTGGACCCCAGGGAGGACTCACAGTTGGACAGGCTTTCCAGAAAATCTCGTCTGATTAATTCACAGCAGTTCTTCCCTCCCACCCCCACGAGTGAGATCAATAATGATCTGACTCTGCTCTACTATTCTCACTGATTATAATCATATTTAAAAACCCTGATCATTTTCTTAAACTCCATTTAGTGTCAATTTGCATTCATCAAGGGTTTTTCTTTAAAGGGGTACTGCTCTTTAACAGTTAAATCTGAATTTTGAAGGTGACAGGCCCTATGTCTGAAGGGAATCTGAAGATGATGATGAAAGGTATCTGTGTTTTCAGCCATGTTGCCACAAGGAGCTTCACCATGAGGGGAAGCACAGCATCCTCGGTTATGAGCCAGCTCCACAGCATTTCTCTGCTCTCAGTTACACGTGATATTAATTTTCTCTTAGAGGGTATACAAGTATACCCGTGAGCTCTCCCTGGGTAATTGGTGGGGGCACCAGGAAGGAACGGTAGAATGTGTACAGATAATGGGACACTCTCATGCAGTTATGACAGGCTCACGCCTTGTTCTGTATAAATAACAGCAAGGTGTTTCCACTACCGGGAGCTACTGCTGAAGCTCACCATATAATTTGAGATTTCTTCAGTGGGCGATGGTGGGAAGCGGCAAGGACTGAATGGAACTGACAAGGATAAAACCAGCCACCATCAGGTTCGGTGCCTGGAATCTTGGGGACCAAGGAAGAAAACATGTTCCTTGTTTTACAATCAGAGGGCAAGGGGGGTGCAGGCAAAAGGGTTCAAAACAGAGGTATCCAAATGTGTATACTCAGGAAAGGAAGGCACGTCCCCAAGCTTGTAAACATGCACATGGCTGTATAGTAACAAGACTCTTGAAGTGGGATCCTTCACCTTCTGCAGATAAACAGATAAAAACATGCTCTCCTCTAATGAGCATTTCCAAGTTCTATCTGTAGTTCTTTTTTCGACTCATTATTGTGATAGAGAAGACACTCACGAACAAGATTTTACTACTGCCTAAAGAGGCACATGGTCAGAGCACAGACGGAAATCCGACTATGTCAATAGAATGTGGAAAATGACATCACTGCATGAATGTTAACTGAAATTTCTCTTTAAAAGGAAAATATTTTTGGACTTTCAGCCTGTGTATCTAGCTCATGTAGCAGAGCATGTGACTTGCCTCCTTATTTCTGGTCCTTTTTCTTAGTAACAAGAACCCACTTTCTAGCTGAGGCACACTGCTGCTCTCTTAAAAACTGTATTTCTATTTTTCTTGCAAACATGTATGACCAGGTAATTAAGTTCTGGCCAAAGAGATGTGAGAGGATGTGACCTATGAAATTTGCAAGGCATGTCCTTTAAAGAAGGGTAGATACCTTCTCCTTCCTCTTTTCCTTTTTCTGTTGGCTGGATGCAGACCTAATGGCAAGAGCTGCAGCAGCCATCCTACACCACAGCACAAAGAAAACCTATGGTGAGGAGAACAGAGCAAGAAGACAGCAGGAATCTGGGTCTCTACCACACCATAGAGCCACCATACTAGATCAGACTACCTACATAGATGGTTGTCTTAGAGAGAAATAAGCTATGTATCTTTTAAAATAATTTTTACTTTCAATATTCATGAGAGAAGCAAAGCTTTATTGTGTTTAATACCATGGTAATGGAAAACACTAGTGCAAAAGTTTAAACTATTTTTTTAAAGATTTTATTTATTTATTCATGAGAGATACACACAGAGAGAGGCAGAGACACAAGCAGAAGGAGAAGCAGGCTCCTCACAGGGAGCCCAATGCAGGACTCGAAACCGGAACTGGGATCATGCTCTGAGCCAAAGGCAGATGCTCAATCGCTGAGCCACCCAGGCGTCTTTTTTTTTTATTTTTTAAAGATTTTATGTACTTATTCATGAGACACAGAGAGGGGGGCGGGGAGAGATGGGCAGAGATACAGGCAGAGGGAGAGCAAAAGTCTAAACTGTGATTGCCACATAAAACCTTGGTGAATCTGCGACGTCTGCTGACTGCAGAAAGTATTAAGACTTAATTGTTTTTGCCGTATCTGCAAATTATCTGGACCAGGGGGCAGCTAACTACAGCCTGCAGTCAGTTTGGCCCTCCACTTATTTTTATAACTAAAGTTGGATCAGAACACAGCCACATCCAGGTATTGGCCTAAGGTCTAAGGCTGTTTCTGCCCTATAATGGCAGAGCTAGATAGTTGCAACAGGGCTTGTATGGCTAGCAAAATTTTTTTAAATTACAAAAAATAATTTATTCAGCCTTTTATAGAGAAAAGTTTACAGACTCCCAATCTACACTGTTGATTACATAAAAATGTTTAGTCAACTCCCTCTTTCACTTAAACTAGATTATTTTTTTTAAATAAACTCTATATTACCGCCTCAGACGGAACGCTGGTATCACTTGTGGGGCAGGCACTGCCAGTTGTCTATCCACTATTATTCTCCATTTTCTCTTACCAATGGAACCCAAAAAATGTTTAGTGCACCTCTAAAATACTCTTTTTCTGGACCCCCTGCAGCCAGGGATGGACCAGTGACCCACCCAGCCGTAGACAATGAGATGGAAGTAGGGACTGTCAACAGCCCTCAAGAAAGCTTGGCAAAAGCATTTCCTCTTGGGCTTTAAAACCCTTTCCCTGCCTGTAATGCAATCCTGAGGGCTGCAGGGAGTGCAGAGATCCTGCTACCAACCGAATAAAAGCACAGGGTAGGGACGGCAGGGCAGAAAAACAGAAGGATCCTGAGTAACTGGTGAATTCCCTGGCCAGCTGTACGAGCCCAGACCACCTATCCTTAGCCTATGTGTTATATGAAAAGATGAACCATTTTTTTAAAGAGCTCCTGACAAATGTGTTCTAAATTGCTACATGTGTCCTAAATAGAAAGCCGATAACAAAACAAACAAAAAAACAGCCTAATTCTTCACCATTTCCTGTATCCACACCCTTTGCAATATGATTTTTAAGGTCTCTCATGGGAGCCCAAGGGGTCAATTTCCTCACCCTTGAATCTAGGTTGGTCTTGTGATTCTCCTTGGCTGGTAGGATACAAAAGAAGTAATGTGCCTGTTGCAAACCTAGGCCCCAAGAGGTTGGTGTGAATCTGCTCTCTTTCTGAAATCAATGCATGTTGGAAAACATACTCTTTCCTTCACTCTCATTCCCCATGCTGACACCCAGCCAACTTCCATGCATGTGAGTGAAACCCTCCTACACAAGCCATCCCCCCAGCTAATGCCACAGATGTGTGAGCAAACTCAGCAAGGTTGGCCGAGCTGGCTCAAGTCAGCAGAATGCCCAGCTAACCCAAGGACTCACAGACAACAATAACTACTTATTGCTATGAGCCACTGAATTTAGGGTGCTTTGTTACATAGCAATAGCTAATTTAAATCATAGGTAAACATATATTTGACCATAAGTTAGCTACTGCTGTATAGTAAATATATGCATGGTTACCTCTGATATAGGATAAAAATAGATGGGCAGCCCCAGTGGCGCAGTGGTTTGGCGCCGCCTGCAGCCCAGGGCGTGATCCTGGAGACCCTGGATCGAGTCCCACATCAGGCTCTCTGCATGATGCCTGCTTCTTCCTCTGCCTGTGTCTCTGCCTCT
This sequence comes from Canis lupus baileyi, assembly GCF_048164855.1. Lineage (NCBI taxonomy): Eukaryota > Metazoa > Chordata > Mammalia > Carnivora > Canidae > Canis > Canis lupus. The sequence goes on along the minus strand of NC_132863.1, from coordinate 46,013,956 downwards.
CCTTCTCTCTGTCTCTATGAATAAATAAAATCTTTTTTTTAAAAGGATAAAAATAGATAAAAATACCCTACAATGGGATCCCTGGGTGGCGCAGAGGTTTGGCTCCTGCCTTTGACCCAGGGCGCGATCCTGGAGACCCGGGATCGAATCCCACATCGGGCTCCCGGTGCATGGAGCCTGCTTCTCCCTCTGCCTTTGTTTCTGGCTCTCTCTGTCTCTCAGTCTTTCATGAATAAATAAATAAATAAAATCTTTAAAAAAAAAATACCCTACAATCCAGCAATTGCACTATTAGGTATCTACCCAAAGGATACAAAAAACAGATATCGAAGGGACACATGCACCCTAATGTTTATAGCTGCATTATCTACAATAGCCAAATTATGGAGAGAGCCAAAATGTCCATTAAGTGATGAATGGATAAAGAAGTTGTGGTATATATACACAGTGGAATATTACCCAGCCATCAAAAAGAATGAGATTTTGCCATTTGCAACAACACAGATGGAGCTAGAATATATTATAATAAGTAAAATAAGTTAGAGAAAGACAAATACATATAATTTCATTTGTATGTGGAACTTAAGAAACAAAACAGACAAACATGGAGGGGGGAGAGAAATGGAAACAAATCAGATAAGACTTTTAATGATAGAGAACAAACTGCGGGTTGATAGAGGGAAGTGGGGCAGAAGGTGGGCTAAATGGAGAATGGAGATTAAGGAGAGTACTTGTGATGAGCACTGGGTGTTGTATGTAAAGCAATGAATCATGAATTCTATTCCAGAAACCAATATTGCACCGTATGTTAACTACCTAAAAACCGAAAAATTTTTTAAAAGATGCATAACTAAGTGAAAAAATAAGATATATGTATATATTTACAACTGATACACATTTTTTGATAACTAAAATTCTTTCAGAATATTTGTTTATAAATCAGAGGTAAACATGCTATACTTTGGGGCTTTCAATGATAACTAGTGAGGTCTGGAATTAGCGGCATAGGAGTTCATGACCTGGGACGGGGTCAGACCACCTATATTCCTGCTCCTTGTTTGATGTATGACCACCAGCCAGTCAGTTAGTTACTGACTCTGTGCCTATTTCGTCCTCATCTGTGAAATGAGGATAATTATAGCACCTGTGTTTCTGTCCAGAAGTTTCCAAGAGATGATAAAATGGCTCAGAATAATACTAGTCCATGGTTAGTGCCCCAATGATACAAGCTATGATTATTCCTATGATGGTTACTAGATACCATAAGACTTTTTGAGCAAATCACCATGTGACCAAGCGCTGAGCAGACCCAGAGTTTTGGAGTAGAGATGTTCACACTAGAGAAGGCTAAAGCGAGGGGCTCTTCATAATAGCGCATGGGAAGCTAGCGTTGCTGCGAACATCCCCGTCCGCCTGACTCATCACTCAGATGTTGGGTCTTCTTCTGTATCTGTTTGTAGTGAGATACTGTGCTTTCAGAATGTCACATCCGAGTTAAGCAACACTCGCTGGTCCCACTTTAGCCCCTTTCCAAAGATGCAGAGGGCACGTTATGCTAAGGACTGCACAGGCCTGACTAGAAGAGGCTGCCCCCCCAGTTCACCTTTCAGAAAAGATGGAGCCGCCTAATGATCAAATCCTTATGAATTCTCCCACTAGGAGGAACTTGCCCAGTTACTTCATTTTGAATTACAAAATACAGTTGAGGAAGGCACACTAGCCTGACACCATGCCAGTCCATGGTGGTTTGGGTTACTGACAGAAGCACCTGATAAAATTGGTGTTGAAAAAGGCCATGGGAGTAGGGAATTTAACAAAAATCTAGTCATTATTCCTGGGCACTTAGGACACAGTTGTAAGTACTGGAAATTGTTGTAAATAAGTCTCTTGAGGACTGCCTTGAAAAGCAAAGCAGGGCCATGTTGATTTGGTGCAAACTGCAAACAGGCATCTGCCAGAGGAAATGAAAGGGGCCCTGGGTAGACTGCTGTGATGGCATCGCACTTAGATTCCAGAAGTGCCAAGTCTCAAGGTGCCCAGGTCAAAGTGCAGGTGCTGTGCTCTGGAAACTCTTCCTGACTCAGGCAGGTGGCTCTCGTGGTGACAAAGGCCATGCAAAGACGAACACCAAAAGTCTGGCTAGAATGGCTTCGTGAAATGGGAGAAGACACAAGATTGCTAAATAATTCACATCATGGGTGACTTAAAGGGGCATATGCCAGTTGATTTCAATTGAGTATCATAAGGAGAAATTACCTGTTTCATCTATATTTTTTCTTACTGTATCTCAGGTTGGCCCCCAAACTCCTTTTGATCTTTGTGCTGAGAAAACAGGGTAGCCTTACCTCGGGGCATTAAAGCAGTGGGGAGCTGCTATCCTGGGTTCTTGTGTTAGTCATGTATTCAGAGGGTGCTCCAAGGAGAAACTTGATAGAAGCTGGAGAGGCAGGAAGATGCTGGACAGAAATGTGATTTCTGGAGAAGCCTAGCCTCTGCCTGAACCCATAGTGTGAACTGCATCACACTGAGTGTCCCAGCCAGGGACCAAGGGCTGGGTGGTCTGGCCCCCTCAGTCAGTGCCACGGGCTTGTTGATGGCAAGGCAGTCCCATCAGCCAAGGGCAATCCTTTGGAGAAGGGCACAGACAAGAGCGGGCAGCAGCATGTCGGGATAGGTTGTGGGGGGCAGTGCCTGGCCTGAAAGGGGACCCGGGCAGGCCACCAACAGCCCCCGCTACAGCCTCCACAACCATTAACTTGCAGCATCCTGCATGCAAAACGAACCTGACCTCCCAGTTCTGACCTCCCACACCGAGGAAGCAAGAGAAGCTATGATGAACACCTGTCATCCTGACTTCAGCAGCCAGCCAGCCACCTTAATTCTCCTTTGGGAACATCCCATCTCAATAAATTGGCTGGCCTATGATCACCTCTCCCATCTCCAAGTACAGGCCTGTTCTACCCATCCGGCCAAACAGAAGGTTCAAGGCCAGGCATGTAACCCAAACCTCACTAAATTAGAGTCATGCCAGGACTTCAGTCTGACTGCTCTTTTTCTAACACAAGTGCTAAGTGGGTAGGATGTCAGCTAGGGCCCTGGAGGGCCAGCAAATGGGATGAAATGGGATGAAAGCAACCCAGAGGAAAGCCAACTCAGATAGGAAGATGGAGAATCAGAGCCCTGGTGATATCACTTGAGTCCCAGCCAAGGCTACCAAGGGCTTTGTATTACATGAGCAAGCAAATTCTTCTTGATGCTTAAACCTTTCTGAGTTAGGATTTCAGTCCTTTATCACCAAGAACTGTGACCCATACCAAAACGTCCCCCTGCCTTATACAGACTCACCCACCTTCCTTGTGCCCCTAAGAATGAGAGGGACGGGTGCCGTGAATACCTGCTGACCCCGAACACCCTCTTAACCATATTAGAGGTGGGATTACAGATTTACTTAACGTTACCTAATGACAGATTTAAAATTCAAACCTTGATTGTCTGCTCTCAGCCCCTGGAAAAACATCTAATGTGTTTGCATAAGAGCCGCAATCATGACTTTGATGAAAGAAGCCAGTTTCTTTTATAAAGAGACATTTCCAACAGACATTGATTAATCTAGTTTCCCATTCTTCTAAGCAAAATAATAGAGAAATCATCATTTTCTTCCTTATCTAACTACACAGATGACTGCTTCGTGACTCCTCAAATTTATTGAGTGGCAAGACTGGAAGCAAAGAAGAAATATGTCCTGTGTCCTCAGAAGCATCAAGAGCCTCAAGGTGTCAGGACCAAAGCAAGTGGTGCTACGCCAGCTGAGGCACATCCAAGAAGGGGTGAGGACAGGCAAACACAAAATCAGAAAGAGCCTCTTCCTCCTCAAGGAGACTCTGGCACAAACCAGGCTAAGCAGGTTTTCTTAGCATTAATGTAGAATTACTTAGAACTCACTAATAATGTTCCCTGTTTCTTAAACAAAAAAAAATATGCATTGATCTAGGATAAAATGCTACTTAAATGACTCCAAATTAGTTGAAAATAAAGACAACACAGACTTTAAAAGGCAAAGAAGATTAAAATTAATAAGTGGAAATAAATCCCCCCTCCCCTGAACAGTGTACAGTGGTCTACAGGGTGGAAAGGGTGGGGAGCCCAGCAGATGCAGGAAGCAGTTTTAAAAGGAAAATAATTGTTTTCATATTAAAACATACAAAACCAATTTCTTTTGAACCACTAATATGTGGATTTTTAAAAACCAATAACATATTACATTTAATCCAGTTGAACGAAGATAAATGGGAATGCATGTCCTTGGTTCTCAGTAGTGCTCACTAGAATGCTTTTTGGAATCACTGTAGCATGCAATTTCTGTTGTTTTCTCTATTCAACTTGGGAAAGTTTGAAAGTCTCAACACTTTAGGAGACAGCGGGAATGCAGTGAAGTGTGCTCGATCTGCCCTTCAGGAAACAATATTGGATGCACAGTAGATGCTCAGTAAACAGCCATGAGCGAATGGACGGCCGAGTGAAGGGAGCTGCCTCTGCCAGGGCCAGGCCAGGCACAGAGAGCAGCCAGACTCATCACGATGACAGTGTAGCAAGAGTACATGGGTGATAGGCCCCATTACTGGGGCAGGAAGGGACAAAGGAAAGCCAGAGGTGACCACAGGCAGAAGGGGCAGCCCTCATATTCTCCATTAATGGTGCAGGAGAGTGTTGCCCCCTGGAACTTAAGAGAAGCCAGCCTGGGAACGGATGCCACTGACGGAGGCCGAGACAAGCCTTGAAGCACCAAGATGTCTGGGGGCAAAAAACACACATCAGAAGGAAAGAGTACAGTCTCTAGGGACAAAGATAGGAGGTCATGCCATCACATGGCCATAGGCTCCTGAAGATTTCCTTGTGCTCTTGTACTCACAGTGTGTGTCCTCCATATTTTCCCCAGGGCGAGCGGAGTGGGTCCACTTCCCCAAAATCCATTCACCGCAATAGAAGCATGACCACACTAGGTTCAGCATTTGGCTCAAGTGCCCTGGATGTCCAGGGTGGTAGACAGCAGCCAGCACCCTCCCTTCCTCCCTCCTCTCCCTGTTCCTCCTGGCAGCCTGTAAGGTAAAGGTCTCAAATGACCCACTGCATTTGGGGTCCAGACCACTGTGCACATATGTGTGTCTGAATGTGAATTCATTACTATCAGATAAAAATTGGGAGATTTTCTTTAATGGAAAATTCTGTGTCTCTGGCTTCTCTATAAAGATAGACTAATAACAATGAGCTGGCATGCTCACCATACAGCTCCATTTTAAATTAGATCTGATTAAGTTATAAATTATAATTATTATATGTTAAGTTATATATATGATACAAATGGGAACTCAATGGCAAACAAACTCAAAATAGTTACTGCTATTATCAGCTTCAGGTTACAGATAGGTAAACTGAAGTGCAGAGGAGCTAAGACCCACCCCCTAGACCAGACGCCGTGTTGGGCGGGCAGTGCCACAGACATGAGCCAGGGTGTGTCAGCAGCCCCCCCTCCCCACCAGCGCAGGCCGGCCTCCTGATTCCTATGGCTCTGTGGCCCCTGCTGGCAGCCCGCCACAGCCTCTCTCCTTTCCTGCATGTCTGTTTTAGGTTTGCTTTTAACATTTTTGCATGTGCTTTTAAAAACGTGGACAACAACATGAAAGAGAGCTGGTATGTTTTCTAGTTGGAGGATAGAAACATCTCCTACTTGGCACAGAGAGCTTCGGAGGTTCTGCTCCATGTACAAAGACAGGGAGCCTGAGCCCCCAACAGAATCCTGGATTCCATATCACATGCCTCAGGATGGTCCTTGAGCCCCGACAAGGTCCTTGAGCGCCTGGCGTGGTCCTTCCCATCTCTTGCTCCCATCTTCTCATGTTCCCCCTTTCCTCCCCTCTCCGACTCTCCTGCTCTCAGCTGGGGCTTCTTTCTGCCTCTTCTCGTTTGTCATCGTTCTTGTTCTTGCACACACGGACAGCATTTAAGTGCAAGCAATGGAACTGCATAGAGGAGGGGTCTTCCTGCTCTGACAATAGCAGGAGTCTTTCTCCAGCAAGGATCCAGCCTGTTTCCAGAAGCACCAAGGCTCCCTGTCTCTAAACTCTCCTCTCCCTTTTGCCTTGCATGTTAGTTCAGCCACCTAAACTCCTAAGAGCATGAGACGAATTTGTGCTGAGGGGCCCCCCCTCGTATTCAAAGCAGCTCCCTGTGTGCCCCCCACCCTCGTGAAGCAAGGTCCGGTCTGTGTCCAGACCCGCACCTGAGTGTGATCAGGAGCCAGGGCAGAAGCAGAACTGCAAATGTTTGCTATGTCTCCTGTTCCTCGCAGACCAGCACTAGGGGGCTCCCTTGAAGTTTGGAAGACAGTTTAACATCAAATAAAAAAAGTCGTGCTTCGCTTTTTCCGGGTAATAAATTCGCAGAGCTTGTTTTTTAACCCCCACCAGAGGTTAAAATAGTTTCATAAAAAGTTTTGGTAAATTCATGGGTAACTTTTGAGGTTATGTGAGGTTGTTGTCAAAAGAAAAAAAAGAAAAAGAAAAAACAGAGCCTTTCTCTCTGCTCATGTAAGAACCCGAATCACGTAGCCGAGAGGGTGGAGAGGAGGGGGGGCTTTGGGCTTTCTTGTTCCTTCTAGAAGGGTCCACATAAGGACACAGTGCCCTCTGCCCTCTAATGCCAATCAGTGGGGGGTCGGCCTGGGGGTGCAGCTGAGGGAGTGCAGAAGCAGGAGATTAGCTGAGCTCATCCTGCACCAGGGCTCAGACCGCAGGGAGCCCCTGCAGCCTAGAATGCCCATCCAAGGCTGCCAGTGTCGCCTCCCTGATTTTTCACTGGTCTCACCCATAGTTGGGGGCAGGGGCTGCTCGGGGGCACTTCTGCACCCATTTCTCCCTGGCAGGTAGTCAAGAGTAAAAGCAAAAGTTCCAGTCCCTGAGTAGGGGTTAAAAAGAATAAGAACTTTATCGGATTCATAAGAAATCAAAGGAGACAAGAGGAGGCAGAAGGAAAACAGCGCAGTTAAGGGAGGGGGCGTCGCACATTAACTATGATTCAGAGACTCAAATGCTCTGAGTTCATTTTTCAATCTGCCTTTAGCTAGGGGAAAAAAAAAATAAGGAAATTATAGAAAATTGAGAAACAAACATCTCCGAGAGTGCTTTGCACCCGGGGGTGCTTAATGAACACTTAATAATTTCAAATGCGAGTACTTAGAGAAATGGCTTTTGTCCATTCCCGGCACGCCAGGTGCCTCGTAGCAGGAAAGGGAGAGGTGATGGTGACTGAGAATGATCACTAACATCTACATGGAGGGACAATTACTTCTTCACATTTCTAGAAGTTAAGGAAATAAACAAGCCAAAACATTAAGAGTTCTAGCAAAGGAAAAATCTTGGAGCTTAACATGCATTTCTTGTTCTCAATGTAGAACTTGGGCAGGCCTCCTAACTGGGATGGAGGACAGCCACAACGCCCCCCACCCGACCCCACGGGGCCATACTGAAAATGAGATGAGGAAAAACACTTGGAGGAAACTCTCCAAATGCTCAAGCAGAAAGCAATGCTTGTTGCTGGAGCAGATTTCCTGTGCTCCCTGCTAGCATCCAATGTTGGGGTGAAGGCCAGTGTGGATGCACTTCTTCAGAGGAAAGCAGCACCCCTAAGTAGAGCTGGGGGGTGGCTGTCAGGGAGATGGTATATGGCCAGGGCACAGAGGGTTATTCTGATCCTTTTCTCTTTTCTACCTTCAAGGGTCTCACCTGGGAGTTGGGGGGAACACCTATGCAACCATGTAGCATAAAGTGCCCCCACATATCTCCCCAATACCAACGAAATTCACCATTCATTGACTCATGTGACTTGCAGAGTCTTCTCCAGACCTGGGGTAGAAATTTGGGACACAGTCCCATCAATCGTAAGAGCCACCACACCTACAAAGTCCTTTATGGTTGATAAAGCACCTTTCTACTCACCATCTCACATAGCTTGAGCCTCTCAACAGCCCTGTGGGCAGATTCCTAGACCAGCTTTGTGGGGCTTTCAAGGGTCAGGTTAAATGAATCAGTACAGGTAAACACCTCTGATATCTATCTACAACCCCATTTTTTTTTAAATTTTTATTTATTTATGATAGTAACAGAGGGAGAGAGAGAGAGAGGCAGAGACACAGGCAGAGGGAGAAGCAGGCTCCATGCACCAAGAGCCCGACATGGGACTCAATCCGGGGTCTCCAGGATCGCGCCCTGGGCCAAAGGCAGGCGCCAAACCGCGGCGCCACCCAGGGATCCCTACAACCCCATTTTATAGATGAGGATCTGAAGCAAAGAGAAGGGATGAGTCCTTGCCTAAGAAGGACTCAAACAAATTCTTCTGAATCCAAAACTCAAATTTCTTCCCCTGTATTAGTTTTGGCCTAATAAAGGCTAAGAGGAGGGTATTGCAATTACTGGCCTTCTAAGGTATTTTGTACAAGGCAGTTGGGTAAGATGAGATGTCTGGCATAAAAGGGTACCAGTATATATAAATATAATAAAAACAAAAATGTGTTCTCAAATTCTAGCTAGATTTGAAGCCCAACCTCTCTCTATTTAAAAGGGAGATTACTAAAGAGTTGGTTTAGGCAGGCATTGAAGACGTATTAGCATCAAAACAAGACTTTCTCAAGAGCCTTAAAGGGGAATTAAGAAAAGAATTACCTTCTCATTATGACTGATACATTTTAACATTACTCTACATATCACTTAGGATTATTTCTCCTCTAGGCTCACCATTGGTGTCACCATTCTGCCTCAACTTGCCACAAATGCCTTAGTTAGAATTACTCCTAAGGGTCATGTGTCTCCAAAACCAAAACCTGTCTCCCAAACCTGCCCCACCTGAAGACCAGGTACAATGTGGAGGTGGGAAGGGAAAGATGCAACAGGGTGAGAGCTCTGAATCCTTGATAATTCGCCCCCTATCTGGGTCTGCTGAACACCATGCCATGCCAGAGACCATCACTTCTCATTCTGCCTCGTCCTCTGACTCCATCTGGCTACTGGCTTCAGCATTTCACATGAAAAATTCTAAAACAAGACTCAGACTCCTTTTTGTGGGATCTGCTAAGAAGAGGCTCTTCCAACTCAAGGTTGAGAATGGTTTTCAGAAGATCCTTCAAAAGCAGGACAGTTTCCATTTCAAGTTTGGGACTAAAGATCTCTCTCTCTCTCAATATAAACACATATTTATCTTTCAAATACCCATATTTCAACTTCTCCCTCAAGGACGCTATCATCCTGCCCTCCCAGCTCCTGGACTCAATCAGCCATGAGTGCACGAGCCACTTTTGCCTTCCCATCTTCTGTTGGCGCAGAAATCAGAATTCAGAATGTGTCGCTCCATTTCTACAGGAATCTATTAGTGACTGCCAAGGGAAACACTTAGCATTTTAGATAAATAAGTAAATAGTAGTTAAGTGCTGTGTACTTCCATTTCCAGCAGTTTAGTGTATATGGCAAAATTTCTTTATGATCCAAGGAGGAAAAAAGGGATGACAGAGAGTGCCAGCCTTTTGGATCTGCTGCATGCTGCCATCACTCCCTTCTGCAGTGGGGGCCTTCAGGATGGGCGTCGGAAGTGTGGCGGCCCCTCCTCATTATGTTCCTGTTTATGCTAGCCTACTCTCCCTTCTCGCTCCAGCCGGCCTTGTCAGAGTCCCTCATTTGGAAGCTTAATCATATCAGCGAGCTTACCGCATTGCATTTGTAATGACTTGTTTACCAGTCTGTGTCGGCTCCCTCTGCCAGACTAGGCTCTCCCTAAGGACAAGGGCCGCGTCATGTTCTTATTTGCCTCTCTTCCTGCTCCCACACACTGCCTGGCACAGAGCAGGCCCCAGTAATTGCATGTGAACCTCAGGCTGTGTGACTCTAATCTATGCCACAAAGGTACCTCCGTCCACCAAATAGTCCCTAAGCTCCTTGAGAAGAAGGCACACGTCATCTTCCTCCTCTCCCCTCTCAAGGGGCATAAGGCAACTCAACTGCTCACAAGCATATGCTGAACTGCATCAAACCATGAGGAAGACATAATCTGGATATCTGTACAGTTTACCTGCCTTGCCCCCTCTTCTTTGGAGAAACCAGCTCTCCTTGACCCTTAACTGCTGTGGCAAAGAAGGCCCCTATCCATCCCTCTCCACAAGGTCGGGTACATGGCTCAGACCTGGTCACTTGAATCCCCAGTGATTAGCTCAGGAGAGACACATGGCCCCAAGCAGGCCAGCAAAATCCAGACTGGGACTTTGGCTATGAGTCAGGCAGAATGTGGACAGACTGGGCAAGTCCCAGAGGAGCTGCAGCTGATAACCCAAAGGAAAGAGGGGCCGGGGGTGGAGGGAAACAACATCCGGATGGCATCACCCATACCTCAGGACTCGGCCAAGCCAGCAGCCATTGTATTACATGAGATAACAAAGGTTTTGGTTCGGGCCAGTTTCAACGGTGTCCCCTTTTCCCCACACCCAGAGTCCGTCCTTCTTACCACCACATGCAGAGTGTAGAGCTCCACCTCCAGTGGCAACATTTCAGAATAAGGCAACCAGGGTATCTGTTTGGGGTAATAAAAGCTTGCAAAGAGAAACATTGCTATCATATTGGCAGACATAGCTCTGTGAGCCTTCTCATTTTATCCTGGGAGTCTGGACTGTGGCCCCAAATCCCACACTAAACCAGAAAGGATGAAGAAATCCATCTCTCTGCCTTCTGTTTATAATGCAGAGCGAAGATACTGCTCGGCCTCTCACTAAAGCCTTTACATATTACTGTTTGCTCTCTTGAGCTCCCGGGTGGCCTGAGCTTTCTAGGAGGTAGCTGAATAACACGTGGGGCTCAGCAGCCTGCAAATCAATTAATCTCTTCCGCAAATTGCTAACCGGGTCTAATGAATTGGCTAGGCACAGAGGAAGTCCTGCATGGCTTTGTGTCCTCTGCAGTGATGGACTCTCTCAGAGCAGACTGAGACGTCGTGCCTTGACTGAGGAACAAATCTATTAATATGGGAAGAGAACATCAAATTGTACCCAGTGGACTTAAAGTTTGGTCAAGAGAAACTCACTTCTCTGTGATTTAAAACAAAACAAAAACAAAAACAGTCTTGTCATCCCTCCATGTTTTTCCACACTGGATAAGGCCAGCCTTCCACGTGGTCTGTCTGGGCAATGGCCCCCTAGTGGGCTGTGGGGTTGGGCTGGAAGGTCATGCTGTCCACAGGCACTGGAAGTGGCATCTTCAACCCATCTGAAGGTCTTTTTTTTTTTTAAGTGGGAGAAGATCAGGGAAAAGAAGATGTACTCTAAAATGCTAGAGCTGGGAATGTAAACTGGGACACAATTCAGAGAGATCTATCAAAAATGTGCAACATGGCAGCCAGAGACCCAATGAGCCCTCTTCTCAGGTCTCCCTGGAGAAACCCTCTGCTCAGACCAAGGAGTCTGAACAGTGGATCCCAGGAGCAGGACGCAACAGTGAAATGCTGGCAATGCCAGACTCCCCAGTTAGAACAGCTCTGTAACTCAAGAGTACTCCTACCCAGAGAGGCTCTGTTTCTATCTGCAAGATTGAGATAGGTCTCTGTATTTATGAACAGTGTAGAAAACTATGAAACGTGGTTGAGTAAAGCAAGCAGCAAGTTGCACAATGAGATGTGCATGTGCCAGTCACATTAAATATGCACGCACGCACGCGTACAGATAAGCATCTGGCAGATGAATTCCCAAAGGCAGTTTTATCTGAGGGGGTACTGGGAATAGGGGTGGTGGTCAAAGAAAACATCAGCCTTATCTACTGTACTTTGATGCATTAAAGGAAGTATCATTCATGGTTACATACATAATTAAAAACTAATAATTCACTATTTTATACCTCTAGGTGGAGCATCAATTTTCCCAAGATTTTTTAAACACAAACGTACCCAGCCTGTCTCCAGGGCCTTCCAATCAGTCTCCTGATGTCTGCCCCATCTGCCACAATCTATGCGCCTGGAGTGATCTTTTTAACGCCTCCACTGAACGGTCTCCCCGCTGCCCTCCTCCTGGCACCCAAATTGTTCGGCGGGTCCCCATCTTCTTCAGAAGCAAGGTCAATCTCCTCCTGAATGTCTGCAAAGCCCTGAAGGGCACCCAGCCTCTCCCATGTCCTCTCCTGGCACCTGGCCTCCCGGGCCTTTCTTGCCACCCTCTCCCTCAGCAGACAGCGCCACAGCAGCAGGGCCACTGTCTGGAAATGTCAGAAATGCAGAGTTTGAAGCTGCCTGGGAGGTCCCTGGCAGCCCCTGCTCCACACCCCCAATGAGGCAGAGAAGGGAGGGGCTTCAAGGAGGGTCTGTGCAGAAGGTCATCCCATGGTCTCTGCAGCTGACTCTGGTGAATGCAGAGTTTAAATCTTATATAGGTCAAGGCCTTATAAAAGTTAAAGAAACACTAGATTAGGACAACACAAACAGATGGGGGTCCTTCCTTTTGTCAAGAAAAGGGTGTGGCAGCCAGCAAAGTCTCAGGGAAAGGCAATTCACAGTTTAGAGTGAAATAAATAAAACTACATCACACAGTGAAAGAGCAGTGTCCTTGTAATCCCTCTCATCAAGGAAAGAAGAAAATCTCAACTGGGTGCTAATGGACCTCTAATGCACCTCAAGACTTCCCACTCTTTCCAACAGAGGGTCTTCCTAGGGCTCCTGGCCTTCTGCCCACAGCAGACTGGAGCTAGAATTTATTTACCATAGAACATTAGAGTGTTTTTATCCTGTGGCACTCTCTTAATGGCACGTGATGTTGGCTTTCCATTTTCCGCAGGGAGAAACAGTTTCTCTTTAAAATAAATGTATTTGCGTTTTTGGTGAGTGAGTTTAAAGGATAACATGAGCAAACATTCACACAGGTGACATGCAGATGCAACATTTCTAGAGGTGGCACATGAATTATGTGAATTTAGGGAACACTGCTGACCATCAACTTTATTACACAGGCAGCCCTGGGCAAGTCGCTGACGCCTCTCTGGGTCTTCGTTTCTCCAGATGCAAAGGACATGAAGAGTCCCTTTATCACTAGTTTGCTGGGAGAGTTTCTAAAATCTCACTGTGAAACATGGCCCCGAACTTCACCGTGTTTACTGTTTCAAGCCATGCCAGCTGCAGGAAATTGCAAAACCATAAACACAGTATAGTTCCTATCGTTCAATAAAACATCCCCCTCAATCAATATGACTTCGGATGCGTCATCCGGGCACAGGGCCACACTCAGCTCCTCTTCAGTGTCCCAATTTTAGCCTGTGTACCGGCAGAAGTGGCACGACTGCCAATGTGCCCAGCCAAACCTGAATAATTAACCTTAACCACATCAATGTTCTCTATTCAGTTCTGCAAAAACGCATTTCTAAGGAAATCTATAAGAACACTCTTTATACCATGGAATGTTTTAATGTATCCTGGTATCAGAGTAAATAGAACAGGTCTCAGTTAATGGAGCAGGTCTTTTTAATACAAAGAATTTCAGGAATAAAAAAATAAAACCTGATATGTCATTGGCCAGAGAGAAAGGGATGTGCATATAAACACAAAATTAGGGCAAACCTAATTATGAGATTCTTTTTTGCACCCCAGGGTCAGTAACTGTGATATTGGGAAAACGGTAACAGGGCTGCATTGCTCATGGGTCTTAAGCTCCCAGGGACTAGAAAGTCTCACTTGAAATGCAAACAGAATTCAATGATGTTGTGTTCATCTCCACTGTGCCCCCCATTCTGAAAAGAAAAGTATTCATTTCAGAGCAGTGACCTCATCAGGAGAAACGCATCAGGAACTGGGTAACCACAACAAGAGAATCAGTAGCTGCTTCCACTCAGGTGGTGTCATCTACTTTATATGGATGTGTGGGTTTTTCAATGGCTTTTTCTAATGGAAAAACAGCCTTCAAGTGTAAGCACATGCACACGTGTGCACATACACACACACACACACACACACACACCTGCAAAATTTCTCTTCTTATATGAGACCCCAGCTTGGGAAGTAAACAACAGAGAAACTGAGGTCATGACAAGGGTTAGTGGCCAGCTTCCCCTCCACTAGAAGAGATGGTCTTTTGTTGACCTACACCAGCTGGTTCAAGTTGGCATGGAGTAATTGCCAAATAGAGAAGTGCCCCCCAAGTCCTAAGCTGCCACCAGATGAGAAACACTTCCCTTGTCCCCCACTGCAGCAGGGTCCATCACACATTTCATCTACCCTCTGACCTTTGAGATGCTGCTTCCCACCCTACCCAGAAGACCCAACTGCAGTAGCTTAATCCCCACCACAACAAACCACTCCATTAAGATGTCCTAACAGTTGCATTTCAGAGGCTTAATGCTAAAACCAAATGGAGTACACTGCACGGCAAAGCACGGCCACTACAGAGTGGTTTCCCATTCCCCCTCCTTAGAGGGAGGGTTTCTTGTAGGTCTTTGAACAGCCAGGATAGACAACCTGCCTCTTTTCTTTCCTTCCTTTACCTCAGTGGTCCTCAAACATCTTGTACATAAGAATTTCTGCTCAGAACTATAGACACCAAGCACACTCTTATAATTGAGTTATAGAATTTTCAGAGACAATATTGCCCAGAGGCAAATCTCCCACTCAAGATTTGGTCCCACCATTGTGTAAGAGAGGACCCCAAGTTAAAAGATATCAAGGTGACCATCCTCAGGTTCAAAGTCTCCATGTGTAACTCTCCGGAGCTTCCATCTGTACAACCGAGGTGGCATTAGAGAGAGACTTTCCTTAAGGTCAAAGATGGTGGTGCCACCAAACTGAGTCCAGCAAAGGTAAGGGAAGATGGATATTTCTTTTTAGATGAAAAAGTTTCTTTCATAAGGAAAATCAAGATAAGGTTTCTTTTAGGCTGCTTAGCTCACTGCCATCCAAACTAGACACCCACTGGACTCTTTATTATTGATGCCTCTCCAAAATACAATCAGAAATGAAACCTACAGGTTGCCTGCCCTTCCCCTTCATTCTCAAAGAAGCTTTAGCTCAACTAGGCTGAGCTTCAAGGTGACTTCCTTCTGTTCAGTTCTTCATTCAACAAATGCTTACTAAGAACCTGACACCATGCTATGCACAGGTCCAAAGGCAGAGATGACCCATCAGCTTGACAAACAGGGCCCTTATTAATTGTGATCACTGCCACTGGGGAAAGACACCTAAAATGAATCCATTCACCATAGGGACCAAAATTTCATAGCAAATAGTGGGGAATTAAGGACTTTGAGAATTTATCTTGGAAATGAAAGCTGTGGAAGTAAGCTGATAAACCAACAAAGATAAAACAGAAATAAGCCTTCAGTGTGAGCGGTTATAATGGCAAACTATAAGCTAATTGTTGAAATCAACAAAGGTTAATCCAGTGCTGATGGGGGCAGAGTACATTTTTACACAAAACTGCAGAGCACACCAATGAGCTATTCTTCAGTTTACATTTACTTTCATAAGAAGAGGGAGAGGGATTTTCCCCCTCAAATTATTATAGGGCCTTGTCAATTTTTCCCAAGGGCTTCTCTCAACTCTCCAGCATGCACCTCGTTCTCTTGGAATTATCCTCCTCAGATCTCTCTTGTCCATTTGTCATCTAGTCAGATTCTGTCAATGAGTTTCAATCAATCCAGTCGTCACTTCCATCAACTTCATGAAATTCTATGGCCTGAGCATGATTTGTGGTTTCACTTGGCAATCAATTTACATTATATTGTGAAAATTCATCTGAATGGCAGGGGTGAAAGCTAATGGTGAGGAGAGAGAGACAGAGAGAAAGTGGTATTTAAAAGGGGTCTAAATTTAGAAGGAGTCAGTTTATTGGAGAATATTCTTATTCTGTGACAATCATTACACCTCCTCAGGCAACCTCTGACTGGGGTGTCCCATAAAGAAAGTTTAGATTACAAGGTCCTCCCTTAGGTAGGTGTGTGCTCTACTTGGGACATTCAATGACTTGATATCTTAGAAAGTATCTTTAAAAAAAAAAAAAAAGAAAGTATCTTTTGATGAATCCCTGTGATGAGGAACCTTGAGCTTCTGAGATTAAAGCCACCTAACAACCATACCTACACCGTGATCCTGAAGTCCACAGGAATGAAGAAGCAAGTTCTCCAAAACGGCAGTACTCCTGCCAACTGACAGTTACCACTGCTACTGATAATTCATTGCTATTGATAGCAATGCATTGATATTTTAAAAAGAGACTTCCAGCTTCCCCCACCCCCTTGCTGGAAACTTGGACGGGATAGACTACTGGATTCAGGTTTAAAAACAGACTCAGTTCTCAGGAGAGTCTCAAAGACTTCAATCACTCTACAATTTTATAAATTAGGTCTTTATCTTTCCTAACTCCTCTGGCCTTCTGCTTGCAGATGACTTCACTGCAAAGCCATCTGTTAATTGCAATGATTAGTATCAAGCTATCAGAATAGTTTAAAGAAGAGGGAAATTAAGCATCCTTTTAAAAAATATTTTTCAGAAAGATCCTCTTCCTCTCATCTTTATAAATTGTTGACAGGAAGAGTCACTAAAGCTGAAGAGGACAATGAATCGGTTATGACATCTTCTTTCAGCCCCCAGACACAAGTATTCTTGCCTACTTATTTGAAGAGGCTCTACTGATTCGAATTAGGGTCAAAGGTTTTCTCTACCTTTTAATTGGGAAGTTCCCCTCAATGACAATTCTCAACTTCTCTGTTGCATTTTGTCAAGTTCCTCCTCGAAGTTACAGCCCCTAGGTCACCTAAAATTCTATCATTGTCCTGCCGTGGAAAACAGGTCCTCCTTCTCCTCCATGCCCTCTGAAAGAAAAATATACACAGCTGCATGCATTCACAGGCACTTGTGCATGCGCACGCACGCACACACACACACACACACACACAGACATGGCAAGGTCAGCTTCCTCACTCAGAAGCCAGCCCTGATCTCTCCATGAGGGACCTGCCAGGTCAAAGGATAGAAGAAAATTGTTTGTAGATGGTGGGTGACCAACGCCCATCATTAGGTTCCTTTGAAGTAACGGCACTTTGTCTTCAAACACCCAACACTCAGAGTGCCCGTCACTCCACTGTGAAATATTGGTATGGGCAAGCAGTGGCAATAAAAATCCTCAAGCCCCTTTGATTTCCAGGAGGTATTTATTTTAATGCATTCTGCCACCCTCTGACTCGATGGTGTCCATCATGACCTGTCCACCCTGGGCTGGCTGGCTTACCCAACCAGCCATTCCTATTCCCACTCTGACACTTCAATAAGGGACAGGGGGTGATTAATACTCCCTGGGCCAATGCTTAGCCCACATCCCGCAGGCTCACACCTGCTTTTAATGGACATCCTCCACGCTTCTCCTAATTGCGGAGGGAGCCCTTTGAAAATGGGCACCAGTGACCCGGGCCTCTAGCTCAATCCGCTTCTCAAATAATAAACACGAAAGCATAGACATTTGTCACCACTCTGGGCTGTTGCTGGGGCATTATAATACTTATGTGTGGGGCTACATCCCAGGGGACATTTGAACTACGGATGGCCTCTCCTTTCTTTTCTTAGCTCCACAGATTGTGTTTCTGACTTTTTTGTTTCTTTGGGTCTGTTTTTATCTACCATTCATTGTGGCCCAGTTTGCTCTGAGGCTTTGCTATGAAAAGCTGATGCTGAGATAAGTAGATACAAGTGGGATTTTTCCCAACATGGAGGGAGTCTCCAGATGTCCTCCATGAGTCCATGTGGTTGGGAGCAGGACCACACCCTGAGGCTTTGGGAAAGTGACAAGTCAGAGGCTTCTGCCTGGTGTCTCTGCTCATGCTGGGGTTGACCCCCCAAGGTCACTGTGAGCACATGGGGCAATGTGCACAGTAGGAAGAGGCACCTGCTTCACTGCTGGGCTGTGGCAGGGAAAGAGAGGAGCTGACAGCCTCAGAGTCAGAGTGCAAGACTGGGCAAACTGGGTGGTAACTGGACCACAGGCCCTGTAGGCACAATTCACACAGCCATATGTGGAGGGCCTGCCCATGCCCTACCCAGCCTAGGGCTAGGGCTTCTCCCTAAAGAGAAACTAATGGGTCCTCTAGCCCAACACACCCATCCTGGTACTGAAGCTACTTCTAGCCACTTGAACAACTCTTTCCCCAAGTGTGAACATGTCCTGCTGGTGGTGGCCTGGGTGACTCCCTTTAATGATTATGTATTGGTTTGGTTTATAATAGAACTTTCCTACCCAAACTGCACATGATAAGAGCACAGACAACGTGCATCATTGAACACTAAATGTCCATGTGGGCCACCACTTTTCTCACTTAGAAACACATTTTTAGGTCAACTGTGGCCCCCAACATGGTATGTCCCAGTCTTAACCTGAAGAACCTGTGGCAGTTGGACAAAGAATCTTTGCAGACGTAATTAAATTAAGACTCTTAAAATGAGATCATCCTGGATTTAGGATCAGCTCTAAATCCAATGACAAGTATACTTATAAGGGAAACAGAGGGGGAAATCTGATTCACAGAAACACAGGGAGAAGTCTATGTACAGATGGAAGCAGAAGCCGGAGAGATGCACCCACAAGCCAGGGGCCACCCGGAGCCACGAAAAGCTGAAAGAGGCAGGAAGGCTCCTTCCCTAAAGCTTCTGGAGACAGTGTGAGACAACTGGCCTCCGTAACCATAAGAAAATTATTTTTTGTTGTTTTAAGCCACCAAGTTTGTGGCAAGTTCTTCAACAGCCATAGGAACTAGTACAGGTGGTGCCTAGTGGAGCACTGGCTTCAGTGGCTGGCCCCTGCCTCCCACGGGGCCCAGTGCACACTGGCCAATCAGGGCTCCATTGGCCTTTTCCAGGGTCTGCATTCTTGCCCATGAGCCCCTACTTACCACTCCTCAGTCCAGAAAGCCTCTGCTGTATTCTCCCTACATGTGCATTTCCAGATGAAGCCCTACATCTCTGGAGAAAACTTCCCCTTTGGGTTTCTCCCCCAGTGCTGACCTTGTCCTCTGCAAACAAGAAAAATTTATTACATGCCCCACACTCATTTGGCACTCAGCACCTGCCAGTTTTTACGCAGGTATGCTTATCGTGCTCAGCAGATAGTAACAATCGACATTTATCATCTGCCGTAGAGTCTGCACGGTGCCTGCTGCATATAGCAGCTCACCTGACACTCACACTGAGCCACTGGGTAGGTAAAACCTTTATCAACAGCTTAGCTGTGCAGACACAGATCCCAAGGGGGCAGCTAACTGACCTGCTGTGTCATCCCCAGTATGATTTGAGCAAAGGGTTGAACACCTAGTAAGTCCACTGGCCTGTCTTCACCCTAGACCACAGCAGGGATTGTTCCTCTCCTCTTCAATGCACAGCACAATGCTTAGGAATATAAACATGGCAGCTGACGTGAGCTTCCAGCAGTGGCCTGACTTAGCTCTCTTTAAGGCACTGGCAAGAGAGCTGGTGGGAAGGTTCTGCCATTTGGAACAACAGGCAGAGTTCCAGTTGGTTCTGTGGAGGGGGCAGGTATCACCCAAGCAACCCCCTTGGGCAGTTCCCTTGGCTGCATCTATTTGAGAAGAAGGAAAGTAACAGAGCTGAGGATGTGGGCCACAGAAGTGAAGAAAGGATCAGCAGGGCTCTCTGGGGCCTTCGGCCTCCCATCCCCACCTCATCCCAGCCTCACCCACACCATCATAACCCCCCACATTCCATAGCAAAGATGATGCTTTTCCTGGCCAACCTGGGGAGCAAATACTTACCTTGATTTAAATTCTAAGAAACAGCACACAAATCCTTGTCCTTGCCTCTAGGAGAAGCTTTTGGGGATGGCAGGGATGGGAGCAAGGTAGAGCCATCTGCCTGCAGGGGGCACTGGAGCTACACAAAGGGGGAGGGGAAGTATCCCCCCCCCCCCCAAACTGTCCCCAAGGACCAAAACCTCAGCCATCAGACACAGCCCAAGGTCAGCCCCTGAGCCAAACAGACAATAATCAGCCACAAAAGGATGGTAATTTGGTCACTGCTGGCCAGATGGGACCCTGCAGCCTTTCCACAGATGCTCTTCATTTTTCCCAGTCAACACCTTGCATAGGGGCTAAGGCTGGGCTGCTGTTGGGGAAAGGGGGAAGGTAGAGAGAGAATGGAGGTCCCGAGAAGCGCAGCCATTTGCCCTGGTTGCCCAGCAATTACAGCTGAAAATAGGCCTTTTTCCTGGAAGCGCTCTGCATTAGTTCATCCTTGATTTATTTCTGAGCATGACAAAGCGTGCGCCTCTGCTGGCCTCCATGTAAGCAATGTTCCCTGCAGCTCCCACGCGTACTAACTGCTCATCTTTCTCTTCCACGCTGACTCTCAAGCCCCCCACTGACCCCCTGCAGCCTGAAATGGCCCTATAGAAAGAATCAAGTAAACTTCCTTTTAAAAGATAGGAGAAAGCGGAGGCACCAAGAGTTCTGACTCATGTTCCCGAGGTCCTGGAGCAAATCTGTCCCCGGCAAGGGACCCAGCACACATGGCCAGGAGTAAAGAAAGTGTGCTGACTTCTCTATATTCTCACCCAGGATTCTCCCCACTAGTTTGAGGCCAAACCTGTGTCATCATTCCTTCAGGGCAAGGATGGCTGGCTCCTGCCCATCCTGCATCCCCAACCTCCATAAGGCGCCTGATGCCTCTGTGTGCCCAGTGTAGATTTGCCTCCAAGAAGAACATTACCTGTCATTTCTGAAGAAGGCTGCTTGGGGGTTCCGTGTGGACCCAGCCCCTCGAGTTGGGGGAGGTGGCAGTCTTTTCTCATCACCCTGAGTTGCCTGCGGGGTCCGCTCCCCCTCCGTTGAGTGCGGCTCTGTAAGAAACTCCCTTTGTACCTGTGGGATAGAGAAGCACGTGTGCAGTAGCCCGCCCTGGCAATATGGGCCCAGAAGCCCCCACACACAAACATTTACAAAGGCCATGCTCAATAAACCCCAAATCCCTGTGGGATGCAGCTTGTCAACTTAGAAATTCCTTATCCTTCCTGTCCTCCTTTTCCCCTCTAGGATGTGGAGACAATACTGGGACCTAACTCTATGAGGTCATTGGAGGGACTACACAAGATCATGTGGATGAAGTGCTTTCCATGCTATTCAGCACATAGCAAATGCTTACTAAAGGCTAGTGGATGTAATTAAATACTGAATCATATGGTCCTGACTACTTAAAAAACATGCTGCTCAATACAACTTCCAGCAATGACAGCAATGTTCTATAATCTGCACTGACCATGTGCAGCTATTGAGCATTTGAAATGTAGTTAGTATTTCTGAGGAACTGAATTTTACTTTATTTGATTTTAATCAATTTAAATAGCCATGTGGGACCAATGGCTTACTGTATTGGACACTATAGGCTTGGAGGATCTACTTTGAAAAAACGGGCACCACAGACTTTCCATCGAGAGAAGCCCTTCCAGATCATCTCATCTCATCTCCAAAACAGTATTCACATCCCAGTGGGAGGGCATGGCAAGGGTTGAGAAAGAATATACTAGAGCTTTTATTTATTTTCTTCCAGACTTTCTTGTATCTATTGCTATATGCCCTTTATAATATACATAATACATTAGTAAAGTACAATGTGTGTATAATTTCTAAGTAAATAGTTATGCATTTATTGGCATATTCAACCAAAAGTGCAACCAAAAACAGACAGCAAGCTGGTCTCATGCCACCATTTTGCGGCCCAAGAACCAAGACGCAGCGCAGCTGCTAGGAGCCCTAAGACACACAATACTGTGTGGCCAGGTGGAGCTAGACCCTTGATCCAGCACTCCATACCACTTTGCTATAGGCCACCATCAGTAGTCAGCTCTCTGAAAAGACCTTTGCACTGCTTCTCTCTACCCAGTCAAGTCACAAGGATGCCCCTTCTTTTACAAGCCTCAGTTTATGAGAATTCTACTCCCAGATGCTCTTCAGCCTGGAGGGAAGGTGAGGCGACCTGCCTGGCCATTCTCCTTTGTCATTTGAGCTACTGCCAGCCTCCAGCTGCAGCCCCCTAATCACCACGGCTGCTCACAGAATTTTAAATAAGATCTGCAGAATGCTGTATTCTCTTAGGCACTGATTTTTATGGCATCACAACAATGAGAAAGTGCCTTTTTTGTTCATCTTTTCTGGAGTCCGTGTTTGGGAGAGGCGCCACTCACATGGCACTGCTGCCTCCCTGGCCTTGGGCAGGAGCTGTCATTCCCCAGGGGTGCCTGCCTTGTTCTTTGAAGCAGTCGTCCCCGCTTGTCAAGTCCACAGGTTCCTGAAAGAGCTATCTGAGCCAGGGTAGGGAGCTAATCACAAGCCCCTGAACCAGTCAGGGCTCCTGCTGGGCCTGGGCGGAGAGTGATTTCAAAGTGTAGAGACAAAGGGAGGTAGGAAGGTGGGGGGCTGCAGGGAGAAGTCTTCTCTATGTGCTGCCGTGTCACCTTTACCCCAAGTCAGTGGGTGACTGCCACAAGCTTGCAGGTGTTAAGAATGGCACAGTTTGAACTGCAGGGAGGTTTTGCTTTTTGGAAAGTGGCCTAGTGAGGGACTGCTCAATGAAAATCATTAGGAGACTGTGAAAGAGTCCCAACCCCTGAATTCAGGTCTCAGGAAAGTGGAATCTTGGCCCTTTTGCCCTTGGGAGAGCCCAAGTGGATCTTGGTGTTGCCTTCAAAGCAGTATTTTGTTTAGTCATGGGCAGGGTCTGTTGCTCCCTCTCCTGGGTTCTCTAGAACATTCTGTATGCACCCCTCCTGGAGCATCATCCTCTGGGCATGAACACACAGGGCGTGGCAGGGGAAGCAAGCCTGTCACCATCACCAGCCAAACAAGGCCTCCTGCAGTTTAGCAGATGCCATGAGGACCTGTCTCAACTGCCATCACTCAGCTGCATATTGTATTCCAGATGCCAGGATGTTGGCTGCTAATGACTCATATTTACCCCCTTCTCAAGAGGGCTGCCCTTTGGCTGATGGGAGCCATCTTGCCTGAAGAGGCCTGGGTGAGCTTGCACATTCCCCAGGAAGGACCCTTAGCCACTGACTGACGGTTGCAGGGATGATAGCTCTGCCCCTTCCTCTCTGAGCAGGACCATCTCTGGTGCATCTCATACTCCAGAGCTTCCCATGGGATGAGGCAGAACTAGAGACTCAACACCAAACCTTGTTTCATCCTTCCCTTGCCCTGGTCTGCTTCCCTCACTCCTGAGAGCCCTCTCTCCGCAAATCCCCTATCCAGGAATGCTCATCTCAGGCTCTGCTTCTGGGGAGCCCAACCTCACACACAGGAGTGGAGCATTTCCCTTCTCCTCTGTCTCCCAGTGGCCTATGTCCCCCAGAGATGCTCCAAACATCCTGAGCTATGCTAGGATCCTTATAAATATGTAGTGTTGCTTTTGTGTGTGACATTGTTCCATGGAGCCATTCTTTTTCTCACCGCGGTTTTACTCAAGGTTATCTTCACAATCAACCTAGGTTTCTGTATTTATGTCTAATTCGCTGTGAGCCAACCTGCAGAGTGGTTCACAGGGTTTTGAATAAATCTGGCCATTTAGGGCCCAGATTTTAAATTTAGCTTCTATACTTGATGTGTATCCCCTGCGCTCCTGGTCTCTCTCCAGAGGTCTTCCTTTAAGAGTCTATGTTACTACTAGTTATGTAAGATCAGCACAATGTTTTTGTTGATAGGCCTCATGGAAAACTCATCAGAAAAAAGCCTTTTTACCCCACATTAGCCCCAGCAGAGATACTGGTGGCTGGCTGGCCAAGGTCAAGGACTCAGGAGGCACCAGTTTTAACTAGAGTTCAGTGAGTTGCTCTCAAGAGGAGGCAGGGTAAAGTTTGTGTCATGGATCTTGAGGCTGGCAGAAAGCCACTGGCCAGCCTGCCTACTCTAGCCACACCCTCCCTGCCCCACACACACTCACTGCCCCTTTGATCAGCCAAGTCTGAGGGAAGGAAGGTAGATTCAAGGAGAGGGTCAGGCCCCTTCACACAGGCTTATGGGGGGGGGGGTGCAGCGGGGAAGGGAAACGTGTGTTGTCATACTGTTCCTCTCATTTGATCCGACAGGGAATAAGGAAGCAAAAGGAAGCAGAGTGGAGCATGCAAACCTCCAGTGTCCCACTAAACAGGAGAGCCCTGGTGAATGTGACAGATGTCTCAGCCAGGGGTGATGGCAGCCAACACAGCTCTTGTGTGCATCTCCACCTCACCTCAGAGATTGTGCTGTCTCCCCTGAGAGTGCTACCTCACTGCACAAGTAAACTGTGTCACGACTGGAGTAAGCAGACACGTACCTCAGACAAACATCTGCTTCAGAAGGAAAGATCTAATATTCTCAGCACCTAGCTTTCTCTGCTTCTCCCATCTTCAATGATTAACACATATTTTAGGGTTCACACCGCATGCTTCTCCCATGTGACGACCCCCAATCTCTTCCTCACTCATTCTGATCCACTTGGGATTTCACAATTCATTGTTCCATTTGTCAGAAGCTTCCTAGAACAAGCGTTTCATGCTTCATACAGCACTGTACACAGTTACAAATTAATCAATAAAATCCAATTCCATGGTCCAGCGCTTGCTCTGGGCACAGCAGAGGCGTAGTCTGTGGGCACTCTGAATCTCTATGCCTCTAGTTAATGTCAGGGCAATTAGGCATCCAAGGATGAATTTTCTACATTTTTCCAATTCCACTCTGAAAACGGATCCTGCATTTTCTAATCCCTCTCCTTTAGCTCATGTACTTTCATTAACGAAAACAGCCATTTTCATTACACTGTGGTATTTGGAGTTGGCAATAAACGAAGAGACAAATGAAATCAAATGGAGGGCTCAGAGATAAACTCCAGGTATAAATGGGAAGTTAAAATATAGCAAATAAATGAGGAACAAAAAGTAAATTAATCCAAGGGTCTGCAAGCTTTTTGTATAAACATCCAGATAATAAATACCTTAGACTTTGCAGGCTACATACCACCTCTACCACATACTCTATATATATATGACCTTTTAAAATGTAAAAACCATGTCTAGCTCACAAGGACATATAAAAACAGGTCAAAAGTCAAATCTGACCCATTTTCATATGGACAAAAGTAAAAATAAATCCTTCCTAACATCAATATAGACAGACAGAACATAAGAGAATATGTATTTTTGTGTTTGTGACACTGGGAGACTGAAAGTAAGGAAAGATCTCTTAGGAAGACCAAAAAGTAATAATCATAAAGGAAAAGGCAGCTCCACCTGACTACATCAAAGTATTCACCTTCTTGATGATAAAAAGAAGTCCATTTCCAATAGTACAGACGACTAGATACTCTGGGCTGACCACTGCCATACTTACTCCTATATTGAAAAGAACTAAAAATGCAAATTAAAATATAAAAATGTTTAAAACTTCTATATAAATGTATTGATGTTCTGATTAGGAAGTAAGATGTACTTAAGAATCAAAAACCAAATGAAAACTGAAACCTGAAAAGGTAAGAGAGTTTTCATTTTGAGGGTATTTGCCAAACTAGGTGAGCCAAATCTTCCATTTTTATGATCTGGGGGCTAGGGAGAGCAGAATTCCAACCCAGAATCTACCCTACATGCAAATCAAGTGGAAGACCCAATCTCTACTCCTGCAAAAGCTGAGTACTCTGAGGGTCATACCTTCAAATACAGGTGAATTAAATACACCCTTCCCAGGAAATGCTGGAAAAACTCCAATCTTATCCCTAAGTGAAAGGGGTGAAAGTCTCTTCTGTTAATTTCGTAACAATAAGACAGTCTTCAGGATCCCTGGGTGGCTCAGCGGTTTGGTGCCTGCCTTCAGCCCAGGGCATGATCCTGGGGTCCCGGGATCAAGTCTCACATCCGGCTCCCTGCGTGAAGCCTGCTTCTCCCTCTGCCTGTGTCTCTGCCTGTCTCTCTCTCTCTGTCTCTCTCATGAATGAATAAATAAATAAAATCTTAAAAAAAAAAAACACTCTTCTCATGAGTTTACAATCTGAATTCATATAACACATGACACAAAAAAGCCTAAAACTAAGAATTTTATTTAAAGTAGTGCCCAAGGACACCCAGGTGGCTCAGCGGTTGAGCACCTACCTGCCTTTGGCTCAGGGCATGCTCCCGGGGTCCTGGGATTGAGTCCCACATTGGGCTCTCAGCATGGAGCCTGCTCCTCCCTCTCTGCCTCTGTCTCTGCCTGTGTTTCTCATGAATAAGTAAATAAAATCTTTAAAAAATCTTAAAAAATATATAGTGCCCAGTGCATGCCCTCAGGTACCTAGCAGAAGCAAAGCATATCATTACTGGAGAAACACACCTCCAACCCAAGTCTCTTCTTCCTCTGTCTATGTCTCTGCCTCTCTATCGCTGTCTCTCATGATTAAATAAATAAAATCTTTAAAAAAAAAAAAGTCCAAAAACAAACAAGGAAAAAAGTTACAAGTGAGAGCTAATGCCTAAAACAGAGTCAGATGTGCCATGACTTCCTATGTTGGCATTATCAGATGTAAAATATTAAATGTGTTTTTAGAAAAGGTTGCAAATAAAAGTAAAGATTACAGAAATTTTAAAAAACAATTCTAAAATTCATATGGAACCACAAGAGACTCCAAATAACCAAAGCAATCTTGAGCAAGAGCAACAGAGCAGGCACATCACACTTATTGATTTTAAAATATATTACAAAACCATAGTAATAAAAGTATTATGGCACTGGCATAAAAACAGACATATCGACTAATGGGACAGAATAGAGAAATAAACCCACACATTTATCATAAACTGATTTTCAACAACGGGGGCAAGAATACACAATGAGAAAATGACAGTCTCTTCAAAAAATGACGTTGGGAAAACTGCAAAATAGTGAACTTGGACCCTTATTTTATACATGCAAAACATGTATAAACAGTGCACATGCAAAACAGTGAACTTGGACCCTTATTTTATACCATATACAAAAATCAATCAAAATGGTTTAAAGACTTAAACATAAGATCTGAAATTATAAAACTTTAAAAAAAAATAAAAAATAAAACTTTTAAAAGAAAACACAGAGGAAAAGCTTCTAGGTATTGGCCTTGGCAATGATTTCTTGGATATGACACCAAAGGCAAGAAAAACAAAAACAGCTGGGACCACATCAAACTAAAAAGCTTCTGCACAGCAAAGGAAACCATCAACAAAATGAAAAGGCAACCTAAAAAAATGGGAGAAAATATCTGCAAATCATTTATCTGATAAGAGGATAATACCCAAAATATATGAAGAACTCACATAACTCAATAGCAAAAAAAATAAAAAAATAAAAAATAAAATAAAAAAAACCCCAACTTTAAAAAAAATGGATAAGAAGACCTGAGTAGACCTTTCCCCACAGAAGTCATAGAAATGGCCAACAGACACATGAAAAGATGCTCAACATCACTGATCATCAGGAAAATGCACACCAAAACCACAATGAAATATCACCTCACACTTGTTAGGATGGCTATTATCAAAAAAATAAAAATAAAAGATAGTAAGTGTTGACAAGGATGTGGAGAAAAAGGAATCCTTGTATTGTGTTGGTGGGAATGTACACTGGAATGTCCACTATGGAAAACAGTATGGAGATTCCTCGAAAAATTAAAAATAGAACTACCCCTATGATCCAGCAATCATGCTCTTTGGTGTACACCCAAACAAATTGAAATTAGGATCTCAAAGAGGTAACTGCACACTCACGTTCAATCCAGCATTATTTAGAACAGCCAAGATATGGAATCAACCCAAATGTCTGTCAACAGATGAATGGATAAAAAAGATGTGGTACATATACAACAGAATATTACCCAGCCTAAAAAATGTAGGAAATCTTGCCATCTGCTACAACATAGATGAACCTGGAAGTAAAATAAGCCAGATACAGAGGAACAAAGACTACATGATCCCAATTATAGCAGAAATCCAACACAGTCAAACTCATAAAAACAGAAAGGAGAATGATGGTTGCCAGGGACCCCAGGAAGAGGGAATCAGGAGGTGTTAATCAAAGAGTACAAAGTTTTACTTATGCAAAGTGAATGAGTCCTAAAGAACTACTGTATACCACAATGCATATAGTTACCAATGCTGTACTGTATACATAAAAACTTAAGAGGGGAAATCCTATGCAAATATTCTGTCCAAAAAAAAGGAGGTGGAAAGAAAGAAGCCTTTAGAAATTATAGGTAAGTTTAGAACATCATATATGAAGATGGTCTCACGGGTATATCCTCATCTTCAAACTCATCAAGATGTATACATTAAATATGTACAGCTTTTATGTATGTCAATCATAGTTCAATAAAGAAAAGACTGAAGATCAAGACTATAAAAATGGTCAAGCAGATCTGAAAAATAATTAAGTGTAACTTTTTGGAAATAAAGCATAATATACACTAATAGTCAAATTTAACACTCGACAGATGAGTAGAAGTTGAGGGAGGGAGACAATTAAGAGGCCATTGCAATAGTCCAGGGGCTTTTTCTCCTGACCAACATAGTTTAACAGTAACTAGATTTATTCTCCCAAAGAAAAAAACTAGGCAAATATATGAAAGAATGGTTTTCAGGACCAGAGATATCAAGTAATTAAAGCAGTGATCCCTTGAGAGTAGAGAAACAAATGAGGTAAACCTTGTAATTGCTCAGCTTACTGGTAACAAAATTTATCAGGTCCAGCACCATCTGTTGGAAAGACTATACTTTCTTTTGAAGCTTTGGTGAAAATCAATTGACCAAATACAAGTGGCCTATTTCTGTACTGTCTCTTCTGTTCCACTGACCTATTTGTCTATTTTGATGTGAATACCATCCTGTCTTGGATATTTTAGCTTTTATAGTAAGTCTTAAGGTCAGGAGGTGTAATCAAAACGGTGTGATGCTTGCATCAAAACAAATAGATGAACAAACAGTACCAAAACAATTATATGTCCACATGTAAAAATAGGAACTTTCATCTATACATCACTTGATACAGAACAATTAAGTAAAAATAGATCATAGGCTGGAATGTTAAATCTAAAAGTATAAAACTTTAGAAGAAAACCTGGGAGAAAAACCTTTGTGGCTATGAGTTAGGCAAAAACATTGTGGTTATGACACCAAAAGCACAATCCAAAGAAAAGAATGATAATTGGACTTCACCAAAATTGGAAATATATGCTCTTTAAAAGACCCTGTTAAAGAGTGCCTGGGTGACTCAGTCGGTTAAGCATCCGCCTTCAGCTCAGGTCATGATCTCAGAGTCCTGGGAAGGAATTCCACATGGAGTTCCCGCTCAGAGGGGAGCCTACTCCTTCTTCCCACTTGTGCTCTCTTGTGCTCTCTCTCTCTCTCTCAAATAAATGAAGTCTTTAAAAATATATAAATAAAAGAACCTGTTAAGAGAGTTTAAAAAAAAAAAAAAGGCACAGACAAGTTACAACCAGAATGCAGAAGAAATTCTCAAAATTCCGTAAGAAAACAATCCATTTTTATAATGGTCAAAAGATTCGAAAAGATACTTCACCAAAGAAGACACATGAAAGGCATATAAGCACACGAAGAGATACTCCACATCATTAGTTATGAGGGAAATGCAAATTCTAGCTTTTGGGATACCACTACACACCTATTAGAGTGTCAAAAGTAAAAAGAGTGGCCACACTAGCTTGCCTTGCTGGCAAGGCTGTGGAGAAGCTGGGGCTCTCACACAGCGCTAGAGAACTGTGAAATAATACAGCCGCTTTGGGAAACAGTCTGGCATCCACCACACGATCCAGACATTGGACTCTTATTAACTCAAGAGAATTTGAAGTATATATCCATACATTTCAGAGTCTGTTCCTCTGTCTCTTCTCTGTTCATTGCAGGTAGGAGATGGGTGAAATAGGTGAAGGGAGTGAAGAGCACACTTATCGTGACCAACATTCAGAAATGTACAGAATTGTTGAACCACTGTATCATACGCCTGAAACTAACATAACATTGTACATACATCATACCTGAACAACAAAAATAACCAACTCAAAATTTTAGAAAATAAAGTATATGTCTGCAAAGACTTGTGTATGGGTATTTATAGTAGTTTTTATTTGTAATAGCCCTAAACTGGAACAAACCATTAATGTCTACCAACAAGTAAACGTATGAACAAACTATGACATATCCACCCAATGGCTTAGTATTTAGCAATAAAAAGGAATGAATTATTGGGTGCCTAGATGGCTCAGTTAGTTAAGCATCTGACTCATGATTTTGGCTCAAGATCATGATCTCTGGGTGATAAGATCGAGCCTGGTATTGGGCTCTGTGCTCAGTGGGAAGCCTGTTTCTCTCTCTCCCTGTGCCCCTCCCCTTGCTCACATGCACTCTCTCTAAAATAAATATTTTTTTTAAAAAAAAGGAATGAATTATTGACACGTGCAACATGGATGAACCTCAAAATAATCAGGCTGAGCGAAAAAGACATAGACCTCGTATCCTGAAAAAGAGCATATATTGTGATTCCATTTCTATAAAATTCTTGAAAAAAAGACTGCTGTATAGTTACAGAAAGCACACCAGTGACTACCTGGGGATGGGAGGAGGGAGGACATATGGAAATTTGAGGGATTTTTGATAATTATCGTGATCATGCTTTTGGTTTCAAAGGTGTGTACATATGTCAAAACTTCTTAAATTATACACTTGAAATATATATAACATTACAATTCAATACACCTTAATAGAACTTTAAAAATAGTAACTCAGGGGGTTGAGAAAATTAGTAAAATTTTAAAGAGAGGTCTGAAAAAAATATCCAGATTTTAGCACAGAAAGACGAAGTTATGGAAAACAGAGGTTAAGACGCATATAAGAGAAGATCTAAGATACTTATTTCAGTGTTCCAGAGAGAGAAGACAGAGAATGGGATAGAGACAATGTTTGAAGAATGATGGTTCAGAATTTTCTAGGTACACATCAATCCACAAATCATAAAAGCCCATGGATTCCTAATGGAATAAATAACAGTGACATACACTTGTATACATCAAAATAAAACTATGGAACACCAAAGATTAAAAGAAGATCTTAAAAGTAGCCAGAGATATGAGACCTTCAAAAGAGATGAGCACACTAATAGCTGACTTTTCCGCCACAAAAAAAAAAAAAAAAAAAAAAAAAAAGGAAGCCAAATGACAGTGCA
This sequence comes from Canis lupus baileyi, assembly GCF_048164855.1. Classification (NCBI taxonomy): domain Eukaryota; kingdom Metazoa; phylum Chordata; class Mammalia; order Carnivora; family Canidae; genus Canis; species Canis lupus. The sequence continues at coordinate 45,982,700 of NC_132863.1, read as the reverse complement.
GTAATAGCTTTGATGTGTGGAGAGAAAGTAACTGTCAGCCTAAGGTTGTATACCCAGCAAAAACATTTTTCAACACTAAGGAAGAAATAAATGTATTTTCAGACTAATGAGAACATAATTTTTCTTCTTTTAGAGAAGTTCTAAAAAATATGCTTCAGACAGAAGAAAACAATCCCAGAAGTAAGGCCTGATATGCAAGTAAGAATGAAGAGATAAGATATATACAATTATATGGGTAAAAGATATAGAAATGGGCTCAAAAAGACAAGAGAATAGACTTTAGAAAATATTCACAGTATGTATAATGGCAAAGTACAAAATAAAATAATGGCAAAGTACATACACAAACCTAGAATACATACCAAATCCTACATATTCTGGGAGGGCACAGCATATAAATCTCCTAATAACAAACATTAGTAGGAATATGGGAGCAGGGCAAACTTTCACTCATAGCTGGAGGAAATATAGTGACACACCTCGTCCAGAAAGCAATTCAGAAATAATATGTAAAGTTGAAAATGTGATTACCTGATAACCCAGCAATTCCAGTTTCAGGTATATTTCTGAGAAAAACCTCTTGCATTGTGCCTAGGGAAGCATGTATGTATATGCATTCATTCACTGCAAAGTTAGCAAAAAAAAAAAAAAAAAAAATGGAGACAATTTAAGTGCTCATAAATAGGGGAATGGACAATAAAATGTGTTATACGCATGGGAAGGAGCACTCTACAGTACTTACAATGAATGAATTTGACCAACATGGCTAGATATTCAAAAACATGATACTGCGTTTAAAAAATCAACTGAAGTATGACTAATTCAGTATGATATTTATACACGTTTTAAAGACCCAAACAATTGTATTTATTATTAGCATATACACTGATGCAAAGTATGAAAACACAGATTGAAACAATCAGTACCAAATACATAAAACTACGTAATATTTATGTATATATACACAGAATATATGTGTATAATATAAATATACACTATATAATGTAGTATTTTATTTCATTTTTTTAAAGGCTCAGAAACTATGACAAAATGTTAATATTTGCTAATTCTGGATCATTACCCAGGAGTCTGTTACACATTTTCTGAACTTTCCTGCATTTTTAAATGTTTTTCAAAACAAGAGGAAAAGAGAATAGAATATCCGCTACACGGGTTTCACCATGTGCTGGGAGCTAAGGCCTACGGAGAATCTCTGCTATAGTATTTCACTTTCTGGTGGATGTGAAGACAACTGAGAAAACAGGCCTCTTTCTCAAGGAAACGACATGTGAGTGGATAAATGAGAGAGAGAACACACATACACACACGAGTGCATAGACAGATACATAAATTGATGCATACGTGCACATATACATCATACACATGTGGATGGAAAGACAGTGTGGAATAATGCCCCCACCCTCAGAGATGCCCATGTCCTAATCCCCAGGGCTGTGACTATGTGACTTCCCCTGCAAAAGGGATTTCATGAATGTGGTTAAGGGCATAGACCCCAAGATGACAAGAGTATCCTGGATTATCCAGGTAAACTCAATCTAACCACATGAGTCCTTAAAAACGAAAGAAGAGGCTAGGTCTGAAAAGTGAGACTGAACAAGAAGGAACAGAGACATGAAGTGTGCAAGGAACCCAGCCCACCTTTGCTGGGTTGGGATATGGAAGAGGGGCCACTGGCCAAGAAGCAAAATTCTGCCAATCACCCAAATGAGCAGGAAACTGATTCTTCACTGGAGCCTCCAGAAGGAACACAGCCCTGCTAACACCTTGATTTTGTCAGGTGGGATCCGTACTGAATTCTGATCTACATACAGAACTATAAAACAATAAACTGGTGTTGTTCAAAACAAAATTTACATTAAGCTGGTAATTTGTTAGAACAGCAACAGAAAACTAGATCAATAGATTAGGTAGGTAGATAGATGGACAGATGAATGACAGATGATAGACCCTTCATCGAAAAGTTTTCCTGTTTGGTTTTCTGCAAAGTAAATATACATTAAACAAATTCTATGTTATTGTAACTTCTGTTTTAAGCTGGCCATAAGTTACTGTGTGAGAAATGGATAGATTTCAATATACTAAAAAGAAAAAGTAAGCTCTGTGCTTGGCCTCCTAGACAGTGAACTTGAAGCCCTTTTAGGCGAGGTACTACCTTTCAGAATTTTCCCAACACTGGCACTCAGACTGGGCACTGAACCTCTGTTTCTGAAGATGGACCAGATATGAAAGAGAAAGGGAGAGGACACTTCTCCAAGAAGCTCTATCATCTAACTATGCTGTCCATCACCAGAAAATGAGACCTTGTGTGAGTCAAACAAACTGGTCATCTCCTTTATCAAATTTCTACAGGCCAAATACTATCAAACCAGCGGCTTAGTAAGAAATTTTCCTTTAAAGGGAACTCTTTTCTTAAAAGCTCAGCATTGTATTCCCTTCTGAACACCTCCCCAAAGATGTGTGTCCTTCATTAAAAGGGCAAGTCTTATTAGCAACCACTCATCATGGGTGGTATGATGGAAGACACTGGGTCAGAAAACTCAGAATGAAGCTCCAATTCCATTAGCCCTGGGTGAACCAGGGAAAGCCATTTCTGGCGCACATACCCTTTCACCATTGTTGGTGTTGAAAAAGTAAGCTACCACGGATTCCATGCCTCAAAAAAACAAATTCTGCCAAAAAGCTGTGAAGGTAATAAAACCACATAGTGGGAGGGAAATGATGGGAGGGAGAACATTGAGGTACAGAGGTCAGGGAGGTCCCACCACAATAGTGACATCTAAGACAAGGGGGAGCCAGCTGCATGAGGAGCCAGAGGTGAGCAGCGCAGGAGGTGGTAGAGGGATCTGCAAGTGCCAAGGTCCGAAGCCTTGGGAAGCTGGAATTAACTCAAAGGACAGTCACAAGCCAATAAAGAAAGGCACAACTGACGGCTGAATCATGGTCATCCAATACATGCTCAATGAATATAAAAATTTCAATGGCCTCATCCTCATTTCACCCAGTCGGGGGGGCTCCAGGATTCAGACCCCTCCTCCTTGTTTTACACTGGCACCAATGCCCCCTCCTTACCTTCCCACCCACAGGCTCTTACTGACAAGCTCACTGATGGGGGAGGCAGTCTTTTGGCTCCCACAAGGCCAGAGTTAAGACCAAGATTTGCAAACTGAAATGTAACACAACAGGGAGAGGTGGGGACTGAGGCAAGCTACAGAACCCAGGCACTGCCCACAGGGGTGGCCACTACTCAGCTGCTGCCATGCAAGAAGGCAAGGCCAGCCTCTCCCCACAGCTTCAAGATAAGCTAGAAATTCAGATTTTTTTTCGATTTTATGTATTTATTCATGAGAGGCACAGACAGAGGGAGAAGCAGGCTCCATGCAGGGAGCCCGATGTGGGACTTCATCCAGGGACTCCCAGGATCATGCCCTGGGCCAAAGGCAGCACTAAACAGCTGAACCACCCTAGAATCCCCTAGAAATTCAGGTTTTTATGTGAAATCTCCTGGTATATACTTGGCTACTAAGAGTCAAAAATTTTAAATACAGTCAGGTCTAATGAGATCCTCACCCAAGCTATGTTTGGCCCAGGAGGTGTTGCATACCTCTCCAGGCCTCCCAGAGCATCAGCCTGGTACCACCAGGCTAGTTCAGGAAAGCTTCCCCTCCACATGTGCACAGTGATTATCTGTTGTATTAGTTAAGCTGAAGTCTTGGAAAGGTGGGAGCAGCCAATGAGACACACACACTTGTCCCTTACCCCACATCTCCTGGGACCATGACTGAGGCCCAGAAACAGGCTTGGCAGCTGTCACTCCATGTCAGCCCAGTGCAGGAATACTGATGGGACAAGGCCACAGGCTAATGTCCCTATGCTCCTAGGATCTATGAGCAACTACTTACTCTTTTTCTTTTAAGATTTTATTTATTTATTCATGAAAGACACAGAGAAACAGGCAGAGACACAGGTAGAGGGAGAAGCAGGCTCCCTACAGGGAGCCCGATGTGGGACTCGATCCCAGGACCCTGGGATTATGACCTGAGCCAAAGGCAGATGCTCAACCACTGAGCCACCCAGGTGCCCCAGCTACTTACTCTTTGGTGTGGCTCACATGCAAACTTTCCCTGGGGGCACTATCCCTCCCCAACTCTGCATGGCTCAGGGGTTTGGAGTAGGGCTGGATGTCCCTGACTCATAGGCAGTGACCCTTTTTTTGTTCATCTATGAACAGCTGGGCTTCCTTTGGAAAGGATGAAATGTGGTTTGGGGCAGCACAAAGAACAGCTCCTCCAAGAGTGCTCCTGGGGCTAGCACCCCAAGCATCATCTGGGAACCTGTTAGAAATGCAGACTTTCAGGCCCTACCCCAGACCTGAGAAATGTGTCTCAGCATCACGAGGAAAGCCAGAAAACTCCAGGTGACTTTCATGCCCACTGCAGGCTGGAGAGCACAGGGCAAGCTGCTCTTTGGGACATGGGCATGATTACTGATTCAAATCTGGGTCCTTGGAGAGGCCAATCGGTGTCTCCAGGGGGGAGGGGGGCATCACTGTACAGTGCCTGGCACATAGCAAGTCCTTGGTGATGCCAGCTCTGGAATGTGATCCCGGCAGACAACTGAAACAGAGGTAGGAACCTCGTCTCAAAGCCTGTCCAGAGGGAACATCATCTCTAGCCACAGAGGTTCTCAGCAACTATGGAGAAGAATTAGGAATTTTCACTGCCTCTTGAAGAATATCTCAGCCTTGGGTCAAATACTGATAACTGGGGGAGAAGGAAGGGGAGGGTAAGGGGCCAAGACGTGGAGGAGGAATTTGGGAAATCATCAGGCCTCCGGGTTCAGAGTGCAAATTCGAGAATGGGAGATAGGGGGGTGGGAACCATATGAAGTCACTCTGAGCAGACAGGAGGCCATGGGAAAACCAGATCCAAGAGCCTCTGGGGCAGCACAGAGGGGCTTGGGCCTGGTGAAAGAGTGGCCTTTCCCCTCATCCCCAACGGCTAGAAGGTTCTGAAAAAGGGGCAAGACTATCAATGATGAAAAAGTGGTATTAGTAAAATCTATGCATCCCGTCTGTTGTCAAGAGATGCTGTGCATGCAAATATCACAGAGAAAAGTCTGGAAGGAAGCACCCTGTGTGCTAGTGGCATTACCAGAGCAGCGGCAGTACCAGGATGCTTTACCATCTCTTCTTCGCTGGCCTGTATTTCCTAACTTTTCTGCAAAGGATATGCACCACTTGCATAAATAAAAAAGCAATAAAAGCTGTAAATAATTAACACGCTCTCTCCTCAGGACTTAAACGGGTGGATGTGTTTTCAACTCAGTTATTTCAAATATTTACTGGATTCCTGGCCTTGGAGAGGTGCCCCCGAAAAGCACACAGTTGGGGAAACTGTGCAGTTGCATCGATGGGGAACAAACCGATTCCTTTACCCACAAACCTCCAGACTCTCACCCTATACAGATGCCTCTGGAACCCCCCTTGCAGTTTCTGACACTGGACACATGTGAGACAGAGGTGGTCACACACCCTACCTTCTGGAGCGGATACTCAGCTTCTGTTTCCCGCTCCCCCGAAACATCTTTGCCTTCCTCCACGGCAGTCCTTTCTTCCATTCGGGCTCAGATACCCGTTCCTGGGACACCATCCTTGAGGCCACTGGGCAGGAGAGCTGAAAATACCAGGCATGTTGGCATCATAAAGCTCAAAGCCCTATGGTGTTAACTGGAGGCCCAGGGAACACCACAGCCAGGTCTCCCCCACTGCCCCAACTCCCCCTCTCCAGGAACCTCCATACCCAGTACCTAATTGCCTTTGGAAGGAAGGAGGGCCAAACTGGGTCTCAGATCCCCTGTCTAGGACTTAGCATATTCTTTATTAATCATCACTCTCGGGACAAAGAACAGCCTACAAGGCTCTAGAATCCAGGCCCTACCACTGTTGTGTACGATTATGTCAGAACAGAGGATCTGGGACCCTCTTCAGCTTCCCTGGCCCAAGACATCCCAGAGTAGGACATAATCCAGACGCATGGACTTGCTCTCCAGATGGGACCACAAACTTACCACTTAGTCACCAAGTAAGAGCTCCAGAGCGTCCGGCCTTTCCTTTTAGCCACTGCTCCCAGGAAACTTGGATGAAAGTTGCATTTGATCATAGTAATAGTTTCCTGAGTCCCTGGTATAAAAACTCATGCTTTCTTTTTTTAGTTTTAAGTAATCTCTATATCCAATGTCAGGCTCAAACTCACAACTCTGAGATCAAGGATCACATGCTCTACCATCTGAGCCAGCCAGGTGCCCTAATAACTCTCACAAACATTTAAGAGATGGTGTTTCACCTGGAGTTTCTCTCTCGGTGACAATTTCTGGTTTATGATCTTATGTCACCCACAGAGCTCTCCTGGGCAGTACTTCATTTCACTTTTTGCTGCTACTGCCAGGAAGCTCAGAGTTAAATTTAGTATCTAGTGATGAGAAGCATCTCATCTAGGATCTTGAGTACAAAAATTCCTTCCTTTGAAATATATTTTTTCATGATTTAGTTTTGTGTACACTTTTGGCCTTTATCTTATCCTGCCACGTATCGAAGCCACACCTCCCTTGGGAGCAGGCTGAGAAGACATTATCACAAACAGCGGGTGTTTCAGGGGTGCCTTCAAGCCCCCTCTCCATCATTAGGAATCCTGCCTGCCAAGCACACTCCCCCAGCCCCGGGGCCCCAGGCAAAGGAGGATGTTACCTTTGATGTCTGGACCTGCCCTCCTTCTCCCAGGCCTGTCCTCGTCTGTCCTCCCACCATTGCCCTGCTCACGGGCTGGGCATCTGGACCCTTGTCCTGGGGGCTGCCACCAAGGAAGTGCAGTGCCAAGTACACAGAAGCGGCCTTTTCCTTCTGCTCTCTGGGCAGAGGCAGGCTTCGGCTCAAGCAACACCACGTGAGTCGGGGCTCAGCCCTCAATGATGGGAAAGGGCTGTGGGCCCTGAAGCTCCACCCAGTGTCTGAGTGGGTACACGAGGCCAGCTCTGGCCAGCTGGGAGGAGTGGGGGCCGAGAGGAAGGAGTGGCAGGAATTGAGCCCAGCCAGAGGCCCTGAGGGAGGGTCTTCCGGGACATTCTCAGGAGTTCCCCCCAAGTCCCTGCTGAGTGCACAGGGACTCAGGACACCCCCAGACAGCCTGGCTCCCACCGCAGTCCTGCCCATGCAGGGGTGTCGGGTGTCAGGGGTCCCACTCTTCCGGGTAGCACACGTTGGGGTGGGCAGGAAGGAGGTTTTCTCCCTAGGGGCTCCAGTAGATGAGCCAGGGGACTGTCCCGCTGTTGGAGTGCCAGTGTCCATGTCTCCTTTCTCCTTTCCCTGCACACCCTTGTTCTTGCCCCAGGGCCTGGACCAGCTGGGGTCCTCTTCAAAGCTTTCTGCCCCACCAAGGACCAAGCCCGAGGCTGGGCAGGGAGGCAGGAAGGTCCCCAGCCCTGACCCAACAAAGGATGTCTGTTCTTCGGGCCACCTTCTCCTACAGAGAGGGTCCTGGACTTGTCCTGGCCCCAGGGCCACAGGAGCTGGTGGGTGGGTCTCTCCCTGAGGCAACCTGAGGAGGTACTTGGGGGGAAAGAGGGTATCTACCAGGGCAGTGAGGGCACCAGACGCCCGAGACTGAGCAGCCAGGTGGGATGGTGCTGCAGGATGTGGCAAGATCTCTTCCCTCAGCCCCACCTGCCTCGGGGCCACAGAAGGAGCAGCAGAAGCACCGCAAACCTCTAAGGGCTTGCACGGCTGCCCAGCTCTGCCCCTCGCCACGCTATCAGTGCTCTCACGTAGCCCCCCTGGCTTATCCCCAGAGTCACTGTCCTGGTTCTGAGATGGCAGAGAGGTGGCCTGCAAAGGGCCACCTGGGACCTCCGTTTCTGTTCCTGGAGGCTCTGATTGCTCCTGGCAGCTCAGCTTCTCCACTTTCAGCTTCTTCCTCTCTGAGGGGAGCTTGTTTTCTGAGGCCTGGGGCTCCCCAGAGCTATCGCTGGGCCGCCTTGGCACAGTGTGGGTCCACGGACAGGTCTCCTTTCCCCCACCATCACAGGAGCCTCCTTCCAGCTCAGGGTCTGGCAAAACTGGTGTGGGAGCCTCTAGGTCACCTCCCTTGAGGGGACCGGGTGCTGGGGGCAGCTGACACCCCAGCCCCAGCCTTTCATCTGGAGAAAGCAAAGGGCTTTTGCTGCCCAAACAGGGGGGTTCTCTGCAGTTGAAGGTGGAGGGTGAGGTGGCCCTGTTCACCCCAGGCTGGTCACTGACTCCTGCTCTGGTGACCATCTCCCTCTGCTTGGGGGGCTCTATCACCAAGAAGCCCTCCGGGGCCAGTGAACTTCTGCAAGGTCCTGGTTTGGCTCCCACAGGTGCATCCCCATCGACAGGGTACCTCCTGTCCTGGGACGAGACTATGCCCTCATTCCCTGGTAGCTCTTCCTGGAGAGGAAAGTCCAGCTCTGTCCTACTACCCACTGTCACCTCCTTCACCTTCTTGCCTCCGTGGCAGCTGGTTTTCATTTTCTGGTAGATTCTCCTGAATGTCTCATTCCCATACACCTGCCACTTATCCTGGGAGAACATCTTCAGCTTCCTCTGGCTGCATTTCTTATTGGCTGCTCTGCCCTTGCTGGCTGCCCCCTCCCCAGCAGCAACTTTGTTTCCATCTGGGTCTTCTGCAGGGGCCAGGCTGTCTCCAGTAGGGGGAAAGAGAAGGTCCTCCACAGCAGCCTGTCTGACCAAGGCCCGAGGGGGACCACTGAGGACATCCACCAGTCGGGTGGGGGCAGGCTTGGGGCTCAGAGGTTTCTGCCTCCTGGGGCAGGCGTCCCTGGGGTCCAACGGTTCCTGCCAGGTCCTGGTGCCCTCGACAAAGGGCAGTGAGTTGCTCCTGGTGACAGGCACACACGCCACGGTAGTGGAGAGCTGAGTGGGGACAGAGTGAAAGAAGAGCGGCCTTGCCCTGTCCGGAGGGATAAAAGTGGACCGGGCCGAGCTGACAGTGGCAGGCCTCCTCCGGCTAGGCTGCAGCGCCCGAATGTCAAAGTGGAAGGAGTCCTTATAGGTGTAGGGCATGGGCAGGTCGATGCTACCTTGCTTGCACAGGACCGTCTTGCGGGGCCGCACATTGTCCAGCTGGGAATCGTCCACCACGGCCTGGTTGTGGGAGATGAGCCAGGCAATACGTTCCTCCAACTGCTTCTTCTCCAACTGCAGGCCAGGTCCCCCGGGCCCCAGGGCCACCTCCCCCTCGGACACGGTGTTGTGCTCCAGAGGGCTGCCAGGGGCCGGCGGCTGCTCTGCGCTGTCCGAGCGGGACAGGTAGCCCGAGTCAGTGCTCTCACACTTCCGCAGCCGGCCCTCCGAGGCTCTGGCATCCCAGGGCTTCTCTGAGGACGTCGCCATCTGCTGCTGTTGCAGGGAGCACAGTCGGCTGGCAGTCGGGGATGTCTGCTCTGGTGGCTTAAACCTTGGCTGGCAGCCAGCCAGGGCAAGCCCAGGGGAGGCTGGATGGGCAGCAGCATCCATGGGGGTCTCTCTGTCAGCAAATGTGGACCCTGGACAGGGAACGGCTTCCAACTTCAGACCCAAGGTCTTGGTAACAGAAGGTAGATGCATGGCAGACACTGAGCACTGCCCAGCACCTTGGGTGCCTGGACAAAGGGGTCTCTCTGGTCGGGCCCCACCACCCACCCTCTGGCTGCAGCTGTCCCCCATGCCATCTGCTCTGGAGCTCTCTCCAGCCTTCTCCCCCTCCTCCAGGAGGCTGCCCCCACCTCCATCGGACTCTGAGGACAGCCGAGAGTGGTTGAGGTGGGTCTGGGTGCGTCTGTGCTTATACAGGTTGCTCTGGGTCTTAAAGGCAATGCCGCAGGTGGCACACGGGAAGGGCCTCTCACCAGTGTGGGACCGGATATGCTTCTCCAAAACACTGGGCTTCAGGCAATCCCGACCACAGTGTGGGCAAAGGTACTTGCCGGCATTCCGTACCTTGCCAGGGCTACCCAGCGTGGGCCCCACGCCTGGTGACAGGACAGGCAGAGTGCCCACAATGTTCACGGTGAGCGCCGGGGCTGCTGGCTTCCCCACGTGAGTAGGGCCTGGTCCTTCAGGCCGCAGCAGGGGGCTGAGAATAAAGGGTACACTGCCCCCGTCCAGGCTGTGTGTCACTAGAGGGGCACGTGGCTGGAGGCCCCCTGGAGGCACTGTGTGGTACAATGGAATGGGCAGGGCCTTCAGGAACACGGTAGGGGCCAGACCCTGCTCCGGTGGCAGAATAACAGGACCCAGGGTCAGGTGAGGTGAGACCTGCCCACCTGGGGCTCCTGGCTGTCCAGGAGCAGGAGCTGGCTGGTCCCTGGCAGGCGAGGCAGGGCGAGTGAGTTCTGGCACCTCCATTCTGTATCATCTGGGTGGCCCAGGATGCCTGGCAACCTGTAGGCAACAACCAAACTTTACCATGGGTACCTCTCTTTTCTCATCATGCAATAAACTCTTCCCTGCCCCCACCTGGCATTTCATCATCCCATTGAAGCCTGGTAACAATCCCCTGAGAGAAGTACTGCTACCCCACACTACGAAAGGGAAGACAGAGGCTCAGAGAGAAGTACTTGACATGCAGCTAATACATGGCAAAGCAGGATCTGGACACAAGGCTGTCTGAATACTGCCTCTTACTTCACATGCTCTAAGGGAACTCTTAACTCTTGCCCTCTACACAGGTCCATGGTAGGCTTGTTGTCACTGTCATCCCCCAACACGCAGCACAGTGTAGAGGGGACACTCAGGAAATGTGCTGACTTCATGAAAAAGAAAAGTCGTGTAGCTCAGCAAGGTCCTCAAAGTCCATACTGGTTCCATGCTAGGACTTGGTTCCCAGATCTGTAAAATGGGCAGAGAAAGAGCACCTCCCTAGGCTCTCTTCACTCTGGAGTTCTTAGTCTCTGCTGTTGGATGAGGACAATGAGGAAGGAAATGGAACTGAAGGGAAGCCTAACAGATATTAGCAAATGAAAATAGAAGACTCCTAGCTAAATGAATTTCAGATAAACAATGCATAGTTCTTTAGTGTAAGTATATCCCAATCTTGCATGGGTCATGCTTATACTAAAAATTATGCATTATTTACCTGAAATCCAAATGTAATGGCAGCCTGTATTTTTTCTGGTTACCCACCAGGATAAGGAGCACTTCCTCAACCCCAGGACTAGGCTTGGGTTTCTGCTCAGAGGTGGGGCTTCCAAAACCCCTCCAGATCCAACTGGGGCACAATTAGCTCCCTCTCAGCCAGAAGGAAGAGCTGGGAAAATATTTGGCAAGACAGCAAGAGAGATCCAGCCAGGTTCTTTAAACTATGGGAGGGAAAGCCAAAAACAATGGGAAGAGGAAGGACAGGCCCATGGCTACATGAATGGGGGTCTCCAGATGCTTTTTGCTCAGACACCCATGCCCTAGGAGCTTCATAAGCACATTTTGATCACCCCCTAACTCAACTCCTTAAGAACAACAAAAGATATATTCCAGACTTTTGCATCAAACTGGGTAAGGAAGAAGTAGTGGCATGCAGGAACTGGTTCATACTGGCTCATACCAGCTCACACTAGCTCATGAGAGCTGATTTTCAGGAATTTTGCAAGCCAGTTGTTAAATATGGCCATAATTAAGAGTTAAATTATATAAACTTATAAAAAACAAAGGTATATGACTGGATATTCACATGCAAAAGAATGAAGTTGAACTCCCTATCTCACTTCATGTACAAAAGTTAGTTCAAAATTGATCAAAGACCTAACTAAATGCAAGAGGTAAAACTACAAAACTCTGAAAAGAAAACACAGGAGTAAATCTTCACGACCTTGGATTTGGCAACAAGTTCTTAGATTTAGAATCAAAAGCACAAGCCATTTTTAAAAAACCTTTTAAAATCATGTTTTATATAATTTTATAGTAAACTTTCTAAATTTAACTTTATACCAACTTTTTAAATTTTTTTTTTTTACCAAAATTAAACTTTTGTGCATCAAAGGACTAGTGAAAAGACAACTCACAGGATTAGAGAAAGTATTTGCAAATCATCTATCTGGTATGTCCAGAATACCTAAAGAATTTTCACAACAAAAAGGCAACTACTCACTAAACAATGAGCAAAGAACTTGAATACACATTTCTCCAAGGAAGATATATAAAGAGCCAAAAACACATGCAAAGATGCTCAATACAATCAGTCACTAGAAATATGTAAAGCAAAAACACAATGAGATACGACTTCACACCAACTAGCATGTCTACAGCAATAACAACAAGATGGAAATGACAAGCGTTGCTGAGGATGTAAGGAAATCAGAACATGTTGAGTGCCACTTCTGGGAATGTAGATGGTGAACATCATTTTGGAGGCTCCTCAAAAAGTGACACACAGGGATCCCTGGGTAGCTCAGCGGTTTAGCGCCTGCCTTTGACCCAGGGCGCGATCCTGGAGACCCGAGATCGAATCCCACATTGGGCTCCCGGTGCATGGAGCCTGCTTCTCCCTCTGCCTATGTCTCTGCCTCTCTCTCTCTCAATTCTGTGTGACTATCAAAAAAAAAAAAATTAAAAAAAAAAAGTGACACATAGAACTATCATATGACCCAGTAATTCAACTTCTCGGTACACACCCCAAAGAACTGAAAATAAGGGTTCAAATAAAAACTTGTACATGAATGCTTCTTATAGCGGCACAATTCAACACAGCCCAAAAGTGAAAACAACCCAAGTGTCTACTGACAGATGAATGGATAAACAAGATGCATGCAATGGGGTATTTTTCAGCCATAATGAGAACGAAGTGCTGACACATGCTACCACAGGGATGAACCTTGAACATATGATGCTGAGTGAAAGAAGCCAGACCCAGGAGGTAACATATTGTAGCATTCCATTTATATGAAGAATCTAGACTAGGTAAATTCATAGGCAGAGAAAGCAGACTACAATGGTTGCCAGGGATGGACAGGTAGACAGGTATATGCGTGGATAACCGTTTGGGTGCAAGGCTTCCTATTGCAGTGATGACAATGTTCTGGCAGTGGTATGACATTATGAATGTAATTGAATGCTGCCGAAATGTCCACTTTAAAATAGTTAAAATGGTAAGTTTAATGTTACATGACTTTTACCTCAATAAAAAAAAAGGTATTAAATACTTAAAGCTCATCACTTGCTAATTATATTTTATTATATCTTACCATTATCAGTGCTCTGGGGTTAGTTATGTTGACTGCATTGGCTTCATGGAAATGCCATGTAATGGTGTGGCACTCCATGTCACTGTATCTTCCCAACTTCAGGTTCTGTGATGTCATGTTCATAGCCTGGGACTTGCTGTGGTGGGGGTATTCACACCACAGAAGTTGGCAAATGCTACAAGCCAGTCTTCCTTTTTTTAAGATTTTATTTATTTACTCAACAGAGAGAGAGAATGTAAGTTAAAGCAGCAGGCAGAGGAAGAAGGAGAAGGAGAAACAGGTTCCCCACTGATCCCAGGACCCTGGGATCATGACCTGAGCCGAAAGCAGAAAGCAGACACTTCACCGAGTGAACCACTCAAGGGCCCCAAGCCAGTCTTTTTTTAATCCTGAAACCAACTCTTCCATCCTCCGTTCCACATAGACCTAAAATTATGGCTTTCACGCCACCACGCCACTCGCCTCAAAACATTTGACATGTTATCACTTTCTGAAGGAAGATTTAAAGACAAAAATCTTTAGAGATCATTAGAGGGTACTGGAATTCCTCAGTGTTGATGTTGAGGGAAGACAATGGCTCACCTCAAGATGCTGTGTCCTTTCTACTAGCTTCCCAGGGGAACCATCAGACTGAGTTCCTGTCCCTGCTTCCTTGGCTTCCTGGCAGGTATCCCTGAGACCCAGATCCCTCAGTTCTGAGAACAGGTCACTCTGCCAGAGCCACAGGGAGGATCATCTGAAATAGTCTGTGAGAACACTGAGTGCAGCACCAGGCAGGGAGTAAGTATTCCACTTATCCAGGTTTCTACAGATAAGCCTTGATATTGTGCACTATTAACCAGTGAGTCCTCCCCACCCTTTCTTCCCTCCTACCCCACCTCTTCCCTCATCAGCATCAGTCAGCAGGCCCCAGTCACTGCTTCTGAAAAGAAATGCTATCTCATGTGAGGTTCCTCAAAAAAAAGATGTCATCACGAGGATTCTGTTTGGGAGGTAATCCCAGGGAACACTCGTAGGGGAGAGAGAAAGATGAGATGAAGGAAGCTATAAAATGTGTGTCATGGGGCAGGTGAGCTTGATACCAAGGAGGAATGATGAGAAATCAAATATAACATACATCAGGGGCACCTGGGAGGCACAGCAGTTGAGTGTCTGCCTTTGGCTCAAGTCATGATCCCTGGGTCCTGAGATCGAGTCCTACATCAGGCTCCCTGAACAGAGAGCCTCCTTCTCCCTCTGCCTGTGTCTCTGCCTCTCTCTGTGTGTCTCTCATGAACAAATAAAATATAAACACACACACACACACACACACACACACAGCTAGAGAGCTGTCATACACCTAAGGTCCTCCTGACGCAGTGAGGTGCTGGCTATGCAGATGGCCAAGTGTACACACTGGGCAGCTCTGGGGGCCCTAGAAAGCTGTTGGTCCCACAGTGCTACCCAAAGCTGGCTCCAACAAGTGCAGGGGGAGATGGGTAGGCAGGGCTCTCCCTGGAGTTGCTATGATACAAACAGAATAAAGTCTTCTGGATTCCAGAGCCTAAAGCCTAAGGAGGAAATCCATTTCCCAATCCTCTTTTATGATGGCCCCTGAATTGGGAGGAGGTGGGAGGAAGAAGTAGTGAAAGGAAAAAAAGCCTTCCAAAGTTGGCTTCAGGGAGAGCTGAATAGAGGGGTGACCTGAACCCCACTTCCTGGGGCAATCAGGTGAGGGCCCAGGACAGAGCAAAAACAGCCCATGATGCATGTCCAGGCAAGCAAGATGGAGGAAGCCTACATGGTTCCCATGCTACAGAGTGAATACCTGAGCCCCACAGAGGGGCCCCGGAGCAACCAGGAAAACTCAACTTGGGTCCTGGGGTCCTGGGGGTCCCTGAGGGCTGAGCACCATGTGCCCCCTGAAATCAGCCCATCCTTGGGGAAAGGAGAAAAGAAGCCCAGACTGCCGTGGACAAGCGTGGGGCTTCAAAATAGAAATTCCAGGAAAAGAGTGTTACGTTTCTGACACACGTGCCACGATGATTATTTTGCTCTCTCTGCAGCCTGTTCTGTGATCACAGCAAAATTGACGCCTTTTAGGAGCAGCTGATCCCTGCCGGCAAGGTAATGAGCCAACTGACACCTCCCTCCAGGGAGATGGCACATTTCTCAGGGAAACCTCAAAGGGCCACCACTAATTTTTCTTACTTTGAATCAAGGCAGTAGCAGGTCGTATTATCCCCACTGGGCTAATGGGGAAACTGAGGCACAAGGTTGAGAAAGCAGGCATGTCAGGGAAGGCTCTGGGAAGACCACCTGATTGGCAAGACTCATTGCCAAGTGCTCACCTCCTTGCCATTCTGAGGGTTTGCTATGCGGAGAGCTTAAAGGACCCCTTGCCTCCTCCATCCTGCCACATATGCTGCCCCCACCTCCTCAGAGCCCCCCAGGCTAGCAATACTCTTTGGTATGTGTGCAGCTTACAGGAAAGTGAACAGAGAGGCGGGAGAAAGTTGTAGGAAGAAAGTGACTATTTCCAAAGCCTCCTTTTTAAAAAAACAACCCATAAAGGGGCCTGGGCAAAGAAAGAGCATGGAAATGCCACAGATAGGTTCTAAAAATGAATGTTTGGGGCCCTGAAAGAGAAGGCATTGGAGATATGTACCCAACATGTTAAACACATTGAACTTTTCAGGAACAATCTAGTGCTGAATCCACTGTTTCAGCTAAAAGTTTCCCAAACAACAGTCTGTCACCTGCTGTGCCGTGGGGACCTCTCAGAGCCCTACTTCTTCTTTGGCCCTCCAGCAAACTGGGGTTTGCTGGAATATGGTTACTTCATTTTTTTCAAGTTTTTTTTCTTTTTTAAGTTTGTTTATTTATTTGAGTAATCTCTACACCCAGCATAGAGCTTGAACTCACGACCTGGAGATTAAGAGTTGCATGCTCTTCCAGCTGAGCCAGCCAGGAGCCCTGGAACATAGTAACTTTAAAAGAGAGCTAGGTATACAAATAATGTGAATGTACTCAGTGCCACTATATTGCACACTTAAGAGTGGTTGAAAGGATATATTGTATGTTATGTGTATCTTACAACTTTTAAAATGTAAAAACTAATAATAATAATAACAACGGTATAGGGGGATGGCTAAATCATTACCCAATAAGCCAAAACCTTACATTCAAAAAAAAACCTACCCATGGATGTCTATAGCAGCCTTCATCATAATTGCTAAAACTTGGAAGCAACCAAAATGTCCTTCAGTAGGCAAATGGGTAAACTGTGGTCCATCCAGACAATGGAGTATCATCCAGCACTAAAACAAAATGAGCTATCACGCCATGAAAAAACATGGAGGAACCTTCAACATATAGTACTAAGTGGAAGAAGCAAGCCAGAAAAGGCTACATCCTATATTATTCCAACTATCTGACTTTCTGGGAAAGGCAAAACTATGGAGATAGTTTAAAAATCAGTAGTTGGGACGCCCAGGTGGCTCAGTAGTTGAGCGTCTGCCTTTGGCTCAGGTCATGATGCCAGGATCCTGGGATCAAGTCCCGCATCAGGCTCCCCATATGGCCGCAGCAAGTTCCTCTCACTATAGGATCCTCATTTGTAAAATGGGGATAAACAAGAAGGGTAAAAGAGATACTACCAACAGGCTCTTATCATAAGTGCAAAAGGGGAACAATCCACTACAGTCATTGATGTTTCTCTCTTGTTTCCTTTTCCAAGTTAATCAGTTTCCCTCTGGTCAGCCTGAGGCATCTATCAGCCTAAAGAGATGAGAATTTTTACAGGTTTGAAGTGGCATCACTGAGCCTTATTTAGTGTCTGCCATGCATTGATCATTTCCATGGGCTGAGTTACCCAGTACACACCAGGCTTCCCCTTCAGAAGGCACTGCTGGTGTTACAGGGGAGGGGGCCGCTGTGAGGGGGGAGAGACTTGCCCAAGGGCAAGCTGCTGGGAAGCATGTTCCCTCCCAAAGGAGGAGGACAGACACTGAGAAACAAGGTAAGCTTCAGCTTCCAGCTTGCAAAACAGGATATCTGGTAAGACAATCATCTTGAGAGCAGACACTGTTGTTGAGGGTGAAAAGTTTTTCACAATTACCTCTCTTTATTTGACGTTTCAGGCTCCAAGGTGAGAAGACCTGCACATGAAGGCAAATGGGCCCTAAATCCAATGACCTGTGTACACATAAAAGGGTAGATACAGAGGCACACACTGATAGCCACATGCAGATCATGCGACAGTGCAGGCCAAGAAAGAGGGATGTGGCCACAAGCCAAGGCCTAGAGCCACCAGAAGCTGCAGGAGGTGGGAAGGAGCCTCCCAAGAGCCTGCAGAGTGAGCCCAGCCCTGCCCCCACCAGGATTTCTGATTTCTAGCCTCCAGACTGTGGGAAACCTCACTGCTATTGTTTCAAACTTCCCAGTGTCCCAGGGAGACTTGGTTACAGCAGACCCAGGACACTTATATAGGAAAGAGAAGAAAATGCTTCAATTTTTATATAGAAAAGAGAAGAAAGTGCTTCAATTTTTCTGGCCCTGGAAGATGGTGAGGGGGTCAGGTGCCCAGAAGAGGAAACCAAGCAGGACAGGAGAGGGTACAAGCTTGGGCAACATCAGGCTGTCCCCCATCTCTCTGTTGAAGCCCTCTGCAAGGAGATGGCCAGAGAGAGGCCCCAGAGGCTGAGCCATCCTGAGCTGCCACAGGTCCTTCCAAGGGCTGGATAGGGTCGGGCCTGGGGCTCACAAGGTGCTAGGAAGGTGGGCATCCGGTAGAAAGAATAACTCTGTAACAGACCCCCCCCAAATGGGCCGAGTAGACCACCAGATGCCATCCTGGAGATACTGTGGGTAGGTGAGGGACAAAAGGATAGGAGATGAGGGGACACAAGGAGACTAGACATTTATTTTAATTTACTCTGCAGAGTAGTTAGAAGGCTTGGGAGGCAGGGTCTAAATCCCACTCTGCACTTATTCATGCTGTGACCTCGGACCACCTGCACAACCTCCTTGTGACTTAATTTCCTCACTGTAAAACAGGGAAATAGTAATACCTCCCCCATAGGTTGGTTGAGAGTGAAGTGAATTAAAAGTGTGCCTGGCCTAGAGTACCAACTCAATAAATAAATGTTAACTTTTCTTCTTGCCTCCTGCTAACCAAGAGGAGGGCTATAGAAAAGAGCCAGTCAACCACAGGCCGAGTTAAGGAGCGCTCTGCTCTACGTGTGTCCAAGTTGCAGGGCGAGCTCTGTCTTTTCATGCTATGAAACTCTGAGTCTCCGAGTCATTACATTTAATGGCTGTACATTATTAATCATGGCCCAGATGGCCCAGTTTCACGAACACTGCCCGGAACATAGTAGATATTCAATGAATTAACTACTGAATGAATAAACTGCAGCATTGGAGAAGACTATAAAGAAATGGCCTAACTTGGATGAAGAGCTGTGTCTGCCCCGTAGCAGATTCAGTGACCCATCCAGTGACTGCCCACCCTGTCCCCCAAGAAAGAAGAAGTCAACCATAAGCAGGGACCAGTGAAAGCGAGGACACCCCCTAGCTCCTGTGTCCCTACACTGTCAGGTATGAGGAGCAGGTGAGACTCGTGTCCACAGAACTCCAGGATAAAGAGACTCCTCACTTGACACAGACCACACTGTGCTGCTCCAGTCTTTCATCTCTCAAAAACCCCAAATTTCATACAGCAGAGCCACAACATGTGGTGAGGTTGAACAAAAATGAAAATAATCATTTCAGGGATGCCTGGGTGGCTCAGCAGTTGAGCATCTGCCTTTGGCTCAGGGCAAGATTGTAGTCCTGGGATCAAGTCCCACATCAGCCTCTCTGCAAGGAGCCTGCTTCTCCCTCTATGTCTCTGCCTCTCTCTCTCTCTCATGAATAAATAAACATTAAAAAGAAAGAAAGAAAGAAAATAATCATTTAAATCTCTCAGCAATGCCCCAGATGTCAACTCCATAAGCAAAAAGCAGAGTAAAATGAGCAAACCTGAAGCCCACTTAGTTCTCACACAATGAGCACCTCACTGCTGAGCATAATCCCAGTGCTAGCAGGATTTTTTGTGCACCATGCACTGAACAGACAAGTCCCCTATTGCATGTGTTGACCAAGCAAGGAAATAAGATAAGCTTCAATACCCAAAGAAAAACCGACTGAGTCTGAGGTACTGAGAGACACTGTTAGCAGGCTGTAAACACCAGCCTCAATCCTTCATACCTCCATGTTTCCAGCAGCCTTTGCAATGGACTTGGCTGCTCTTCCCATTAAGATCTGGAGACTTTTTTTTATCTGCCCCTCAACTCTGGGTGACAGAGTGGCATTGGTGATAGTGAGCTGGTTCCAAGCCTAGCACTCAAGAACTTCATATGTTTCCGCTCCACCCCAGCCATGAGAACAAGCCCAAGCTAGCCACCTGGAGGACAAGAGACCATGTGGAGCCAAGACAAGCCCTCTAGGGACAGCACTTTAGTTCAGCCAGTCCCCACAGATACATGAATAAGCCCAGCCAAGACGAGACCCTCTCAACTGAGCCCAGCCTAAAATACTGACCCATAGCATCCTAAGTCTAAATAGATGGTTGTTATTTTAAGCCACCATGTTTGGGGTGGTTTGTTAGGTGGTAAGAGCTAATTGAATAGTATAATAGCAACATGGTGCCCACCTGAGGAATTTTAAGGGTAATTTTGACCAGTGGTGATTTTTACCTTACTCCACGATAACCCACCTTTCCTGGGACACACTGCTGGGATAGACAACTGCATCAGCACTGAAAAGGGTCAGAATTGATTAGTTCCTCTGGCAGTGGCACTGTACTTTGTTTTCTTCAAATATTGCAAGGTCTTGATGTAGAGTTTCTTCAGCTCCCCTTTTCCCACCGCTGGTCACCCCCTCCAGGCTAACTCAGTGTCGATGATGGCCTCTGTACCTGATCTTTGCCCTGTTCTCTCGCCCATTTCTTTGAAGGGCCTACAGAGCTCATAAATTAGCATTTTAAGGTATAGCAAGATTATCTTCCACTGGTTCTTAATACAGCTCAAGTACTAGCATACTTTTTCACATTCATTTGAGATCAAAACTGTTTGTTGGAATGCAAAAGAAACAGCTAGAAGAGAGGCCACAGGACACACTGGAGAGCTCTCGCTGGCCAAGAAAGTTGGCAGCATGCATCTCCCACTCTCCCTGGCTTAGAAAATACTGTACATTCTGGCACACTTGAGTCTCATCAGCTGTCAGGATATCTCCATTAACTCGGTTTATTTAGTAAAATATTTCAAACAAAAGGTGGTAGAACAGGGACGCCTGGGCGGCTCAGCGGCTGAACACCTGCCTTCCGCTCAGGATGTGATCCTGGAATCCCGGGATCAAGTCCCGCATCGGGCTCCCTGCAGGGAACCTGCTTCTCCCTCTGCCTGTGTCTCTGCCTCTCTCTCTCTGTATCTCTAATAAATAAATACATAAAATCTAAAAGAAAAAAAAGTGGTAGATTTAGCACTGCTCAGGATGACATTAAATAGAGGATTCCAGTTTAGCTTCCACCTATTGAAAAACTCATTTTTTTCATTCATTCAAATGTTTATAGAGCATCTAGTCTGTCAGGTGCTATTTCATGTGCTGATTTCTCTTACAATACACCAGTACACAGGTGAGAGAGTTTTTTAAAACAAATTACGTAATGCATCCAAAAATAAGTGTTATGGTAAGGAAGGGCGGGAGGGAGGTGAGATAGGTGTGGGGGGAGACAGAGGCAGGGAGGGAGGGTTACCACTTTCAATGGGATAGGTCAGGTGAGCATCGCCTAGAAGGTGATGTTAAACACAGGAAGCTCCTGATGGCGTGAGCCATAGTGGCATTTGGCAAAAGATGGTTTTCAGGCAGCAGAACAGCAATGCCAAAGCCCTGAGGTGGGAATGTGTCTGGCATGCTTGACACATAATACACTAAATGGAAAGGAAATAAATACATTCATAGATACCAACCTACCCGACTATATATTTTGCGGTTCTTTCAGGGAAAAATCTATTTCCCTGGGTCTTTGTTTCCTCACCTGCAAAGCGGGGAGAAAAACGTCTAGGTACAAAACGACCAAAAATTATAGCTACAGAGGCACCCTTCTCAGTTAAATGACAAGAGGCCTGCCCTTCTCATCGTTGTCACTATGACTCTCCTCTCTGGCAGATGGAAAAAGCTCAGTTTAAAGCTCTCTTTTTGGCCAAGCTATGGGGATAACCCAAAATGGAGAACCATCCTCCAGGACCACCTCCCTTTATGCATGGAACACAACTTCAAAGGTCACCTTTGCTAGATGTCATGCATCCCAACACCAGTTCTCCCCAGCACAGGCCTGACCACACTGGAGGCTTATCATGACCCCTTGCAGCTCAGAAGACATAAAATAAAATGGTACATAACACCACAATTCATGATCGCCTGGTAGGTTATAAATAGACTTGGGTGTTTTACAGTATGAAATAACATTTCAGAATATGTTACTGGTGATGGTTACTGTTTTATATAAATACATTAGGCAGGGAAACAGCAAACAGATGTGCTGAATTCAAAGCAGAGTAGGACAGAGGGTCCTTAATATTCATGGAATTCAGAGAATTACAAGTTAACCCTTACCTATTCAACTGCCCACTCTGGGAATGCCACATTTGGGTAGGCATTCTTTGAGCATATGCACCTTGTGTGCACTAAATGCAATGCACAGATCCATATAACGGGCCGGTGGGCTCTACTCATTAAAGTTATGTCGATTGGCACCCATGAAGATTACCCTTGATACTCCTCAAACCTCCATCTTTCAGCAGTGCTAGCCTACAGTGAGTTTTATTTTTTCAATTAAGCTACAATTTACATGCAGTACTATTTACCTTTTAAGTGTATGGCTCTATGAATTTTGATAAACAGACACAATTGTGTATCCACCAAGAGAACAGAGATACAGAAGAATACCCCCTCCTCCCAGCTGCTCCACACCTCTTCTGATTAGCCCCTTCCCCTCCCCTAGCCTAGCAACCACAGATCTACTTTTATCCCTCTTGTTTTGCCTTTTCCAGATGTCATATACATGAAATTATAGACTATGTAACTTTTCTAGTCTGACTTCTTTCACTCATCATAATGCCTCTGAGACGCATCCATGTTGTTGCGTGTTTCATTAGTTCATCCTTGTTATTGCTGGGTACACCACCATTATGTGTGAGTGTGCCATAGTTTATTTACTTTCCCTACCTGCTGGGTGATGTCTGAGGAAGCCTGCGGGAAGAGTTGGGACATTCACCACTGCCTGACAGCAAGGAGGCCACCCTTGCCCATGGTGGCAGTGGAAGCCATGAGAACAGTAACAAGGCATCCTATCTATCCCAGGCACTAGGAGATAGCAGTGATGGCCTAGTGGGGAGCCCAACTATCACCCTTCCCAAGGACTAATGAAAAGCTCCCCCTTTGAGGTCAAGACAGAGTAAGCAACCTGGCCTTCTATCTACCCACTTCCCCTGCTGAGCAGTATCAAAGAAACCCAATTAAAACAGGTTCAATCAACCCAGGCTCTCATAACAGACCCCAAAAAGTTCACGTTTCAATCAAAACTCATTTGTCATACCAAGATATAGGAAAATCTCAAACTGAAAATAAAATCATAGATGCCAACTAAGATGCAAAAAAAATGTTGGAATTATGGGTTTTTTTAAAGATTTTATTTATTTATTCATGAAAGACACAGAGAGAGAAGCAGAGACATAGGCAGAGGGAGAGGCAGGACTCGAACCCAGGACTCCGGGATCACAACCTGAGCCAAAAGGCAGACACTCACCACCGAGGCACTCAGGTGCCCCTTGGATTATCTGACAAAGATTTTAGAGCAGCCATCATAAAAATGTTTCAATGAACACTTATGAATATGCTTGAAACAAATAAAAAAAAATTCAGGGGAAAAAAGAACAACCAAATGGAAATTTTTTTAAAAGATTTTATTATTTGGGATCCCTGGGTGGCGCAGCGGTTTGGCTCCTGCCTTTGGCCCAGGGCGCGATCCTGGAGACCCGGGATCGAATCCCACATCGGGCTCCCGGTGCATGGAGCCTGCTTCTCCCTCTGCCTGTGTCTCTGCCTCTCTCTCTCTCTCTCTGTGACTATCAGAAATAAATAAAAATAAAAATAAAAAGATTTTATTATTTATTCGAGACAGAGAGAGAATGAGCAGGAGGGGAGGCACAGAGGAAGAGAGAGAAGCAGACTTCCCACTGAGCAGGGAGCCCGATGCACAGCTCAATCCCAGAACCCTGAGATCATGACCTGAACCGACGGCAGACACTCAACAGACTGAGCTACGAAGGAGCTCCCCAAATGGAAATTTCAGAACTGAAAAATGCTATAACCAAAATTTTCAAAACTCAATGGATGAGCTCAAGAGCAGGATGGAAGGGACAGAAAAAAGAATCAATCAATCTGAAGATAAAATAACTGAAATTCCCAGTCTGAACTACAGAGAGAAAACAGGCTGAAAAAATGAACAGAGCCTCAGAAACCTGTGGGACTAACAAAGTATAACATTCATGTCATCAGAGTCCTGGCAAGAGAAGTAAAAGGGGACTAATAAGCTCAAACAGTACTTCAATAATGGCTGAAAACTTCAATTTGGCAAAAGACACAAAACCTACAGATTCAGAAAGCTAATGAACCCCAAACGAGATAAAACCAAAGAAACTCTCACCAAAATACATCAAACTTCTGAACTCTGAAAACAAAGAAAAAAATCTTGAAAACAATGAGAGAGAAGTGACACCTTACTTCAAGGGTAAAAACCATTCTAACGACAGCAAATTCCTCCTCAGAAACTTGAGGCCAGGAGGATTAAATGGTATATTCTGAAAGGCCTGAAATAAAAGAACTGTCAACCCAAATTCTAGAGCCAGAAAAAAAAAAAATCCTCCTTGAATGAAGGGGAAATAGAGACATTCTCAAACAAAAGAGAACCAAGAGAATTTGTCACCAGCAGACCTATCCTAGAGGAATAAGCTAAAGGAAGTTCTCTAAAGAAAAAGGAAATAATAAAAGAAGGAAACTTGGAACATCAAGAAGAAAAAAGAGTAACAGAGTAAAAGTATAGGTAATATAGTATTTCCTTTAGAACATTTTAAATGATGTTTGATGGTTGAAACAAAAAATAACAGTCTGGGGGCGCCAGAAATGGAGGAAGGTAAAAGGAGGTAAAGTTCATACACTTCACTCCAAATGGTAAAATAGTGACACCGTGGACTCCAATGAACTGTGTGTCTATGATGTCATCTGGGTCTATGATGTCATACAGAGAGCAACCACATACTCAATATGGGGATAGCCAATGGAGTCTGCCTAAACCACAGGCCACAAATGTGGTGTCTCTGCAACAGTATAGCCTCAGACTGGAGATGCTGTATCCGCAGCCTTCTTGACAGAGAAACTAGGGCCCAGCAGACCAAGCACAGCATCTCTGTAGCTTGGGGATGGGGGGCCCTACACAAAGTGGCTGCCCTTCAGCAAGACCTATTTCCCCTCCACATAGCCCATGAGCTCTGAAGACCTCTGTTCCCACTGGTATCCAAATTTCCAGTGCACACCCACATCTCCTGCTTCTTGCCTACAGTCCAGGGTATTACCTACTGTTCACCCAGCAACTCCAGACAAATTCCTGTCTAGCTAAACTTCTCTGCTGTTCCATGGCAAAACCACAGCTTCTCCAATGAGGTCTTGAATGCCAAGTATGCCCTTTCTTGAGTACTCTCTCTCACCCTAGGTTATCACACAGAGTTGCTTTATATCTTATAGTTGGTCTTTTATTATAGTTCATTGTTCCTATGTTTAACTTCCAGAGTGTCACCTACTGTGGTTTCTGTCTCCTGATTAGACACTAACTACTACAGAATTCTAGGAGTGGTCCCAAGAGACAGAATCCTGAAGATGGGATCTGGGAACTGATGTGGTCATGCCCCTAGACTTGAGTGTCATGCTGAGCTCCTTGCCAATGAGAAATGTGCTGCTTGTAACCCATGACATGCAGTACCACCACAATTAATCAAGCTATCATCTGTGGTTGACTGTGATGAAGTGCCAACTGGAGCACGTGCCTTGCGAGCTTAAGTGGCTTCCGCTCTTGTTGCGTGGCAGTAATGATGACGACAAGGGCTATGGTGTGGGATGAATGTTTCTGAGTGCCCTTGAGTGCTTACAGAGAGAAAATGACAAGCTCAGGTCTGTTAACTTCCACCTCAAGTCATGGTCTAAGAAGCAGACAGCCTCCATGACAGCCCTAAAAGAATCTCTTCTTTCTTATAACCTCAGGGCTGACATTGCTGAAAATCAAACACAAAATGTAATAGTGCAAGTTGTTGATTAAAATGGTAGCTGAATTCACAGTCTTGCCAAGTTTCTCATGTGAAAATAAGGTCATTAATAGGGGAAAAATGAGATCCTTGAAACATGAAATAAAAACATCTTATTGGACCTCAAGAAATTGACAATGTTAAAGTCTGAGTCATCCTGAGCCTCTCTTAGTAGCAGCAGTAGATTCCCTTCCACTGTCCAAGACGACCCGTCTCTGTCAGCTTAAAAACCCTGTGATACCCTCATTTGGGGCAGACACCTTGAAAGGGGGCTGCTCCTTCTCCCAACCCACCCTAACCACTCCCTGTTGCCAGGAGACCCCTAACTAGAATCAAGTCTCAGCATGATGGAGGTGGGGAGGACATCAGGTATACAGTGTGACCCAGGAGGAAATAGCTTAATCACCAAAACAGCTGAAGGCCTTTGCTAATACATAGTAGCAGAAATGTGGAGAACAGCTACATGGGAATGGATTCCAAGGACTTTGAGAAATACATTAGTGAGGGGCCATTGGCATCTCTGAAAACCTTTCTGGTTGCTGTTTTTCAGGCCAAGTGTGACCATAGGGGATGCCACCCTTGGGACAGGCTCCTTGATTTCAATGTGATGCCTGAATCTCAGTATAACAGAGGCCAAGTGGCAGCACTTAGTTGTCAAAGGCAAAGTAGGTATGTCAACCACACAGCAGTAGGGACGTGTCAATAATCAGAATTCTCTGGGACGCAGAGATCTTTAGGAGTGGCTGATTGATCATGGTGTACCAAGAGTGAAAAAGGTAGTCAGCCTGCTAGGACACTGCTTGATCTATATAACAAGAAACACTCTCTAAGTGTGGTAGTAAACAACTTACTTGAGTCACCAAATGGAGAACCAAGGCCTTTCATCCAGTTTTCAGACCTAAGTCAGTTCACAGACCAGAGGCCCCTGAATGACAGACCTACTAGATCTCCTGGAAAATGGACCCCACGCTATTGCCGTAAGAAACACTGTTGATCTTCCTTCTAGCCTTTTCCAGAAGGACCTTTGGCCACATACTAGAGTGACTATAGTTGGAATAAAAGGTAAATACTGAACTTTTCAAGGAATACTAGATACTCCAAGGGTAAAGAACTGAGAGCAGCTGAGGTCATACCCTGAGAGCAAGGAATCTATGGAACGGATCACCAAAGAAAGTCATAGATCTGGACCACATCTTCATGGCCACCTGCAGAAATGAAGGTTGGAAAAGCTTTGTGTGTGATCTCTATGCATGCTATACCAATGAGTCTATTTACATATACTAATCATCCCCTACTTCTTTCTCCTTCTTCACACTTTTAAATTTTATGCATGAGTTATTGGGAGGTTAACTTTACAACCCATTCTTCAGGGAAGAGAATATTCAGGAAGCCCTTGACTGAATTTGAAGAGTAATTAATATAGTCCATGACAGATATAATGATTGTTCTCATTTTGAAAGAGTTAAAATTTCTTTACTTGTAAGAAGGAAAGATGTGTTTTGTTAAGCAGAAATATAGAGTTGTTAATTATTGTTTTAAGGAAGTCCCAATATGCATATGGAAACTGAGTGACCACAGGGACAGACCATGTCAGTTTAATAATTTATTGCCTCTTAGCACCAAACTCACCCTTTGACATATGCTGTATGATAAACAATGCAATTTCTTTAAGTTTTTAAAGGCACAATGTTAAGGAACATTCCAGGAAGAAGAGGCTTCCTGTAATTTTCAGCAGGGGCCAAGGAGAGGGTCAGTGGTGTGGGTACAAAGACATCTGCTGGAGCCTACCCCTGCCAATGTCCCCAGATGCATTCCCCCTGCAATCTTGCAGCCTCAGCCTGGCACTAAGCTGTCTGCAACCCCACACATGGAAACCAAAGCTCCTGCTCAGCCTGCATGTAGTCTGTGCCTGTGGCCAGAGAGTCACATGGCTGTGTAGCTACTTCTACATCCTGTGCACAGACCACCCATGGCTGGGACATCCAAGAGAACCACTCCACCTCCTACCCATGCAGCCCATTAGCTCCAAAGGCCTTTGAAACCACTGGTGCCGATTCCCAATATACACCCATGTTTCCTATTGTCCATCACCTGCTTACTTCCTACATTCTAGAATGTGGCTTATCATTTACCCAGCAACTGTAGGCAAGCTCTAGTCTGGCTAAACCAGCAAGCTTCTCTGCTATTCGAGAGCCAAGCCACAGCCTCTCCAATGAGGCAGGAACCTCTCCCAAGCATGCCTTTCCTCTCAATACTAAAGTATCCTATAGATTTTCCTTACATCTTATAGTCACTGTCTACAAAGGTATTACTTCTTGTCTTAACTTTTACTTACTTAACCTACTGTGTAATATTTACTTCCTGCCAGGATCCAGAATGTCACATTAAGAGAGACCATCTTCCAGGCCATAACACAAACCTCAGCAGTAAGTGAAATCATACAGAATGTGTTCTCTGCCCAGGGTAAAACCAAACTCAACATCAATAACAAAAAGGCTAGCAGGAAAATCTCCAAACACTTGGAATGAATCAGCATACTACTACTACGTAACCTATGTGTTCAAAGAGGAAGTGTCAAGGGTAACAAATTAAAAACAAAACAAAAAACTGAGTGAATGGGGATCCCTGGGTGGCGCAGCGGTTTAGCGCCTGCCTTTGGCCCAGGGCACAATCCTGGAGACCGGGGATCGAACCCCGCGTCGGGCTCCCGGTGCATGGAGCCTGCTTCTCCCTCTGCCTATGTCTCTGCCTCTCTCTCTCTCTCTCTCTCTCTCTCTCTCACTGTGTGCCTATCATAAATAAAAAAAGAAAAGTGAGTGACAATGAAAATACAGCATCTCAGAATTTGTGGGGTGCAGCTAATGCAGTGCACAGAGGGAAATGTAGAGCAGTAAAGGCTTGTATTAGATGAGAGAGAGCCACAAAGCAATAATCTAAGTTACTTCAAGAATCTAGTAAAAGAAAAACATCAGAAGCCCAAAGCAGGCAGAAGAAAGGAGGTAATAAGAAAAAGGGAAGAAATCAATAAAATTGGAAAATAAAAAAAAACAAAGTCAATGAAAAGAAAAGCTTGTTCTTCCAGAATCTTTCAGAATCCCTACAAATATTGAGAAAGGAAAAAAGAGAGAAGATATGAATTAGCAGTATCAGGAAAGAAGCAGGGATATCACTACAGACCCTGTGGCTATCAAATGGATAAAAAGGGAATTAGGAGAATAAATGTGAAACTCAGGTAAGTTTGAAAATTTAGGGGCACCTGGGTGGCTCAGTGGTTGAGCATCTGCCTTTGGCTCAGGTCGTGATCCCAGGGTCTTGGGATCAAGTCCCATATCGGGCTCCCCACAGGGAGCCTGCTTCTCCCTCTGCCTGTGTCTCTGCCTCTCTCTCATAAATAAATAAAATCTTAAAAAAAAATAACCTAGATAAAATGGACAAATTCCTCAAAAAGCACAAACTACCACAATTTGCCAAATATGAAAGATCATTTGTATAGCACTCTATTAAGCAGATTGAATCTGTAATTTTAAAACTTCCAAAAGAGAATTCTCCAAGCCTTGATGGTTTCACGGAAGAATTCTATGTAATATTTTAAAAAGAATTAACATCAATTCTACATAACCCCAGAAAAGAGAAGAGGAGGGAAGACTTCCTAATTTTATGAATCTACGCATTACCCTGTCACCAAAACCAAAAACAGCACAAAACAGAAAACTAGGAGCAACATGCCTCACGGACAGAGGCAGAATCCTTCACAAAAATATTAGCAAACAACTCTGCAATATAGAAAGAACCATACACCAGAGTTCCAGGGATAGATCAGTGGGATCCACCATATTAACGAGTAAAGGAGGAAAACTGCACAATCACACCAACTGATGTAGGAAAAACTTGTGATGATAGTCAAAACCTACATGTGATTAAAATCTCTCAGAACACAGAAATAGAGGGAAAATTTCTCAACTGGATGAGGAACATCTACAAAACATCTACAGCTGACATTACACTTAAGGGCAAAAAACTGAAATACTTAAGATCGGGAACAAGACAAAGATGCCTCTCATCACACTGATTCAACAGAGTACTGCAAGTTCCAGCCAGTGCGATAAAGCAAGAAAAGAAATGAAAGACATAAGGATGGGAAAGGAAGAAATAAAACTGTCCCTTTTTGCAGATGGCATGATTGTCTATGTAGAAAATTCCAAGAAATCTACCCCCCAAAAAAGATTCCTAGAACTAATAAATTCATCAAAGTCATCTGATACAAGTTCAACATACAAAAGTCAATTCAACTTTTATAACTAGCGATGAACAGCTGGAAACCAAACTTAAAAGACAATGCCATTTATAATCACTCAAAAAAAAATGACATACTTCTGTATAAATCTAATGAAACCTGTACAGGACCTATATGCTGAAAAGTGCAAAGCACTGATGGAAGAACTCAAAGAAAGTCTAAATAAAGAAAGAGACACTATGTCCACAGATTGGAAAATTGACCTTAGTAAAGATGTCCATTCTCCCCAGACTGCGACACAGGCTTAAGCTGGTCCTATCAAAATCCCAGTAAGACTTTTTAAGAGCAAAGACACTAGTACTCTAAAATTTATATAGAAAGGTAAACAACTGCAATAACTCAGTTTTGAAAAAGGATAATAAAATGTGGGACGCCTGGGTGGCTCGGTGGTTGAGTGTCTCTGCCTTTGGCTCAGGGCGTGATCCTGGGGTCCTGGGATCGAATCCTGCATCGGGCTCCCCGCAGGCAGCCTGCTTCTCCCTCTGCCTATGTCTCTGCCTCTCTCTCTCTGTGTCCCTCATGAATAAATAAAAAAAAAATTTAAAGAATTTAAATTGTTTCAACCTATTAAAAAAAAGGATAATAAAATGGAAGAAATAAAATGAAAATGGAAGAAATAAAATGAAAGAATCAAATCCGTGAACCTGATTTGAAAATGTATTACACAGCTACAGTGATCGAGACTGTGTCCCTTTTAATAGAGGAACAGACATACAGATCAACAGAATTTTCTTTAAAAACAGAATTAGAAGGCTAATTCTAATTAGGCTAATTCTAATTAGCCTTCTAATTAGCTAATTCTAATTAGCCTTAGGGTGGCTCGGTGGTTTAGCACTGCCTTCAGCCCAGGGCATGATCCTGGAGACTCGGGATCAAGTCCCACATCAGGCCCCCTGAATGGAGCCTGCTTCTCCCTCTGCCTGTGTCTCTGCCCCTCTCTCTCTCTCTCTCTCTCTCTCTCTCTGTGTGTGTGTGTATGTGTCTCTCATGAATAAATAGATTCTTTAAAAAAAAAAAAACAGAATTAGACCCACACAAATATGCCCAGCTGATTTTGAACAAGGGTTCAAATGCAATTCAGGGGAGGGAGTATGTAACTTTTTCAAACAAATTATACTGGAGTAACTTACATCCAGAGGTACAAAAAAAATAAAAGTCAACCTCAACCTCACAACTCACGTAGACAAAAATGAACTTAAAATGTGAAACCAAGTGGAGTGTAAACTCTAATGCCATAAAGCTCTTGAAGAAAATACTGGAGAAAATCTTTAGGATCTAGGGCATAGGAAGGAGTTTTCTGACTTGACACTAAGAGCATGAACCATAAAAGAAAAACTGATAAACTGGACCTCACTGAGATGAAGAATCTTTCCTCTGTGAAAGCCCCTACTTATAAGACAGTGAAAACAGTACTCAGAGACTCACAACCTCATGAGAAGGTGTTCAACATTTTTAGCCATCAGAGAAATGCAAATTAAAACCACACTGAGATATCACTGCACACCTATCAGAATGGCAAAAACAAAAAATAGTGACACCACCAAACACGGGTGAGGACATGGAGCCACTAGATACACTGGTGGTGTGAGTGTCTAGTGGTCCAGCCATTCCGGAAAAGAGCTGGGCAGTTTCAATCCAGGAATTGTACTCCTGGGCATTTATCCCAGAGAAAGGAAAAGTTCTGTCCACACAAAGCCTGTACACAAATGTTCATAACAGATTTATTTATAAGAGCAAAAAACTGGAATCAGCCCAGACGAAAGTTTAAACCAACTGTGATACATCCATATCATAGAATACTACTTGACAATAAGAAGTGGCAAACTATTAATATACAGAACAATTGGGATGACTCTCCAGGGAATTATGCTGAGCAAAGAAAGTTAACATGCTGTGTGATTCTACTCATTTAACATTCTTGAAATCACAAATTCTAGAACAGGAGGACAGATTGGTCCTTTACTAGGAGTTAAGAAGAGGAGGGCAAGAAAAAAGTGAGCATGACCATCAGGGAGGGATACCTGTGATGATGGAAATGGTCTGCATCTTGACTGTACCTACATCAATATCCTCGTTGTGATCTGCAAGATGTCACCACTGGGGGAAACTGGATAAAAAGTACATGGGATCTTTCTGGATTATTTCTTTCAACCACAAACAAATCTACAATTATCTCAAAACAAATGGCTAACTAATAAAATAATAAATAGTACTTACTTACTAAAAAGAGAACTGAAATAGGAACCACCTTCCAGTGTGAGTGTCAGTGTATTAAGTGCAGCACCTGCAGTTTCCCTAAAGCCATGTCCCTGGCCCAGATTGCCACAAGGCTCCCCTTCAAGAAACAGACTTAACGGGTGGGGGTGACTGGG
This sequence comes from Canis lupus baileyi, assembly GCF_048164855.1. Lineage (NCBI taxonomy): Eukaryota > Metazoa > Chordata > Mammalia > Carnivora > Canidae > Canis > Canis lupus. Next base: position 45,950,391 of record NC_132863.1, on the reverse strand, counting down.
TAACGGGCACTGAGGGGTGCACTTGATAGGATGAGCACTGGGTGTTATTCCATATGTTGGCCAATTTAACACCAATAAAAATAAATTTATATAAAAAAAAAGAAACGAACTTAACAGGCACCATTTTTCTTGACATGGTCTTCTTTGTACCAATCCCTCTGCCTTATGTATCCTTATATTCAAACGACATAGTACATCACCACCATATGCAGAAAAGCTCTGCCATGGCTATGAATACCAAGTGGTCACCACAGCTAAAGCAATGGAAGTCTGAAAAGAGCCTCACTTGGTTGCAAGCCAAAACAGAGAAAAGGCTTCCTCCCTATGCCCCATACAGGCTCTGCACAAATTCCCCAGAGTGGCCATTCCAGGGCCACTCAGCCACCAGTGC